>NC_142416.1:4500000-5132500 GCF_059516105.1 Syngnathus floridae | reverse complement strand
GACATTTTTTAAATTGCTTTTAAGACAAAACACAAATTCAAACAACAAAAAATGGTATCCCTTTACTTTATGGATTGCAAGAAGAGCTAAACAAAACAAAGAAGCAGTTCACTATGATGCCACTTTTTTCAAATAACTATTTCTTTATTTATTGATTTGACTTTCTGAATGAAATAGAGTATTTAAGCTGCTCTTGGTTTTGTTTATCCATCCATTTTCTATACTGATTATCCCCCCGGGGGTCGTGGGCGTGCTGGGGCCTATCCCAGCAGTCATCGGGCAGGAGGCGGGGGACACCCTGAACCGGTTGCCAGCCGATCGCAGGGCACACAGAGACGAACAATCATTCGCACTCACACTCACAACTCTGGGCAATTTGGAGTGCTCAATTGGCCTACAAAGCACGTTTTTGGGATGTGGGAGGAAACCGGAGTGCCCGGTGAAGACCCACGAGGGCACGAGGAGAACATGCAAACTCCACACAGGGAGTGTCGGAGGTGGAATTGAACTGGCTCCCTCCTAACTGTGAGGCAGACATGCTAACCAGTGTTTAAAGGAGTTTTTTTTTTTTCTCCCAAAAACGTAAGGGAAATATCCTTGTTCAACACAAACGCAAAAGTGATTTTACAGTGATCCCTCACTATTTCACGGTTCGTCTTTCGCTGCCTCACTGCATTGCAGGTTTTTAAGAATATTACATATCGCGGTTATTTCGGTGCATCACGGCTTTTTGGGGCGTCACTTGTAGCGTGGGGCATTGTCTGCCCATATGACTATACAACACAGTATTGGCCAGTAGACCAATGGGAACATGCTGATCTGTATCCGCGCCGCTGATTAGCTATTTGGTAGAAGAGACAAGACCTTAACAGCACGGGCTCCTTATTTGGGGAAAAGTTAAAGGAGACAAGAAGGGCTGTAATGCCGGCAGAGCGGGACGATGAGGCAAGCTGACAAGCTAGTCAGCAAGCGCGCGTTGTGCGTCTTTGAAGCAGACGGGCATAGCAAGCTCATGGTCGGGGACAAAGAGAAGGTTGAGCCAGAGTCCAGAGTACTGTAAATCATAAAAACAGGCTTTCGCTAAACAGTGAATCAGGAAAGAGGCATCGCGCTACACAGCAGATCAGGCAGACAGGAATCACGTGGCATAGCAGAATCAGGTAGCATGAATACGTGTATCGAGGCAGACGAACCACCGCAGACGGGTTTTGTTAGGGTTTTCCAGGTTATCTTTATCGTAGGATTATGTTGGAATGCAACAGGTAATAAATACCTTACCTTGACCTCCTTATCACAAGGTCGTAAAACATCCCCTGACATGTTTAGACTAGAGGACAAGGGCTTGAGCCAGCCTACCCATACCCCCACTCTGTTTCTCTTAATAAATATCCACTTGCAGGAAGGAGGCCAGACTTCATTCCTTGAACGAGTGAACTCTCCACCTGCAGGTGTCTAAAAGGACTTGCTTGTCTCCCGTGTGGTTCTTGCAAAATATTGTTTGAGTGAGCAAATCTCTAACAGGTTTGCTGAGTTTAAATACACTGCTTAAAAAGTTTAAATTATTTGTAATGGGAAAATATGATTTGGAATTCGAACGATTCACTTCTCGAACAGCCTTCTGGAAAGGATTGTGTTCGAAAACTGAGGCTCCACAAAAAACCCTGACAGTTTTTTGTCAGGGCATAGCATGAATTCAATTAGACTTTTCTGATAAGGTTTTGATCCGTTACGTGGCAGAGGGGGTTGTTAATCAGTTTCAGCTGCATTGGTGTCGATGGAATTAACAACAGGTGCACTAGAGGGGCAACAACGAGATGATCCCCAAAACAGGACGGATTTTGCAGGTGGAGGCCATTTCAAGTTCCTCCCTCTTGATCTTTTTTAACTGTTTTCCCACAAGCATTGGCTTTAGAGTCATTATCACAACTGGGAGCATGAGGCGATTTCTTAACTCTCCTGATGTTGCGCAGATTGTCCAACTCCTCCAGGATGGCACATCCATGCGTGCTGTTGCAAGAAGATTTGATGTCCATTCCAAGATGGCGGCGCGTGCACACGCAGCGGCCACTCTCTGTCCCGTCAGTACGGTGATTTGTTCGTCTAATGAGTGTTCGTCCGACAGACATCGGCAGAAATGGGTTTTGTGGCGTTCTGGACTTTGCAGCGACATTAAAGGCGCTCGGACTGCTACGTCCTGAAACGCCGCCGACCTCGCCCGCTATTCCTCTCCCGGTTGGGAGCCGTCGGAAACGGTGTGCGAGGAGGCAGAAGAGGGGTCAGCACGGAGGCGTCCGGGCCAGGCTGGCGGCCAACCCAGCTCGCCCGGCGGTGCCATCCATTCTTCTGGCGAATGTTCGATCACTGGACAACAAAATGGATTACGTTCGCCTGCTGAGGTCTACAAACCGGACGGTGCGGAACTGCTGTGTGCTCGTGTTAACCGAGACCTGGTTGACTGACAATATTCCGGACTCTGCCGTGCATCTGGAGCGGCTAGCGTGCTATCGGGCGGACCGTGCCATTGTATGAGGGGGAAAGTAGCGAGGAGGTGGAATATGCGTCTACATCCGAGAAGAATGGTGCCGGGACTCTGTGGTGGTATGTAAGCACTGCTCGCCACTTGCGGAGTTTGTGATCATCAAGTGCTGTCCTTTTTACCTGCCGAGGGAATTTACCGCGATTCTGCTAGTCGCGATATACATCCCGCCTTCCAACATCGAAGGCGACAGGATCGCGGCGCTTGGTGAACTGTACCGGGCTGTCAGTGAACAGCAGACAGCGCACCCTGACGGTTTCACCATCTTCGCTGGAGACTTTAATCATGCCAACCTGAAGTCTGTTTTCCCAAGGCTTCACCAGCATGTTACTTTTCCGACACGTGGAGACAGCTTCCTGGACCTAGTCTACTCTGCGCATAAGGGAGCTTTCAAAGCCACCCCCCTCCCCCATCTTGGGCTTTCTGACCATCTCACCGTTTTGCTTTTGCCCGCATACAGACAATTAGTAAAGGCATCCAGGCCGGTTCGGAGGCAGGTTCGGGTGTGGCCTGAGGGTGCCTCCGATGCACTTCGTGACTGCTTCGACACCACTGACTGGGACTTGTTTAAGCAGGCGGGCACCTACAACGATCGGACGGACATAGAGGAGTATACTGACTCTGTTTCCTCTTACATCACGAAGTGCATCGATGATGTGACTTGCTCAAAATCCGTTGTCACTCGCACGAACTGGAAGCCGTGGCTGACAGGGGCTGTCCTCAGACTGCTAAGGGCCAGGAACAAGGCTTTCAGAGCGAGGGATAAGGCTGGCTTGAGGACAGCGAGGGCCGACCTGTCCCGGGGCATCAAAGAAGCAAAAAAGATGTTCTCGTGCAAGGTCTCCACCCACTTCAAGGACAGCAAGGACGCACGTAGCCTTTGGCAGGGCATTCAGACCATCCCGGACTACAAGCCCGCGCCGAGGAGCTGTGAGGGCGACGTCCGTCTGCTGAACGATCTTAACCGCTTCTTTGCTCGCTTCGACGCCGAGAACAGCACTTGTCCGCTGAAGACCACTTCCCCCCACACGAGCAGCCCCTGCGCCTCTCTGCCGACGGAGTGAGGAGGGCGCTTGCCGCTATTGACATCCGTAAGGCAGCGGGCCCTGACAACATCCCGGGTCGAGCGCTGAAGGACTGCGCTGGGGAGGTGTCGGGTGTCTTCACGGACATCTTTAACGTTTCCCTGCAGCAGGCCATCGTCCCCTCGTGTTTCAAGGCTGCCACCATCGTTCCTGTGCCAAAGAAACCTGCACCGTCCTGCTTCAATGACTACCGCCCCGTGGCACTGACGCCCATCATCATGAAGTGCTTTGAGCGGCTTGTCATGGAGCACATCAGATCCATTCTCCCCCCCCACCATTGACCCTTTCCAGTTTGCGTACCGTGCCAAACGGTCCTCTGAGGATGCCATCGGCTCTGCCCTCCACTCGGCCCTCACCCACCTGGGGAGAAAGGGCTCATATGTGAGGTTGATGTTTGTGGACTTCAGCTCTGCCTTCAACACCATTGTGCCGCAGCGACTCATCTGCAAACTCGACGAGCTGGGCCTCAGTACCTCCCTCTGCAACTGGCTTCTGGACTTCCTCTGTCAGAGGCCTCAGGTGGTGCGTGTTGGCGACAAAATCTCCGCCAGCATCACGCTCAGCACAGGCGCCCCCCCAGGGCTGCGTGCTCAGTCCATTGCCCTTCACCCTGCTGAGGCATGACTGCACTGCGACCTACAGCGACAACCGCATAGTGAAGTTTGCTGACGACACAACTCTGGTGGGTCTCATCACGAAGGGCGACGAGACTCGGTACAGGTCGGAAGTTGACCTTCTGACCACGTGGTGCAGGGACAACAACCTCCTGCTGAACGTAAACAAGACCAAGGAAATCGTTGTTGACATCCGGAACGGTCACACAAAACACCTGCCGCTGATCATTGACGGTGCTGTGGTGGAGAGGGTGAGCTGCACCAAGTTCCTGGGGGTACACATCAGTGAGGACCTCTCCTCGTCCGCAAACACCGCGTCACTGGCAAAGAAAGCTCAGCGCCACCTGTACTTCCTGCGGAAGCTCAGGCGTGCATGTGCTCCTCAGGCAGTCCTGTCTACATTCTACCGTGGCACCATTGAGAGCGTCCTCACCAGTTGCATCGCTGTCTGGGGTGGTAACTGCACTGAACAGAACTTGAAGGCCCTGCAGCGCATAGTGAATACGGCTGGTAAGATTATTGGTGCTTCGCTCCCCTCCCCTGAAGGACATTTACACCTCCCATCTCGCCCGCAAGGCAACCTCGATTGCGAGTGATGTGAGTCACCCGGCTCAGTCTTTGTTTGACCTTCTTCCCTCTGGGAAGAGGTACAGGAGCCTGCGCTCCCGCACCACCAGACTCGCCAACAGCTTTTTTCTCCAGGCTGTTAGGACCCTGAACTCGCTACCCCCTTCTGCGTAGCGTGCGGCACTGTTGCGCTATTTTCTGGAACGTCTGCTGTACGCTCACTTGCTCCTTTTTGCTCCTCTTATTTATCTATTTGTTGTGTTATTTATTCATTATTTATTCAGAACTTTGTTGTTTACTTGTTTACTTGATTGTCTATTGTGGGTCATGTCTTGTCACCGTGGGATAGGGGGGAACAAAATTTCGGTTTCTTTGTGTGTCTTTGGCATGTGGAGAAATTGACAATAAAGCTGACTTTGACTTTGAAAAAAATGTGTCTCCCAGTAAAATCTCCAGAGCATGGAGGAGATTCCAGGAGACAGGCAGTTACTCTAGGAGAGCTGGACAGGGCCGTAGACGTTCCTCAATCCATCAGCAGGACCGATATCTGCTGCTTTGTTCAAGGAGGAACAGGTTGAGCACTGCTCGAGCCCTACAGAATGACCTCCAGCAGGCTACTGGTGTGAATGTCTCTGCCCAAACAGTCAGAAACAGACTTCACGAGGGTGGCCTCAGGGCACGACGTCCTGTAGTGTTTCCTGTGCTCATTGCTCAGCACCGTGGAGCTCGATTGGCATTTGCTATAGAACACCAGAATTGGCAAGTCCGCCACTGGCGCTCTATGCTTTTCACAGATGAGAGCAATTTTACCCTGAGCACCTGTGATAGACGTGAAAGGGTCTGGAGAAGCCAAGGAGAGTGCTATGCTGCCTGCAACATCATTCAGCATGATTGGTTTGGTGGTGGGTCAGTGATGGTCTGGGGAGGCATTTCCATGGAGGGACGAACAGACCTCTACAGGCTAGAGAACAGCAGTCTGACTGCCATTAGGTATCGGGATGAAATCCTTGCACCCATGGTCAGACCCTACGCTGGTGCAGTAGGTCCTGGATTCCTCCTGAGCCACAACAATGCCCTATTGTGGCAAGAGTATGCAGACAGTATCTGGAGGATGAAGGAATTGACACAATTGAACGGCCCTCACGATCACCTGATCTAAACCCGAAAGAACACCTCTGGGACATAATGTTTCGGTCCATCATACGCCGCCAGGTTGCTCCTCAGACTCACTGATGCCCTTAGACCAGGGGTGTCCAAGTCCAGTCCTCGAGGGCCGCATTCAAAGTCAAAGTCTCCTTTATTGTCAATTCCTCCGCATGTCAAGACACACAAAGAGATCGAAATTACGTTTCTCACTATCCCAGGGTGACAAGACAGAGTTCACAACGCACATACAAGTAAACAACACAGGAAAAATAAAACAAGAAGATGAACATATAAGAGTGATAGCACGCTAGCCGCTCCCGATGCACAGCAGAGTCCGGAAAGATGACAGTCAACCAGGCCACTGCGAACACGAGCACACAGCAGGCACGCACTGTCCGGTTCGTGGATCCTATCAGGCGAACGCAACCCATCTTGTTGTCCCGCGAACGAACGTGCGCCAGGAGAATGGAAGGCACGGCTGGGCGAGCTGGGTTGGCCGCAAGCCTGGCCCGACGTCTTCGCGCTGGCCCCTCTTCCGCTGCCTCGCCGACCCGCTGCCGACGCATCCCAACAATGCTCCAGGACGGCGCAGTCCAAGCTCACGACGCAGTCCAACTGGGGGAGGAAGAGCAGGCCAGTCCGGCGTCGCTCCATGACGAAGCAGTCCGAGCGCCCTTAATCTCTCCACACCAAAGTCCAGAACGCCATAAAACCCACTTCCGCCGATGTTGAGCAGAACATGCCCGCCACACTAGTAGCACGACGTATCACACGAAACGAACACACACAAAACTGCCGGACAAACACTCAGTAAACACTCACAAAACACCGAACGGGACAGAGAGTGGCCGCTGCGTGTGCACGCGCCGCCATCTTGAACCGGAAGATTCAAGTTTCCCTCGTTAAACACACCTGATTCAATGATCAGGCTCCTGCACAGGTGTGTTTAACGAGGGAAACTTGGAAAACATGTAGGAATGCGGCCCTCGAGGACTGGACTTGGACACCCCTGCCTTAGACAGATCTGGGAGGACATCTCACAAGACACCATCTGTCGTCTCATTAGGATCATCCCGCGATGTTGTCAAGCATGCATACAAGCTCGTGGGGGCCACACAAGCTATTGAAAAGAATTTTGAGTTGCAGAAATTGAATTTAGGCAAAATTTTTACACTTTGATTTTTGGGGTTTCTGTATACTGAGCCCTCTGTAGGCTGAAAACTTTTATTTCCATCAAAAGATGTGGCATCCTTTTGTTTCTGAGACATTAAACTGTCCATATCAGTATAGATATCCCCCCCAAAAAATTTCACCATTGAAATATGCGTTTTCAAAGCGTTCCTTTAATTTTTTGAGCAGTGTACATGCCCTAATCAGCTGGTAAAACTTAGGGCACAGGTGGCAGCGATCAGCACTGAGCACTGTGCAGCTCCGCATTGACCAGCGCGAGGGTGCGTCAGCCGGCCAGCACGGAGAGCAGAGTGGAGCCGTGACCCATTTACGGTAGTTTTTTTGTGACTGAGTTTTAGTGAGGCCCTAAAGAATATTTCTAAAAGTCAGTTTAACTTTAAAAAATGTAAAATGTGTTTAACATACAATAAAGTGTTTAAAAATAAAACAAAATGTATAAAAGATACAATAACAGTCATGTGCGGATATTGTAAAAGCATTGACTCCACATTGTGGATTTTCATCTATTACTGTACTGTTTAGCATTGTCTCTGTAAACGGCAGGGTGGGCAATTCCGATCCTGGAGGTCCGATGTCCTGCATTTTTTATAGGTCACCCTGCTGCAACACACCTGATTCAAATGATCAGGATTGTTATCCGGCATTCTGCAGACCTTGCTAATTAACTGACCATTTCAATCAGGTGTGTTGCAACAGGGTGGCATAGAAAACATGCAGGACACCGGCCCTCGAGGACCAGAATTGCCCACCCCTAAGGCTTAGGGGCTGCATGTCGGCAACCAGAGCGAAAAAGCTGGAACTCGCGCTGTAGAGGATGAGAGCAGTTCCGACTAATAGAGCTGGCTTTACGCTGAAGCTGTGTAGAGTACAGCTCAGACAGTCTCAATTGGGACCTCTCCCCCAACTTACTGGCCCATTTAACCACTTGGTGAAGGGAGTTTTTAATCTCTCAAAAGCTGATTCCCATATCAAGTTACGTACCAAAGAAAAAGACAACACAGGTCCAATATAAGCTCGATAGAATAGATTCCAGACATTGATATTAGAGCAGGACAGCTTTCTGAGGCATGACAAGCGCTGATGACTCCTTTTGCATATTGTCTCACAATTGTCACTTATACTTAGTTTAGACTCTAAACTAATTCAGAGACCCTAAATTTTAGAGTCTCTGAATGATCCCAAATAGTTGTATCCACACACTCCACTGGTTGGCTTTTGATGATTGTATGATAATGTGGAGAAGTTTCTTTTCTGAAGTCTATAAACGTCCTTTGTTATATCTACATTTAAAACCAAAAAGAACTGATCACACCAGCTGATAAAGTCATTAATGACAGGGCCATGTTCAGATTGGTCATCGTGAACCAAACTGACAGTGACTGCATCGTCTACAAAGATGTAACTGTTCTTGTGTTTACTCTGACACATATTTGTGTAGAAAATGAAGAATAATGGTGACAGGATGCAGCCCTGAGGGGATCACATGTTGGAGTAGAGAGGCTCCAATACAGTACCTAATCCTGGTTAAAAACTCCAAAATCCAACCAACTATATTGTGAGTCAAGTTAAAGTGCTCCAGCAATCTTGTCGCTAAAATGTGGAGTTGGAATCAATTAAAAGCCAAAAAAAAGTCGATGAACGACAGTCTGGCGTGCGTTTTGCTTCAGTCCAAATGTTTGAAAAAAAGCTTTAAAAGCGTGATGATGGCATCCTCTTGCCCCTTGTGTGCTCTATAGGCAAAGTATAGGAGATCTTCTGTTGCTAATAGAGTTCAGATTTCACCATCTTTTCAAACATTTTCATTATTAGGGAAGGAAGTGCAACTACGGTGGTGCACTGGTTAGCACGTCAGCCTCACAGTTAGGAGGGTGTGGGTTCAATTACACCTCTGGCCCTCCCTGTGTGGAGTTTGCATGTTCTCTTCGTGCCCGCGTGGGTTTTCTCCGGGCACTTCGGTTTCCTCCCACATCCCAAAAAACATGCTTGGTAGAGCGATTTAGCACTCCAAATTGCTCCTAGGTGTGAGTGCGAGTGCGGATGGCTGTTCATTTCTGTGTGCCTTGTGATTGGCTGGCAACCAGTTCAGGGTGTCCCCCGCTGACTGCCTACAGAAAATGGATGGACGGATGGATGGATGGATGGATGGATGGATGGATGGATGGATGGATGGATGGATGGATGGATGGATGGATGGATGGATGGATGGATGGATGGATGGATGGATGGATGGATGGATGGAAATTCTTCTCTGTGAGTTTGGTTAGGGGTGAAAGAAAGTTTTATGCATAACTGCTATCCTTTGGCACAGGGGTCACCAACATGGCACCTGTGGTTACCAGGTAACCTGTTCTAAAAAATAACTTATCAGTGATGAAACATTGTGAGTTTTTTTTTTTGAATGTTATTGAAGTGATTGTTGAAAATGTAACCACTGGCACAGATTTATTGAAAGAAAGTGTTATAGTTTGATGTTTTCTGTTTACTGAGATATCCTTAACATGGTGTCTTCAGAAGAATAAATAATTATTATTTATGACATTTAATAAAAATATTGAAGGTAATTTGATGTGTATCAAACTGGTACCCTAAGCATTAATCAGTATCCAAAAGTATCTCTTAGTTTTTAAGAGGTTGGTGAGCCCTCTTGAGACACCAGCATCTTGAAATACCTGATTGTGAAATGTAAATTTACTTATCATGTGTATGAAAAAATAGATAATCTATTGCAAGTGAAGCTTACATTAAATGTGAAGCTCTGTAATGCTTTGCGCTGTTCTTTTTGTCCCATATGAACATTATACACACTTTCAACGCAACTCTTATGGCGTGTTAAGGAATTTACTCTGATAACTGTGAACTACCCTGAAGTGGGTGGGTCCGGGGAGGAGTATTGTGCTGTGCTGCCATTCATTTCCAAATGCAGTCAGCACTAGCGCACCGTGTGCTCAGTTGGAGCATTGGGCATTCCGCTTTTGGTCCACTCGAATATCTGAACGGCAATTTTGAGCAACACACTGAAAAGTGAGCCAGTGTATGCTCAGAGAATACTTCCGAACCCGCCCTAAATGTGACTTTTTTTTCCCCCAATAATATTAAAATGCTGCCTACATCTACAAGATGATCACAATATTGGGGTGTGGTTTGTGTCTTCCTTTGTAAAGTAAAATATGAAAAAGATTAGACAGCACAATCAACTGCAACCAAAGGTAGCTCACATTGATGGCCACAATAGAATGTCACCGATCCTTTTATGGAATTTGTGGAATCATGTAAAACCAGGTGCTGTACTGTGATTGGGTCAGGGAACCAAACTGTGGCACATCTGATTGGTAATTTCCTTCGCTAATTACATTGTAATTGGTTGCAGGGTTTGTGACGATGTGGAGCAGTGTACTTCAAAGGCAAGTTGAATAGCTATGAGAAATAAGGACAGTACATACCTTCTCTGTCTGTAAACATCATTATTAAGTGTTGAAAAAGTATTTAACATGTTTTCAAAAAGAGACAAATTCCTGAGTTTTTCAAACAGTTGAAAATAAGTCAGCATGTGAGCGAAAGTCAGATCTTATTGCCACTTACATTTCATCAACCTTTATTGCAAAGCACCGGTGTCTCGAAAGACATTTGATTCGTGACAATCTAGTAGTGATGAATGTCTTACCAGTCTATTACGACACATGTGTTTGGGTTAAGGTTAGGGTTATGATTTCAAAATAATTTCTCTTTGTTCATTGGTGCTGTGGTATAGCCAATTCAAAACAAGAATACATACCTGGAAGATTGATGAAATAATACAAAGGGTGGTTAAATTAAATTTCTGAATTGAATTAAATTTGCTTAAAAACAGTTGGATGCACAGGGAGTAGCATCATGTCACCATGTCTGTCTTTGGTAAAAGAAAAAAAAGAAAGAAAAGACAATGCAACAAACTACATTATTCTGTAGTTTACGTTCGGTAGGTATACAGGACTGTCTCAGAAAATTAGAATATTGTGATAAAGTTCTTTATTTTCTGTAATGCAATTAAAAAAACAAAAATATCTTACATTCTGGATTCATTACAAATCAACTGAAATATTGCAAGCCTTTTATTATTTTAATATTGCTGATTATGACATACAGCTTAACATACATACAGAAAACTCAAATATCCTATCTCAAAATATTAGAATATCATGAAAAAGTATACTAGTAGGGTATTCAACTAATCACTTGAATCGTCTAATTAACTCGAAACACCTGCAAGGGTTTCCTGAGCCTTGAAAAACACTCAGCTTGGTTCAGTAAACTAAATCACAAACATGGGGAAGACTGCCGATCTGACTGCTGTCCAGAGGACCATCATTGACACCCCCCATCAGGAGGGTAAGACACAAAAAGACATTTCTCAAAGAGTAAGCTGTTCACAAAGTGCAGTTTCAAAGCACATCCATGAAAAGTCTGTTGGAAGGGGGAAATGTGGAAGGAAACGCTGCACAACCAAGAGAGATGACTGCACCCTTAACAGCATTGTGAAGAAGAGTCGCTTCCAGAATTTGGGGGAGCTTCAAAGACAGTGGACTGAAGCTGGAGTCCAGGTATCAAAAGCCACTGTTCACAGACGTGTCCGAGAAATGGGCTACAATAGCCGTATTCCCATGATCAAGCCACTTCTGAACTCAAGACAACTGACTTGGGCTATGGAAAAGAAGCACTGGACAGTTGCAGAGTGGTCCAAAGTCCTCTTTTCAGACAAAAGGAAGTTTTGTCTTTCATTCGGAAGTCAAGGCACCAGAGTCTGGAGAAAGGCTGGAGAGGAGCAAAATCCAAGTTGCTTGAAATCCAGTGTGAAGTTCCCACAGTCAGCAATGGTTTGGGGAGTCATGTCAGCTGCTGGTGTTAGTCCACTGTGTTTCATCAAGTCCAGAGTAAATGCAGATTTTAGAGCACTACATGCTTCCGTCTGCTGAAGAGCTCTATGGAGATGATGATTTTCATTTTCCAGCATGATCTGGCACCTGCCCACAGTGTCAAAACCACCAGTAAATGGTGTACTGATCATGGCATTACTGTCCTTGATTAGCCTGCCAATTCTCATGACCTGAACCCCATAGAGAATTTGTAGGGTATTGTGAAGAAGAAGCTGAAAGACACCAGACCCAACAATGCAAATGAGCTAAGGCCGCTATTGAAGCATACTGGCCATCTATAACACCTAAAAAATGCCACAGGCTGATTGCCTCCATGCCACCCCGCAGTGATGCAGTAATCCGTGCAAAAGGATTCCCAACCAAGTACTGAGTGCATGAATGGACATTTTCAAATGTTTGATTTTGTTTTGCTGTTATAAATCTTTTTTTTTACTTGGTCTGAGGAAATATTCTAATATTTTGCGATAGGATTTTTGAGTTTTCTTAAGCTGTAAGCCATAATCAGCAATATTAAAATAATAAAAGGCTTGCAATATTTCAGTTGACTTTTAATGAATCTAGAATGTATGACATTTTTGTTTTTTTAATTGCATTACAGAAAATAAAGAACTTTATCACAATATTCTAATTTTCTGAGACAGTCCTGTATATTTGAACTGTCCCACAAATCAAGCATTTTCCCATAATTACTGTAAAATTACTCCTGCATTGTAGCATAATGCAAAGCTGCTTCCCACAAGTATTTACCTATAATTCCTGTAAAGTTAGACGTCGATTCTAAGATAATGCACAACTACTTCTCTTCTACAAGCTGTTCACCTATGACAAACAGTAAAACGCCATGCTGTAAGCTCTGCTCCACTGTACTACCACTCGGTGTGCTTTGTCATGTGTGTTGGGTTCTGGCTTTTAAAAACCTTTCTGACCTTTCACTAAATGAATGGTCATGGGAAACTCAGTAGGCGATGTCCAAGAATCCACAGGGAATCGCAACTTTGCTAGACCCCCCTTGGATGACTAGTGTGTCACTGTCTGGTACTGTTCCATGCCACTATGTCATCCCTGGGGCATTGAAAGTAAGACTGTAGGAACTGCTGCTTTTTGTGAACATATAGTTTACCACTGGTATTATATATTTCCAATGTCTTCCTCTAAATAAACATTTTTTCTCTTTTGGAAAAAGTATTAGTCGATGTTACTATGGCAGAACGTAATAGCTTTAGAACATTGACTAGAAAAAAAATGTATTTGTTTGAAGACATGATTATCATGAAAAAAATATAACTGTATTAAATATAATTGTTTTTATTGCAGGGCCAGTCAAGGACAAATGTAATTAAGTCTGACTGCAAATAAGTCTTGTATTGCCATCTTTACATATGACACAGCTCATCTAAATGTAAAGACACATTCATGCTTTTCAATGTAATCTATCTATTTTAGGCGTCGCACAGCTTTTCCCTCGTTCAACACACCCAGTGTCTTTCTGCCAAATGTTATTTCATAACAGGGCCTCTTCGCAAACAGCCATTTTGTGTCACAGAGGTAGTTCTGCAGTGCTTCTATGGTCTCGTAGTATTTCACGGCCCATGCTCACACTGCAGGGGATACATTGTGCACTGGTCACTGAATGAAGTTTGAGGCATTGGCCGCCTGTGGCCTTTAAATGTCCTACTGTCTAACCTTGTTCCATAGCATCCCTTCACCCACCGGGCAGCCATTTTGTGCCAAATGGAAAAGATGAGCAGCTGAAGGTGCTAGGGTGATAGTCATAATAGTCGAGTAACGCTTCTTTTATTTCATAAGATATTTTTATTTTTATCTTGTGATATGCGTATTCTAACAATCAAACAATCAATCAATCAATAAAAAAGCACACACAACAATAAAAAAAGTGAAAATCATGACAAAATTTGTGAATTGGAAAAAATTGTGGATCTGAAAAACACATGAAAATGAAAACTATATTTGCGTATCTGAATAATGTGAAAATTACAAAGATATTTGTCGATTTGAAAACACTTGAAAACATATGGATGCATTTATGTGAATGACTTAAACCTACCTACAGTAGTCAAATTTCCACCAATACCCCGTAGGTTAACAGCACTGATGGCGGCCGTTGTTAACCCGGGCCTCGACCGATCCGGTATGGAATTAACAGACTGATTTCGCATCATAAGTAATTTTGGCAAATTTTTACGCCGGATGCCCTTCCTGATGCAACCCTCTGCATTTACCCGGGCTTGGGACCGGCACAGGAAAGACACTGACTTGTATGGCTGCATTATGTGAATAACTTTGACACAAGTGTAATATAATCATGACAAGCCCGATTGACACGTTAAGATGACTACATGCTCATTAACCCCAAACTATAGAAAACATTTTGATTTTTTTCCCACCTTTTGAATGTTCTAGGCATATTATGCAGAAATGATTTTAGTCACTTTTAGGAAAATGCTGTAAAATTGCCTGTCATGTAGCGGAATTTCAGTGCTGTCCCTCACACATAATTTTCTTACTAATATTTTGAAGAACAATATATAACAAAAAAATGAATACCAGATTTAAAAACACTGGCTCCAGACTGTATGTACAAATTATTAAAAAGAAAAAAAAAGTGCATGTTTTATATGATGACTTCCATCCTCAACTTAGATGGGAAAATGTCAAATCATCTCCTCAGAAACATCCCTTAGTGCAGGGGTGTCCAAGTCCAGTCCTCGAGGGCCGCATTCCTCCATGTTTTCCAAGTTTCCCTCGTTAAACACACCTGATTCAATGATCAGGCTCCTGTACAGGTGTGTTTAACGAGGGAAACTTGGAAAACATGTAGGAATGCGGCCCCCGAGGACTGGACTTGGACACCCCTGCCTTAGTGGCTGTGCGCTTGTTTTTTTTTTTTTGGCTGTCTTGGCAGCTGAAGAACCTCCATCATCTGTGAACTGTCTCTTGTGGGTGGGGAAAGGGCTGCCACTTGAAGAAACTGGGTTTGATGATGGTCGCCCTTGCTTTGGCATTGAGACACCTGTGCCAGGATAACAGAGGACGGCAAATGCACCTGAAACCGTCTCCTGTTTAACATCACTTTCTTTGGATATGTTGTGACTGTGGGTCCTTGCTGTCCTTGACCTCTTTAGTTGCTTTGGGGCTTTTTATTTAGTTAAGAACTTTGGTCCTTTATTTGGTCACTCGGGATTGGACTCTGCGTTTTTCTCTATGTTCCAGAAAATTATATATATATATATATATATATATATATATATATATATATATATATATATATATATATATATATATATATATATATATATATATATATATATATATATACCGTATTTGCCGGTGTATAGGTCGACTCGGTGTATAAGTCGACCCCCTAAAATTCGACGGAAATTTACGATTTTATGATAAATCCTTTGTCGAGCTCAATTGTTGCATTATATTAAACTTCAAAATTCAATCAGAAATATGCGAAATTTATTGACGAAATGTGTTCAAATTCCGGGAGGCCGTGCGCATGCAGAGTGGCCGGAAATAAGTCCAGCCGAGTGGATCGGCTGTTTATAAGCACCGCGGAGGAGATCGCGGAGCCTCATTCGACTTCCAGCGGCCGGCGAGCTCGCGCACGCCGCCCGGCACCAACGGGAGGCCGGAAATAGCTCCAAGCCGAGCGGATCGGCACTTTATAAGCACCGCGGAGGAGATCGCGGAGCCTCATTCGACTTCCAGCGGCCAGCGCACTCGCGCACGCCGCCCGGCACATCCGGGAGGCCGTGCGCACGCGCCAAGTGGCCGAAAATAGCCCCCACCGAGCGGATCGGCTGTTTATAAGCACCGCGGAGGAGATCGCGGAGCCTCATTCGACTTCCAGCGGCCGGCGAGCTCGCGCACCCGCCCGGCACATCCGGGAGGCCGTGGGCACGCGCCAAGTGGCCGAAAATAGCCCCCGCCGAGCGGATCGGCTGTTTATAAGCACCACGGAGGAGATCGCGGAGCCTCATTCGACTTCCAGCGACCGGCGAGCTCGCGCACCCGCCCGGCACATCCGGGAGGCCGTGCGCATGCGCCAAGTGGCCGAAAATAGCCCCCGCCGAGCGGATCGGCTGTTTATAAGCACCGCGGAGGAGATCGCGGAGCCTCATTCGACTTCCAGCAGCCGGCGAGCTCGCGCACCCGCCCGGCACATCCGGGAGGCCGTGCGCACGCGCCAAGTGGCCGAAAATAGCCCCCGCCGAGCGGATCGGCTGTTTATAAGCACCGCGGAGGAGATCACGGAGCCTCATTCAACTTCCAGCGGGCCGCGCACTCGCGCACACCGCCCGGCTCAAATTTTCTAAGTGCAACGCACAATGAGATGCATGAGAAACGGCCTTGGTTACCATCACATTTGAAGCGATGAATATGAAGTTAAATTTTATGACTCGGTGTATAAGTCGAGGTAAATTTTTTTCGGTCGATTTTGGATCGAAAAAGGTCGACCAATACACCGGCAAATACGGTATATACAGTAACCCCTCATTTATCACAGATAATTGGTTCCAGGAGCACCCGCAATAGGTGGAAATCCGCGATGTAGAGAAAATATATTGTTACAATATCTATAAAAGACTTTTATGAACCTTCACTCTATTTTATTGTATTTTTAAACACTGTATATTGTATTTTTAAATGTTTTCGTGTTCTTAAACACTATAGTGAACATTTTAAAGTCAAACAGATTTTCATAAACATTCTTTATTTAAATAAATAGGGAAATAAAGAAAATAAGAATAAATATATACAACATCCATACAAGACTTTTATGAACCTTTACTGTAGTTTTGTACACTTTATTGTTTTTTAAATAATTTTTGTATTTTTAAACAGTAAAAATTTTAAAGTCAAACTGACTTGCAGAAACATTCTTATTTAAATAAATAAGAAAGTCAATATGCGTAAATATATTTTGTGAACCTTTTTTAAAGTGTAAACGTGTCTGGCTCCTCTCTGCTCAAAAAAATTAAAGGAACACTTTGAAAACACATCAGATTTCAATGGTGAAAAAAATGTTGGATATCTACTGATATTGACAGTTTAATGTCTCAGGAACAAAAGCATGCCACATCTTTTGATGGAAATAAAAGTTTACAGCCTACAGAGGGCTCAATATATAGACACCCCAAAAATCTAAGTGAAAAAATTATATGGCAGGCTCGTCCATTTTGCCTAAACTCAATTACTGCAACTCAAAATTCTTTTCAATAGCTTGTGTTAACACCCCCCGAGCTTGTATGCATGCTTGACAACGTCGCGGCATGCTCGTAATAAGACGACGGATGGTGTCTTGTGAGATGTCCTCGCAGATCTGTCTAAGGGTATCAGTGAGCTCCTGCAAAGTCTGAGGAGAAACCTGGCGGCGTCTGATGGACCGAAACATTATGTCCCAGAGGTGTTCCATCGGGTTTAGATCAGGTGATCGTGAGGGCCATTCAATTGTGTCAATTACTTCATCCTCCAGATACTGTCTGCATACTCTTGCCACATGAGGCCGGGCATTGTTGTCGATCAGGAGGAACCCAGGACCTACTGCACCAGCGTAGGGCCTGCAAGGATTTCATCTCGATACCTAACGGCAGTCAGACTGCGGTTCTCTAGCTTGTAGAGGTCTGTTCGTCCCTCCATGGAAATGCCTACCCAGACCATCACTGACCCACCACCGAACCGGTCATGCTGAATGATGTTGCAGGCAGCATAGCACTCTCCTAGGCTTCTCCAGATCCTTTCACGTCTATCACAGGTGCTCAGGGTAAACTTGCTCTCATCTGTGAAAAGCATAGGGCGCCAGTGGCGGACTTGTCAATTCTGGTGTTCTATGGCAAATGCCGATCGAGCTCCACGGTGCTGAGCAATGAGCACAGGGCACACTACAGGACGTCGTACCCTGAGGCCACCCTCGTGAAGTCTGTTTCTGACTGTTTGGGCAGAGACATTCACACCAGTAGCATGCTGGAGGTCATTCTGTAGGGCTCAGGCAGTACTCAACCTGTTCCCCCTTGCACAACGCAGCAGATATCGGTCCTGCTGATGGAATGAGGACCGTCTACGGCCCTGTCCAGCTCTCCTAGAATAACTGCCTGTCTCCTGCAATCTCCTCCATGCTCTAGAGATTGTCCTGGGAGACACATCAAATCTTCTTGCAACAGCACGCATGGATATGCCATCCTTGAGGAGTTGGACAATCTGCGCAACATCAGGCATAAGAAATTGCCTCATGCTCCCAGTCGTGATAATGACTCTAGCTAAAGCCAACACTTGTGGAAAAACAGTTAAAAAAGATTAAGAGGGAGGAACTTGAAATGGCCTCCACCTGAAAAATCAGTCCTGTTTTGGGGTCCATCTTGTTGTTGCCCCTCTAGTGCACCTGTTGTTAATTCCATCAACACCAATGCAGCTGAAACTGATTAACAACCTCTTCTGCCACGTACCTGACCAAAACCTTATCAGAAAAGTCTAATTGAATTCATTCCATACCCTGATAAAAAACTGTTTCTTTAATTTTTTTGAGCAGTGTATATTATATATATATATATATATATATATATATATATATATATATATATATATATATATATATATATATATATATATATACACACACACACACACACACACACACACACACACACACACACACACACACACACACACACACACACACACACGCACACACACAGACAGTCAAACCTCGGTTTTCGACCACAATCCGTTCCAGAAGGCGGTTCAAGAAGTGAATCGGTCGAATTCCGCATATGTTTTTCCCATTACAAATAATGGAAAAAATTCCAATTCGTTCCAAATCCTAAACAAAAAACGCATTTTTCAAGCATAAATTCATTTGCGCATTTTTGTCCGATCACGCAACTGCAGCGCACCGCCGAACGCACAACCGTAGCGCGCCACCGACCGCGCAACTGCTCTGCGCTGGTAGCATGATTGTGACAACGCGGTCGCTGAAATTTAGAAAATATTCAAAGTCCTGATGTACTTTCCAAAATTTAAGTGGACCTCGGTGCACAGGAGCTTAATTTGGTCCGACCGCGCAACCGCAGCGTGCTGGCCGCTCACTGTCGCACTGCTTTAAGAGCGTCTTTGTGTTTTAGGATGGCTTTTAGTGATGTACATTCCAGTTTTTTTAGGTGAACTGAAGCTTTAGAAATAGTTCACTCAAAAGATTCGTTCAAACAAATCGTTCAACGAATCGTCCCCCCACACACACAGATCCGTTTTTTGTTTTTTTTTACAACATCCCGTGGAAACAACCCATACACATCAAACAATCAATATAACTACACAACCCCCCCCCCCCCCCCCCCCCCGCCCGCCGCCCAGATTATTATATATAATAATAATTTAACCTCGGATTCAGGAACCGCAGTGTGGCTTTCGTCCTGGCCGTGGAACAGTGGACCAGCTCTACACCCTTGGCAGAATCCTCGAGGTGGCATGGGAAATCGCCCTACCAGTCCACATGTGTTTTGTGGACTTGGAGAAGGCGTTCAACCGCGTCCCTCGGGAGGTTCTGTGGAGGGTGCTTCGGGAGTACGGGGTGCCGAGCCAACTGATAAGGGCGGTTCAGTCCCTTTATCACTGATGCCAGAGTTTGGTCCGCATTTCCGGCAGTAAGTCGGATTCGTTCCCAGTGAGGGTTGGACTCCGCCAAAGCTGCCCTTTGTCACCGATTCTGTTCATAATTTTTATGGACAGAATTTCTAGGTGCAGCCGAGGCGTTGAGGGTGTCTGGTTTGGGGACCTCAGCATCGCGTCTCTGCTTTTTGCAGACAACGTGGTGCTGTTGGCTTCTTCAAGTCGTGATCTCCAGCTCTCACTGGAGCGGTTCGCAGCCGAGTGTGAAGCGGTCGGGATGAGGGTCAGCACCTCCAAATCTGAGTCCATGGTTCTCGATCGGAAAAGGGTGGAATGCCCTCTCTAGATTGGGGATGAGATCCTCCCCCAAGTGGAGGAGTTTAAGTATCTTGGGGTCTTGTTCACGAGTGAGGGCAGGATGGAGCACGAGATTGACAGGTGAATCGGTGCAGCGTCGGCAGTAATGTGGAGTCTGTACCGGTCCGTCGTGGTAAAGAGAGAGCTGAGCCAAAAGGCAAAGCTCTCAATTTACCGGTTGATTTACGCTCCTACCCTCACCTATGGTCACGAGCTATGGGTCGTGACCAAAAGAACGAGATCCCGGATACAAGAGGCTGAAATGAGTTTCTTCTGCAGGATGTCCGGGCTCTCCCTTAGAGATAGGGTGAGAAGCTCGGTCATCCAGGAGAGACTCGGAGTAGAGTCGCTGCTCTTCCACGTTGAGAGGAGCCAGATGAGGTGGCTCGGGCATCTCATTAGGATGCCTCCTGGACGCCTCCATGGGGAGGTGTTCCGGGCATGTCCCACCAGTAGGAGACCCCGTGGATGACCCAGGATGCGCTGGAGAGATCACAAAGAAAAACATAGCGAGGACTTGTGATCTTGCCAGAAAGATGAGTCGGCATTGAGTATTTGTCTTTGGCCCCCTGCCTGGGAGAGGCACTGATGAGAGGTTTAGTAGATTAGTCTCCCTTAATCGATGGATGGCTGGGTTCTGTAAAAAGCAGGGACTGTATTTTATAGATAACTGGCCGCCCCGACCTGCTGAGGAAGGACGGCCTTCACCCTAACCGTGAAGGCGCCTTCACTCTTTCTAAAAAGAAAAACACAGAAACAGTACATCATTGTATCCATCACTTGCGAAGCATTTTCGATGGTCAAATCATCAAGTTTCTGTAAAACATGCTCAACAGAACAGCATCTACGCAATCCATGTTTCATCATTGTCATCCCATCCGTCATCTCTAAGAAGTTGTATATGAACCTGGGCTACAGTAGAGGACACAAACTTCGACACAGCAGACTTCAAACATGGGATAACGCAGGTCGTAAACAAGCACAACACCACCAGCACAACAAGCACAGGAGACAGCAATTTCAACAGCAGTTGCCACCAGTTGCCAGAGAATAGCCATGAAAAGAAATCAAACTGATGTGGGACCTTGTCTTTAGACATGGCCTGCTGTAAGTTCTTCAGCGAATTCATGGCGTCGTTGATGTGGGTGTCATTTTCTCCTGGTATGTATGTGCAACAGGAAGTCCCAATGATGTGGCACACACCACCTTGTGCTGCCGTCAACAAGTCCAGAACCATCCTGTTTTGCAAGACCATCAGTCTAATAGCCTGAATCTCTCTATTTTGTCCATCGTTGACTTGCAGTGAGAGATTCACAAAGGATTGAAAACGATAGTTCAGTGTCTCGACGAAGAGTGATAGTTTCCCAACCCCAATCTGAGGAAAGAGCGCAAGGACAACTTTGTCTCCGACGGACCATACTTTATGGTCATCTGGAACGTTCGCACCCCAGACAGGGTCATGAGGGTCAAAGGTTGCAACTGCCCTGCGTCGACGTCCAGTAGAGTTATGTGCTCCTGTCAACAAATGGTGTCGTATCCTGTAGGTGTGGTCTGTCACCCACACTGGTGCACACACTCCTGTCCAGTTGGCGGGCAGCATCGGATAAACCTTGTGACCACAAAGCCACCAGCCATTCTGTATGAAGTACGTTCCGTTCGATGGTGTAGCCATGTTGGTGGGAGAGCCCTCACCACCTGAAATGGCCCTCTTATCTTGACACTCATCGGTGATGTCCAGAGCTCCCATCCAGTTTCCTCCTGGAGAGCAGTCGTCGCTAATGCAGACGTGGGTCTTGTTACCTTGGATGTAACATGTGTAATTCACTCCAGCTGGTCTCTCTGTGTAGGCCACTTGTGGTATTGTCCGTCCTTTAACAGTCACATTGAGATTTGTCCAGAATAGCTGATCACAGGCACCGTCAGCAAGTCCAGGGCGGTAAGGGTCGGCATCCTTGACTGCGACGGCACGGTGCTGATATCCAACTCCTCCCATGGATGCCATACATGTTGCTTCAGTGACATTCATTGCTCTGGCCTCCAAGCGAACTTGCGTGGAGGAAGGGGGGAGTTTCGAACACACATAGCATCCCTCCTGTGTGTGAGCTCTCACAGTGAACCTGACATACCGGTACCAAGTGTTGGTTTCGTATGGGTTTCTGGGGTCCCATGACCAGTCCTCAACGTTCTCATCATGTGACCATCGTTTACCACGGGCAACATTGTCATTCGGTCTGTTCAGATGAGTCAGTAGACCACAGCACGCTCCAACCACAACGCAGCAGAGGATCCATCTGGCATATGGAGCCCCGTTGCTACTAGGATGGCAGAGACACCGGGACATCCCCACCACTCCGAATTAGGGGTCCAGCACTCTCTGCAACTTGCAGTGGCTGAGGTGAATCCAACTGGGCCGTTGAGAAATTTTAATCGCCGTGGGAGTAGCAAGCAAGACTTGAAACGGTCCCTCCCACCGTGGGCTGGCCCAGTTCTTTCTTTTGATGACCTTGATGTAGACCCAGTCTCCTGGATTGATGGGGTTGTCCACCTGTGAGGGAGAGAGATCAGGCGGCAGTAAATTTGCATTTGACACATCTTTCAGTTTGAGCGTCCTGATTAGATAATCTGCCAAGGTCTGTTCTTCATCTGCTTTTTGCAAATCTGCAGGGAACACTGGTAGTCTATATGGTCTCCCATGTATGATTTCAAAAGGTGTTAGTCCCTCTGAAGTGGGAGTAATTCTCATATAGAGCTTCACTAAGTCGAGGCACTCTGGCCAAGGTCTGCCTGTTTTTTCCATGCATTTTTTCAACCTGCTTTTGATGGTAAAATTTGCCCGTTCAACCAGGCCTGCGCTCGAAGGATGCCAAGCACAGTGGTTTTTTAACGTTATTCCAAGGTGTACAGCCATGTTCTGCACAACTTGGTTCACAAAGTGTGGACCATTGTCACTGTAAATGGTTTGAGGGATGCCATGAGTTGGTATGATGGTTTTGCAGATGGCTTTTGCCACTGTTAAGGCATCTGCGCGTTTGGATGGAACTATTTCCACCCATTTGGAAAATGCATCAATCATCACTAGGCAGTATTTGTGAGGTCCACTTTGTGTGAGTTCAATAAAATCCATATGCATGATTTGAAATGGATAAGAGGGTTTTGGAAATGAGCCTCTCTTAGGTCTCATGTTTCCTTGTGGATTATGTTTCACACAAACAGGACATGCTTTACAATTTTTTTTTTAAGTAAGCATCTAAACCAAAGGTAGTGAATTGTTGATCTATGATGGTCTTCATCCCTCCTGTCGACACATGGCAAAGCCCATGTGTCGCAAGCGCTGCTGCCTTAAAAAGTGATTTTGGTAAAACAGGTTTGTCGTTGATGCGGTGGATATTATCTGTATCCACTATTGCACCTTTTGTCGTCCACATTCGTTTCTCCACCATTGGAGCTTTGCCCTGCATATCTGCCAGTATAGTCTTATCTATGAGTTGTGTGTCCTCTGAACCCATTAAAAAAATTCATGGCCATGTCTCCCTGCAGCTGCTTCTTTTGCAATTTTGTCTGCTAATCTGTTTCCATTTGAGACTTCATCACTGCCTGTGGTGTGAGCAGCACATTTACACACAGCTAGTTTAGCAGGTAAAAGAATGGCCTGCAACAAGTCTTTTAACAAGGCGGCATGGGTAATTGGCTTACCGGTTGATGTTGTCATCCCTCTGCGCTCCCATTGTTTCGCAAAATAGAACAGATTAGAAAACGCATACTGACTGTCTGTGTATACAGTGACTTCCTTATCTTCCGCTAATTGACAAGCTCTTGTTAGAGCAATCAGCTCAGCAGCCTGTGCTGACCTGGTGTATGGAAGCTTCTCTGCTTCAACAATCTGGTTTGGCAATTTCACAATTGCATAACCACTTTGATTGTTTCCTTTAGGATCCTTTGAACACGATCCATCCACAAACCACTTTTCCCCTTTATCAAGCGGCGTGTCACTTAAATCTTCTCTGGGCAGCTGTAGATGTTCTGTAGCATCCAAACAGTTATGTGGTGTTCCATCCCCTGGCAACGGAATCAACGTTGCTGGGTTAAGGACTGTGCACCTCTTTATCACGATGTGTGGTTGTGACAGAAGTATAGCAGTGTAGGACAGATGTCTGGCTGGTGACAAAAAGTTCATTTTGCTTTGCAGCAGCAACACATCTACAGCATGTGGAACTAGAGGCTCCATTTTGTGAAATAGCACCACATCTGCAGATTGTCTCACTGCGAGCGCCGCCGCGCATACTGCTTGAACACAGTCTGGCAAAGACAGAGCCACTGGATCCAGTTTTTTTTAATAGAATGCAATTGGTCTTAGTTTGTTGCCATGACCCTCCAGCAACACTGAGGTCATAAAACCATTCCTGCAGTCTGCTGTTTGCACAAAGGTTTTATTGTAGTCTGGCAAGATAAGAGTTGTGGTTTCTACCAGAGCCTGTTTCAGCACTACAAAAGCATCATCCGCTGCTGGTGTCCACATGATTTTTTCTGTCATTGTCATGGGAACTCCATGCGCAATATCCAGCAGCGGTTGTGTTTTCTCCGCATAATGTGGGATCCATGCTCTACAGTAATTGCAGAGCCCCAAAAATGACATCATTTGTTTTTTTGTTTCAGGTTTCGGTGCATCTGAAATAATCTGCTTTCTGGCTCTTTGTATCTGTCTTCCAGAAGCCGACAAAGTGTGACCTAAATAGTTCACTTCCTGTCAGACCCATTGTAACTTATTTTTGTTCACTTTATTCCCTGTTTCGCAGAGATAGTGTAACAATGCTAAGGAGTCTGCCTTGCAAGCAGCTTCAGTTTCAGAGGCTACCAGGAGATCATCTACATAAACTAGAAGTTGGCTTTTGTTTGACATCTGAAAATCAGCCAAACAGGCCATGATAGCTTGAGTGAAAATAGTTGGACTATCAGCAAATCCTTGTGGCAATCTGGTGTATGTATAGCTTTGTCCTTTAAAGGTAAAAGCGAACCAAAACTGTGAGTCTGGGTGAATTGGCACTGAGAAAAATGCATTGCTGAGATCAATTACTGTGAAAAACTTCCGATTAGGTTTCAAAGTGTTCAGAAGTGTGTGTGGGTCAGGCACATTGGGTGCTCTTGTTTGCACTGCATCATTCACTGCTCGTAAATCTTGTATCATTCGCCAATTAATTTTGTTGGCCTTTTGGACTGGAAAAATGGGAGTGTTGCAAGGAGAATCCGAGCATTCCCTAATGATTCCTCCTGCCAAAAGATCATTTATAACAGGGGCAATCCCATTTATTGCCTCCTGTTTTAAAGGATATTGCTTAACTCTCGGACGCCACTCTGATCTTGGTTTGATCTGTACTGGGGAAATGGATCGTAAAAGACCTACATCAGATGGGCCCTTGGTCCACAGTTTTTCAGGAAGCCCAGCCAATTCCCCCTCCTCCTTTTCATTCAAACAAATGTCAACTAGTCAGGGAAGCGCACAAGCGCCTGCTCTGCCTACAGCCACTTCACACACCGTTTGCTTCCACACGTCACAACTGGTACTGTAGCTCCACCTTTGTCCTCATAATCAGTCACAGATCCAGCAAGTTTAATTCGGGAACCCACATCTGCCCACGTTATACTGTGAGGTTTAAACAATGAGATGTGGGGTACAGCCGACAATTTGTATCTGTCTTTCTGAGGAGCGGGCAAGAGTACAGCAGCAGCCGCAAATGACCTGCGATCAGTGTACAGAGCAGTGATTTTTAAAGGTACTTCTGTGTCGCTGAGAAAACTTCCAATATAGTCATCTTGTGGATCAGTGAGAATATTCATGGTGACATGTAATTCAGTACAAGTCATTTCTGATTCAGGTTGGGACAATTGTTTTCGAGCTTCACTCAGCAATCTGCTTGGGAGTTTAGGATTTCGTTCAGGAGGGATGGCATAGGAGCAGCAAATCTGTTCACCTGCTTGTGCAGCATACGAGTCCACATCTCTCACTCTACATGCTCGCATGCCATCCTTTACTGGAATTATTGCAATTCCCAACCGAGTCATCAGATCTCGTCCCAGCAGGTTTATGGGACATTTTGGAGATAGGACAATCGAAACTGAAACCATGCTTCCAGTTTCCTTATCTCTCACTTCAACTGGATTAGAGACACTCTCCTTGTGTACCTGCCCATCAGCAGATTTCACCCAAATAGTATTTTGGGAGGCTTTTAGATTTGGGACTTTAGTTTTTATCACGGTTTTACAAGCCCCAGTATCACACAAAAACTCGACATCACTTCCTCCAATGTTTAGAGTAACATATGGTTTTTCTTTTAATGCACTCAGAATGTCCCATGCTGTATGGACATCTACTATTTCTTCCTCTATAGGAGCACCAGAGGTCAAAGGGGGGGGGGGTCTAGTCATGCTGAGAATTTGGCCTTTCCTCTGCCCCTTCCTGCACCCTTTGATTGATATTGCTTTGCAGAACGACACACTCTTGCAAGGTGTCCTCGTTTCCCACAGTTCCAACAGGTGTCAGAATCTCGTGGGGGTTTTGAATTATATGGCGGCCTGCGACCTTGTTGGCCTCTACCTCTTCCTCTGCCTTGCTGGGACCCTTGGAAGAAGACTGTTGTATCTTCATCTAGTTCATCATCATCATTATCTAGATGAAATACATCAGAACTTTTGCCTTTTTTGATCACTTTTTCAGCATGTCTGGCCCATTGCATAGTTGTTGTCACACTTGCAACGTCCACTTCCACCAAATGTTTCTTCACCCAGTTGCCTATTTCAGGGCGGAAATTAGTGAGGAGCGCATTTTTAAGCTGTTGTTGATAAGCACTCTCAGCTGTATCATTGAATGGGATGCCACTATGCACCCTGAATTCTTTTTCAAATCTCAAACGAAAATCATCAGTATCTTCGCCAGGCTTCTGTTTTATTCCTGCCAAATGACCATAATTCGCTCGTCTTTGAAATATAGTTCGCACTCTTTGCACAAGACCATTCCATTGTGCTGCATACTCCCCTCCCAATTGAATTCCCTCAACGGGATAGGGAAAAGGCCCTTGATTATTTCTACCTGTATAATTTCCTCTAACCTTCGCCCAGTCTTTTCCCAAGGAGGACATTGCAGCTTCTCCTGCCTCATGTCCATTCAGTCTATAGGAATGTATAATTCCAGCCATGTCCTCTGCCCATTTATCTGGGTCTTCAGCAACAGGGGTAACCCCTTCAACTGCTTTTCTTGCCTCTTCCAAAGTCCATGGCCGGAAAACATATGTATGTGGGAGTTGGCCTTCCCCTACATTAGGGTTTGGCACCTGTATCATTGGGCATACATCAACCTTGTCTAAATTTTGAGAAAATCTAGCAGCAGTGGTCAAACTTCTTGTTTGTACAGGACTTCTAATAATGTGACCCTGACTTCTTTTGCTGTTATACGGGGGGGGGGGCTGCAGGTTTGTTAAATTTGGATACAAATGCTCCTCTGCTTGGGCTGTGCCTTCAGCTTCTGCTGGATCCGTGGCCGCGGCAGTGCGCCTGCGCACTGTGGCCTCATTGTCTTCCGGCCTGACAAACATAGTCTCAGCCTCATCACCTTTCATCTTTCTATCTTTTGTCTTTTGGATTTGTTCTCTTCTCTCTTGTGAAGCTTTTAACCACATTTTAGCACAATCCAATTCTCTCTCTTTTCTTTTCTTTTTCAGTCCATTTTTCTTTTTATCCACACTCTCTTCCAAAACATCAACTACTATCTTCCACACTTCAACTCTCAACTTTCCTTCTACTCCATACTTTTTCTTCCACTTTGGCATATATTGCATACAATTAAGAAATCTACTCGCCATGTACTTCTCATCTCCGTCAAGAGGTAGAGATTTACCGTTTTTATTTCCCATATTAATTCTAGTAGTTTTAGGTTATATAATTTCTTTTTCTCAAAAATATTATTATTATTATTACTTATTTATTTCTTTTATGTCTTTGAGGATCCTCAATGCAGGTTTAAATTGACCTTTCAACAAATTACTAGCCTGTATTATTGCCGTGGATCAATGCTAGAACTGCTATTTAGTCAGTTTATCCTACCAGTCACACACTCAATCACACAAACGCCAGCGCTTTTTTAGGCCTCATAGCTCGGACAAACCAAAGCCGTATCTCATAGCTCGGACAAACCAAAGCCGTATCTCATAGCTCGGACAAACCAAAGCCGTATCTCATAGCTCGGACAAACCAAAGCCGTATCTCATAGCTCGGACAAACCAAAGCCGTATCTCATAGCTCGGACAAACCAAAGCCGTATCTCATAGCTCGGACAAACCAAAGCCGTATCTCTTGTGCACCTCTACGTGTTACGCGTTTAACAACACAACACAACTTCAGGTTTTTAACTTACTTGTCTCCTGGTTCGTTGCACTGCCGGGTCCCGTCAATCCACCTCTGTCAGACGAAGGCAGACCTAAGATGCTGGCCCAGCGAAGAATTTCCTTCCCAGGTCTTTCTTTACCAGGTCCGGCTAGTGGACGCTGGCCCGTCGACGGTGTACGGCGCGTCGTCCTCCGTCAGCCAGATGATGGGTATGAGGGTCCCGGGTTTCGGCACCAAAATGTTAGAGATTTGCTCACTCCAACTTATTTTGCAAGAACCACACGGGAGACAAGCAAGTCCTTTTTAGACACCTGCAGGTGGAGAGTTCACTCGTTCAAGGAATGAAGTCTGAACCCTCGTTCCTGCGAGGGGATATTTATTAAGAGAAACAGAGTGGGGGTTGAGAGTGGGGGTCAGAGTAGACAAATGGCCGAAGCCCCTGGCTGATCAAAGCACAGCAGGGGGTCCTTCACGATGTTGTGTGAACAAAACAACTTTGCTTGCTTCCTCTGCAGCTAGTCAATCAGTTCAAAAGATCTTAGCACTTTGTTCTACTACTTTTGTTAAGACAGGACAAGCGAGTTTAATTATTACAGGTTACATTCCAACATAATCATAGGATCAAACTAACCTGAAAACCCTAACACCCACCGTCTGTTGTCTTCCAGGTTAGAGCAACGCTGGCGTCAGATTTTTTGACTGCCGCTTCTGTCCCGGACTGTGTCCATTACTTGTTTTTCGTTTTCCCGTTTTCAGTGCACCCGTCTTTTATTTTATTTTTCTCGTGTTGTCTTCCATCCACCTTGCATCCCCGCAGCTCCGCTCTCACCTATCTGTTTCCTCTCCTTCGGACTACCAGCTACGTTAGCCAGCTAGCCAACAGCCAGCTGGCCAAACACCACGGGACCCTCCTGCCTCCCGACTCAGAGCCTGTGGCCGCCTGCTGTGGACTCGATGGCAGCTCTGGTCCGGCTCTCTGGCCTTCCGTCCGGCGTCCTCGGGGGACGGGCTCCACTCCCTGCGGGCTCACCAACCGTGGCTCTGCTGTGTGCCGCCGTGGTGCGTTGGGGCCTGCAGTCGAGGTCGACCGGCATCACCACCTGGTCCACTGCTGCTCCCACACGAGGCTGGGATCCGTCACCGCTACATCTGGACGCGGCACTTCCCCGATGGCTCACCCATCTCCTCTTTCTGGACTACCAACCCCCCGTCACCCCCACCTCCCGTACTGCCAACCTCAACAACCTCCGCTCCCGCCCCTCCATCCATCTCCTTCGCACTGCTGACCAATGTCATGTTATTAACTATATCCTATTGTCCCCCCCCCCCCCCCCCCCCGTACGTCCCCACCCTTTTTAGTCCCTGTAAAGCGTCTTTGGGTCATTAAAAAGTGCTATATAAATTAAATGAAGTATTAATTATTATTATTAAAGTGAAAAAAATGACATGGCAGGCTCGTCCTTTTTGCCTAAATTTAATTTCTGCAACTTAAAATTCTTTTCAATATCTTGTGTGGCCCCCACGAGCTTGTATGCATGCTTCACAATGTCGCGGCATGCTCCTAATGAGACTACTGATGGTGTCTTGTGAGATGTCCTCCCAGATCTGTCTAAGGACATCAGTGAGCTCTTGTAAAGTCATAGGAGCAACCTGGCGGCGTATGATGGACCGAAACATTATGTCCCAGACGTGTTCTATCGGGTTTAGATCAGGTGATCGTGAGGGCCATTCAATTGTGACAAGTCCTTCATCCTCCAGATACTTTCTGCATACTCTTGCCACAATAGGGCATTGTTGTGGATCAGGAGGAACCCAGGACCTACTGCACCAGCGTAGGGTCTGACCATGGGTGCAAGGATTCCATCCCGATACCTAATGGCAGTCAGACTGCCGTTCTCTAGCCTGTAGAGGTCTGTTCGTCCCTCCATGAAAATGCCTCCCCAGACCATCACTGACCCACCACCAAATCGGTCATGCTGAATGATGTTGCAGGCAGCATAGCGCTCTGCTTGGCTTCTCCAGATCCTTTCACGTCTATCACAGGTGCTCAGGGTAAACCTGCTCTCATCTGTGGTGGGGTTCTTTTTGGCTTGGAACGGATTTTTTTTTCCCATTATTTGTAATAAGAAAATATGATTTGGAATTCGAACGATTCACTTCTCGAACAACCTTCTGGAACGGATTGTGCTCGAAAACGGAGGCTGTCACATCCGTGACACTCTGATGAAGGCAGAAGAAACCGCCGAAACATGTCAGGTAATGAACCTAAAACAATTTGTTTGATGTAAAAGAAACCAGTGAAGTGATTGGTGGACATAGTCAGCTCTTGGCCAACGTGCATTTTGTCAATGGAGAAGCCATTAGAGGAAACTTCCTATTTTGCAAGGTACTGCCAGAAAAATCAACAGGTGAGGAAGTATTTCGGGTCACGTCGGAATATCTTGACAAAGGCATGGGAAAACTGCACAGGCGTCTGTACTGATGGAGCGGCAGCCATGGTCGGGCGCATCGAAGGCTTCGTAAGTAGGGTCAAAGAAAAAAACCCAGATATTACTTTTACACACTGTTTTTTGCACCGTGTGGCCCTCATGGCAAAGACTGCACCAGCAGATCTAGCTCCTGTGTTGGATGATGTTGTGGGCATAGTGAACTTTGTGAAGATGCGACCTTGGAAATGTCTTTTGTGTCTTTGTGTGAGGAAATGGGTGCGGAACATAAAGTCTTATTGCTCCACATGGAGGTCCGGTGGCTGCCGCGCGGAATACTGCTGGCCCGAGTGTATGAGCTGCTTAAGGTTCTTCTGACAAACGAGAGGTCCGATTACTAAATGCTGCTTACAAGTGATGAGTGGTGTGCAAAGCTGGCATACCTGGCATAGCTGGCATAAATTTAACACACGGATGCAAGGCAGAAATGAAGACCTGCTTACAAGCACTGATGAAAATGAACGGATTCCGTTTAAAGTTTCAGCTCTGGCAACAACACGTGCAGCGTGGCAGCCTTGAGATGTTCCCACTCACCGTGAAGCTGCATGATGGCAACACTGCTGCAATGTGCGAGGTTATTGGCACACATTTGAAAACTCTTGAGGAGAAGTTGTCATTTTAATTCCATTCAGTTAATGATGGTGGTTCATGCACAGTCACACAAGAACTGGAAAGCTGAATTGAAAAAAAGAAACAAGAATTGGCGAAAAATATCTATCCACGCAGATAAAAGTGACTCAAATCAACTGCATTTGGAGGGCACTTCAAAGACACAGTTGCTGCATACAAAGTGCTGTACATGGTGCAAAATTAAGTCACACAACAAACACAGGTAAAAGAGTGAATTATTAATGAAGACCAAAGCTAAGTCTCTTGCTTAGTCCAAAGCCAAAGAATACAGTAATCCCTCACCACTTTGCGCTTCACCTTTTGCAAATGCGCTACTTTGCGAGTTATAAGTGACGTGCGAACAGCGTTTAAATACAGGCTGATAGCGCAGGACGTGCCTCTGAGCAATATGCATCACTGCGGACAGCCAGCTTGTCTTGAACGAGGCAGGACAACCATGAGCACGGACTGTATATTTAGGAAATGCGAAAAGAGGAAAAGGGAGCCTGGAACACCAGCAGAGCAGGCACACAAGGCAACTGACGAGCCAGTCAGCGAGCTCGCCTCATGCATTGTGGTAGCATCTTGTTACACAGCGGATCAGGAAAATGGGAATCAGGTGGCTGGCGAGTGTCTAAGCAGAAAAAATGACAAAGACTGACTGGCAAGCTGGTGTTGTTTCGTTCGTGAACGATTCGTTCGAATCTTTCAGTGAACGTGAGCGAAATGATCACTTCCTGAAGTCATTCATTTCATTTCTCAGTGCATTTGCCCTCATTTAATGCATAATTACGTGGTAATGTGCCTTGAAGCTTGTGCCACTCCTTTCGTGCTCACGTTCTCCGAGTTAACGGCTGATGTGGCGTCCATCCAAGAACTTGGGACTTGGAAGCGCATGCAAATATAAGAGACGGTGGCTGGCTGTCTCTTGCCAGTACATGAAGGGATGTTTTTGAACCCTCCAACTTTGTTACATGAAGGATGTGTGTCTGCAGGAGCGGTGAGATTATTTTGCTCTTTGGGAAAATGTATTACAAAAGATTTTAAATACCACGTTAGTACTATGTACAGGTTAGGACCTAACAAGGGACGTGCAATCAGAGGAGGCAAGGGAGGCCGTGCCTCCCCTGCCATCATGAAAAGGGGGAAAAACAAATTAAATTGTTTTTATTATAAAGTCATTTTCCTTTTAATTTCAGTAGTTTAGTATCATTTTCAACCAAAATTGCTAAATTTTTATAGTTATGTTAAAACCGAAGACGAGTAGCTCGGAGGAGCCAACTTCCTGCATTACCTCCTCTGAGGATTGCGTAATCACACGGCTACCTATGCTGACAGGCTATGCAGTTAGACTGAACTGCTGTCTGTCTCGATGTCGCTGTTTAAGTGTTCAAACACTGTGGCTATATTAACTAATTTCCGTAGTGAAGCTGATGTAGGCGGCTCGGTGGCGCACTGGGTAGCACGTCCGCCTCACAGTTAGGAGGGTGCGGATTCAATTCCACCTCCGGCCCTCCCTGTGTGGAGTTTGCATGTTCTCCCCGGGCCCGCGTGGGTTTTCTCCGGGCACTCCGGTTTCCTCCCATATTCCAAAAACATGCTTGGTAGGCCGATTGAAGACTCCAAATTGTCCCTAGGTGTGAGTGTGAGTGCGATTAGTTGTCTGTCTCTGTGTGCCCTGCGATTGGCTGGCGACCATTCAGGGTGTCCCCCGCCTACTGCCCGATGACGGCTGGGATAGGCTCCAGCACGCCCGCGACCCCCGTGGGGACTAAGCGGTTCAGAAAATGGATGGATGGATGACTGATGTATATAATATCTAGTGTTTTTTGTCATCTGTGTAACGTCATGTTTCATTAGATCAGGGGTGCCCAAACATTTTCAGCTCGCGAACTACTTTTGAAATGACCAAGTCACAAAGATCTACCCACTAAAAATATATATATATAAACACTACCGTTCAAAAGTTTGGGGTCACATTGAAATTTCCTTATTTTTGAAGGAAAAGCACTGTACTTTTCAATGAAGATCATTTTAAACTAGTCTTAACTTTAAAGAAATACACTCTATACATTGCTAATGTGGTAAATGACTATTCTAGCTGCAAATGTCTGTTTTTTGGTGGAATATCTACATAGGCGTATAGAGGCCCATTTCCAGCAACTATCACTCCAGTGTTCTAACGGTACAATGTGTTTGCTCATTGGCTCAGAAGGCTAATTGATGATTAGAAAACCCTTGTGCAATCATGTTCACACATCTGAAAACAGTTTAGCTCGTTACAGAAGCTACAAAACTGACCTTCCTGTGAGCAGATTGAGTTTCTGTAGCATCACATTTGTGGGGTCAAATAAATGCTCAAAATGGCCAGAAATAGAGAACTTTCATCTGAAACTCGACAGTCTATGTTAGGGTTTTCCAGGTTATCTTTATCATAGGATTATGTTGGAATGCAACAGGTAATAAATACCTTACCTTGTCCTCCTTATCACAAGGTCGTAAAACATCTCCTGACATGTTTAGACTAGAGGACAAGGGCTTTAGCCAGTTTACCCAAACCCCCACTCTGTTTCTCTTAATAAATATCCCCTCGCAGGAACGAGGGTTCAGACTTCACTCCTTCAACGTGTGAACTCTCCACCTGCAGGTGTCTAAAAGAACTTGCTTGTCTCCCGTGTGGTTCTTGCAAAATAAGTTGGAGTGAACAAATCTCTAACAGTCTATTCTTGTTCTTAGAAATGAAGGCTATTCCATGGGACAAATTCCTTAGATATTGAAGATTTCCTACAACGGTGTGTACTACTCCCTTCAGAGGACAGCACAAACAGGCTCTAACCCAGGCATGTCAAACTCAATTTGGCTCTGGGGCCGGACCCAGACTTTCTGTTCTCAGATGGGCCGGATCAGTAAAAGAATGTCAACTCCAAATATTTTGCTTTGTTTTTCAGTACTATGGTTTATCATTCAGCCTACATTTGTAGCCTACCCTACATATTATAATCACGGATGACAAGGAATCTTTTCTAAGCACAACACATTTTTTTCACAAACAATGAAAAAAAAAGATTTCATGGTTCACTGGTTTATTTTAACAATGAAGTGAATGCAGTTTTACACCTGAACCAACTCACCACACTTAACAAACTCAAGTGGGAGCTATGAAAAAAGTATTCTCGCCTTGATAGTCGTACTGCTTTGAAATAAATAAAAAAAGAAATACAAAATAAAAGTTATAGCAGTGCATGCTTATACTACATCCGATCAAACTACTAGGCTGGGCCTACTGAAGCTGAGAATATACTGCACAATATTAACTGTGTTTAATATGAAACCAGATTAATCTTATTTTTAATGCTCTGTATTAATGAGTGCAAACAAATTTCGTGCCATCACACTTTTTTTCTCCTTCACTGCACTCCTGCAGTCTACTTGCTGCTGGCTCCTGAAACTTGGGATCTTTTTGCCTTCACAAGTGTATCAATATTGGGTGTCAAATCCTGAGTAGCAGCACATTTAACAATATCATTCAAGTGTTTATTTGTTAACTTTGAGTGCTGCTTTGTTTTATTATTGTTCATTACAGAGAAAACCTGTTCACAAAGATAAGTAGTCCCAAACATGGATAGAACGTTTGCAGCCATGGCTGTTAATTTGGGGTAGCCTGGCACGAGATATTGATAAAATGTATCCAATCCCACGGACCCAAATTTATCCTTCACAGCGGAATCGCACTGCAAATCAATAAGCTCGAGTTGAATATCAGCTGGCATATCAGAAGGCTTCACTGTAAATGGCGAGCGAAAAAAGCCAAATTTGTTCTCAAGTTCACTGAATACCTGAAACCTCTGCTCAAGCTCTCGTAGGAAATCTGTTATGTTGTCTTTATATTTTTTCAAATCATTATCTGGACGGTCCGGTGCCTCCGGATGAACAGCTGTGAGACAAGAGAAATGCGCAGAGTAACTTCTGTGAATAAATAATGCTCAGTCCATTTTTCCTTGAAAACTCTGCACTCCGTGTCCACTTCTCTTTTTTTTGACAGTGTCATTTTGGCAAGGGTGTGTTGACCAATAACTTGTGGTGAATTGTGAAGCAAGATTGACGGTTTGGTCTTAGTACTAACTCGTGTCAATGCCGCTGGATGTGAGCTCTTTTACACATTTACTGCCCTCCCGTGGCCGGAGGGAGCACTTGGTTTGTATTTATTTTAAAAAAACATAACTTTTGATAGAAATGCGCTAGAGACTCGCTTCTTTTTTTGACATACACAGAAATTTATGCCGGGCCGGATTAAATGATCCAATGAGCCGGATCCGGCCCGCGGGCCGTATGTTTGACATGCCTGCTCTGGACAGTCTATTCTTGTTCTTAGAAATGAACGCTATTCCATCCGAGAAATTGCTAAGAAATTGAAGATTTCCTACAACGGTGTGTACTACTCCCTTCAGAAGACAGCACAAACGGGCTCTAAGCAGAGTCGAAAAAGAAGTGGGAGGCCGCGTTGCACAACTGAGCAAGAAGATAAGTACATTAGAGTCTCTAGTTTGAGAAACAGACGCCTCACAGGTCCCCAACTGGCATCTTCATTAAATTGTACCCGCAAAACACCAGTGTCAACATCTACAGTGAAGAGGCGGCTGCGGGATTCTGGGCTTCAGGGCAGAGTGGCAAAGAAAAAGCCATATCTGAGACTGGCCAACAAAAGAACAAGATTAAGATGGGCAAAAGAACACAGACATTGGACAGAGGAAGACTGGAAAAAGTGTTGTGGACGGATGAATCCAAGTTTGAGGTGTTTGGATTACAAAGAGGAACGTTTGTGAGACGCAGAACAAATGAAAAGATGCTGGAAGAATGCCTGACGCCATCTGTTAAGCATGGAGGAGGTAATGTGATGGTCTGGGGTTGCTTTAGTGCTGATAAGGTGGGAGATTTGTACAGCGTAAAAGGGATTCTGAATAAGGAAGGCTATCACTCCATTTTGCAACGCCATGCCATACCCAGTGGACAGCGCTTGATTGGAGCCAATTTCATCCTACAACAGGACAATGATCCCAAACACACCTCCAAATTGTGCGAGAACTATTTAGAGCAGAAGCAGGCAGCTGGTATTTTATCGGTAATGGAGTGGCCAGGGCAGTCACCAGATCTGAACCCCATTGAGCTGTTGTGGGAGCATCTTGACCATATAGTACGCAAGAAGTGCCCATCCAACCAATCCAATTTGTGGGAGCTGCTTCTGGAAGCGTGGGGTGCAATTTCTCCAGATTACCTCAACAAATTAACAGCTAGAATGCCAAAGGTCTGCAATGCCGGAATTGCTGCAAATCGAGGATTCTTTGACGAAAGCAAAGTTTGATGTAAAAAAAAATCTTATTTTAAATACAAATCATTATTTCTATTCATTTCACAACGTTTGGTGGTGAATAAGTGTGACTTTTCATGGAAAACACAAAATTGTTTGGGTGACCCCAAACTTTTGAACGGTAGTGTATATATATATATATATATATATATATATATATATATATATATACATACATACACATATATACCGTATTTGCCGGTGTATTAGTCGACCTTTTTCGATCCAAAGTCGACCGAATAAAATCGACCTCGACTTATACACCGAGTCATAAAATTTAACTTCGTATTCATCGCTTCAAATGTGATGGTAACCAAGGCCGTTTCTCATGCATCTCATTGTGCGTGGGTGTGCGTCTGTCAGGCTCATCAAACAGCGAGAAACTGAATCATTATAACGCGTTCGTCGCATTAACACGCATCCTCAGCAACAATTTCAAATATCCATCCATCCATCCATCTTCTTCCGCTTATCCGGGGTCGGGTCGCGGGGGGAGCAGCTTTAGGAGGGACTCCCAGACTTCCCTCTCCCCAGCCACTTCATCCAGCTCATCCCGGGGGATCCCAAGGCGTTCCCAGGCCAGCTGAGAGACATAGTCTCTCCAGCGCGTCCTGGGTCGTCCCCGGGGTCTCCTACCGGTGGGACATGCCCGGAACACCTCTCCAGGGAGGCGTCCAGGAGGCATCCTGATAAGATGCCCGAGCCACCTCATCTGGCTCCTCTCAACGTGGAGGAGTAGCGACTCTACTCCGAGTCTCTCCCGGATGACCGAGCTTCTCACCCTATCTCTAAGGGAGAGCCCGGACATCCTGCGGAGAAAACTCATTTCGGCCGCTTGTATCCGAGATCTCGTTCTTTCGGTCACGACCCATAGCTCGTGACCATAGGTGAGGGTAGGAGCGTAAATTGACCGGTAAATTGAGAGCTTTGCCTTTTGGCTCAGCTCTCTCTTCACCACAACGGACCGGTACAGGGTCCGCATTACTGCCGACGCTGCACCGATCCGCCTGTCGATCTCACGCTCCATCCTCCCCTCACTCGTGAACAAGACTCCAAGATACTTGAACTCCTCCACTTGGGGCAGGATCTCATCCCCGATCCGGAGAGGGCATTCCACCCTTTTCCGATCGAGGACCATGGACTCGAATTTGGAGGTGCTGATCCTCATCCCGACCGCTTCACACTCGGCTGCGAATCGTTCCAGCGAGAGCTGGAGATCACGGCCTGAAGAAGCCAACAGCACCACGTCATCTGCAAAAAGCAGAGACGCGATGCTGAGGTCCCCAAACCGGACCCCCTCAACGCCTTGGCTGCGCCTAGAAATTCTGTCCATAAAAATTATGAACAGAATCGGTGACAAAGGGCAGCCTTGGCGGAGTCCAACCCTCACTGGGAACGAATCCGTCTTACTGCCGGAAATGCGGACCAGACTCTGGCATCGGTGATACAGGGACCGAACTGCCCTTATCAGTTGGCTCGGCACCCCGTACTCCCGAAGCACCCTCCACAGAACCTCCCGAGGGACACGGTCGAACGCCTTCTCCAAGTCCACAAAACACATGTGGACTGGTTGGGCGAACTCCCATGCACCCTCGAGGATCCTGCCGAGGGTGTAGAGCTGGTCCACTGTTCCACGGCCAGGACGAAAGCCACACTGCTCCTCCTGAATCCGAGGTTCGACCTCCCGACGGACCCTCCTCTCCAGCACCCCTGAATAGACCTTACCTTGGAGGCTGAGGAGTGTGAGTCCCCTGTAATTGGAACACACCCTCCGGTCCCCCTTCTTAAAGAGGGGAACCACCACCCCAGTCTGCCAATCCAGAGGCACTGTCCCCGATGTCCACGCAACGTTGTAGAGGCGTGTCAGCCATGACAGCCCCACAACATCCAGAGCCTTTAAGAACTCCGGGCGGATCTCATCCACCCCCGGGGCCTTGCCACCGAGGAGTTTTTTGACCACCTCAGTGACTTCGACCCCAGAGATTGGAGAATCCGCCTCAGAGTCTCCAGGCCCTGCTTCCTCAATGGAAGGCGTGTAGGTGGAATTGAGGAGGTCTTCGAAGTATTCTCCCCACCGACTCACGACGTCCCGAGTCGAGGTCAGCAGCACGCCATCCCCACTGTAAACAGTGTTGACGTTGCACTGCTTCCCCCTCCTGAGACGCCGGATGGTGGACCAGAATTTCCTCGAAGCCGTCCGAAAGTTATTCTCCATGGCCTCACCGAACTCCTCCCACGCCCGGGTTTTTGCCTCAGCAACCGCCGAAGCCACGTTCCGCTTGGCCATCCGGTACCTGTCAGCTGCCTCCGGAGTCCCGCAGGCCAAAACGGCCCGATAGGACTCCTTCTTCAGCTTGACGGCATCTCTTACCGCCGGTGTCCACCAGCGGGTTCGGGGATTGCCGCCACGACAGGCACCAACGACCTTACGGCCACAGCTCCGGTCGGCCGCCTCAACAATGGAGGCGCGGAACATGGTCCACTCAGACTCAATGTCCCCCGCCTCCCCCGGGACGTGGGAAAAGCTCTGCCAGAGGTGGGAGTTGAAGCTCTTCCTGACAGGAGATTCTGCCAGACGTTCCCAGCAGACCCTCACAGAGCGTTTGGGTCTGCCAGGTCGGACCGGCATCTTCCCCCACCATCGGAGCCAACCCACCACCAGGTGGTGATCAGTTGACAGCTCCGCCCCTCTCTTCACCCGAGTGTCCAAAACATGCGGCCGCAAATCCGATGACACGACTACAAAGTCGATCATCGAACTGCGGCCTAGGGTGTCCTGGTGCCAAGTGCACACATGGACACCCTTATGCTTGAACATGGTGTTCATTATTGAAAATCCGTGTCGAGCACAGAAGTCCAACAATAGAACACCGCTCGGGTTCAGATCAGGGGGGCAGTTCCTCCCAATCACGCCCTTCCAGGTCTCACTGTCATTGCCAACGTGAGCATTGAAGTCACCCAGTAGAACGATAGAGTCCCCAGAAGGAGCGCTCTCCAGCACTTCCTCCAGGGACCCCAAGAAGGGTGGGTACTCTGAGCTGCTGTTTGGTGCATAGACACAAACAACAGTCAGGACCCGTCCCCCCACCAGAAGGCGGAGGGAGGCTACCCTCTCGTTCACCGGGGTGAACCCCAATGTGCAGGCGCCCAGCCGGGGGGCAATAAGTATACCCACACCTGCTCGACGCCTCTCACCGTGGGCAACTCCAGAGTGGAAGAGAGTCCAGCCCCTCTCGAGAGTGCTTTTACCGGAACCCAAACTGTGTGTGGAGGCTAGTCCGACTATATCTAGTCGGAATATTTCTGCCTCGCACACCAGCTCGGGCTCCTTTCCAGCCAGAGAGGTGACATTCCATGTCCCAAGAGCCAGCTTCTGCAGCCGGGGATCAGACCGCCAAGGTCCCTGCCTTTGGCTGCCGCCCAGCTCACATTGCACCCGACCCCTTCGGCCCCTCCCACAGGTGGTGAGCCCATGGGAAGGGGGACCCACGTTTCCATTTCGGGCTATGCCCGGCCGGGCCCCATGGGCGATGACTGCTAGGGGGAAGTACTGGGTATTGAGCGAATGTGCGAGTCATCGGGCGTCAAGCAACGACAATAACTACCGGTACGTAAACATTCAATCGCCATGTCTAAATGAATGTCGTTGGCACTTAGAAAATATTCGCCAAACTTGGCCGGACTTCCAGGGGAAGAGGCCAAATTTTCACTTGTTCTGGCCGACACGGGGAACCAGCCGAGGCGGACACTTTACGGCGGTTGAGTCGTTCGCACTTTGAAAATATTTGCCAAACTTGGACAGACTTCCAGGGGAAGAAGCCGAATTTTCACTTGTGGTGGCCGACATGGGGAACCAGCCGAGGCGGACACTTTACGGCGGTTGAGTCGTTGGCACTTAGAAAATATTCGCCAAACTTGGCCAGACTTCCAGGGGAAGAGTCCGAATTTTCACTTGTTCTGGCCGACATGGGGAACCAGCCGAGGCAGACTCTTTATGGCGCAAGAGCTATTAGGGTTTTCCACGTTATCTTTATCATAGGATTATGTTGGAATGCAACAGGTAATAAATACCTTACCTTGTCCTCCTTATCACAAGGTCGTAAAACATCCCCTGACATGTTTAGACTAGAGGACAAGGGCTTTCTATTCAGCCCACTCATACCCCCACTCTGTTTTCTCTTAATAAATATCCTCTTGCAGGAAGGAGAGTCCAGAGCTCTATTCGGACATTGCTGCACGCACAGCGACGAATGGACTCTCCACCTGCAGGTGTCCAAAAGGACTTACTTGTCTCCCGTGTGGTTCTTGAAAAATAAGTTGGAGTGAACAAATCTCTAACAAGAGCCGTTGGCACTTAGAAAATATTCGCCAAACGCTCTCGATGGGACAGAAGACTACTTTATCTGGGAAGAGGAGGACGAAACTGAGGATAGAGAAGACCAAGAAGATGCCCTTTATGACGACAAACTAAACGAAAACGAATGGAACGAGCTTTTCGGAAATAGCGACGATGAAGACGAATTTTGAACTCTATGTACCGGCAATCACTTTATAATTATAATTTGTTGTTTCTTAACTAAAAATAAATCAGTTTCTAAGAGTGTTCATTGTTGTTAGTCTCTCTCGGCGCGTAATATCACAGGGTCATGAAGTAAATAATATCTAAAATGGCGTATAGATCGCTCGCTACAAACTCGCGAATTTTAACACATTTCATCAATAAATTTCGCATATTTCTGATTGAATTTTGAAGTTTAATATAATGCAACAATTGAGCTCGACTTATACAAAGGATATATCATAAAATGGTAATTTTCCGTCGAATTTTAGGGGGTCGACTTATACACCGAGTCGACTTATACACCGGCAAATACAGTATATATATATATATATATATATATATATATATATATATATATATATATATATATATATATATATATATATATATATATATATATATATATATATATATATATACCATAATTGCCGGACTATAAACCGCACCGGATTATAAACCGCACCAGCTAAAATTCAGGGATATTTCATTTGTTTTCTTACATAAGCCGCACCGGACTATAAGCCGCACGTGCACACGAGATTTTTACAAAGAAAGACAGTATACAACAAGTGTACTTGTTTACTTGTTTGTCTGTTGTGAGCCATGTCTTGTCACCGTGGGATAGGGGGGAACGAAATTTCGGTTTCTTTGTGTGTCTTTGGCATGTGGAGAAATTGACAATAAAGCTGACTTTGACTTTGACTTTGACTTTGTATAGAAAGCCTTTTTAACGTTTTAATAACATACTTGAACATGTCTTTCTAAACATTGCCTGTGACGCAGCAGTAGTACCGCAGCAACGCGGAAGTGTGCACGCGAGTTATTAGCAAAGAAAGACTGGACACAGAAAGTTTTTTTTTTAAAGCTTTAATAACATACCTTAACATTTCTTTCCAAACACTGCCTGTGACGTGGCAGTAATACCGCAGCAACACGGAAGTAACACAGCAAAGTCACTGAGACACGGCGGTAACACAGCAGCAACACAGCAGCAACACGGTAGCACAGCACTAACAGGGCTGGTTAAAAAAAACATACCAGTAAAAGTAAAAAAGAGCCGTCTTCATCTTCCTCCTGTGCCCTGAAACCATCGAAGTCTTCCTCCTTAGCGTCCAATTGGAATAGCGTTAGATATCCTTCACCTCACACTTTCTCAGTCTCTCTTTCGTCGTCGGTTTTATGCATTTCTTTGAGTGTGAAGAGGGTCTGTTCATGCTAATCTTATTCATGCACAAAGCGCTAAATTACATCAAACGAGCGAGCGACACGTATAGCTTAAAAGCGGCATCATATGCATTTCTTTTGGCCCCCATAATGACGGTTTGTGTATAAAAGCTTCCTGTCTTTGTGTGAATGCGGGTGTGTGCGTGATGCGCGAGACGATCAAAACACAAACTAGCACGTCTTCTTCGGCGCATTATCTCTTCTTCGTCTGTCTCGCTCTTGCTTCCTGCTAGAGCGCCGCCTGGAGACCGGAGGCCGTAAAAATCCATAAGTACGTTCCAGAGTAGACACAAGATAATGTCATCAACATCGACTGCCTTTGGCTTAAAAGCAGCATCATATGCATTTTTTTTGTCCCCTATAATGACGGTTCGTGTATAAAGGCTTCCTTTCAGTAATGTCCGTCTTGATCGTGTTCTGCGTGATGCGCGAAATGTAAACACAAACTAGCGCGTCTTCTTCGGCGCATTATCTCTTCTTCGCCTGTCTCGCTCTTGCTTCCTGATAGAGCGCCCCCTGGAGGCCGGAGGCCGTAAAAATCCATAAGTACGCCGCGCCGCCGTTTAAGGTTCAAAGTAACCTTCTGAATAAAATGCATTAAAAGTTCACATTCATTACAATTTGTTTTTGGTGAGCAAAATGTCAGAAGAATTGAATTTAAATGCTGATTGATTGGGTTTTAATACAATGCAGATGGTCCAAACAGCGCCATTGCTTTGTGTAATCTCTGAGTCACATGGCAGAGTAAGAGAGAGGGTTTAGAGCACAGGTGTCAAACTCAAGGCCCGGCGGCCAGATACGGCCCGCCACATCATTCTATGCGGCGGGCCCTATCTGGCAAATTGTGCATCAAATTCGTGTGTCATTACTAGAATTGCAAATTGTCTTCACTTTTAATATCTTTTTTTTAATATTTGACCAGTTTTTACTCGTCTGATTTGAAAACGAGTTATTTGTCAGTTTGTCTTGTAGCTTTTACTGTATATATTAGTGTTAAGAGTAAAAGTGATCGTCATCACAAAAATCACGAAAAACATCTTATATAAGCCGCACCTGACTATAAACCGCAGGGTCCAAAATTTTTGAAAAAAGTCGCAGCTTGTAGTCCGGAAATTACGGTAAAAAAGAATACAATACATTGATATTACCCTTGCGACAATTGATTTAAATGGCAATTTATGATAGGCACTTGGGGTTAGGATTAACAATCCATCCATCCATCCATTACTGGTGTGGCTTGTCCTTACGAGGGCCACGGATGATTAACAATAATAACTAGAATTATTAATTTCTGTAGAAATTGCGTGTGAAGGCAAAAAGGCTGAATAAAAATTCGGGGAATGCTACAAGATTATGTTTAAATTTGGAACGTGTTGAATTGGTCAGAAAATTGATAAACATATAGAAAGAATTTTGTAAAATTGGGCGTGAATTTTAAAGTTGAAAATTTGAAATTTTTCACAAGTTGGAAGTTTTGGAATAGGTAGGCATACAATGAACAGTTAAAAAATTTAAATGGGTTGAGTCAGTTGAAAAAAAAAAAAGGAAACTAGAAGAAATTAGAAGGGAAAAAATGAAATTTTGCAAATTTTTACCGCAATGTTAAAAGTAAAAATTTGAAATTTTGAATCTAGGAAGTGAAAGAAGATGAATGGAAGGTATTGTGTGGAAGTGGATAAGGGATATTGGAGGTGCCATGAAGAATGGATGGTGAAATATTGGATTGGGGTTTCTGAATTTCTCGGGGACCGTGAATGTTTAGAATATTTGGCATGGGTATGTGGAGTGTGTTGGGAGTGGAATTAAGTGAATCAGATGGGTTACGTGGAAGTGGTTAAGCTATGAATAAATAAATAAATAAAAAGAGGCAGAAGAATGCAGAAGAAGTTGAATAATAAAGTCAAGGCAAGTCAAGTTTATTTATATAGCCCATAAGCAAGTCTCAAAAGGCTTCAAATGTACACAAATTCCCAATTTAAAGTACAGGAACAATAAGTGTGAGGGCCACAATGATGATCATGACAGCAAAAATATTTCTAATTGGTTTTGATAGGTACAAAGCGGGAACGTGGAAGAAGGTTTTCAAAATTTGTGATATAGCGTGACTCAATTATCAAGAGTAAGTATTTCTTTTTAATTCTAAGAATTGGCATCAACAAAAATGAGAACGATAATCCAAGGTGATTGTGTAAGTGGCAGGAGGAAGCTGTGTATATTTTTTAAACATTATTTTCAGTATCATTATTTCTTAGGAGGGTCAGTAATGCTTGTGAGGAGATGAATGAAGGAACAAGGTAACAGTAAAAGGGAGTGCTCTAAAAATTTTTGGTTCTTTGCCAGAGGTAGTTATTTGGAGGGATGAATTTAAACTGAAAGCAAAATGGAACTGTTTAGTGGAAGAAATATGGGAAGGTGGAAATATTGAAGTTACAGCTCAACACAAAGTGTCAAATAGTCTAAGTGTGAGATGTGAGCAAACTAAATGGGGAGTTAAATCATGTTCCAGTATTATGCATATTGGCAAACGATGTGAGGACAGGAGACCAGACAATTAGATATTAATTTTGGATTCAAAATAAAAAAGGGAAATTTTAATTGAGGAGAAAATTTTGCGTAGGGAGGGTTCTTTTTACAATTTAATATTGTATGTTTTATGTGTGTGTTGTGGGATGACAGTTTGTCTGTAATGCTGTATGAATGTCAAGTCTGTACTTGGGATGTGGTGTTTGTGTTTTGTGAATGGTTAACATGATTCAAGGTTGGGGTGATGTGACCACAGCAGAGGATAACATTCCTCTCACCTGAAAAATATAAAGATACTACAGATTTGAAAAAGCAAGATTGATCAGGGCTAATTTTGGACTAAATATGGGTTTAGGATTACTCTGGGGCACCATTGACAACAAAAGACTTCAATGGAGAAGGCCAATTTCAAGATTATGACCAGACGTGACTATACCAGCATTGACAATCAAGACTCTGTGCCAAGACAGTGTATGACAACAACTCTGGACTTACCTGACAGTGTGACGAAATGTATGTGACGGAATTTGTGATGACTTGCTTTGTTTTGATGTTTTACCTAATTGTATTGCAGCCTCTAACAGCAACCCAGGGAGCAGATTGTGCTTTATTTGTTAAACTTGCGTTTACTTTGCAGGTTGTCAACTGCAGTCTTGGAGAATTTTGTGTCATGTCTGTAAACATGCACTAACAACTAACCCCTTACTTTTCATAATGAGTTTGTAAATGTGATCATTTTCATGGCAGGCTCGGCAGGCTCCAATTTTCAATTTCATACGTTTGACATGCGCCTGTGTGTGGATTATTTTTTATCATTATGAATTTTATTTTTTGGTATTATGGATGTTTATTGTACGGAGAGCTGCATGCACAGCTACAGGTGGGTGGTGGCTTTTGTTCATAGAGCCATGTGAGATGCTGCCAGTCGAGTTTCAGGGACTGAGAATTGATGATTCCAGGCCAGGATGGCATCTGGAGGTACACCGAAGTCCAGCTGGCGATGGGTATGTCACCATGGACATTGTTATTTTTACTTTTTAACCATTGTGACACATTTTTTAGAATGTGTCAAAAGGGGGAGGTGGAAAAAAACAAACATAAAAAAAAAAAACAAAGGGGGGAATTGTGAGATTTTAAGTGTTTTCAGATTTGAGGGTTTTTAAGTCTTCAACATGCTGGACGGAGGAGAAGAAGCAGCTCGGCAGAAATGAAGTGAATGGGAGACATCATGAGATGGAGCCAAAGCCTGGTAACAAGTGTGAAGAGTTTCAAAATAGCTTATAATAAACTGTAGACCTTCACAAGATAGGATCAAATAGGCGGGAGAGTATTAAATGTAAAAAAATTGAACAATAACATACAGACTCCAAACAAATTGGGAACAGGTGGATTATGAACGTTAAAGTTTGAATAACACATTATTCACGTGATTCATTTGCAGGATAAACAATGGAAGGGATTGATAAACTGAACAAATTTAAGATGATTGCGGAAGTATTATGTCGAAAACAAATAGATTCAACAAGTTTCTTCCCTATAAAATGGTGCCGTTTGGGTTTGAAGTACATAGTCGCTTCAAAGGAGGAAAAGCATGATTTAAGATACGTGATTGATCAATGAGAAGGCTATCCCTTGTACCAAGGGGGTCAAACTTATTTGTTCACAGGCCGCAGTGTAGTCATAGCTTCTTTCGGAGGACCGGTATGACTGTCATACCCAAATAAATGTGTGAGCACCTCATATTATAGAGAGTAAAAGCTACAAAACAAACTGACAAGTAGCTCGCTTTCAAATCAGACAAATACAAACTGGTCTAATATTTAAAAATAAAATAAAATATTATTAAAAGTGAAGACAATTTACAATTCGAGTAATGACACATGAATATGAAGCACAATTTGTCTTCGCGGGCTGCATAAAATCATGTGGCGGGCTGCATCTGGCCCCCAGGCCTTGAGTTTGACACCTGTGCCTTATACAAAGGTAAAGTAGGATTAGAATTTGATAAAACAGATATGGACATCCACATATGCCATTAGAGTTTAAATTGCTTGCAATACAATTACAAATTAGTTAACACCTGTGTGATTCATTGATTGATTGATTGATTGATTGATTGGTTTATTGAGTGATTCATTGAGTGATTCATTGAGTGACTGACTGAATGACTGAGTGACCGAATGGGCAATCGTTCGATGTCTGTCTGTCTATATGTATGTACTATATATGTATGGATGTATTTTGTTATTTGTTTATGTATTTTTCTTTCACATTTTCTTTCTCATCTTCCACTTCTTTCGGCTGCTCCTGTTAGGGGCCGCGACTGCAGAGTAATTGTTTCCATATCTTTCTGTGCGGTCACACCAACCATCTGCATGTCCTGCAACATCTTCATCTCTGCCACACTCTCCATTATTTTGACCAATAGAGATTTCCAAGCCTCGCTTCTAACATTCTTTCCGATAACTTCATGCTTTGCTTAATCAACATAACAACTCCTCTGTAGCTACTACAGTTCTGCGCATCGCCGTGGTCTGAAATAAAAAATAGAAGTCAACACCTTTCCGGGAATCTTATCGCTTTTTAAGAATCTCCCCTGCCATCTCTCCTTGATAGTTCCATGCTGTCACAGGAAAGTCGTCTAGGCCAATTTACAAATGTCTTGGTATGAATTTTATCTATATTTATTTTTCTCACTCATTGGCGGCCCCACAGAGGGACTTGAAGCGGCTCCACAGAGGGACGTGGTGTGCCAATAGAGGGACCCTGGTGGCATCAACGATTTTGGTGACCTCAGTTAAACTGAGGTCAACAGAGGGAGTGAAGGAATGGGGTCGAAATACAAAAAGTCCTACCTAGCTACAAAAACAGATATGCTCAAACCTCATTGAATAAAATACATAAGCAGAAAAGTATATTCACATATTAAATCAATAAAAGAAACACTTTAAGCTTATAATTATACCTACACACCAAATCAATAAAGAAGACATAACTACACATTTTTGATAAATGGTAATGAGAAAGGTTTTTATAACTTTATGACCTGATATATATTTCTGAGCACTTCGAAATAACAAATGACTTTTGATATATTGCCTAAATAGCTTAATGACCCTTAAGAAACTGTGTAATGCATGCCTGATGTCTTTTCTCTAAATCATGGACACGGCCAGAGTCGTCTTGACCGTTCAGTACTTGATTGTATCTTATGTTTTGACTAATGCGAGACGCCAGTTTTTGATTACGACTGAACGCTTTGCACAGAGGGAAATATTTTGCCTAACAAAGAAAAGATACGGTTGGAAGCATGATTAAACTAAGAATAAGCAAAGACATGAAGTATCAAAAGAACAGCAATAGATTAATGATGTCACAGCCAAAAGCTAACATAATTTCGTACAAAATGACAAAATTGAAAGAATGAGGTACGACAGTCTATGTCCAAGATTGGAGAAGAATGTTCACAGGAAGGTCATGTGGAGATAAAACCAGCAGGTGCCAGAGGGAGCCAGCCAAGGACTCGGCCAAAGATGATCGCCAAGGCCGAAAGACGGAAAGGAAAACAACAGCTCCCACACACACCAAATCGCCCATAACCAGCACCCACTCCCATGGCGAACTTGCCCCACCCCAAAGACTCATCACCCATCAAACTCGGCCCACACTGGCATGTGCAGCTGATATAAGCTAACCAAAGAACCTTGAACGTTGCCTTTTCTGAATGGAGACTTTCCGCTCTTTAAGGGCCCAGCGCTGTATTGTACTTTCCTGAAAACAGAGCTGTCTGAACAAGAATTGTGATTGAACTCAACCAACCTGTGTAAGTCTAATTTGTGCTTCAGTGTCTGAGCATTTTCCGAAATCTGAAGAAATCAAACGAGCACGCAGTGAGTAAATTGGATAACAGGTGATTGGCAATGGCTTTTGCCGTGAGGTGCAGATAACGCGCTCCCTAAATTGTGGACAAAATCCAACACAGCGCTGGGCCTTTCAAGAGCGGAAAGTCTCCATTCAGAAAAGGCAACGTTCAAGGTTCTTTGGTCAGCTTATATTCAGTTGCACATGTCAGTGTGGGCCGTTTGATGGGTGATGAGTCTTTGGGGTGGGGCAAGTTTGCAGGAGAGTGTATTTCCATAGGAGTGTGTGCTGGTTCGGTGAGAGCTGGTTCCGTGGGGTTGGGTGCTGATTATGGGCGATTCGATGTGTGGGGGCTGTTGTTTTCCTTTCCGTCTTTCAGCCTTGGCGATCATCTTTGGCCGAGTCCTTGGCTGGCTCCCTCTGGCACCTGCTGGTTTTATCTCCAAGTGACCTTCCTGTAAACATTCTCCTCCATTCTTGCACATACACTGTCACACCTCATCCAGTCATCATTCTTTCAATTTTGTCATTTTGTACGGAATTATGTGAGCTTTTGGCTGTGACATTATCAATTTATTCATGTTCCCTGACTATGCGAAGTTTGTACTCACCACTTACCATGTTTTTGTTTGCTTGTTCTTTTGATACTCCATGTACTTGCTTACGTCATCATATTCTTAGTTTAATAATGCTTTCAACCATATCTTTTCTTTGTTAGGCAAAATATTTCCCTCTGTCCAGAACGTTCAGTAGTAATCGAAAACTTGCGTGTAGCATTAGTCAAAACACAAGATACAATCAAATAGTGAACATTTTTAGACGACTTTGGCAGTGTCCGTGATTTAGAAAATCATCAGGCATGCATTAAACAGTTCCTTAAGGGTCATTAAGCTATTCAGGCAATATATCAAAAAACATTTGTTATTTCAAAGTGCTCAGAAATATATATCAGATCATAAAGTTATAAAAACCTTTCTCATTACCACTTATCAAAAATGTCTAATTATGTCTTCTTTATTAATTTGGTGTGCAGGTATAATTATATGCTTAAAATGTTTCTTTTATTGATTTAATATGTGAATATACTTGTCTGCTTATGTACTTTATTCAATGAGGTTTGAGCATATCTGTTTTTGTAGATAGGCAGGACTTTTTGTATTTCGACCCCATTCCTTCAGTAGTATTGCATTTTATTAGTTGTTGAAAGATTTTCTCTTCTGCAGAGTCAAATCCTCATTTAACAGACACCTGGTTGTCATCAGATGTCTCATCGACCATCTGGGAGAAGATGCCAGTGTGTCGTTCAAGGACTTTGATGTTTGTATAATACTGTAGCTTTTGTCATTTCTAACCATGCAATCATGGTTGACCATTAAGTTGCTGCAGTACAGTTACCGTATTTATTCTAATTATCGCCCTGGGCGATAATTAGAGAAGGTTTATGTCCAACAGGGGAGGTGGGCGTTTAATAGAGAACACTTTTTGTCCGATCGCCAAGGGGCACTGAAATGGGCTATAATATGTATAATTTGCTGACGTAGTATGCAATACCTGCATCTCACTGGTGTTCTTAACGCTAGAACAGCGGCTGTTCTGATCTACCTCTAACAGCGGGGTGTGTCAATTGACGCTCCATCGCTGCGACACGTTGCCGTCGCACATCACATGTTATCGCGATCATCTTTTTCGAGCGCACGCCGCGATAACGTAATTGTGTGAGGATATTGTAGCGGAGTGACGAGTGTAATTGTATCATAGTTTATGGAGAAAAACAATTCAAAAGGGACATTCAACGAGCTGTCAAATCAGTCATATTCAAACTTGCGCAATGACGTCGGCATGCGGTCGCGGAGGAAAACGTGAGTTTTGGGGGGAATTTTTAGCAGCATCGGCGAAAATTAGAGGTACTGAAGGAATGAGGTCGAAATACAAAAAGTCCTGCCTCGCTACAAAAACAGATATGCTCAAACCTCATTGAATAAAGTACATAAGCAGACAAGTATATTCACATATTAAATAAATAAAAGAAACATTTGAAGCATATAATTATACCTACACACCAAATCAATAAAGAAGACATAACTAGACATTTTTGATAAGTGGTGATGAGAAAGGTTTTTATAACTTTATGATCTGATATATATATTTCTGAGGACTTTGAAATAACAAATGACTTTTGATATATTGCCTAAATACCTTAATGACCCTTAAGGAACTGTGGAATGCATGCCTGATGTTTTTTCTCTGAATCATGGACACGGCCACAGTCGTCTTGACCGTTCAGTACTTGATTGTATCTTATGTTTTGACTAATGCTAGACGCCAGTTTTTGATTACTACTGAACGTTCTGCACAGAGGGAAATATCTTGGCCTAACAAAGAAAAAGATACGGTTGAATGCGGTACGACAGTGTATGTCCGAGATTGGAGGAGAATGTTCACAGGAAGGTCACGTGGAGATAAAACCAGCTGGTGCCAGAAGGAGCCACCCGAGAACTCGGCCAAAGATGATCGCCAAGGCCGAGATACGGGATGGAAGACAACAACCCCCTCCACACACACACACCAACAGCCCCCACCAACACACCGAATCGCCCATAACCAGCACCACTCGCATGGAAGCAGACTCTCCTTCGAACTTGCCCCACCCCGAAGACTCATCGCCCATCAATCCCGGCCCACAATGTGCTACTGAATATAAAACTGATCTAACAACCTTGGACTTGGCCCTTTTCTGAATGGAGACTTTCCGCTCTTGAAGGGCCCAGCGCTGTATTGCACTTTCCTGAAAACAGAGCTTTTTGAACAAGAATTGTGATTGAACTCAACCAAGCTGTCTAAGTCTAATTTCTGCTTCAGTGTCTTTGCATTTTCCTAAATCTGAAGAAATCAAACGAGCACGCAGTGAGTAAATTGAATAACAGGTGATTGGCAAAGGCTTTTGCCGTGAGGCGCAGATAACGCGCTCCCTAAATTGTGGACAAAATCCAACAGTACATATTAGTGTATTTTATTTTTGTCATCGCTAACACCCACTGGGCGATTATTAGAATATGGGCAATAATCCGAATAAATACGGCCGTTTTTTCCTTACTGCACACAAAGAAGAAACTGCTCTTCATCTGTGGACATCAGATACTGTACGAGTCGCCAACATTTAGATCGATGTTGACTGATTTTACTATCTGTCCTGCTTTGAATAATAAAATAATAATAAAATACCATTGTCTGTGTCAAGTTTGTTTGCAAAGAAATAAATTATGTGGAAGAATAAATTATGCTGATGACAAAGTGTTCTAAAATTGTTTTACAACAAATTTGGAACCACCACAATTCTTTTTGCCCACTTAATGTCCTGCTATGCTCTTTTATGTTACGAGGTGGTATTTTTCCTATGACAGAAAGGTTGAAGGTAAATTCTAAAAAAAATTATTTTTACATTGTCTGCAGGATGCTGCTGTTGGATCTGCCAATGTTGAAGTGGAGTTGGCAGGGGATTTCATGAAAATGTACATGCTGCAAAACAAAGATGGGGGTCAGTCGATGTTGGTATTGTGATTGAAGGCATCATTGTCTTGGACATGTTAGCAGAGCCTGCTGCTATCTGTTGGGACTGACCTACGCATTTGATCTGCACTACTCAAATTCTGGAAACCTTTCCGATAAGGTTCAAGGACTCAAGAGTTAACGGATTATGTAGTTGCTGGCTACTGTTCAGAGAAAATTTCATTGGTAAATCTAACGTTGTTGTCTTAATCTTTAGATAAGTTAGGTTTCCATTAGTTTTTGGACTGGTATTGTTAGCTTTTGTGATGCTTTAAAGTGAAATATCACTATTTCCAGTTCAGGAGGAGGCTATATGTTGTTCTAGGTGCATTTCACCCAGTTTTGACAAACTTCTTATTAAGAATTAAATTCAGCTGTTTTTATTGCATGGATATTTTTATGTCATTTGCAAAGACGCTGTGGATGTTTCACAATTGTCAAATCAGCCAAATAAATGTTGAATTAAAATGTGTGTAAAATTGCTTTATTGACCGAAAATACTCCTAGAATAAAAAGTAGATTCAGTTTTAAAAATTAAGTAAATTTTTATATGTGATAGTCCAGTAAGTTAATTTTTTTTGTGGTTTGAATTGGGTTTACTATTGCATTGACTTAAAATTTTAAGTAAATCAACTCAATTTTATATTTCATGGTAATTTTTTCAATTACATTTCCTTAGTTCATGATGTAAATATAAATGATTTTATTGCTTTCAGGTCGACTCAATATTTTTGAGTGTAAACTGTTACATGGAACTCAATGTAGTTGAGTAGCATCTACTTAATTTTTTCAGAGACATTTACTTAGTTCATGATGTAAATATAAATGATTTATTGCTTTCAGGTCTACTCAATATTTTTGAGTGTAAATTGTTACACAGATTAAAAGTAGAGCAAGGGTTAATTTTTTTGCAGCACATGTCTTAAAGGAGCAAGGACATCTTAAATGAAAGCAATGGCCACGACCACTGTACCATGCTTAACACGATATTGCTCGAGAAGCTCACCTTTTGAAGAATCCTCAAATGTGCAGCCCTTACATTGCCATGCATGAGCCGCCACCTTAAAAAGGACGATAAACAGTGTTACAATATGGAACATAAACATTGATTTAATACTATTTAAAATTTTGAACCAGCTGTATTAAAATTGTATGAAATGATTTCATTTCATTGTCGTAAAATCTACAATTATATTGGAAAACACAAAAAAGAAGATAACGTTACTTAAGATTAGTATGTATTGAGTTTAGCTTTCATGCAATACAGGGAAAAAGTTGTCTTTCTCAAAATTTTAAACATCTAATCCTTCTCTATATATTATAAATACATCCCATTTACTGATATTATGTCTTCGTTCACCGCCACTATACCTGCATGCAGTTCGACTTGATATCCTCACTCGGAAAATTTATGAACTTTTGCCCAAACATCCCACAATAATTACATCTGTTGTAGAAGCCATGGCAAATTAACATATGCCTTAGCATGTTGTGTAGCGCTTAATTACAAATAAATTAGTCCCATTTTGGTGACGTTTGCTGTATAAATGGTATTAGCTTAATGAACCGTGTGATAGTAGAGCAAAACAATAACAAAGTTAGCTAACAGCATAATGGTGACAACGTTTATATAAATCGTGCTTCACTTACCGAATTGTCCAAGTGATTTTCACCGCGTTGTCCGTTGACCATTTCCGTGCCGCTGTTATTTCAAAAAGCAGTGATGGTAGATAGCCCATGATTACACTTGAGAGCGCGAAAACTACTAATTTGCTTAAGTTGTTGTTAGAGATTACAAATATTGAGTAAGAGTAAGTAATAATTGTAGTTGTTGAAACCAATTGGTATGATTGGCCTATACTCAAATATTCTGACTGGTATTTACCGTATTTGCCGGTGTATAGGTCGACTCGGTGTATAAGTCGACCCCCTAAAATTCGACGGAAATTTACGATTTTATGATATATCCTTTGTATAAGTCGAGCTCAATTGTTGCATTATATTGAACTTCAAAATTATATCAGAAATATGCGTAATTTATTGACGAAATGTGTTCAAATTCCGGGAGGCCGTGCGCATGCGCAGTGGCCGGAAATAACTCCAGCCGAGCGGATCGGCTGTTTATAAGCACCGTGGAGGAGATCGCGGAGCCTCATTCGACTTCCAGCGGCCGGCGAGCTCGCGCACGCCGCCCGGCACCAACGGGAGGCCGGAAATAGCTCCAAGCCGAGCGGATCGGCACTTTATAAGCACTGCGGAGGAGATCACGGAGCCTCATTCGACTTCCAGCGGCCAGCGCACTCGCGCACGCCGCCCGGCACATCCGGGAGGCCGTGCGCACGCGCCAAGTGGCCGAAAATAGCCCCCGCCGAGCGGATCGGCTGTTTATAAGCACCGCGGAGGAGATCGCGGAGCCTCGTTCGACTTCCAGCGGCCGGCGAGCTCGCGCACCCGCCCGGCACATCCGGGAGGCCGTGCGCACGCGCCAAGTGGCCGAAAATAGCCCCCGCCGAGCGGATCGGCTGTTTATAAGCACCGCGGAGGAGATCGCGGAGCCTCATTCGACTTCCAGCAGCCGGCGAGCTCGCGCACCCGCCCGGCACATCCGGGAGGCCGTGCGCACGCGCCAAGTGGCCGAAAATAGCCCCCGCCGAGCGGATCGGCTGTTTATAAGCACCGCGGAGGAGATCGCGGAGCCTCATTCGACTTCCAGCGGCTGGTGAGCTCGCGCACCCGCCCGGCACATCCGGGAGGCCGTGCGCACGCGCCAAGTGGCCGAAAATAGCCCCCGCCGAGCGGATCGGCTGTTTATAAGCACCGCGGAGGAGATCGCGGAGCCTCATTCGACTTCCAGCGGCCGGCGAGCTCGCGCACCCGCCCGGCACATCCGGGAGGCCGTGCGCACGCGCTAAGTGGCCGAAAATAGCTCCCGCCGAGCGGATCGGCACTTTATAAGCACCGCGGATGAAATCGCGGAGCCTCATTCGACTTCCAGCGGGTCGCGGACGCCGCCCGGTTCAAATTTTCTAAGTGCAACGCACAATGAGATGCATGAGAAACGGCCTTGGTTACCATCACATTTGAAGCGATGAATACGAAGTTAAATTTTATGACTTGGTGTATAAGTCGAGGTCGATTTTTTTCGGTCGATTTTGGATCGAAAAAGGTCGACCAATACACCGGCAAATACGGTACTCAGTATATTATAAATATCTTAGAATTATAATTAGCTTGTCAAATACTAATTTATTTTGTCAAACAAGCATAATAAATATAAGTAAATATAATGCAAAAATAACTATCTAATTTTTCAACATTTATTTTGATATACCCAACTCAAATTATCTGCTTTGTGATTTTTCGAGATTTTATTAAGTTAACATAGTTTTTTAATATTGTGACATATACTAAGGCCCTGAAAGAATTTTTAGAGAGTAGGTTTGAATGTGAGTGTTAATGGTTGTTTGTCTTCCCTGTAATTGGTTGGGAACTCGTCCAGTCTCATTTAAAAGCCAGATGCGATAAAGTCAGACTGACCCGCAACCCCAAAGCCACTGCACTAACTCATTGTGGGGTTGCGCTACAATACGAATTACTGGTTTCCAGCGAGCTCATATTTGGAAGTGGTGACGTAGCATCTTATCGGGAAGTAAAAATAGATATTGGTAAGAAATATGTCAGTGATCAGACCACACGTTGACAAGATTAACTTTTGCCAAAATAACCCTTGCCTGCTTATTTAAAGGAGTACACGAGTAGCAGAGAGGTTAGAATAGCTCAGCTGAAACTTGGATAGTTTAATCAAGCCATTATTTGTCAATAACTCCAGCAAAAATAACCACAAATCACTCCACCATCACCTCAGATTGGAGGTGCGTGCCTAACGTCATGGCCCGCCATTCTTGAATAGGGCTGTCACAAATTATTATCTAATCATGAACTGTAGTCGCGATTAGTCGACTCATTGGATATTGTATAAATCATGGCATACTGCACCATCAAGCAGCTGCTCTTATATGACCATTGGTAGCTTACAGCTTGACTCCTTTAAGATACTATGTACAAATCAATAATAAATAATAATAACTCAACTTGCAACAATGCAGCTTGAAACAGTATTCCCGATTGTTTAATGATGAAGCAACTGAAATTGAAGTAGATGCTGTAGCCTTTCAAGTTGTAGCTGTAAATGTTTTGTGCATTTTAAAATGGAACCAAAATCCACACAATCTGCTGAGCTGCACTAATACTATGAAAACCATGTGAAATCATATGAGTAAAATTAGGGAAATATACTGTGCGAAACAAACCTACAATGAACACTTGCATTGGTTTTTAATTTTGTTGTTATTGAACCTTTATCCAAAATGTTTTGTTTTGCTTTTTGAGAATAAATAATTGAATCTGCACATTCAAATTGTGGTGAGATTTGAGTATTGATTTTTAGTATAGAGTAGGAAAGGACAGAGATGGGTACATCAGTAAATTTCTCCATCATTCCTCCTACATCAGTGGCTACGTCACTGCCGGTCATCATCAGTCCGTCATTATTTCAAGCAGAAGCAAACTTGTCTGTCTGTCACCCCGTCATCGCTACTTTAACAGCACTTCTGTCATTGCTGAATTACAGTTAATCCCTTCTATATAAAAAAAATCTTAATATTAGCATCAATTAAAAATAGTGATAAAAAAAATTACAATGGGGACAGCAGTGGTGGGCTCTCAGTAAATTTTACGCCAGCAGGCACCCCATCAGTCCGTCATCGTTATTTTAACCACACTTTGCCAATTTTATTTGCAAACTCTTTTGAACAAAGAACATTAGAATGTATTGATGAAATGTAGGCTAAATGAAAATCACCACACACACACACACACACACACACACACACACACACACCGAGCGCACGCACGTACGCACGGACACACACGCGCTCACACACACACGCACACACACACTAATTTGCATGCAAACTTTTCTTCTAACTTGGTGACATCAGCCCTTCATCATTAATTTTAATGACCTTCACTAAGCAATAATACATTACTGCATACATCCACACAGCAAGAGGCGCCACTGATCCTGGAGAGCAATTATAGTTTGCACTTTGTTTATTATCTTTTATGATAGGCAAGGGAGTGTGAATGCGTGTGCGTGTGTGTGTGTGTGTGCGCGTGTGTGTGTGTTCATGTGCACGTGTGTATGCGTGTGCATGCATGCATGTGAAAAAGGGGGAGGGAGAGACAGACTTCTCTTCAGACTTCTACCTCAGACTAAATCGTTTGACACAATAAAGCAAACGAACCATTTTAAAAAACAAGCAATATTGAAGGCCTTAGATCTGATGGTTAGATGTTTCATTTGTGTTTTAAAGAGACTCTTAAATGTATAGTGGAAGACGGGGTGCAAGGTTTTAATTTGAGTTGAAGGGTTTTATTGTAGTATTACATTGTAGCTCTTTAGTTTGTATTACAGAATGGAAATACTTGATGTATCCTAAGAGGAATCTCAGTATACAAATGAGCAATGTCTGAAAAGGCTCTTCAATCATGTTGCTCCTTGAGAAGTTTGGTGTGTTCTTTAAGGATACCTCAACATTTCTCAGGAGACAAACTGGCCTACCACCAAGTTAAGTCAAGTCAAGTCAAGTCAAGTCCAGTCTAGTTTATTTGTATAGCCCTAAATCACAAGCAGTCTCAAAGGGCTTCACATAGACATTAATTGACAATTATTCTCAAAGCATCCCCTGATCTTAAGCTCCCAAAAGGGCAAGGAAAAACTCAAAAAAACCCTACCAGGTGAAAATGAGAAACCTTGAGAAGGGACCACAGATGGAAGGATCCCCCTTTCAGGATCACCAGGCTGCAATGGATGCAGAGAGGGCACAAATAATACATAATATGAAAATCAATGAAAAAGTGGATGTCCAAGTCAAAGCGAAGAGCTGCCGGAGGTGCCCTCGATTGTCCTGGCAGTGTCTTTGAGGAGGGTAAGCTACAGTTCCTTCATCCTGAATTGGTCCACGAGAATCCAGATAGCCGCTGTCAGATTGGGTGCCACCTAACCACCTCCCCAGCCGGGGAGGGGTGGGGGGATGGGGAGAGGGAGCGAAAACAAACTCCAGCCGAATCGGCCACGACAGGTTAATTAAAGGCCATATCATAAAAATGTGTCTTTAAACGTGTCTTAAATGTTTCTAGTAAGGTAGCAGTTCTAATATCCATTGGTAGGGCATTCCAAAGCTCTGGAGCATGAATAGACAATGCTCTAGACCCTGCAGACATTTTCTTGGCCCTCGGTGTAACTAAAAGACTAGCGTTTTGCGAACGAAGGTTACGAGACGGAACATAACGAACAACTAGGTCGCCGAAATATGAAGGCGCTAAGCCATGCAGTGATTTATAGGTTAATAGAAACACCTTGAAGTCACATCTTAAATGGACCGGGAGCCAATGTAGGTTGGCTAATATTGGGGTAATGTGATCAAATTTTCTTATCCGTGAGAGCAGCCTTGCAGCAGCATTTTGTACTAACTGTAGGCTTTTAATGCTGGACTTAGGAAGACCAGAGAATAATGCATTACAGTAGTCCAGGCGTGACGTGATGAACGCATGTATAATAGTTTCCGTATCACCGGTCGAGAGGATCGGACGGATCTTCGCAATATTATGAAGGTGAAAAAATGCAATTCTGGTTATATTCTTAATGTACTTTTGAAAGGAGAGCGTTTGGTCAAATATTACCCCGAGATTAGTTACAGTATCCCTCTGAGTGATAGTACGGTTATCTATAGTTATAGTGGTTTCCTTAAATAAGTGTTGATAACGAGTAGGACCAATTATCAACATCTCAGTTTTATCTGGGTTAAGACGAAGGAAGTTGAGAGACATCCATTGCTTGATCTCCGCAAGGCACGCCTCGAGATTACAACAGTCCCGCGGATCTGTCATCGATAACGGCATATATAATTGGGTGTCATCCGCGTAGCATTGAAAGCTAATATTATATTTACGTATTATGTCCCCAAGCGGAATCATATAAATATTAAATAAAATTGGACCGAGTACCGATCCCTGTGGGACACCACACGTAACATTATAAAGCTCAGAGGACGTATTGCCATGGACCACTCGGTGCGTCCTGTCTGATAGATAGGAATAGAACCAGCCTAGTGCTGACCCTGAAATACCAACACAACTTTTAAGACGCTCTATAATAAAATAAAATAAAATATCGAAGTTTACAATGTCCAAGGCAGCACTAAGATCGAGTAGTAACAATACCGATGAAGTGTTTGAATCCATAGCTGAGGAGATCATTAGTCACTTTAGCAAGTGCTGTCTCAGTGGAATGATTAGCTCTAAAACCAGACTGAAAAGATTCATATCGATTATTGGCGACCATGTAATCATGGCTGCTGCGCTACTACTTTTTCAAGAAGTTTTGCTATGAATGGGAGGTTTAAAACTGGCCTATAATTACTCAGACTGTCCGGGTCAAGATTTGGTCGCTTAAGTAACGGTTTAATGACAGCGGTTTTAAAGGCTGTTGGCACTATCCCAGAGGAGACAGACAGATTAATTATATTTAAGACGGACGGTCCTAAAATGTAAAATAATTCTTTAAGTAGTTTGGCTGGAAGCGGGTCGAGTAAACATGTTGTTTGTTTAGCCGCACTAACCAGCTGTGTAAGCCTTTCAAGGGACACGCTTTTAAAATTTGAGAGGGTTATATTGCATGATCATCAGCGCCGGTAATCGGCGGTCTCGACTGAGCGGTTGGAATAGTATTCTTGATCTAATGGATTCAATCTTTCGAGCAAAAAATTTCATGAACTCGTCAGCTGAGTGGAAGGAGCTATCGGGGGTCGGCTGGCGTAGTGTTAGCTTTGCCACTGTATCAAATAGGTATTTAGGATTGTTTTGGTAAAATAAGCGCATCTTTATATTTCAGGAGGCTGTCATGCCATGCCTGATGGAAAACCTCAAGTTTGGTTAAACGCCATCTGCGCTCATGCTTTCTACATAATTGCTTAAGCGTACGTGTTTCATCTGTGAACCACGCAATCTACGGCGAGTTTTCAGACGTAGCGGCGCCACAGAGTCGATGGCATTTAACAATGTCGCATTGAATTCATTTGTAAGATTATCAATAGAGCCGATATATGCGGGAAATATGGCAGTTGCCGGCGACAGTAACTCAGATAGCGCAGTTGCAGTCATGGAGTTAATATTACGGCTGCTATAATTCTGATTGCTCGCTTGTCTTTGACAAAGAACTAAAATTTCAAATTTTATTAAGTAATGATCAGACAAAACAGTAGTGTATGGCAGTAATGTTATATTTGAGTTTGCAAGTCCTCGGGATAATACCAGATCTAAGGTATTTCCATTCATTTTCTGTAATGCAATTAAAAAAAACAAAAATATCATTGTCACGACTGGGCGCCGCCGGCCGCTCGGCCACGCCCCCTATCACCGTGATCACCAGCACCCGGCGCTGTCCGCATTGCTCTTTTGCAGCCGCAGTCGCCCGCTCCAGAAGCGTCATGTCAGCAGCCTGCCCACGCTCACGAGAAGCCCAGTCGAGTGTTCCTTCCCTTGGATCGCCATCCAGCCACTGACGCCTAGCGAATACAGCCTCACCCGTCCACCGCTCCAAGACTCCGTCGATTCCCTTCCCTTTCACAATAAAGTCTGGTCGCTTTGCACATGGCTGTACTGTCCGATCCTTACAGTCATACATTCTGGATTCATTTCAAATCAACTGAAATATTGCAAGCCATTTATTAATTTAATTTTTGTTTTTTCAAAGTCAAAGTCAAAGTCTGCTTCATTGTCAATTTATTCACATGCCAAGACATACAAAGAGATCGAAATTACGTTTCCCACGGTGGCAAGACATAGTACACAATATACATACAAGTAAACAACACAAAAAGTAAAACCAAGAAGGCATAAACAATGAATAAAGAGCGATGAATAAATAAACAAATAACATAATAAATAAGAGGAGCAAAAATGGAGCAGGTGTGCATACAGCAGACAGTCAGAATATAGCGCAAAAGTACAGGACGTTACGCAGGAGGGGGAGAGAGTTCAGGATCCTAACAGCCTGGAGTATGAAGCTGTTGGTGAGTGTGGTGGTGCGGGAGCGCAGGCTGCTGTACCTCTTCCCAGAGGGCAGAAGATCAAACAAAGAGTGAGCGGGGTGACTCACATCACACACAATCGCGGTCGCCTTGCGGGTGAGATGGGAGGTGTAAATGTCCTTCAGGGAGGGGAGTGAAGCACCAAAAACCTTACCAGCTGTGGTCACTATGCGCTGCAGGGCCTTCATGTTGTTGTCAGTGCAGCTACCACCCCACACAGCAATACAACTGGAGAGGACACTCTCAATGGTGCCACGGTAGAAAGAGGTTTTAATCGCATTACAGAAAATAAAGAACTTTATCACAATATTCTAATTTTCTGAGACAGTCCTCTATAGGGGCCGACCATTCGCACCGAAATTCGACGAACCATTAGCATTGTGAATGAACTTGTAAATATGTAACTATATCCTTTACTATATCCTTTGCAGATAGGTTGATATTGCCAATGAGAATCTGTTGTCAATTGCACTACCAGAAAAGTTAGATTAAAATAATAACAAATTAACAATTTTATAAAAGTTGAATGATTTTTTTATTAGATGTATTACGTTTGTTTTATTGTTATTGTTGTATGAATAAGAAGGGTGATATTGGTGTTTGTGACTGCAGTAAAAAGGCCAGGTTGCATCATGTCAGATTTTTAATCCAAATCAAATCATTCTCCATTTTATCTTTTTTATTTCAACTTCAGACACAACAAATTATTTTATAATCACAAAATAATGATCCATAGTATTTTTGATTCATGATTCATACACTTCAGTGGGCCACTTATGATTAATTTAATGACACAATGCTTCGGGCCAGTTTAAATTTAGACGCGGGCCGCAATTTGGTCCATATATAAGGCGCACCGGACTATAAGGCGCACTGTCGCTTTTGAAAAAAATTGAGGTTTTTAGGTGTGCCTTATAGTCCAGACAATACGGTACATACTTCGTATTGATGATAAAAAATATTTTACTGTAGTTATTTGTAAGAAAGTGTTTACTTCTCTTTGTTAAACAAATGTTTGGGCCTGAAAAAAGGTTTCGTTTTTTGGTTTTAATTAATGTTATACATGTATAATAATAGTAATAAAATAAAGTTTTTCTCCTTCACGGATTTCACCTATCATAGGTTCTTTTTGGAACGTAGCCCCAGCGAAAAACGAGGGATTACTGTATAAAAAACATGTCAAGGGAACAAAAAGATTCATCTGTACTGGCTGTCTACCTTATGCACAAAAATGAACAAACTTGTCACATTTTTGTGGATCTTAATGAGACAACAATTAAGTAATGACACTATTCAGTTGTATGAAATAACTAAATAAAATAAGAACATGGACATCAATGTCTAAATCGGTGGCAACATAAATGAGTACAACCCTACCAAGTGAAACCATTCAAAATGGTGTCGTGTAAATGTTTTGTGTTGAGCACTGCCTTATAACTTGGGCATAGAGCTTCACAGGTTGATACCGGACTTCTTCCACTCCTCAGTGACATCGAGAAGTGGTCGATGCTAGATACTTTGTGTTTCTTCACCTTTCTTTGTAGCAGGCATTTTGAACCAGTGGTTTGCGGCTCTCCAGTGTTCCGTGGCGGTATTGCAGATGGTCCGTAAAATTGGAAATGGAAAATAATTGTGAGATTTTTAAAAATAAAATTGAATTATTATTCAAACTTGATTCATTTTCCAGCTAATTTTGTGAATCATTTACCCATCCAAATAATGTCAAATGTAACTGAGATTCCCAAAATAGACACACAGATACTAGATACAAATAAATAGCCTGTATAGGTCTATCTTCCTTCGGTGCAAAATAAAATAATGTTCCACCAAAGAAGTGGTCCCTGAGTTGCTTCTTGGTTATAATGGTGGTTCCTTGGACAAAACCAGTTGAAAAGCCCTGCTTTGTTGGCTGTCCCACAGATCTTCCATTAGGTTTCGATATTGATTTGTCCTTGGTCATTTTTTGTTTGTTTTTTCCAAGCCATGCTTGTTGCTTCTCCCCTCACTTGGTAGTTGCCACCCACGGTGTGGATCAGACATAGGCCGGATGTGGCCTGCGGGGCCGTTTAATCCGGCCCGCCAAACCTGAATACATTGTATTATTAAACTTTTTTTTCTCGCCATTTTCCCTGCAATGTCTGCGTTTCCCCAGTAGATGCGGAAACGCCTGCCCACGGATCTACCCCCGTAGGCCATGTCAGAAAGCTCTGTACACGCTCACAAGTGCATGTGCGTACTCAGTAGTACGGACCCGGCACACTCTGCGCTCTATTTCCTTCAGTGCTGAGATTGCATTTCGAGTGTGGGCTGTGCAGTCTCGAAATTTGTGTGCTGAGCTTTCAGATGCAGTTTTACGCCAAAGCCACCCACAAACCTTAACCTGAAATCCTTCCATTAAAATGAGTGGCCCAAGGAAAAGAAAGGTGGACACTGAGTGCAGAGTGTTTAAAAAGGAGTGGACAATTATTTGGCTCGACCTATGTGTGTGAGCAGACGTTCAGCCAATTGAACATCAACAAAGTCCGTCACAGATCTAGGTTAACGGACCAACACCTCGGCTCTATCCTAAGATTTGCCACAACAAATTTTACTCCAGACTATGATGCACGAGTAAAGAAAGGAGACCAACAACACTGTTCCCAATGAAAATGAAGGGGAGTTTCTCTAGTTTGTGTAAAAAGAAGAAAAAAAATGCATTTTGAAAATAATTTGTACAAATAGCAGGGATTGAAACTAGCGACCATTCTCATTTTCAAACAATGCAGGATGTTCAAGGACATTGATGCACCACCTGTTTGCGACTAATCTTAACTTTTAAAGTTCTTAAGGCCGACTTTAAGGAAGTGTTCCCCGTTTCCTCACCTCTGTCACCAGGTGTTTATGAGTTAAAGTTCTGCTTTGATTTTCAGATATCCGTCACCGTGTTGCCGTATTGATTTCTTCATTACATTCTTTAGATGTATCACTGATTCTTCAAGATGATGTATTTGGTCAGAATGTTTGCCATTTGATGTGATTTCTTTCGCCTCATAAGATAAACATATTTTATTAAATCTGACCTGCAGGCGCTGAAGTGATGGAAACTGTTATTCATAATAACTGTGTCGTATTTAATGAAAATTACTGATAGTAGTTTTTTGGTGAAATAATTTTTAATGCTGTTAATAAAAGCATTTGTTTTAAAAAATATATTTTTTTAAACATCCATGCTTTACTACCTACTAATGTCACATATCGGATGGAGCAAACTTGGATCAGCGTTTATTTAGGGGAAAGGGAAGTGGAACGGAGCATCCAGGGAAACAGACAGGAACTTGCAAACTAATGACATGACTGAATGACTAACCGAAACAGACTTCAAAACGATAGGAACCAAAAGACATGAAGATATCAAACGACGTGACAGTACCCCACCGACAAGGTACGGCCCCCGACGTGACAGTACCCCCACCACCCCGCCCCCTCCTACAAGGGACGGCCCCCGACGTCCCAAAAACGAAACCCCCACGTGGTGAACGGGGGGGCGGGGGGTACGCGCACCAGTCCAAATGGCCTCACCGGCCATGGCAAAGTCCTAACCGCGGCCAGCGGCAACTCTGGGGACATGAACCACAATCGGCGGCGACTCTGGGGATAATGAACCGCAATCGGCGGCAACTCTGGGGACATGACCCGCAATCAGCGACGACTCTGGGGACATGAACCGCAATCGGTGGGGACTCTGGGGACAGGAACCACAATCGGCGGCAACTGTGGGGACATTAACCGCAATCGGCGGCAACTCTGGGGACATGACCCGCAATCGGCGGCAACTCTGGGGACACGAACCGCAATCAGCGGCAACTCTAGAGACACGAACCGCAATCGGCGGCAACTCTGGGGACATGACCCGCAATCAGCGACGACTCTGGGGACATGAACCGCAATCGGCGGGGACTCTGGGGACATGAACCACAATCGGCGGCAACTGTGGGGACATGAACCGCAATCGGCGGCAACTCTGGGGACATGACCCGCAATCGGCGGCAACTCTGGGGACACGAACCGCAATCAGCGGCAACTCTAGAGACACGAACCGCAATCGGCGGCAACTCTGGGGACATGACCCGCAATCAGCGACGACTCTGGGGACATGAACCGCAATCGGCGGGGACTCTGGGGACATGAACCACAATCGGCGGCAACTGTAGGGACATGAACCGCAATCGGCGGCAACTCTGGGGACATGACCCGCAATCGGTGGCAACTCTGGGGACACGAACCGCAATCAGCGGCAACTCTAGAGACACGAACCGCAATCAGCGGCAACTCTCGGGACACGAACCCCAATCGGCGACAACTCTAGGGACACGAACCGCAATTGGCGGTAACTCTAGGGACACAATCCGCAATCGGCGGCAACTCTAGGCACACGAACCACAATCGGCGGCAACTCTAGGGACACAAACCACACTCGGCGGCAACTCTGGGGACATGAACCACGCTCGGCAGCATCTCTGGGGACATGAACCGCACTCGTCGGTAACTCTGGGGACACGAACCGCAATCGGCGGCATACAAAAAGTCAGAGCTGCAATCGGCGGTATTTGAAAGTCCCGACCGCGATCAGCGGCATTCGGAAGGCGGAGCAGTGCGCAGTGGCAAGATCCACCTCGCGCTGCAGCAGTGGGAGCGGGGCCAGGAAGGATCGCGGGTCCGGCGCAGCTGGCTTGAAGTCTGGCGTCGCCCGCGGGTCCTGCGACGCTGGGGTGGAGCCCGATGGTGGCCGCGAGTCTGATGGCCCCGGGAGGCACTCCGATGGCAGCCGTGGGTCCGGCGTCGCTGGAGTGAAGTCCGATGGCGGCCGCGAAGCCCATGGCGCTGGAACATGCTCGGACGACGGACTTGGATCGGGCGTTGCAGCGGGAGCTGATGGTGGAGGGGGGTCCAAGCGCTGGTCGCTGTAGTGGTCGGATCATTCTGTCATGGATCGGATGGAGCAGGGCGACCAAATGCAGCTTGGACCAGGGTTTGCTTAGGGGAAAGGGAAGTGGAACGGAGCATCCAGGGAAACAGACAGGAATTTGCAAACTAATGACATGACTGAACGACTAACCGAAACAGACTTGAAAATGACAAGAACCAAAAGACATGAAGATATCAAACGACAACAATGATCCGACGGGGCGTGAGGGGCAGACAGGACTTATATACACAACAGGTAACAAGAGGCAGGTGAGAATAATCAAACTAATCACGGGCACACAGCAGGGGAGGGACGAGCACACAGACAGAAACCATGACAACAGACACAAAGTGGAACGGCTGGAAACGAGACGTGACAAGTAAAGGCCAAACCCTTTTATGGAATGACCTTTACGTGTCGTTTATATTACTTCACACAAACACAACATCCAGCTGCTCCTGGTTCGGCCCCCCAGTCAAAATTTAAAATCCAGTTCTTAAGAGACTTCCACCATTGATTTTTCAGCCCTTACCCTGAAGTGGACAGCTGCCTTTGCCTTGGAATGGCCTGCCTTTTTGCCCTATACTTGATGTCACTTTGCCAGGAGCAAAAGGCTTTCCTTTTGGCATCAATTCGTGGTTCGATTTCAATGTCATTGTCATCGAAGCAAGCTTTGCCCACCGCTGGTGTAGGTGATCAGAACCAAATAAATGTATGGTCTCATCAGACCACGTGACTCAGAGGTGAACATTCCTTCCTCCAACAGGCGTCAATGAGTGTCTCACGACTTTACGCATGAGACTCTCACACGATCGGATGGCCACAGCTGTGAGTGCCTACGCACCAACCTTGGACTCACAGGATGAAGGCAAGGAGACTTTCTATGCAACTCTGGACCAAGTTCTATCAAACATCCCAAAGGAATACAAAACATTTCTACTCTGAGATTGCAATGCCAGGGTTGGCAAAGATCACAAACTCTGAAATTGCACTTTAGGTAGTGAGGGGGTCGGGAAGGCCAACTCAAATGGAATTCCCTTGTGATAACCAACATCCAACATCCCAAACGGTGATGAGACTGCGTACAGACAGGAGGTGGAGCGGCTGGTCCACTGGTGCAGCCAAAACCACCTGGAGCTGAACCCGCTCAAGACCATGGAGATGACAGTAGACTTAAGGTGAGACCCTTCACCACTTTCACCCCTCACTATCCGCAGTAATACTATTCTCTCCACAGACACCTTCAAGTTCCTGGGAACCACAATCTCTCGGGACCTGAAATGGACCGGCCACATAGACTCTGTCCGGAAGAAGGCCCAGCAGAGGCTGTACGTCCTGAGACAGCTCAAGAAGTTCAACCTGCCGTGGGAGCTGCTGAAGTCCTTCTACGCTGCCATCATCCAGTCTGTCCTCTGCACCTCCATCACTGTCTGGTTTGGATCGGCCTCCAAACAAGACAAGCACAGACTGCAACGGACAATCAGGACTGCAGAAAAGATAATTGGGATCAACCTCTCATCTATCCAAGACTTGTACCTGTCCAGGACCAGGAAATGTGCAAGTAACATTTCTCCAGACCCCTCTCACCCAGGTTGCAGTCTGTTTGAACTACTCCCTTCCAGATGGCATTATAGAGCTCTGTACGCCAAAACCAGCAGACACAGAGAGAGCTTCTTCCCCCAGGCTGTTGCTCTGATGAACTCACACCACTCTTAGTGTCTCAGAATCACTGCTGTGCAATAACATCCTGCTTCCCACACCGTTTTTGAATTGTCTACACTATATATATATATATATATATACATATATATATATATATATATATATATATATATATATATATATATATATATATATATATATATATATATATATATATATATATATATATATATATATATCCTCTGCATCCATTGCAGCCTGGTCATCCTGGAAGAGGGATCCTCCCATCTGTGGTCTCTTCACAAGGTTTCTCATTTCTCCTAGTTGGAGTTTTGAGTTTTTCCTTGCCCTCCTGGGAGTTTAAGATCAGGGGATGTCTGAGAATATTTGTCATTTTTCACACATCCTGAGTGTTGTTAGTCACCTAAACGTTGAACAGAGGCTGTGATGTACCGAAGTCACATTCCTTGTTTGGCACGCCCAAACATGGCAAATAAAATTCTTGAATCTTGAATCCTTTTCCACCAGAGAAATAGGTTTAAAACCTCCTGGATGCATCCCCAATATAAATGCAGGCATCTCATTGATTATGTGATTCTCAGGGCCAGAAATCGCGAAGATGTCAATATCACCAGGGCCATGACCTGCGTGTAACCCAGGTTAACATAACCTCGTATAATAAGAGCCTGTTAATAAAAAAAGTCATAAAGCCAGTAAGTACATTGTAAATAAATACTAAATAGACCAACACAGATTTAAAAACATGTAAATGATTAAAACAATGCAAATTCATTATTTTATTCATGTTTTGTATTTGTTAAAATGATAAAAGTGTGAACATTCACTTTTATTTAGATGGATCAATGATGACGTAAAAAAAATGACCCAAGTGACCAGAAATGTGAACTCCACTTTTTTTTCTTTTCCCGCCGTTATTTTCCCGATGAGGACGAAGGTGCACTAAGTACGTGAGGAACTACTTTTAAACAAAGGGAAAGAGAGAGAGGGAAAGAATTATATCAAGCTATTTATATATCTTGAGGGGTTTATTTTTCTGTTTTTCAACCTTTCTTCTCACCTCGGTGATGAACTAAGTGCTGAACGGGACTTGGTTTATTAGAGTTGGTTCAGAAACATCTGAACTAATAACAGAGCTGGATTTCTTGTGCGAGTCGCATGATGGCGAGCCACCCAAGAAGCCTTTGAACTGTCTCTCACGCAGGAGCGGAGAGCACTCGCTGGACGTTTGTTCATCGAACCTGGTAGGATCTATTGATTTTTTTTTCTCTGTTACACCGCAGTGGACTCGGAAAGGATTGACTGACTATTCAGGACAATCAGGAGAAACCAACCAAAGGGATCTAGAGACATTTGGATATTGAAAGTCGTTCAGTCTTTTGCTGAATTGTTTTGAGTTTTGTACATTTTTGTCACTTTTATTTTAGTGTGAACCATATATGTGATAATGCTGTGATGGTGTTATTGAAATATTGATTGGTTTAAACAAAATCAGTGAAATGGTGGGAATTTAAAAGTGGATGTAGCTGAACTCAAATTAGATTTACTATTATTTTCGAATTACTTATGTACCTGTACTGAATGTTATTCAAACAAAAAGTGAGGTAACTAAACAGATAAACTAGAATTAATAAAACAACCCGGGTTGAAAACTAACATTTCTTAAACTGAAAAGTTTAACTGAAAAGGGATTGATAACCAAATTCAACTGAAAGGGAAATTATTTTCTTCAACTGACGTTGAGTTTAAATATAAATTGTATGTCAATTGTGTGTAAATTGTACGTCAACTATTTTCTCTACTAAAATAAGCCGGCAATTCAATTCAAACCTTGGTCTGTGGTCATTTATTTGGCTTATTCTATCACCACTACACATATAGCCCAACTTAGAACTGGTCCATTATCTAATTTACTGTAAGCACTGTCAAAACAAAGTGTTACATGCGCAGACGACTGCTGGACAGACCATTGTCTCGTATGCTCAAAAATTAAAATCTAGCTATGACAGATGAGGATGATACAAAGAAAATGAAATCGCCTGAAAGTCAGCATCAACAACCCTGGAAGACCTAATCAAAGTGCAACACCTTCAGAACACCTTGTCTGAGAGAGTCCCTGAGAAGTATCCTGAAGACGTGGAAGAGCATTGGAAAACCCTTAAAACACCTTACTGGAGACCAGCAGGGATTCCATTGGCTACCAGTTGAGGAAGCATCAAAACTGCTTCGATGACAATGACATTGAAATCGAACTACTAATTGATGCCAAAAGGAAAACCTTTTGCTCCTGGAAAGTGACATCAATCTTAGGGCAAAAAAGCAGGCCCATTCCAAGGCAAAGGTGTGTCCAGGGTAAGAGCTGAAAAATCAATGGTGGAAGGCAAAGGCCCTGGAAATCCAGAGGCTTGCTGACTCGGGTGACACCAGAGGCTTTTTCAACGCTACCAAGGCTACGTACAGGAGCGGATCTAGGATCCTAAGAGATCAGGGGCTTAGCCCAGATGCTGATTTATGTTTTTAGTCTATTTTGCTGCCTCGCACACAAAACAATTTTTTATTTTGTACTTTAACTTACCACCAGTTCAAAGCAGAGAAAGGCATGGAGAACCGTCTTGTAACATGAATATGTGCCTCACCGTCCACTGAAAGAAAAACATCATCAACGAAAAATGTGAAATAAAGTACTATAAAAGGCATCTTATTTCCTTACTGCAGGCCACCTGTAATCTTGGATGGCACCTCAGCTGCCCCTTACTGCTTTGTTTTCCAACCCTTTATTCTCAACCCTTTTTATCTCCTGCCTATCCTCTTTTGCTTTCTTCACAAATTCTGTTAATGTTTTCTCCACTCTTGGTCTTTCACTCCTTCCTCTCCTCTGTCTTCCTCACTCTTTAAATACATGTCAGAGCTGTCCTCTTGTCTTGTCATGCCTCCTCTTCTACTTTTGAATGTTATACTTCCTCCTCCCTCCCCTTCTACTTTTGAATGTTATATCTCCTCCTCTTCTACTTTTGAATGGTATATCTCATCTTCCTCGTCTACTTTTGAATGTTATAGCTCCTCCTCATATTCCTCCTCTTCTACTTTTGAATGTTATATCTCCTTCTCCTCTTCTACATTTTAATTTCATATCTCCTCCTCCTCCTCTTCTACTTTTGAATGTTATATCTCCTCCTCCTCATTCCCTTTTTCTATTTTTGAATGTTATAGCTCCTCTTCCTCCTCTTCTACTTTTGAATGTTACATATATCTCCTCCTCCTCTTCTACTTTTAAATTGTATCTTCTCCTCCTCCTCTTCTACTTTTGAATGTTATAACTCCTCCTCCTCTTTCTCCTCTACTTTTCAATGTTAACAAATTCAGCTAGCAAAATCAGTCAAAACTTCACAAACCTGGCCCATCAGTCTGTTTAGCAGCAGCTGTTAATGGTGATGGCGGTGGTGTAGCCATAATCACTTGATAGGTAGCCCATCAGTTTAAAATTTGCCGCGGGGGCACTTGAGTCCTCGACCCTAGCAGGCAACTGCAACACTTCTTCTATTCTGGGTAGGCAGGCGATAAGACTGCTTACCTACGCATGCTGCCACCGACTGGTGAATTTCAGAACTTCCCATTATATGCAGACCTTGCTCAGAAGCAAGATCCGGGGCTTTTGAGAAAACATCTGGGGCTTAAGCCTCAGTGGTCACCCCCTGTATTTCCGCCTATGGCTATGTATATAGCTAGTCTATGGCCCCACCTTTTGAGGCCTCAATCCCCTACGCTCCATGATGGACAAAAGCAGATCAATACTCCGCAGACACAAACAAATCCAACACATCAGGAGCCGATGTGGGAGGCAGTGGCGCTGCAAACCCTGGAACAGAGAATACAGAAGCAGACGGGGAGTGTTGTGCACGGTCGGTTGCCATGGTCTCCCAAACCCCCTCAGGCGCCCTCGTCGACGAGCGGGCTGCCCCGGGTGCAGGCGATGAAATTCGGCGATGTGTGCCAGGTCCACCCAGGAGCGAGCCGAGTCGACGTAGCCCTCCCAATCCACGAGATACTGGATATCTCTGCCGCATCGCTGAGACTGTAGCAAGGTGCAAACCATGTATGCAGGGTCCCCATTGACGAGCCGGGGAAGTGGCGGAGCGGACGCGGGAATCAGAGGGGTCTCGTGGATGGGCCTCACCCGTGAAACATGAAAGGTGGGGTGGATCTGCATGGAGCTCGGAAGGGCTGATTACCTTCTGGGAAAGGGTCTCATGCAGCAGGGTGCCAGTTTGCGGGATTCTACTCGGAGCGGCAGGTCTCGCGTTGAAAGCCAAACTCGTTGCCCGACCCAGTACGTTTGGGGCTGGCGTCCGGTGCTTGTTTGCCTGGCGAGCACAGCTGGACACCATGCGGCGAAGGGACGCGGGCCCTGGCACAAGCCCGATGACAGCGGCGAACGCATGCTGACGTTTTGGCAGCACTTCGTTCCTGAAGCTCGAAGAGAGGTGGCTGGTACCCAAAGACACAGTAGAACAGCGTTAGCCCTGTGGCAGAGCTTGGGAGCGTGTTGTGTGCGTGTGCAAGGGAGTTGCGGTGATTATTCGATGACATGCAGCGGACGGACTTACCAAGCTCCTGGTTGAGGCCCTCAGCTTGCCCGTTTGTTTGGCTGTGGGCAGCTTCGGAAGAGGGATGAACCGCGCCGTCTTACTAAACCGGTCCAGAGTGTTACCAATTGACTGCAGGAGACCAGTCGACGGACAGGTGGGACCACGGATGGATGGATGGATGGATGGATGGATGGATGGATGGATGGATGGATGGATGGATGGATGGATGGATGGATGGACGGACGAACAGGCGGATGGATGGATTTGGTTTATTTATATGTGATTTATTGAAACGAGAAAAAACACTGATGGAAAAAACGGGCTGCAAAAAGTTTAACAGTGGTCCTAAAGGGAGAGTTCTTGATAAAAGTACAAACATACAACGGCTAAAAAGTAATGACAAAAAGGTCCTCACTCTGGGCTGTAGCAAGAAGACAAGGATTTGAGGACTGTGGATGCTTCGGTGATCACAGGGAAACACTTTGCCACAAGACAGGGGAGACACAGACTTTTTAACATAGAGGGATAATTGGTGGACACAATTGGGAATCAGAGTGGAGACTGATGGTAGATGAGGAAGAGCAAGTGACTTAGAATAAGGGGAATCAGGGATTTAAAAAAAATCAGGAAGTGACAGGACATGACAGAACCCCCGCCTCAAGGGACAGATCATAGACGTCCCAAAACAAGACCAAGCCAGGGAGGGCAGAAGTGGGCCAGGAGGGGGTAACACAACCCACCATTTTGACGGGTGCCCAAGACGGCAGACGAGGGGTGCTCAGCGGGAATTGACGCGACTTAATGAAAGATTTTGGATCCTTGGAACAAGCATTGTGAAGCCACTACATATTTGATCATGCGGTCAACCTCCCGTTTTCAAAATACAGTGATCCCTCGTTTATTGCTGATAATTCATTCATAGGCCATAGGTGGAAATCCGCGATGTGGACTCAATATTTTTATGATATCCGCACAAGACTTTTATAATTGTATGGTTAAACACTTTTTATTATTTTTAAGCATCTTTTAAGCATTTTAAATTTAATCAGGCGGCTTGGTGGCGCGCTGGGTAGCACGTCCGCCTCACAGTTAGGAGGGTGCAGGTTCAATTCCACCTCCGGCCCTCCCTGTGTGGAGTTTGCATGTTCTCCCCGGGCCCGCGTGGGTTTTCTCCGGGCACTCCGGTTTCCTCCCACATTCCAAAAACATGCTTGGTAGGCTGATTGAAGACTCCAAATTGTCCCTAGGTGTGAGTGTGGGTGCGGATGGTTGTCTGTCTCTGTGTGCCCTGCGATTGGCTGGCAACCGGTTCAGGGTGTCCCCTGCCTACTGCCCGATGACGGCTGGGATAGGCTCCAGCACGCCCGCGACCCCCGTGGGGACTAAGCGGTTCAGAAAATGGATGGATGGAAATTTAATCAGATTTTTAGAAACATTATTTAGGATTCGTTTGCGTATATTCACACCTGGTCCTGACCAGCGTTACAATCGAACTCTGGTCCGTTTATAGCGGACAAAACAGTCAGGTCTGAATACACCCTGAAACTCACAAAGTCACAGAAAATCTATCGTAAACGTGTCACGGCTCTGCTCTGCTCTCGCCGTTGAAGAGAGAGCAACAGCAATGTGTACATATTCTGTTAAGTTAGACCACTGGTGTCAAACTCAAGGCCCGGGGGCCAGATACAGCCCGCCACATCATCTTATGTGGCCCGCAAAGACAAATTGTGCATCAAATTCGTGTCATTACTAGAATTGCAAATTGTCTTCACTTTTAATCATATCTTTTTTTTTAAATATTTGACCAGTTTTTACCCATCTGATTTGAAAATGAGTTATTTGTCAGTTTGTTTTGTAGCTTTTACTGTATATAATATGAGGTGCTCATACATTTATTTATTTATCATAATGGCCCTCCGAAAGAAACTATGACTACAATGCGGCCCGTGAAAAAAAATGAGTTTGACACCCCTGGGTTAGACAATCTCATGTACGTTTTAATGTTCATACATGTGCAATTCTTTTCCTTAGTTTATATAAACATATCTGCTTAATCAGAACACAAATACAACACACAGAACTGTATAAACACACACACATAGACACACATACACGCACACACAGGGGAGTGATGCCTCCCACACTCACAAATACCAAATGGTCATGTGAAATTTTCCCGCCATTCTGGACAGTATAAAACAAGCTGACCTGGAGAAGGAAGATGTTGTTCCATGTGCCGCCGTGCCATGTGTACTGGCCGCCATTAAACAACCCAAGATCTTGCCAATAAAGAATCAATTCTATACTCCACATCTTTGTATTTCCTGGCTCAACAACAGACATCGCTCACAACACGCAACACCGTGCTAGCCGGCTGACGCGCCCTCGTTGGTCCGTGGGGGCGCGCATATCCAATGCAGAGTTGCACACACTAATCACAGTGTTGATCGCTGGGATCTGTGCCCTTGTTACCGGCTGATTAGAGGCAGGTATATAAATCCCACAAGCCTATCAATCTGCAGTGGTTCGTCTGCGTATGTCTGCCACCTGGTTCAGCGATGCTGCTGTGGAGCATGATGCCTGTTTCCTGATTCGCTGTTTAGCAAAACCCTAAAAAAAACTTTTTATGATCTGCTCTGGCTTCTATTTGGCTCGACCTTTAAAACTCAAATGAAACAGTGTATGTGTTTTATCATTTTCATATGAAAACTGCTCAATATGGTGCCAATATTAAATCAAGTCAGACACCAATAACAGTACAAATCCTCCTCAAATCTAAATGCCTTCAGATAAACATCAAAACCCATAGTAATATTGCTTGTGGTCAGAGGAAATACCACATTGTCATTAAGATCTTGACAGATTTCTCGAAAGTAGTGGTATTTTCAGTACCCACACATACTAAACTTCCATTCTGGCATACAATTCCATATTTTTTTTTAACCCAGCAGGTAGGAGGAAACACCAGACATTGCATATTTGACAAGACCCCAATGAATGAATATTGTCTTCTTTTTAACACATTGAAAAGTGGCTGGTTCACCAAATGTCTTTGAGCCACCTTGAAAAACACCTGTTCGAGCAACCAAAATCTCCCTTCAAAGGCACATATGTAGAAACTGTAATGCACTGTAGTAACCAACATGTGTGGCATATCTGACGAGACAACCAAATTCAGTACAATGCAGACTTTGTTATGTGGGACAGAGGATGGGGAGAGTCATGTTGTCAGAGCGGCTGGCAAGCAAGATGTGGTCAGAAACAGGTGAGTGGTCAGGACAAAAAAGTTTTTGAAAATTGCGGGAAGTCAGAACCTTTGTGGCAACATTTTGTTTGGATTTTGTTCACTGTCAGAAGAACGTCAATCAAGACACAACATCTTCATCGGCCGCCCTCTTCCTCATCGGCCGCCCTCTCCCCATCGGCCGCCCTCTACCTCCCTTACGGACATCTACACTACCCGCTGCCTCAGCAGGGCTAAGGCCATCTCAGCGGACAGCTCCCACCCTGGCTCCGCCCTGTTTGACCTGTTGCCCTCTGGAAGACGCTACAGGCAAATGAAGACCAGGACAAACAGACTCAAAAACAGTTTCTTTCCCAAAGCCATAGCCGCCCTCAACTCCAGCCGAGACTGATGACACTTTCCTCCTGCACTACTACTGCACTTTGTCCGCACTACTGTTCCGATTATTCATCTGCTTTTCTATTAGTCGATTACTTGACTATGTTACTCGTATCTACCTCATGCACTGGATGGAGGTCTCCAATTTCATTGTACTATGTAGAATGACAATAAAGGTTTTCTGATTCTGATTCTGATGAAGATGAATGAATCGTTATGACAGATGTCATTAATTGTCATTCGGTAAATTATGTCACTTTTAATGCAAAGTTGACATTGTTTCAAATGTCTTTGGTCATGACAACTTGACATAATTTATGTCACTTTGGATGATAAGTTGACATTGTTTCAGATGTATGTCATGACAACTTGACATGAGGCAGCCTGTCATTTATAGACATAACAGACTTAATTGTCAAATGATATCAAACTGTCATACACAGTTGGTTTTGATGTTGGCTGTCATGGGACATAAATGTACAGTAATCCGTCACTACCTCGCAGTTCACCTATCGCTGCCTCGCTCTATCGCGGATTTTTTTATAACAAATATTGTGGATAGATTTGGTGCATCGCGGATTTTTTTTCTTCCACGCACACACGTTCACAGCGTCATATGCAATGAAGCACAGAAACAAGGCAGCAAGACAGGCAAGTGCACCCCTACACCATCAGCGACTCCCCGATGGTCGCGGCTTTTAGCAGGGTCACTTGGAGCGCAGGGCTTTGTCTGCCCATATGACACAACATGTTGATCTTTGTCCTTGCAGCTGATTGGCTTAGCAGTTCTAACTAACTAACTAACTAACTAACTAACCCACTTACTAACTAACTAACTAACTAACTAACTAACTAACTAACTAACTAACTAACTAACTAACTAACTAACTAACTACACTTTATCTCAGCCTCCCGCACTTTGTCACGTCCGACCTCCTCGTAACTCCACCTGTCACACGCAGGTCCACACCCCACCAATCGAGCCAAATCACGCATACCTGCGGCTAGCTTGATTGACTGGGCTATTTAAACCCTGCCAGCAGGACTCTATGTCAGTCTGTCCCGTGATGCTACCCGTATGCTCACTGCTCTCTACCCGTCTGACTCCCATTGCCAACCTGTCCCGTTCGCTGACTCTCCTAGTCTTGCCGGCTGCCTGCCCTGACCATCTGCCCGTTGTTGACCACGTTCTGCTCGCCGCCCGTCCTGACTCGACATTCGACCACGGCTACGCACAGGCACTTCCCCACACTACGTGCCTGCCTCGCTGTGCTCCGGAATCATCTCCCGTGCCGCGGCGAGAGCGTTCCCCGGCTTCCAGCCAGCGCGTCAACGTCCCCTTTTCCCCGATCCAATAAAGACTCTGTCAAACCGCACTTGGCTGTTCTGCTCTGCACGTTACAAGTACAGACTGACCAACATGCAGCCAGCGGAAGACGAGACCGCGGTCTACCGGTTGGGATGCACCGAGGGCACCGTTAGTACCATGATCGCCGAGCTCCACACGCTGATGGAGATCAATCAGCAACGACAGCAGCAGCCCGCTTTGCACCAGCAGCAGTTGGAGCAATCTCGCCAGGACATGGGGCAGATCCTAGAAGCACTCCGCGCATTACCCCTAGGCAGTCCCCTGTGCCCAATGCTGCAGCTGTGCCTGTGTTGCCTCACCCCTCAACCGAACCAAAACCAAGGATCGGTAACTCCGAGCGGTTTGATAGCAATCCCAATCACGTAGGGGAGACTGGGGTAAGTAGTGCCATTTTTTACTTAAAGTGCCCTTAAAGCAAAGGGATAACAGTAATGCATCCAACTAACATTTTCTTTTCTTTTCAAGATGGCGGCGCGTGCACACGCAGCGGCCACTCTCTGTCCCGTCAGTACGGTGATTTGTTCGTCTAATGAGTGTTCGTCCGACAGTCTTATGTGTTCGTCTCGTCGTGCTTTATCGTGCTACAAGTACAGCAGGCAGGTTCTGCTCGACATCGGCAGAAGTGGGTTTTGCGGCGTTCTGGACTTTGAAGCGTCGACATCAAAGGCGCTCGGACTGCTACGTCCTGAAACGTCGCCGACCTCACCCGCTATTGCTCCCCCGGTTGGGAGCCGTCGGAAACGGTGTGCGAGGAGGCAGAAGAGGGGCAAGCGCGGAGGCGTCCGGGCCAGGCTGGCGGCCAACCCAGCGCGCTCGGCGGTGCCCTCCATTCTTCTGGCGAATGTTCGATCGCTGGACAACAAAATGGATTACGTTCGCCTGCTGAGGTCTAGGAACCGGACGGTGCGGAACTGCTGTGTGCTCGTGTTCACCGAGACCTGGTTGAGTGACAACATTCCGGACTCTGCCGTGCATCTGGAGCGGCTAGCGTGCTATCGGGCGGACCGTGCCATTGTACGAGGGGGAAAGTCGCGAGGAGGTGGAATATGCGTCTACATCCGAGAAGAATGGTGCCGGGACTCTGTGGAGGTATGTAAGCACTGCTCGCCGCTTGTGGAGTTTGTGATCATTAAGTGCCGTCCTTTTTATCTGCCGAGGGAATTTACCGCGATTCTGCTAGTCGCGGTATACATCCCGCCTTCCAACATCGAAGGCGACAGGATCGCGGCGCTTGGTGAACTGTACCAGGCTGTCAGTTAACAGCAAACAGCGCACCCTGACGGTTTCACCATCTTCGCTGGAGACTTCAATCATGCCAACCTGAAGTTTGTTTTCCCGAGGCTTCACCAGCATGTTACTTTTCCGACACGTGGAGACAGCTTCCTGGACCTAGTCTACTCGGCGCAAAAGGGAGCTTTCAAAGCCACCCCCCTCCCCCATCTGGGGCTTTCTGACCATCTCACCGTTTTGCTTTTGCCCGCATACAGACAATTGGTAAAGGCATCCAGGCCGGTTCGGAGGCGGGTTCGGGTGTGGCCTGAGGGTGCCTCCGATGCACTTCGTGACTGCTTCGACACCACTGACTGGGACTTGTTTAGGCAGGCAGCCACCTACAACGATTGGACGGACATAGAGGAGTATACTGACTCTGTTACCTCCTACATCACGAAGTGCATCGATGATGTGACTTGCTCGAAATCCGTCGTCACTCGCGCGAACTGGAAGCCGTGGCTGACGGGGGCTGTCCTCGGACTGTTGAGGGCAAGGGACAAAGCCTTCAGAGCGGGGGATGAGGCTGGCTTGAGGACAGCGAGGGCCGACCTGTCCCGAGGCATCAAAGAAGCGAAGAAGGCGTTCTCGTGCAAGGTCTCCACCCACTTCAAGGACAGCAAGGACGCACGTAGCCTTTGGCGGGGCATTCAGACCATCACGGACTACAAGCCCGCGCCGAGGAGCTGTGAGGGCGACGTCCGTCTGCTGAACGATCTGAACCGCTTCTTTGCTCGCTTCGACGCCCAGAACAGCACTTGCCCACTGAAGACCACTCCCCCCCCACACGAGCAGCCCCTGCGCCTCTCTGCCGACAGTGTGAGGAGGGCGCTTGCCGCTATTGACACCCGTAAGGCAGCGGGCCCTGACAACATCCCGGGTTGAGCGCTGAAGGACTGCGCTGGGGAGCTGTCGGGTGTCTTCACGGACATCTTTAACATTTCCCTGCAGCAGGCCATCGTCCCCTCGTGTTTCAAGGCTGCCACCATCGTTCCTGTGCCTAAGAAACCTGTACCGTCCTGCTTCAATGACTACCGCCCCGTGGCACTGACGCCCATCATCATGAAGTGCTTTGAGCGGCTTGTCATGGAGCACATCAAGTCCGTTCTCCCCCCCACCATTGACCCTTTCCAGTTTGCGTACCGTGCCAAGCGGTCCTCTAAGGATGCCATCTGCTCTGCCCTCCACTCGGCCCTCACCCACCTGGAGAGAAAGGACTCATATGTGAGGTTGCTGTTTGTGGACTTCAGCTCTGCCTTCAACACCATTGTGCCGCAGCGACTCATCTGCAAACTCGACGAGCTGGGCCTCAGTACCTCCCTCTGCAACTGGCTACTGGACTTCCTCTGTCAGAGGCCTCAGGTGGTGCGTGTTGGCGACAAAATCTCCGCCAGCATCACGCTGAGCACGGGGGCCCCCCAGGGCTGCATGCTCAGTCCATTGCTCTTCACCCTGCTGACGCATGACTGCACTGCGACCTACAGCGACAACCGCATAGTGACGTTTGCTGACGACAGGACTCTGGTGGGTCTCATCACGAAGGGCGACGAGACTCGGTACAGGTCGAAAGTTGACCTTCTGACCACGTGGTGCAGGGACAACAACCTCCTGCTGAACGTCAATAAGACCAAGGAAATCATTGTTGACTTCCGGAAGGGTCACACAACACACCTGCCGCTGATCATCGACGGTGCTGTGGTGGAGAGGGTGAGCTGCACCAAGTTCCTGGGGGTGCACATCAGTGAGGACCTCTCCTGGTCCGCAAACACCTCGTCACTGGCAAAGAAAGCTCAGCGCCGCCTGTACTTCCTGCGGAAGCTCAGGCGTGCATGTGCTCCTCAGGCAGTCCTTTCTACATTCTACCGTGGCACCATTGAGAGCGTCCTCACCAGTTGCATCGCTGTCTGGGGTGGTAACTGCACTGAACAGAACTTGAAGGCCCTGCAGCGCATAGTGAATACGGCTGGTAAGATTATTGGTGCTTCGCTCCCCTCCCTGAAGGACATTTACACCTCCCATCTCGCCCGCAAGGCAACCTCGATTGCCAGAGATGTGAGTCACCCGGCTCACTCTTTGTTTGACCTTCTGCCCTCTGGGAAGAGGTACAGGAGCCTGCGCTCCCGCACCACCAGACTCGCCAACAGCTTCTTTCTCCAGGCTGTTAGGGCCCTGAACTCGCTACCCCCTTCTGCTTAGCGTGCGGCACTGTTGCGCTATTTTCGGGAATGTCTGCTGTACGCGCACTTGCTCCTTTTTTTCTGCTCCTCTTATTTATTTATTTATTGTTGTGTTATTTATTAATTATTTATTCAGCACGCTTTTGTTATACTTGTTTACTTGTTTGTCTGTTGTGAGCCATGTCTTGTCACCGTGGGATAGGGGGGAACGAAATTTCGGTTTCTTTGTGTGTCTTTGGCATGTGGAGAAATTGACAATAAAGCTGACTTTGACTTTGACTTGACTTTACATATCTACATATAGTTTAGGATGTTGTGCATCCCTGGGAACAATTACTTTGGATCTTAAACAGTTTGAGAAATACAGCTTTAGAAAAAAAAGTAGTTTTATGGCACTACTTGCCCCAGGTATGGGGTAAGTTGTGCCATTAGAGAAAATACACTGGGGTAAATTGTGCCATTTTCTGGCTGTACCACCAAGTTTTGTGGTGTGGTGTGAACACTCAGAACAAAATCAAAATTCCAAAATGAGCACCTAATCATCTACAGCTGAATCTTTTCCCAGATTCGGCGTATTACTGAGCATCCCACGTGTCAATGCTGCATGGGAATGTAAATTTATGCTCCCTTCTGGCTGTGCCACCAAGTTTTTGTGGTGTGGGTAATTTCTTGAGCACATCACCTCTAGGGATGACTCCATCATTCTCTCTAAATGTTAAAATGGGCTTTCCATCAAGAGACCATTGAGAACTCTGCTTCGGAAACTTTGCACTGATCTCGTCACCTTCAACATTCTCCACCAATCCAACATAGTTATACTATTTGGATTTTTTACCCGTAAACCTCACAATGACAAAGTCACCAGCAGACAGATTCTTGTCACCACCATCATCATCACTTTGGACATCTGAACTGTCACATTCAGTGACATCACTAAGTGGAAGCGGAACATCACTCTCTTCTGAGCTACTGGGGAGCACTTTCTTTTTGGATTTGTTTTGCTTTGACCCTTTCAGGCTCCCCTTCTTATTTCCACTCCTTTTCTTCTTTTCAGTTGTGGCACAACTTACCCCAGGCCCTTTGGCACAAATTATCCCAGACCCACCATTTTGAAAGAAATGCATACGCCTGCTGTTTTGATCAAGCATCATGCTAACTCTATGGACTCATGCTGTAGCTTACTAAAGCACTAAAACATGTGTGAACTGCTTTCAAAGTTGTTTATAATGGTTCAAACACAGCAATCAAAAAACCTTAATCATAGAAATGTTACTTTTGAGGGCAAAACAATTTTTTTGAACTTAAATGTGCTTACCTCTCAAGCCATGTGTCTCCCTTAATAAGTAATAAGTGGTCACATGACCGACTTCTTCTATGGTTTTCTGGAAAACAGGGGTGGCACTACTTGCCCCTTGGCACAAATTACCCCACTCTCCCCTAAGGGCGTTCATTACCAGCTGCCGTATTCAGTTCAGCCTTCAGCCGCACACATTCACCACTGAAAAAGCCAAAGTCGGGTACGTCATCACGCACCTGACTGGCGAGGCCTGGCTCTGGGGAACAGCGGAGTTCGACCGACAGGGCCCCGCCTGTTCAACCTTTGAAGCCTTTGCCGCTGAACTGCTCCGTATGTTCGACCTGGGGTCCGCAGCAGAAGACACTTCAGAAGAGCTCATGGGCCTCCGTCAGGGCGATCTGTCCGTGGCTCATTATTCGCTCAAGTTCCAGACCACTGCGCGGAGAAGCAATTGGATCGACCCCTCGCTGGTGGGCGCTTATCTCCACGGCCTGGCAGGTGAGAACCGGGACACCATGATCTTTTATGAGCGCCCAAAGACCCTAGAGGAGGCGATGGACCTGGCAGCACGCATTGATCGGCGGCTGCGCACCCGATGCCATGAACGGGAATGGCGGCCGTCCTCAGCTGGCAACGAACGATCCTGACCGCCATCCCGTACGTCGCCAGCTTCAGCAGGGGCCAGAATCGGGGAGGCCATGGAGCTAGGACGCGCCCGCCTACCAAGGGAGGAACAATTGCGAAGGATCATACAGAACCTTTGCCTGTATTGCGGGGAGAAAGGGCACAGAATCCGCACTAGTCCGGTAAAAGACCAGAGCTCACACGGCGTCGGGGGATCCGGATGAGCTCGACCCAAACCGGCTCTCCCAGAAGCAGCACCCTCACGCTGCAGGCCAGGCTCCTCCTCTCGGGGGCGGTCAAGACCTTGACTGCCCTGGTGGACTCAGGGGCAGAGGGCAACCTCATAGACACCGGGCTAGCGCATCAGTGGAACTTCTGGTGCCTGCCCCAGACGTCGCCCATTTCGGCCCGCGCCATCAACGGGCGCCTTATAGGAGAGTTGAACTCCATTACCGAGCCCGTCATGTTACTCCTGTCCGGCAACCACCATGAATTAATGCAGTTCTACTTCTTGCCTCTCCCAGGTCGACAGCTCTTTCTCGGGCACCCATGGCTCCACCAGCAGAATCCATCTCTGGATTGGGAGAGGGGGGCAGTGCGAAGCTGGAGCGAACATTGTTACCACGAGTTCTTGAGAGTCGCAGCCAGTCACCCAGTAACCCAGTTCCCAGTCCGTCGCCAAACATTTCTAACATTCCAGCCCAGTATCACGACCTCCAGGAGGTGTTCGGTAAGACCAAGGCCACTTGGCCACTGAAGATGGACCCAGGTAAGGTGAAGGCAGTTGCGACGTGGCCGGTGCCGGAGACACGTAAACAGCTCCAGCAGTTTCTGGGATTTGCCTATTTCTACCGCCGTTTTATCCGGGGCTACAGTGCGGTAGCCGCACCACTCACAGCCCTCACAAGCCCGGCGACGCCGTTCCGATGGACGGATGGCGCTGCTCAGGTGTTCCGACAGCTGAAGGGAAGGTTTTCATCGGCTGACCCTGAGCGGCAGTTTGTGGTAGAGGTGGATGCGTCCGACATAGGAGTGGGAGCGATGTTGTCGCAATGGAGTGAACAGGACAATAAGATCCACGCGTGTGCCTTTTTCTCTCATCGCTTGTCGAAGACGGCGACATCAGCGATCGAGAACCCCTTGCGGTGCAGCTAGCCCTGGAGGAGTGGAGAAACTGGCTGGAAGGAGCACCTGTCCCGTTCTTCGTATGGACAGACCACCGAAACCTGGAATACTTCAAGGCCGCCAAGTGCCTTAATCCTCGCCAGGCCCGGTGGTCCCTGTTTTTCAGCCGGTTCAACTTCTCTCTTTCTTATCACCCATGGAACGCTAAGGAGAGGGGTGAGAGCCCCACCATCCTACCCAGATCAGTGGTGGCCGCGACTGTCACCTGGGACATAGAGGAACAGGTAGAGGCGGCGACCCGTGACCAGCCTGGTCCCAGCTCGTGTTCAGACAGTCAGCTATTTGTGCCCGATGATCTCCGGACCGAGGTGCTGCAGTGGGCGCACGACTCCCGCCTCGCCTGCCACCCGGGGGCAGCACAGACCGAGTTCCTGGCGGGTCAGCGCTTCTGGTGGCCAACACTGAAAGCGGACGTCCAGGAGTATGTCAAGGCCTACCCTACGTGCAACCGATGCAAGGCCTCTAATCAACCACCAGCCGGCCTCCTCCAGCCATTGCCCGTTCCCCACCGGCCGTGGTCCCATCTGACGGTGGACTTTCTCACTGGGCTATCACCAGCGGAAGGCAACACAGTCATCCTCACGGTGGTCGACCGGTTTAGCAAGATGGCATGGTTCATCGCTCTACCGAAATTGCCCACAGCAAAACAGACCGCCCAGATTCTCCTCAGAGATGTGTTCCACTACCATGGCCTTCTCAGGGATATTGTGTCCGACCGCGGTCCACAGTTCATCGCGCAATTCTGGGTCGAGTTCTGCCGTCTCCTGGGAGCTACGGCCCGTCGCAAGTCGGGGTTCCATCCGCAGTCCAATGGGCAGGCAGAGCGGCTGAACCAGGAACTTGGTAAATCCCTCCGATGCATGTCTGCTAATAACCCGCGTGGATGGGCTCAACAGCTCCCGTGGGTAGAATACGTGCACAACTCTTTCCCCAGCTCCGCCACTGGGCTGTTGCCATTCAGTTGTGTGTTTTGTTTCCAGCCTCTACTGTTCAAGAACAGGAACGGCGCGCTGTCTGCCCATCTGCTCTAACGTGTGTGCACCGCTGTCACCTGGCCTGGGCGAGGGCGTGAGCGTCCCTCCTCCGATCAGTGGCTAACTACTCTCGCCAAGTCAACAAGCTCAGGACGCCAGCCCTGACGTACCGGATGACGAGGACTCGGATGCTTCGACCGAGTATTGACTGCCGTTGATTCCCACCCTCCCCACCCCCATCCTGGCCATCGCCGATATCGGCCTGCTTTTGGGGACGTCGAGAGCCGTCCCTAGAGGGGGGGTTTCTGTCACGTCCAACCTCCTGGTAACTCCACCTGTCACACACACGTCCACACCCCGCCAATCGAGCCAATTCACGCACACCTGCGGCTGGCTTGATTGACTGGGGTATTTAAACCTTGCCAGCAGGACTCTCTTTGTTAGTCTGTCCCGTGATGCTATCCATATGCTCACTGCTCTCTACCCGTCTGACTCCCGTTGACAACCTGTCCCGTTCGCTGACTCTCCTCGTCTTGCCGGCCGCCTGCCCTGACCATCTGCCCGTTGTTGACCACGTTCTTCTCGCCGCCCCTCCTGACCGATCGCTTGCTTCCGACCACGTCCTGCTCGCCGCCCGCCCCGACTCGACACTCGACCACGGCTTCGCTCTTCACAGGCACTTCCCCACGCTACGTACCTGCCTTGCTGCGCTCCGGAATCATCCACCGTGCCGCAGCGAGAGCGTTCCACGGCTTCCAGCCAGCACGTCAACGTCCCCTTTTCCCAGATGCAATTAAGACTCTGTCAAACCGCACTTGGCTGTTCTGCTCTGTACGTTACATGATTTACTCCATCTGCGTCAACATATCAGCAGCCCCTCAGACTTGCACTTCATTACACACATACTGTCACGTCTCTGCTCCTCTATCACCAAGCGGAGTAGAACTGTGTGTCTGCTTGTCACTCCCGATCGGATCGTCCTGTTTCATAAAATTATAAAAGTCTTTTGCGGATGCCCTCGCGCTGGGCAGCGGGGGCACAACAGCCGGTTAGCACGGCAAGAGTAGAGCAGAGCCGTTGCACGTTAACACTTTAAAATGACGAGCCGGTCAGCGAGCTGACGTCGTGCAGACATCTCGTGACACAGCGCGTAAGGCAAACGAGAATCAGGTAGCAGGCGTGCGTGTCAAAACAGCCAAAACTGTGAGGACTGACGATTAGCAGTTCCGTATTGGCGACGCGCGCCTCAGAGGTCTGGCGCGGAGGGCGTGTGATGCCAGTAGGGTGAGAGCGGAGACGTGACACAGCCGCACAAGAAGGAAAAATGCACCGCCGTGCAGAAACAGTCCAGGATTTGGGACAGCGGCCGGCAATGAACACTAAGCGCAGGGCGTGCCTCTAAACAACGTGTGGATGCCCTCGCGCTGGGCTGCCAGGGTGCGTCAGCCGGTCAGCGGGGTCATGAAAGGAGCGTCCAAGTCGCGGCCCTGGGAGTATTGACGAGATCGACTAGATACTGCTAATCCTTTCACCACTACAAGCAAAAGTTACAAGCTACAACACAGCTACAAGCTACGCTACAAGCTACGCCGAAAGCTGCAAGCTACAAGCCACAAAGCTACAGAACAGAAAACAACATCATGCCTGGAGATAGACACAAAGGTCGATCTTGGAAATGAGGAACCTCCTCACGACCAGCATTGACAATCCTATCTGTGAACATTGAAGGGTTCTCCTCTGCAAAACGAATAATCTTAGCCGATCTACTCAGCAAACAACACTGTGATGTGCTCTGCTTGCAAGAGACGCACAGAGGGAGTGAAAATAATCGCCCCACTATACCAGGAATGGTCCTGGCCATTGAACGACCTCACAGGCAGTACGGCAGTGCCATATTTGTAAAAACAGGTTTAGCTATAGAAGACACAGACATGTCAGATGACCATGATATCGAAGTACTATCTGTCGAGCTAAGCAGTGCTGTAGTAACATCTATCTATAAACCACCACCTGTAGGCTTCATATTTCCCCAGCCAATCCCCAAAATACACAACAAACCACAGATCATTATTGGTGACTTCAACAGCCACAGTACCCAGTGGGGCTACCCTGAAATGAACAAGGATGGAGAAGCAGTTGAGGAATGGATAGATGCCAACCAACTAAGTCTCATCAATGACCCCAATTTACCACACTTGAGTGTTCGCTGGAAACGGGGCTATAATCCAGATCTCACCATGGTCACAAATAACATCACTGGATTGTGTAAAAAGACTGTGCTGGACCCTATTCCATCAAGCCAACACCGTCCAATCGGGATCCTAATTAATGCAGCTGTAGTCCCAACCATCGTGCCCTTCAAAAGGCGCTTGAACTACAAGAAAGCAGACTGGGAAGGATTCACCAACGAGCTGAAAGAGAAGATCAAGAATATAATACCAGTTAGCACAAACTATGACCATTTTGCTAACCTGGTGCTGAAAACTGCTCGGAAACATATCCCCCGTGGGTGTAGAGTTGAATATATACCTGGTCTCTCAAAGGACTGTGCAGGACTCTATGACAATTATATCAGCTTGTTTGAATCAAATCCCCTCTCAGAGGAGACAACTGCCCAAGGCGAGAAGGTGATGAAAAGCATTGCCCAAGAACGAAGCAAGACCTGCAACGCTCTTATTGAGTCCATAGGCATGTCAAAAAACAGCAAGAAAGCATGGACACCTCAGCGCCCAAAAGTCACTGCCAACCAAGTTGCCAAACAATTGCTTGAAAATGGAAAGAGTGGAAAGAGCATGAAAAAGATCAAGCTGAACCGCAAGAAATACATCGAGGACCCTGCATTTGCAAGATGGAAGAGCTGGAAGGGGGGAATCACTACCCTCAAACCAAGAAAAGCCATTGGACTAGATAACACCGCAACCGAACAGATCAAGCATTTCGGTTACAAGGCCAAGATATGGCTCCTACAGCTCTACAATGAGTGCCTGACAACACACAAGCTCCCCAACATCTGGAAGAAGGCCCACATTATAGCACTGCTGAAACCTGGGAAAGACCCATCCTCTCCCAAGAACTTTAGACCAATCTCACTTCCGAGTCACACCAATAAGCTCTTCGAACATTTAATCCTCAGCGGAATCAGCTACTTTGTTGACCAACACCTCATCCCTGAACAAGCAGGTTTCCACCCTGGCAAGTCGACAACTAGCCAAGTACTCAACCTCACCCAGTACATCGAAGATGGTTATGAGGAAGGGATGGTAACTGGTGTGGTGTTTGTCGACCTCTCAGCTGCCTATGATACAGTCAACCACAGACATCTCCTCAGCAAGATCCTGGAGACCACAAGAGACATCCGTCTGACAGAGCTGATTGAATGCATGCTCGATAACAGGCACTTTTTTGTTGAACTTGGAGAAAAGAAGAGCAGGTGGCAATGACTCAAGAATGGCCTCCCACAGGGAAGTGTGCTTGCACCACTTCTCTTCAACATCTAAAACCAACAACCAACCAAAAAGTGCAGACACACGTCGCTCCATCTATGCAGACGATCTTAGCATAGGCGCACAAGCCACTGATTTCAAAATCGTGGAAGACAGACTCTCCAATGCTCTGACAGAGCTAACAGCTTACTATGAAGAAAACCACCTACGTGCAAACCTATCTAAGACACAGGTGTGTGCCTTCTACCTGCGAAATCGTGAAGCTAAGCGCCAACTGAAGGTCAGCTGGTCAGGAACCTCCGTTGAACACTGTGAGCACCCAGTCTACCTAGGGGTAACCCTGGATAGATGCCTCTCCTTTAAGACCCACATTGAGAAGACTTAGTGCAAAGTAGCTGTGAGGATCAACATTGTCCGCAAGCTCACTGGCACAACATAGGGTGCTCATCCACAGACTCTCAAGACAACTGCACTTGCTCTCTGCTACTCAGCTGCAGAGTATGCCTGCCCAGTATGGGAGCGAGCTTCCCATGCCAAGAAGCTGGACCCCGCCCTAAATGCTACCTGCCGTCTTATCACTGGCTGTCCAATGCCTACAGAGCGCCTGTACATCCTGGCAGGAATAGCCCCACCACAGATACGTAGACAAACAGCAAGCAAGAAAGAGCGGCAACAACAGTCCACTGACTAAAGACATCCTCTCTTCGGGCATGTAACAGCAAAAAGCCGCCTTAAGTCCAGGAGAGGTTTTCTGAAAAGTGTCCCACCACTCGGAACACCGAACATAAGCAGTGAAAGAGTCACTCGGTGGGAAGAAAGACTTGACAATCTTCCACCAGAAACTACAATGGAGCTTAAGGCAAGCGAGGCACTGCCCCCAGGAGCAGACACCAACTATGCAACGTAGAAATGAATAGATTAAGATCTGGTGTTGGACGTGCAAAAGTCACTCTCGGCAAATGGGGACATCTGAATGATCGTAACGCTGAGTGTGACTCTGGCACTGAACCACAGACCATGCAACACCTCCTCATATCCCCCCTGCTGGAACATCCCTGCACAGCATCGGACTTAGCAGAGTTTAATGAGAAGCTGTGGCTGAACCACATCTAGCCAAGCCTTGTAACTAACTGCCTTGTAGACACGATAAGAAGAAGAAGCGGGTCAGCACCGCAAGAGCAAAGCAGAGCTGTGACACATTTACACTTTAAAATGTTTAAATGTTTAAAAATACAATAAAGTGTTTAAAAATAAAATTATAAAAGTCTTGTGTGGATGCGCTTGCGCTTGGCCATGCGTGTCAGAGAGGAGCAGTGACACTTTTAAATGTTCTATAAGGTGTTTAAAATACAATAACATATTTAAAAGTACAATAGAGTGTATAAAAATAAAATTATAAAAGTCTTGTGCGATCTCGCGCTGGGCCGCAGGGGCACATCAGTCAGCCAGTATGCCAGAGCAGAGAGGAGCCAGACACGTTTACACTTCAAAAAAGGTTCATAAAAGTCTTGTGTGGATATTGTAACAATATATTTACTGATATTTATTTTCTTATTTATTTAAATAAATAAGAGTGTTTCTGCACGTCAGTTTGACTTTAAAACAATTACAAAAGTGTTTAAAAATACAAAAAGTGTATAAAAAACAATAAAGTGTATAAAACTACAATAAAGGTTCACAAAAGTCATGTGCATTGATTGCATATATTTACTCTTATTGATTTTCTTTATTTTCCTATTTATTTAAATAATGTTCATGAAAATCAGTTTGACTTTAAAATGTTTACTAAAGGGTTTAAGAATACAAAAACATTTAAAATTATAATATACAGTGTTTAAAAATACAATAAAATACAATAAAGGTTCACAAAAGCCTTTTATGGATAGTGTAACAATATATTTTCTCTACATCGTGGATTTTCACCTATCGCGGGTGGTCTTGGAACCAATTATCCGTGATAAACGAGAGATTATTGTAGCCTTTTCATAAAAAAAAACTCTTGAATCTTGAAATGTATGCAACAAACAAGGAAGGACAGCCATGTGCAGCACCAACTTGTTTATTTAGTAAAGGGGAGAAGGGAACTGGGAGACTGGAACGTTGGCAGAGCAGAATTAGAGAAGAAGCTGCGCAGGCACTGGCTGACGGAAGGAGCCACAACACGGACCGGGAACACGCAGGACTGGCAGATCGATGAGCAAATGCGCAGGAGCTGTGACAGCGTCCGTCGTCGAGGCAGACAAGGACAAGCTCATGGTCAGGCCAGAGTCCAAAACAGATCATGCAAACAGGCAGGAAAGGGGGAGACGTGGGCAGGAACAGGTAATAAATAGGTCAGGCTGTACAGAGTTCAGAGCAGATCGATCAGAAAGGCAGGCAGGATGAAATGCAGTGACGTGGTCAGGAACAGGCAGTGGGTCAGGCCGGGCGGACCTCATGAATGGGTCAGTCAAACAGGCAAGGTCTGCAATGGGAGTCAGTTTAGACAGTAGTCAGTGAGCAGGAACTTGTAGCTAACATACAGGTAGCAAGCCAGACAAACTGACAAAATTTGCTTTGAGAGATGTGGCTAAATAGGCTCTTTGATAGGGAACAGGTGGCTGGCAATGAGTTCCGATTACAGTATTTTCTGCACTATAAGGCTTGCCACTCCGGGCCTTAACTAGAACTGTGCCTGTGGTCTTCCATTTCCTCACTATGTTCCTCACAGTGCAAACTGACAGCTGAAATCTCTGAGCTAGCTTGTTGTATCATTCCCCTAACCCAGGGGTGTCAAACTAATTTTTTTCGCGGGCCGCATTGTAGCTTCTTTCGGATGTAGTGTTTGTGTGAAGTTGGACTTCCGCCCACGTCGCCATTAGGCTCTCGATCGCCGATCTTTGGACACAAAGTATGGCAGCGGACCAAGAGGTTTGTACGGCTTTGTGCATCAACTGCACCCTTCTCTTAGAGAGGTTGTCCCTGCTAGAGGGACGTGTCCGCCAGTTAGAGCAGAATAGTGCGATAACAGTAGATGTGGCGGACACAGACGCGGGCTGTAGTCAGCCCGCTAGCCCGGTTAGCATTAGCCCCAAGCGGCTTGCTAATCGCGCTGAGCCAGGTAAGACGCATAGCCGTCCAAAGTCATCTCAGTCTACTGGCCCTCGCACTTTGGTCATAGGTGACTCCATTACCCGAATTATTATGCTTAAAAATCCAGCCACGGTAATGTTTATTCCTGGGGGCAGAGCACCCAACATAGAAGCTAATCTTAGGGAACTGACTCGCAATAGGCCTAGTCAACAGCGTAGTTCCTCCAACACTAGCTACTCAGACAGCTCCAATGATGTTAGGATGAGACAACCAGAGATCACAAAGAAAAAACATAGCCAGGACTTGTGATTTTGCCAGAAAGATGAGTCGGCATCGAGTATTTGTCTCTGGCCCCTAGCCTGGGAGAGGCACTGATGAGAGGTTTAGTAGATTAGTCTCCCTTAATCGATGGATGGCTGGGTTCTGTAAAAAGCAGGGACTGTATTTTATAGATAACTGGTCCTCCTTCTGGGGCCGCCCCGACCTGCTGAGGAAGGACGGCCTTCACCCAAACCGTGAAGGCGCCTTCACTCTTTCTAGGAATATAGATTATTGTTTGAGCCACTCATGACAGGTCACTTTAGAGCAGGCCAGGGCACAGGTGATTAGACCACCTGTGAGGATGGGTTTGAAGTCTGTTAAAGGCCTAGACATCCCTTTTTTTTTCAATTAGAACGGAATTTGATAGAATGTATAAAGGGAACACATTTGCCGCATTGGAAATTAAAAATGGACACCGATTACTAAGAATAAAGCTAAAATTAAATGCCAGTTTATCGATCGGGTTCCGCACGCAGCCACACTGGTGGCGCCATTACTGTGACGTCAAAAGTTGTACATCCGGATCTCAACAAACCCAAAAAACATGGCAGATGATAGCGACAGCTCCGTTTCTAGCGGAAATATTAGCATCATTTTATCTCTTTTGAAGCAGAATATGATGAATCGAGCAGTTCACTTGGGCTGAGCTGAGCACGTTTTCTGAATTGTGCCCCTCCCGTCACTCTGGTTAGGTTGGCATAGTAAAAAGTGCTCTTGGGGGCTTTAGAGTGCCGAGTTGATCTCGGCACATGAAGAAATGACCACCTGCAACGTTTGGTTTAGGTTTTGTAAGCATTTTTAATTTTATTGCTTAAATCGCATTTTCTCGACGAGCTGAGCACGTTTTCTGAATTGTGGCTCTCCCGTCACTGTGGTTAGGTTGGCATATTAAAAAGTTCTCAGGGGGCTTTAGAGTGCCGAGTTGACCACTGCACATGAAAAATGAACATCTGCAGCGTTTGGTTTAGGTTTTAGGCGCATTTTTAATTTTATTGCTTAAATCGCATTTTTTCGACGAGCTGAGCACGTTTTCTGAATTGTGCCCCTCCCGTCACGCTTCGACATACTTTTCAAAGTCAAAGTCTCAAAGTCAAAGTCCCCTTTATTGTCAATTCCTCCGCATGTCAAGACACACAGAGATCGAAATTACGTTTCTCACTATCCCAGGGTGACAAGACAGAGTTCACAACGCACATACAAGTAAACAACACAGGAAAAATAAAACAAGAAGATGAACAATAAGAGTGATAGCACGCTAACCGCTCCCGATGCACAGCAGAGTCCGGAAAGATGACAGTCAACCAGGCCACTGTGAACACGAGCACACAGCAGGCACGCACTGTCCGGTTCGTGGATCTTATCAGGCGAAAGCAACCCATCTTGTCGTCCAGCGAACGAAAGTACGCCAGGAGAATGGAAGGCGCGGCTGGGCGAGCTGAGTTGGCCGCAAGCCTGGCCCGACGTCTCCGCGCTGGCCCCTCTTCTCTTTTTGTTTACATTCACCGAAGCTAAACGCGTACAACTTGAGACGTCATGAGACGTCACTTCTGGCTGGCGGCTCGGTGCAGTCAAACTCGTCTGCGCGGCAAATTTAAATTATATTTTTCAGAGCAACAGCTTCCTTTTCGTTGTTTCGATCGTCAATTTATATTTATAAGCCCATAAGCTAACTAAAACCGATTTATACATATACCGGTGTCTCTGGGCCTTTAAGTTAAAGTTAACTAGCGCTAGGCTAGACTTTCAGCATGCACATAGCTCCTCGTGTAGACTAGAGCGCGACATTTTGAATAGTACACCAAACGCTCTCCTTTAAAAAACACATTAAGAATATAACCAGAATTGCATTTTTTCACTTTCGTAATATTGCTAAGATTCGTCCGATCCTCTCGACCGGGGATGTGGAAACTATTATACATGCGTTCGTCACGTCGCGCCTGGACTATCCATCCATCCATCCATCCATCCATTTTCTGAACCGCTTAGTCCCCACGGGGGTCGCGGGCGTGCTGAAGCCTATCCCAGCCGTCATTGGGCAGTAGGTGGGGGACACCCTGAACCGGTTGCCAGCCAATCGCAGGGCACACAGAGACAGACAACCATCCGCACCCACACTCACACCTAGGGACAATTTGGAGTCTTCAATCGGCCTACCAAGCATGTTTTTGGAATGCGGGAGGAAACCGGAGTGCCCGGAGAAAACCTACGCGGGCCTGGGGAGAACATGGAAACTCCACACAGGGAGGGCCGGAGGTGGAATCGAACCCGCACCCTCCTAACTGTGAGGCGGACGTGCTACCCAGTGTGCTACCCAGTGCGCCACCGAGCCGCCCGCACCTGCACTACTGTAATGTATTATTCTCTGGTCTTCCTAAGTCCCTCATCAAAAGTCTACAGTTAGTACAAAATGTTGCTGCGAGGCTGCTCTCATGGACAAGAAAATTTGATCACATTACCCCAATATTAGCCAACTTACATTGGCTCCCGGTCCATTTAAAATGTGACTTCAAGGTTCTTCTACTAACCTATAAATCATTCTCGATAAATTATGTTCCATCTCGTAATCTTCGTTCGCAAAACACTAGTCTTTTAGTTACACCGAGGGCCAAGAAAATGTCTGCAGGTTCTAGAGCATTCTCTATTTGGGCTCCAGAGCTTTGGAATGCCCTACCAATGGATACTAGAACTGCTACCTCAGTAGAAACATTTAAGACATGTTTAAAGACACATTTCTATGAGATGGCCTTTAACTAGTCGTGGCCGATTCAGCCCGAGTTTGTTTTTGTTCTCTCTCCCCACCCCCCTCCCTGGCTGGGGAGGGGGTTAGGTGGCACAAAAGCTGATAGCGGCTAGCTGGATTCTCGAGAACAATTTTAAGATGAGGAAACTGCAGCTCAACCTCCTTGAAGACACTGCCAGGACAATCGAGGGCACCTCCGACATCCATTTTTTCATATATTTTCATATTATGTCTTACTTGTGCCCTCTCAGCATCCATTACAACCTGGTGATCCTGAAAGGGGGATCCTTCCATCTGTGGTCCCTTCTCAAGGTTTCTCATTTTCCCCTGGTAGTTTTTTTTTTTTTTAGTTTTTCCTTGCCCTTTTGGGAGCTTAAGATCAGGGGATGCTTTGAGAATAATTGTCAATTTTTGTCTATGTGAAGCCCTTTGAGACTGCTTGTGATTTAGGGCTATACAAATAAACTTAACTTGACTTGGAGGGCCATTATGACAATAAACCCAAATAAATGTATGAGCACCTCATGTTATATACAAGACTGTCAGAGAATTAGAATATTGTGATAAAGTTCTTTATTTTCTGTACTGCAATTAAAAAAACAAAAATGCCATACATTCTGGATTCATTACAAATCAATTGAAATATTGCAAGCCTTTTATTATTTTAATATTGCTGATTATTGCTAATATTGCGGGTCATACCAAAGACTATAAAACTGGGACCCATTTCTTCCCTACTTGGCACTCAGCATAAAGGGTTGGAATTGGGGGGTTAGATCACCAAATGATTCCCGAGCGCGGCACCGCTGCTGCTCACTGCTCCCCTCTCCCCCAGGGGATGTATCAAAATCACACGGGGATGGGTTAAATGCAGAGGACAAATTTCACCACACCCAGATGTGTGTGTGACGATCATTGGGTTTTTAACTTTTATTATGGCATACAGCTTAAGAAAACTCAAATATCCTATCTCAAAATATTAGAATATCATGAAAAAGTATAAGAGTAGGGTATTCAACTATAATCACTTGAATCGTTTAATGAACTCGAAACACCTGCAAGGGTTTCCTGAGCCTTGAAAAACACTCAGCTTGGTTCAGTAAACTAAATCACAAGTATGGGGAAGACTGCTGATCTGACTGATGTCCAGAGGACAATCATTGACACCCTCCATCAGGAGGTTAAGACACAAAAAGACATTTCTCAAAGAGCAAGCTGTTCACACAGTGCATTTTCAAAGCACATCCGCAAAACGTCTGTTGGAAGGGGGAAATGGGGCAGGAAACGCTGCACAACCAAGAGAGATGACCGCAGCCTTAACAGCATTGTGAAGAAGAGTTGCTTCCAGAATTTGGGGGAGCTTCAAAGACAGTGGACTGAAGTTGGAGTCCAGGTATCAAAAGCCACTGTTCACAGACGTGTCCGGGAAATGGCCTAAAATAGCCATATTCCCATGATCAAGCCACTTCTGAACTCAAGACAACGGAAGAAGTGTGTCAGGCTTGGCGCAGGGAGAGGACTCGAATGCAGAGTTCCAACCAAAGGTGTTTTATTTTCTCCAACGGAAGGCAGCACAAAAACAAAAGGCAAAAAATAAAGCGCCTCAAAACAAGGGGAAAAAAGGGCTGGAGACAGCAAAAAAAAGGCACCTCAAATACTCTGGCAAAAATCTTACTAAACAAATCACAGAGCTGGGCAATACGTATCTTCTCTCTAGGATCTCGCGGGGAATTTCTGTGAGTTTGTGATCGCTGGTGTTCATGACAAGGTCAAGACGCACTGGCTAAAGACAAGGGGAAGACGCAGGCTATATACACACACACGGAAGGAGGAGGACACAGGTGCAGACAATCAGGGCCAACGACACAGGTGTACGCAGTTGGGGATCAGGGAAGTCAAGTGGACTGACGCGCAGAGGAAGGACCCACGAACTGAAATGAGAGTTACAACAATAAAACAGGAAGTGACATGAAAAGACAGGACAAGCCACAAAACAGGACAGCATGACAGCATGACAAAGTGTCTGACTTGGGCTATGGAAAAGAAGCACTGGACAGTTGCAGAGTGGTCCAAAGTCCTCTTTTCAGCCGAAAGCAAGTTTTGTATTTCATTTGGAAGTCAAGGCGCCATAGTCTGGAGAAAGGCTAGTGAGGAGCTAAATCCAAGTTGCTTGAAATTCAGTGTGAAGTTCCCACAGTCAGCGATGGTTTGGGGAGCCATGTCAGCTGCTAGTGTTGCTCCACTGTGTTTCATACAGTCCAGAGTAAATGCAGCTGTGTACCAAGAGGTTTTAGAGCACGACATGCTTCCATCTGCTGAAAAGCTCTATGGAGATGATGATTTCATTTTACAGCATGATCTGGCACCTGCCCAAAGTGCCAAAACCACCAGTAAATGGTGTACTGACCATGGCATTACTGTCCTCGTTTGGCCTGCCAATTCCCCTGACCTGAACCCCATAAAGAATTTGTGGGGTAGTGTGAAGAAGAAGCTGAGACACCAGACCAAACAATGCAAATGAGCTAAAGGCCGCTATTGAAGCATCCTGGGAATCCATATCACCATATCAGCCACAGGCTGATTGCCTCCATGCCACACTGCATTGATGCAGTAATCCGTGCAAAAGGATTCCTAAACCAAGTCCTGAGTACATTATTGTACATTTTCAAATGTTTGATTTTGTTTTGCTGTTATAAATATTTTTTTTGTACTTGGTCTGAGAAAATATTCTAATATTTTGAGGTAGGATATTTGAGTTTTCTTATGTTGTATGCCATAATCAGCAATATTAAAATAATAAAAGGTTTGTAATATTTCAGTTGATTTGTAATGAATCCAGAATGTATGACATTTTTGTTTCTTTAATTGCATTACAGAAAATAAAGAACTTTATCACAATATTTTAATTTTCTGAGACAGTCCTGTTCAGTAAAAGCTACAAAACAAACTGACAAATAACTCGTTTGCAAATCAGATGAGTAAAAACTGCTCAAATATTTAAAAAAAAAAGATATTATTAAAAGTGAAGACAATTTGCAATTCTAGTAATGACACACGGATTTGATGCACAATTTGTCTTCGCTGGCCACATCAAATGATGTGGCGGGCCGTATCTGGCCCCCGGGCCTTGAGTTTGACACCTGTGCCCTAAACAATGACCAATCTTTGTTTTCAGGTCATTTCTTAGTTATTTTGAGGCTCCCATGTTATCACTCTTCAAAGAAGATGCAAAGAGAACAACTTACAACTGGCCACCTTAAATACCCTGAACTGGAGAAAAATGGTCAAAATACCTTCAACCAGAATACAGATTCTCATTGGAAGCTAAGGAAGCGTTTCGAGGCAGTAATTTCTGCAATAAGAGGATTTTTCTGTTGGGGTGCCCAAACCTATGCACCTGCCTACTTTTGTTCAAGTAATGATTGCACACTTTCTGTAAATCCTATAAACCTTAATTTCACTTCTTAAATATCACTGTTTTTCTGCTATATGATAGATTTAACTGAAATTGCTGATCCGAAACACCAATGATTTATAAAGGAAAATCATGAAAATGATCAGGGGTGCCCAAACTTTTGCATACGACTATATAAGACGCTCCGCATTATAAGGCACACTGTGGTTTTTTTGAGTAGATTTTAAGTTTTTAAGTGTGCCTTATAGTGTAGAAATTACGGTACTGCTGGGAGTGGCAGTAGAGTGCATAACTGCGTACATGAGTGAAGACAGGGGTGTGTGGGTGTAGAGAGAAAGCACTGACCAGGGTGCTGAAGGACTGGGGCACATGAAATGAGTTTGAAACTCATAAATTTCCATCTCGTCGAAAGTGGAAAGATAGATTTGAACCTTTCTTAAGATGTCATTAAATGTACTGTATTTTCCGGACTATAAGCCGCTCCGGAGTATAAGTCGCACCAGCCATAAAATGCCCCAAAAAGTGAAAAAAAAACATATAAGTCGCTCCGGAGTATAAGTCGCATTTTGGGGGGCAATTTATTCGACAAAATCCCACACCAAAAACAGTCATGAACGAGCAACAACAGGCTAAACGATAGGTATGCTAACGTGACAAACACAAACAAAGAGCTGAGAACGGGCCTGATGTAACATATAGAGTGATTAAGGACAACTATTACATGAATAACATGTTTATAAAACCATCGGTGTCACTCCAATTCATTAAATCCATCGATCATTCGATACGATAGCAACAGGCTAAACGATAGGTATGCTAACGTGACAAACACAAATGAGGAGCTGAGAACGGGCCTGACGTAACATATAGAGTGATTTAGGACAACCATTACATAAATAACATGTTTATAAAACCATCGGTGTCACTCCAATTCATTAAATCCATCGATCGTTCTTTGTCAACAATGGCTGCGCGCGGCTGAGGGCGCTTACACTTCAAAATATTCCACAGCTCATATAACGATAGATAAACTGTATTTCAAATAACTATAACATAAGCAATAATATTATCAAACCATCCGTGCACTTTAAATCCATTAAATCCATCGATCAAATTCCTCGTCCTTTGTCAACATCGCCGCGCGTGCGCCCTGACGTCAGCCTCGTCTTTATTCCACAGATCTAGTATATAACTATATTGTAGCGTTAACAAAGTACAAGGATAGACGTGGGTTTGGTAAACGGCTCTTTATTCCACAAAACAAACTTCCAAGCGTGTGGCGACGTGGACTTCCAGACACGAGAGCTCCACGGCAGAGGACCGGGCGTGCGTAATGGCCATGTCCGAGCCCCATGCACCGTTTGCGGACAGCCACTCGGCCGAGCGCCGGCCCCCGACTCAGTAGAGTAGGACCGGGCGTGCGTAAAAGCCATAATAGTTTATCAAACCTTCTATGTCACTCCAAATCCTTAATTCCTTTAAACTCTTTGTCCTCCGTGTCACTTAGAAATGATCACCGCTCATGATGCCGGTAGTCCTTACGTCGGTCGCGTTGCGCGGTGCCACTGACGTCACTTGAAATACTAATCCATTGGTACATCACGGTTCTCCAAACTTTCTTTCTGCTGCTCGATTACTGTTTTCAGCTGCATATTTTACAACTTGAAGTTTGTAACTTGCAAAATATGACTTTCTTTTTGGTGCCATTTTTCTTAAGCCCACCCAGTTGATGAGTCACGGCCAACGGTGAAATTTAAAGCGCCCTCATCCAGTTCCATCTGAAAATATAATTTTTTTCAGATGTAGTTTTTTGTTTTGTTTATTTGGTTGTTTTATCAAAGACAAAGTCTGCTTTATTGTCGATTTTTTTTTCATATACCAAGACACACAAAGAGATTGAAATTACGTTCCCACTATCCCTCGGTGAGATAGTACACATATGGATACAAGCAACACAAAAAAAAAACAAGAAGGCATAAACAATGAATAAATAAGAGTGTTGAATAAATGATAAATAAACAAATAATAATAAATAATAATAATAAATATAAGAGGAGCAAACAGACAGTGGACTTGGATATGGTGCTTTAGTGTTAATTGCTTTATTTGATGTTTTCTCTATTTTTTATGTTTTGAATATGTTCAAGATAAAGATATAAAAGCATGTTAAGTGATCAACTATACTAAAAATAACATGGGAAGTGGTCAACTATACTTTTAAGTGATGTGTTAATGATCAAGTAAAAATTTGTGAAAAAAAACATATATAAGTCGCTCCTGAGTATAATTCGCCCCCCCACCCAAACTATAAAAAAAACGCGACTTATAGTCCAGAAATTACGGTAATTGCACCTTTAAATCAGTTTATAACACTCTTATGACTTTTTATCTTGTTAAAATAAAGTGGAAATATTTAACCTTCCATTAAGATGTCATTACATATTTTTACATAATCTAATCAATTTGACAGATTAATGTCATGTTTAGATATGTCAGCTATTCACGTTTATGGAAGGTTATGTTGCCTTGTTTATGTCAAGTTGTCATGACAAGGACATCTTAAACCATGTCAACTTAGCATCAAAAGTGTCATATGTGAAGTTGTCATGACAAAGACATTTGAAACAATGTCAACTTTGCATCAAAGTGACATCTGTCATGAGGATTCATTCATGTTGATGGCGGATGTCATGTTTAGCTTCTATGACAGTCTTATGACAGTGTTGTGAACAAAATACAAATAAAGATTGAATCACAGTTGATAATTAATTTACAGGGTCTGGCAAAATGATCTGACACATTTGTAGTTTAATAAAATGCAAATAAATTAAAGAAACAAGAAAGTTTTTTTTTTTTTCGAAAAGTACAATAATGCCATTTTGTTTTGCTTAAGCATAACTTGGACCACGATGAGCACCATCAAACATGCACACAACAGCCAAACCAGTATCTCACCTGTCCATAACCCGAGATTGCAACAAATGATGTCGACAAAAAAGTTAAACTATTTATACAAATCAAAACATATCATATCATTGACTAGAGACGTGAATAGAATTAGCTCTAGTTTTGAAGACTTGGTTGCGGATTAAGGATTTTATGCCACTTTTTATTCTGATACAGCCTAAATTGATATTTTAAATTGGAAATTTGTAACAGTCTTAATACATTTTTGTCAGGGTTTTCCAGGTTATCTTTATCGTAGGATTATGTTGGAATGCAACCTGTAATAAATAACCTAGCTAGATTAGTTTTATGCTTATGTTGGAATGCAACAGGTAATAAATAACCTACCTTGTCCCATCCTTCACAAGGTCGTAAAACATCCCCTGATATGTTTTGACTAGAGGACAATATTCAGCCTACTCATACCCCCACTCTGTTTCTCTTAATAAATATGCCCTTGCAGGGTGGAGAGTTCAGACCTCCATTCGAACATCGCTGCACGCACAGCGACGAATGGACTCTCCACCTGCAGGTGTCTAAAAGGACTTACTTGTCTCCCGTGTGGTTCTTGCAAAATAAGTTGGAGTGAGCAAATCTCTAACAATTTTGCCTTCAATAATTGCTATTGGTGCCATGGTGGAGCTGTGGTTAGCCCGTCCGCCTGACGGCACAGAGGTTACGAGTTCAATTCCAGCTCCGGCCTTCCTGTGGGGAGTTTGCATGCGCTCTTCATGCCTGCGTGAGTTCCCTCTTGGTACTCTGGTTTCCTCCCACATCCTCAAAACATGCATGGTAGAATGATTGAGCACAATAATTTGTCCATAGGTGGGGCTTTGAGTGCGGATGGTTGTTCTATGTGTGCTCGGTGATTGGCTAGCAACCAGTTAAGGTTGTCACCCGCCTATTGCTCGAAGTCAGCTGGGATAGGCTCCAGCACGCCCGCAACCCTCGTCAGAAGAAACAGTTCAGAAAATAGATGGATATTTGCTATTTTCTAATATCAAAACTATGATCAAGTGCCGAGTGAGTGGCCCTTTTCATCACAGTATGTGAAAATGAAATGGCTGAAAAGGTAACATATTAAAAGCTGAATAATATTACTAATTACAGAAATGTTTTTAATATTCTTCAATTGTTAGATAATAATCACCAAAAATAAATTTGAAGGACTTTTCCAAGCTGAGGAAAAAAGAAAAAAATCTAAAGATTAACACTTCAAATCTTTAATGGTAAATATTAATAGACTAGCTTAAGATGTCAGATCATTGTAATAGAATTTTAAAAAACAGGATAAAGGCAACATTTTCATAACTCTCCTTTTGTAAAATTTGAACTGAAGTATAGGAAGGTGTTTGCACTTCGATAGTGCGAAGGCATAATATCCTCCCTCAGCATTGAGGCTCTTTCCCCAAATTGTTTATGAGTGGATTGGTGAAGTGATGCAAAAACTGGATAACACCACATTTTCTACTGGCATGTTGTCAAACAAATTGCAACTACAGCATCTATCATCAATTTTTATTAGTTTTCAATTTGTCAGAGACTTCACCTTGCACAGGTGTGCAAGGCAATTTTATGTAGGTAGGGTACATTAATAACTGTAAAGATGCCACATAGGACAAGAGACAAGTTACAATTAAGATGTTTTGCGTCAGTTGAGAGCAATGTTCATCTGACAATGATTACACGGCATGGGTGATCGCTTTGCATTTCAGTCTTTTTGTTGTTGCATTTCTGTTTCTTGCTCCATCATCCACATGTGCCAAATAAAATTTCCAAATTGTTTTATGAGGAAAATATGAAAATACAAAAAGCAAATATTGCTCAGTTCCCCCCCCCCCCCCCCCCCCCATCAATTCACTGTATGCTGAGAGGGTGAGTGCAGTGTGCAATTGCTCACGCGTGGAGCTTATTATGCTCCAGACTTGTCACAGAACAGAGACAGGACGACCAAGTGCGTAGGATCCTTTATTGAAAAGGGGGAAAGGGGAAGTGGAACGCTGGACTTGCGGTCTGACGTGGCTGAACAGCAGAGCACAGTGCATAGTCATAGTCGGAGGCAGGCAGGTTGTCGAGACAGGTGGCGATCAGGAGCGTGGTCAAAGGACGAGCAAGTAGTCGGGGCAGGCGGCGATCAGGAGCGTGGTCAAAGGACGAGCAATCGGTCAGTTTACACAAGCAGTTGGCAACGGAGATCGTTCAGGAGACAACAAGGCAGTGGTGTCACGGGCAGGGTAAGTAGACTAACTGACAACCACTGGCAGAATACACAGAGTTTAAGTAGTGGACCTAACGAGCTGTAGCAGGTGCTGGCAATTTCTTGATTGGTCCTTGACTGGAAGTCAGGCGACGCAGGAACGTGACAGAACTTCAGTACGAAAATAGTCCTATTTCTTGCATTAAGGCTTTGCGAAAGTAAATCAAAGATGTTTGTGTATTTATATATTTATTTGGTTATCTCAAGTTATATGAAGTTCTAAATATCTTTTACAACCACAATAGGCCAGGAAATTTATTTTTGTTAGTACCGGCTGAAAAAGAAGGCACAATATTTTACATTTTTAATTACCTGTTTGATGGGAAAGTTCAATCTGAAAATCAATTGAATACAAAACTGAAACCCCTTTGATCAAACACAACATAATGAAGACATACTCTAACAATATAAATTTATGTAGGGGAGAGTGGGGTAATTTGTGCCAAGAGGCAAGTAGTGCCACCCCTGTTTTCCAGAAAACCATAGAAGAAGTTTGTCATGTGACCACTTATTTTTGAAGGGGCATCCATTTCACTCATCCTGCAGGGAAGGGAGACACATGGCTTGAGAGGTAAGCAAGCGCATTTAAGTTCAAAAAAATGTTTTGCCCTCAAAAGTAAAATTTCCATGATTAAGGTTTTTTGATTGCTGTGTTTGAACAATTATGAACAACTTTGAAAACACACATGTTTTAGTGCTTTAGTAAGCTACAGCATGAGTCCATAAAGTTAGCATGATGCTTGCTCAAAACAGCAGGAGTATGCATTTTTTTTCAAAATGGTGGGTCTGGGGTAATTTGTGCCAAAGGGCCTGGGGTAAGTTGTGCCACAACTGAAAAGAAGAAAAGGAGTGGAAATAAGAAGGGGAGCCTGAAAGGGTCAAAGCAAAACAAATCCAAAAAGAAAGTGCTCCCCAGTAGCTCAGAAGAGAGTGATGTTCCGCTTCCACTTAGTGATGTCACTGAATATGACAGTTCAGATGTCCAAAGTGATGATGATGATGGTGACAAGAACCTGTCTGCTGGTGACTTTGTCATTGTGAGGTTTACGGGTAAAAAATCCAAATCCTATAACTATGTTGGATTGGTGGACAATGTTGATGGTGACGAGATCAGTGCAAAGTTTCTGAAGCAAAGTTCTAAGAGGTCTCTTGATGGAAAGCCCATTTTCACATCTAGAGAGAATGACGAAGGAGTCATTCCAAGAGGTGATGTATTTCTCAGTTTGTTTAAGATCCAAAGTAATTGTTCCCAGGGATGCACAACATCCTAAACTATATGTAGATATCTTAGTTGGAGGCATTACTGTTATCCCCTTGCTTTAAGGGCACTTTAAGTAAAAATTGGCACTACTTACCCCACTCTTCCCTATGTATTTAATATAAAAGTATGTCACTATAATAATTTATATCCAACAATCGGTCGTTGTTGAAGCAATGATGGTGGGGGAGATTAAAGTTAAGCATTTAAGTTTCACTTAACAGCAGTGTATAATGCTTGGTTATGTAAAAAAAATGTAAATGAAAAGATGTTCTCTAGGTTGAACTTGTGTGCTTTATTGTTTTACTGTAGCTGTGATCCATGTATTTGCATTTGGTGGCTGGCATCCAACATTGCGGATTTTGGTGATTGTCTTTACTGGTCAATTATACATTGTTACCCAGTACTCAACGACCATATTAATATCAGCGCTACAAATTTGATATATTTTGGGGGGGAGGGGGGTTTGAATTTTCTTAGAAAAATATATTTTTAATGTTTTATATTTATATATTAGTTTTTACTATTCGGAAACATGCACATCAACTTGATACTAAGAACTTTCTCTATCAAATCTATGACAATTTAAACAACGAAATACCTATCCCAAAGCCCCTCTGGGAAAAAAGATGCATTATAAAACTTAGTGAGCAAACCAAAATAATACCATCATAATGCCACTATTTAACTGAGGTATCACAGCAATTTCAATTACAAGGCTACCATATTTGTTTCCATGGTCGACATTGAGCACAACTGATCTCGCACATAGCCACCATTAAAAACACCAACTGATTAAAAAGCATTTAATTTGATAGCTAAATGCCGCTTACCCATTTTGAGAAGAGCCATTCATCATTGCGCCAGACGCCCAAATGCAAAAAACAATTTGCCTCCAATTGTTGTAAGTGTTGAATCACGCTGCGAGACATGCTAAAGCTAATTTGCCAGACAAATTAGTTGGCTCGATCAAACTTCATCGCCAAAGTTATAAAACCAAGTATGGAAAGTAAAGTGCTCTCACCGTACATTTCTTGTAATTGTTCCGTGTGAAGCCCACTGCAGGGGACATTTTAGATGCCCACCCTTGATGCCATTTTTTAAACACTGTGGCTGTCAAATGGCTTGGCTTAGGATACCAACCATTACAAAGATGGCTCCTCCATTTCACTAATAGAGTCTTCCCTGTGATGCCAACACATGCCAAACCAGTTGCTATATTGTGCTTCGCCTCAAGTAACCATTGGATCATGCTGTAACATCAGATAGTAGGTAACCTTTACAAATAACTTTTTAATAACTTTTAATCCATTTGAAAATGAAAAGATTTTAAAAAGTATTTACGATATGTGAAATAAACAAACTGCATTAAGATTGCAAGTTACTCATCGAGGTCATAGTTACATTATACTGTATGGAAAATGTTATGGTACCACAAATGGTCAGCTCTTCGCCTCCCAGTTCTGTGGTTGCTTGCCCGAGTCCAGATTCAGGCCCTCTGAAGGTTCCATGTTCTGCCCGTGTTTGTGTTTTATACCAGTACTGGGGTTTCCTAGCATATTCCAAAACTAGAATTGTTAGCTTCATGTTCGCCCTGTTCTTGTGTGGGTTTCCTCCAGGGACTCTGGTTTCATCCACATTCTCAGGCAACACTAAATTATCTGGGTATAAAAATCCCTTGATCACTTGAAAAAGTGGGTCTCGGTTCATTTATTTAATCCGCACCAGGATTCGTTTAGGTGTATTCACACCTGCACAAAAGATCTGACGTTACTGTCGATCCCTGGTCCGTTTAAAGCGGACAAAACAGTCAGGGTCTGAATACACTCTTAGTTTGTTTTGGACTTAGCAGCAATATAACGGTCTTGATTCACCATATTAAATGAAGGGTAAACTGAGGATGGTTCATTTTTCACCAACTAGCCCAATTTATATATTTTTTGATCAGGAAAATAAAATAATGTTAGCATGGTCTATTGCAGGGGTGTCCAAACGTTTTGCGAGGGCCAGATTTGATAAAACAAAGGGGTCCGGGGGCCAATAGTATTTTCGGACATTTTTAACTACAAAAATTTCATGCAGATACACTCGGTTATAAAAAAAATGTCATTGTCCCAATTGTCTTTATTTTTTAAATGACAAAATAACCGAATATAAGGCACTCAGGCAGATGTGAACAACTCTTAAAAACACAAATTCTGCCTTTCATTCATATCTGAAGAGTCAAATAACATTGAATAAACTGTATGAAATACCTTAAATTTACATGAGTTTAAAATTATTTTTGCCTCATAAACATTTTAAACAGGAGTTATAAGTAATGCAAAGTTGTCTGTTACTATTAAGACTTAAAACTAGTGAATTTTGCTCTTGTCATTTACAATATCTTTCAGAATGTAATAGTTTGTGTCACGTCGACAGGTTCATAACATCAACGGTATTAACATGGCCTCTTCGTAATAGTTAATATTAAGTAATATTTACTTTTGATTTACTTTTGACTCACAGCCCCACGTGAAGAATCGCTGCTGTGATGCCAGTTCAGCTTGGAGCTGCTTCACTTTATCAGCGCGGTCACTCCCTGTTAGCTTGTCGTATGTGTCAGCATGTTTAGTCTGATAGTGTCTCTTTAGGTTGAAATCCTTAAACAAGGCAACCGCCTCTTTAGAATATAGACAAACACAATTGCCTTGATTTTCAGTGAAGAAGTATTGTAATTTCCATTCCTCTTGAAAGCGACGGCTCTCAACGTCAACTTTCCTTGTTTTCTTTGCAGTCACCGTGGCAGAAATGAGCGGAGAGGGGTGGTACTGCCACCCGTTGGTAATATGAGGAATTACAGTTTCAAGTTTCCTGATTTTTTTTTTTTTTTTATTCAGTTCGACAGTGCAGGCGGGCCATAAATAATGCATTATAAGAGCGAAGCTGCTGGCCGTTTGAAATCTGACCAGGGGCCGGATTTGGCCCGCGGGCCGGACTTTGGGCTATTGTATCCATTCATATTTATCACGTTTATAAATTCTTCGGTTTTACTCATTCAGTTGTGGTCTATATAAAGTGGAATGAGCTGCGGGGGACGGTTCACTGTGATTGCCTCCCGATAGGCTTACCTGTATGTCAATCAAGCGATGGGATCCGGTTTGGCTTCTTACTCGGTCAAGCAACCGCACTCATTTTTGCTGGTCATTAACTTTATTTAGTTTAAAAGAAAGAAGCGAGTGCGTGCGTTGATGCGTAATGCGTTGCTTAGCTTATTAGCTTTGGTGTCTATGTGCCGCAGTGAGGGGAGTTGGGGGGGGGGGGGGCAGTGCACTGTGACTGCCTCCCGATAGGCTTACCTGTATGTCAATCAAGCGATGGGATTCGGTTTGGCTTCTTACTTGGTCCAGCAACCCCACTCATTTTTGCTGGTCATATACTTTACTTAGTTTCAAAGAAAGAAGTGAGTGAGTGCGTTGATGCGTAATGCGTTGATTAGCTTCTTAGCTTTGGTCACTATGTGCCGCAGTGGGTGGGGGGCAGGTCACTCTAGGTGCAGTCAAACTGCTGCAGTTCACTGTGATTGCCTCCCGATAGGCTTACCTGTTTGTCAATCAGGCGATTCTAGCCTATGGAAAAACATGTTTTTTTTTAAATGTCATGCGATCAACCAGTAGTAGCCTACTTCGGTGACACCCCTGACCACAGTTGCTATCATGCTATAAGCAATGCGACCTTGTAATATACTAGTCGTACTAAAACGTACTGAAACGTTTTGGCAGAGCGCTGTGTACAACCAGTATGGATCAACAAATTCATCACTTGAACCATATATAAGGCGCTCTGCATTATAAGGCGCACTGTTTTTTTTTTTTAATAGATTTTAAGTTTTTAAGTGCGCTTTATAGTGCGGAAAATAAACGAATATAATATGAACATGTGCCCTGCCCATCTGTGTCGGGTAGGTTAGCTAGCTGCGGAGTCACGGGACACGTGTGGGCAGGACACATTTTCAGGCACTGTCAATGCCATGATTGGCTATGTAGCATAGGTGAACCATATCATATCATTGGCTTGACACCTGTCAATCACTGATTTACACTATAAAAAATCACAGAAAGAAAATCATTCATCCACGTAATTAGATTAGATTACATCTAACATTGGATATTAATCAATCAGTTTATGTTGAATTTAGTTTTGTGTGCAGCATGGAGTTTCTTGTGCGCAGAGACTGCGCGAGCAGTGCGCAATTGCGCAGCTGCAAATCTTAGAGGGAACACTGCACCATGCATTTGTTTGTTTATTCTTTTCACATTCCATGTACTTACTTGCTTTCGTCACAATCTCAGTCAATCATGCTTCCAACCATATTTTTTGTTTGTTATGAAAAACCTTTTCCTCTGTCCAGAACATTCTCCAATAATCCAAGGCTGTCGTCTAGCGTTAGGCAACATACGACGTCACAACATGCATTAGGCAAAACATAAGATACGTATAATCAAACATTCAGCATTCATAGACGCCCTTGGCAGTGTCCGTCATTTTGAAAAACATCAGGCATGCATTGAATATTGCATTGCATGACAGGTTACACTGCAGCTTGCACGCAGAGCTTTCCTATTTTTTTTTGTTGCAAGTACACAGTGTCTTTATTTGCAGTACAATATTTACTTGAGTATTCAAGATGGCGGCGCGTGCACACGCAGCGGCCACTCTCTGTCCCGTCAGTACGGTGATTTGTTCGTCTAATGAGTGTTCGTCCGACAGTCTTGTGTGTTCGTCTCGTCCGTGCTACAAGTACAGCAGGCAGGTTCTGCTTGACATCGGCAGAAGTGGGTTTTGCGGCGTTCTGGACTTTGAAGCGTCGACATTAAAGGCGCTCGGACTGCTACGTCCTGAAATGTCGCCGACCTCACCCGCTATTCCTCCCCCGGTTGGGAGCCGTCGAAAACGGTGTGCGAGGAGGCAAAAGAGGGGCAAGCGCGGAGGCGTCCGGGCCAGGCTGGCGGCCAACCCAGCGCGACCGGCGGTGCCCTCCATTCTTCTGGCGAATGTTCGATCGCTGGACAACAAAATGGATTACGTTCGCCTGCTGAGGTCTACGAACCGGACGGTGCGGAACTGCTGTGTGCTCGTGTTCACCGAGACCTGGTTGAGTGACAACATTCCGGACTCTGCAGTGCATCTCGAGCGGCTAGCGTGCTATCGGGTGGACCGTGCCATTGTACGAGGGGGAAAGTCGCGAGGAGGTGGAATATGCGTCTACATCCGAGAAGAATGGTGCCGGGACTCTGTGGTGGTATGTAAGCGCTGCTCGCCGCTTGTGGAGTTTGTGATCATTAAGTGCCGTCCTTTTTATCTGCCGAGGGAATTTACCGCGATTCTGCTAGTCGCGGTATACATCCCGCCTTCCAACATCGAAGGAGACAGGATCGCGGCGCTTGGTGAACTGTACCAGGCTGTCAGTGAACAGCAAACAGCGCACCCTGACGGTTTCACCATCTTCGCTGGAGACTTCAATCATGCCAACCTGAAGTCTGTTTTCCCGAGGCTTCACCGGCATGTTCCTTTTCCGACACGTGGAGACAGCTTCCTGGACCTAGTCTACTCGGCGCAAAAGGGAACTTTCAAAGCCACCCCCCTCCCCCATCTGGGGCTTTCTGACCATCTCACCGTTTTGCTTCTGCCCGCATACAGACAATTGGTAAAGGCATCCAGGCCGGTTCGGAGGCAGGTTCGTGTGTGGCCTGAGGGTGCCTCCGATGCACTTCGTGACTGCTTCGACTCCACTGACTGGGACTTGTTTAAGCAGGCAGCCACCTACAACGATTGGACGGACATAGAGGAGTATACTGACACTGTTACCTCTTACATCACGAAGTGCATCGATGATGTGACTTGCTCGAAATCCGTCGTCACTCGCGCGAACTGGAAGCCGTGGCTGACGGGGGCTGTCCTCGGACTGTTGAGGGCCAGGGACAAGGCTTTCAGAGCGGGGGATGAGGCTGGCTTGAGGACAGCGAGGGCCGACCTGTCCCGAGGCATCAAAGAAGCGAAGAAGGTGTTCTCGTGCAAGGTCTCCACCCACTTCAAGGACAGCAAGGACGCACGTAGCCTTTGGCGGGGCATTCAGACCATCACGGACTACAAGCCCGCGCCGAGGAGCTGTGAGGGCGACTTCCGTCTGCTGAACGATCTGAACCGCTTCTTTGCTCGCTTCGACGCCCAGAACAGCACTTGCCCGCTGAAGACCGCTCCCCCCCCACACGAGCAGCCCCTGCGCCTCTCTGCCGACGGTGTGAGGAGGGCGCTTGCCGCTATTGACACCCGTAAGGCGGCGGGCCCTGACAACATCCCGGGTTGAGCGCTGAAGGACTGCGCTGGGGAGCTGTCGGGTGTCTTCACGGACATCTTTAACGTTTCCCTGCAGCAGGCCATCGTCCCCTCGTGTTTCAAGGCTGCCACCATCGTACCTGTGCCGAAGAAACCTGCACCGTCCTGCTTCAATGACTACCGCCCTGTGGCACTGACGCCCATCATCATGAAGTGCTTTGAGCGGCTGGTCATGGAGCACATCAAGTCCGTTCTCCCCCCCACCATTGACCCTTTCCAGTTTGCGTACCGTGCCAAGCGGTCCTCTGAGGATGCCATCTGCTCTGCCCTCCACTCGGCCCTCACCCACCTGGAGAGAAAGGACTCATATGTGAGGTTGCTGTTTGTGGACTTCAGCTCTGCCTTCAACACCATTGTGCCGCAGCGTCTCATCTGCAAACTCGACGAGCTGGGCCTCAGTACCTCCCTCTGCAACTGGGTACTGGACTTCCTCTGTCAGAGGCCTCAGGTGGTGCGTGTTGGCGACAAAATCTCCGCCAGCATCACGCTGAGCACGGGGGCCCCCCAGGGCTGCGTGCTCAGTCCATTGCTCTTCACCCTGCTGACGCATGACTGCACTGCGACCTACGGCGACAACCGCATAGTGAAGTTTGCTGACGACACGACTCTGGTGGGTCTCATCACGAAGGGCGACGAGACTCGGTACAGGTCAGAAGTTGACCTTCTGAACACGTGGTGCAGGGACAACAACCTCCTGCTGAACGTCAATAAGACCAAGTAAATCATTGTTGACTTCCGGAAGGGTCACACAACACACCTGCCGCTGATCATCGACGGTGCTGTGGTGGAGAGGGTGAGCTGCACCAAGTTCCTGGGGGTGCACATCAGTGAGGACCTCTCCTGGTCCGCTAACACCTCGTCACTGGCAAAGAAAGCTCAGCGCCGCCTGTACTTCCTGCGGAAGCTCAGGCGTGCATGTGCTCCTCAGGCAGTCCTGTCTACATTCTACCGTGGCACCATTGAGAGCGTCCTCACCAGTTGCATCGCTGTCTGGGGTGGTAACTGCACTGAACAGAACTTGAAGGCCCTGCAGCGCATAGTGAATACGGCTGGTAAGATTACTGGTGCTTCGCTCCCCTCCCTGAAGGACATTTACACCTCCCATCTCGCCCGCAAGGCAACCTCGATTGCCAGAGATGTGAGTCACCCGGCTCACTCTTTGTTTGACCTTCTGCCCTCTGGGAAGAGGTACAGGAGCCTGCGCTCCCGCACCACCAGACTCGCCAACAGCTTCTTTCTCCAGGCTGTTAGGGCCCTGAACTCGCTACCCCCTTCTGCGTAGCGTGCGGCACTGTTGCGCTATTTTCGGGAATGTCTGCTGTACGCGCACTTGCTCCTTTTTTTTTCCTGCTCCTCTTATTTATTTATTTATTTATTGTTGTGTTATTTATTCATTATTTATTCAGCACGCTTTTGTTATACTTGTTTACTTGTTTGTCTGTTGTGAGCCATGTCTTGTCACCGTGGGATAGGGGGGAACGAAATTTCGGTTTCTTTGTGTGTCTTTGGCATGTGGAGAAATTGACAATAAAGCTGACTTTGACTTTGACTTTGACTTTGAATAGTTCATTAAGGGTCATTAAGCTATTCAGGCAATATGCCAAAAAACATTTGTTTCTTCAAAATATAAAATACCTAACTATATATATGTGTGTATATATATATATATATATATATATATATATATATATATATATATATATATATATATATATATACATATATATATATATATATATATATATATATATATATATATATATATATATATATATATATATATATATATATATATACAACCAATTCAGGGTGTAGGCCGCCTTTCTTCTGTTGCTGGCTGGGATAGGCTCTGAACAGGATAAGCAGTGTTGAAAATGGATAGATTGATACATTCATTCTAATGTAAAAATAGTTTAAAACAACAATCAGCACCATATTTTTTATTTTGTTTAGGTGATAGTGGGTTTTGATTCCAAGAGCTGATATTTGTTTACCGTAATTTCCGGACTATAAACCGCACCGGACTATAAGGCGCACCAGCTAAAATTCGTGGATATTTTTTTTTTTTCATACATAAGCCGCACCGGACTATAAGCCACACGTGCATACGAGTTTTTTACAAAGAAAGACAGTACATAGAAAGCCTTTTTAAAGTTTTAATAACATACTTTAACATGTCTTTCTAAACATTGCCTGTGACGCAGCAGTAGTACCGCAGCAACACGGAAGTGTGTACGCGAGTTATTAACAAAGAAAGACTGGACACAGAAAGCTTTTTTAAAGTTTTAATAACATACCTTAACATTACTTTCTAAACACTGCCTGTGACGCGGCCGTAATACCGCAGTAACACGGAAGTAACACAGCACTAATAGGGTTTGATTAAATAAAACATACCGGTTAAAGTTACTGAGACGCGGCGGTAACACAGCAGCAACACGGTAGCACAGCAATAACCGGGCTGGTTAAAAAAACATACCAGTAAAAGTAAAAACAAGAGCCGTCTTCATCTTCCTCCTGTGCACTGAAACCATCAAAGTCTTCCTGCTCAGTGTCCGATTAGAATAGCGTTAGATATCCTTCGCCTCACACTTTCTCAGTCTCTCTTTCGTTGTCGCTTTTATGCATTTCTTCGAGTGTAATGAGGGTCTGTTCATGCTAATCCTATTCATGCACGAAGCGCTAAATTACATTAAACTAGCGAGCGACACGTATAGCTCCAGACTAGACGGGACAACAAAATAAAGAAAAGGGTGCCGCAACACAATGTCATCAACATCGACTGCCTTTAGCTTAAAAGCGGCATCATATGCATTTCTTTTGTCCCCCATAATGACGGTTTGTGTATAAAAGCTTCCTTTCAGTCATGTCCGTCTTGATCGTGTTCTGCGTGATGCGCGAAATGTTGTAAACAAACTAGCACGTCTTCTTCGGCGCATTATCTCTTCTTCGTCTGTCTCGCTCTGGGTTCCTGCTAGAGCGCCCCCTGGAGGCCGGAGGTCGTAAAAATCCATAAGTACGCCGCGCCGCCATTTAAGCCTCAGGGTTCAAAGTAACCTTCTGAATAAAATGCATTAAAAGTTCACATTCATTTCAACTTGTTTTTGGTGAGCAAAATGTCAGAAGAATTGAATTTAAATGCTGTTTTATTGGGTTTCAATACAATGCAGATGGTCCAAACAGCGCCACTGCTTTGTTTAATCTCTGAGTTACATGGCAGAGTAAGAGAAAGGGTTTAGTAGAGCCCTTTGACGCAGGTCACCTAGCGTGCATTCCTACTAAAGCTCATAATAGCAAGACAGCCAGAATAAGTAGCAGCCATAGTAGTGTTTCAAAATAGTATTTTTGTTGTTGTTTTTTTTCTTCAAGATACCGCACAACAGTGATCCACAGCCTTTTTACGAGTGTATAAAAGTGATCAAGTTATCACAAAAATCACTCAAAAAATCTTATATAAGCCGCACCTGACTATAAGCCGCAGGGTTAAAAATTTTGGAAAAAAGTCACGGCGTATACGGTATTTACGGTAAGTAAATCCTGAATATTGTGGATAATATGTTCATATTTATAGAGGTTGTAGTGAAGAAGAGTAGAAATGTGCATGTGAATTCAGGTGGCAATTGATTGCCATTTCAGACACTATGTGACGACAGAATGTGACAAACGTAAATCTCATCCCCAAAACGCACTGAAATACTAAGTGCCAGTGTTCAGGCAAATGAACTGTCTCTTTAATTGATTGAAATACTTTTTCTCCCAGTTGTGTGTACAAACTGTGTCCAAACTGAAAGAAAACAAACAATTTAAGAACACTTTTATGTAGAAGCTAAATAAGAAAAAGAGTTGTATTTACTTACATTAGGTGGAATAATCTTCCAGCTTCCATTTTTAACGAGTATTTAACGCTCAAAACAAGATAATTTCGCTGGAGTTAAGACGATAATTATTGTTAGGATGTCATGGATTTCTAGTGTATGTCAAGTGAAAAAAAACCTACCAAATGTGAATGGAATGTTTGCAGTATGTTGAAATGGGAACGGTGCGAAGCAACAGTATTGTGTATTATCACACAAAATAAAAAAACAGACTGCAAATTAAGACCTCACAGTTCAGAAGTGCAGTGTTTGATTCCAGCCTTCCTATATGGAGTTGCATGTTCTCTCATGCATGAGATTCCTCGGGGTGCTTTCCAAAAGCATGCATGGTCGGCTGATTGACCACCAAATTGTCTGTAGGTGTGACAGATGTGAATGGTTGTTTGTCTAGGTGTGCCCTGTGATTCGCTGGGAATCGGTTCAGGGTGTACTCCAAATACCGCCAAAACACTGCTGGGATGATGGGCTCCAGCACACCCCCGACCCTCGTGACGATAAGCTTTTCAGACAATAGATGGATGGAAGTGTCAGGAACTGAGACGAGGCGACCAAATGCAGCACGAACTTTTCGTGAAAAGCGGAAAGGGGAAGTGGAACACTGGACTGCCGGTCTGGCTGGTGTGACTGAGCAGAAGAGCGCAGCGCGTAGTCAGAGTCAGAGGTAGGCGGCGATCAGAGCGTGGTTAAGGACAGGCGAATAGTCAGGACAGGCAGCGAGCAAGGCGAGTCAGGTCAGAATACGAGCAAGCTTGGCAACGGGAATTGTTCAGGCAGGGCACAGTGAGCAGAGCACAGTGAGCAGTGGCATCACGGGCAGGGTAAGGAGACGAGCTGACAACCACTGGCTTGATTCACCGAGTTTAAATAGAGCTGACCTAACGAGCTGTTAGGGTTGATAGATTATTTTGATCATATGATTGTGTGGGAATGTAGACTATAATGATTAACCAAACTTCTCCTGCTCTCACAACGCAGTAAAATAAAGTGGTCGCATCCTCTGCACTGGTTGACCAGCTGCAGAGGAAGCAATCACAGTTGTTCTGTTTCCCCCAACGTCATAAAACACCCCCTGCTCTGATTTGACCAGAGGGCGGGAGTTCACCAAACCTGTCCACTCTCACCCCCACCCTGTTTTCTCTCAATAAATACTCTCGTGCAAGAATCCAAAGTCAGACTTTGTTCGAACATCGCTGTATGCACAGTGACGAACGTTTTCTCCACTTGCAAGTGTCAAAAGAGCGTACTGTGTCCCCTGTGGTTCTTGCAAATAAGTGGTGCTCACTCTAACATTTTGGTGCCGTGACCCGGATCTCAACATACCCACTGCTGATGGACGGAGGATGACCTGCTGCACACTGTCGACAGGCCAGCGTCCATTAGGAAGACCTGGAAAAGAAAGACCTGGGAAGAAGATTATTCGCCTGGCCAGCATCTTAGGTCTGCCTTCGTCTGACAACAGTGGATTGACGGGATCCGGAAGTTCAACAAACCAGGGGACAAGTAAAAGCCCTAAAGTTGTGTGATTGTGCTGATGTGAAACGCGTAAAAAGTAAAAGTGCACAGGAAAATGTACGAGTAAATGGGCAGGACAGAAGTTCTTAAGTCCCATGGAAGGAGGGGGTGTTGTAGAATGGATGAAGTAGCTCTTCTAAAGAGCACTACCGTATTGGCCCGAATATAAGACGATGTTTTTTGCATTGAAATAAGACTGAAAAAGTGGGGGTCGTCTTACATTCGGGGTCCAGACATTATATCCATTCACAACGCTAGACGCGCCAGATATCTTTAAAGCGAATGCTGAACTTAATGCCCCAGTCCAAAGCGAACCCCTGTCACAAAGAAGAAAAATAAAAATAGCTGTCAGAAAGGTTCCTATGTTGATGTTAAAATGTTGGACAGTTACGTCACCACGCCTTAAGTCTCGCGTGAGTTACCTCAGCTTATTGCGATTGTTGGAGCTTGTGCGCAGCGGTAAGTTGCTGGTATCGACTGAGTGTGTTGCTGTGATCGTGTGCGTCTTTGACACATTGTGCGTACCGTACTGGCCCGAATATAAGACAACCCTGATTATAAGACGACCCCCTCTTTTTCAAGACCCAAGTTTGAAAAAACACTTTTTGACTCAAGTTTGAAAAAATACTTTTTGAACACCAAATAAAATTCTTATACAGAAAATAATTAAAGTACATCTGAAACAAATGATTATAACAATATATTCAAGAGAAAAAGCATGTTATTTTGCCTCATTCAAATCATACAAAATATGTCTCTAACATCTTAATATCTGAACATTTAAATATGTAAACTAAAGTGCAATCACATTTGTAAATGAATGGCTTCTGGTTTTTGAAACTTAAATAAACCAATCTACTGTGATAAAACAAAAAATTGCAATAATTGCATTAACCATCAAAGTGAAGTCTAACTGTAACTGTAGTCTTGAAACAAATCTGAATAAGGAAAAACATCGCAATAAAATAACGCAAACTGCTACCGCTATTGTTGGGGAGCCTGAGGACTGTATAGGGGGTTGGCTCGAATGGTTATGCTCTTTTCGCCACCGGGTGTCGGTCAGCACACAGGAGGGAAGACATGGTTCAGTTTTGATTGCTTTACTGAATCAATGGCAAAAAAGTAACAGGCACTGTTGCTCAAAGGGGCACGTCCAGTCCTCGCCAGCGCAAAGTCCAGCCACCAGCTCCTTCCCCTCGCTTGCCATCCGGCTATCCACACCCGACGAATGCAGCCTCGCCTGTGTGCCGCTTCAGCCCTCCAACGTTTCCCTTTCCCTCCACAATAAAGTCTGCTTCACGTTGCATTTGGCTGTACTGTCCGATATCTCACAAAACGTGTGCCTATACCCTTTTGCCAGTTTGCCTGCATGCCCCTATGAGCCACAGTGCCTGTTACTTTTTTTGCCAATAATTCAGTAAAGCAATCAAAACTGAACCACGTCTTCCCTCCTGTGTTCTGACCAACATCCGGGGGGGAAAAGAGCATAACCATCCGAGCCAACCCCCTATATAGTCCTCAGGTTCCCCAACAATAGCGGTAGCAGTTTGCATTATTTTATTGCAATGTTTTTCCTCATTCAGATTTGTTTCAAGACTACAGTTACAATTAGACTTCACTTTGATGGTTAATGCAGTTATTGCATTTTTTTTTGTTTTATCACAGTAGATTGGTTTATTTACATTTCAAAAACCAGAAGCCATTAATTTAGAAATGTGATTGCACTATAGTTTACATATTTAAATGTTCAGATATTAAGATGTGATAGACAGTTTTTGCATGATTTGAATGAGGCAAAATGACATCTTTTTTTCCTCGAATATATTATAATCATTTGTTGCAGATTTACTGTAATTATTTTCTGTATAAAAATTAAATTTGGTGTTCAAAAAGTATTTTTTTTAAGCTTGAGTCTTGAAAAAGAGGGGGTCGTCTTATAATCAGGGTCGTCTTATATTCGGGCCAATACGGTACTTTGCATTGGCAGGCCTGGGTAACAGGACTAGTGTCCTGAAGTCCGGGGAAGGAGGGGGTGATGTAGAGTCCCGCTCTGAATGAGGTATCTCTTCTAAAGAGTACTTCGCATTGGCAGGGAAAAAACTTGTGTGGTTGAGAGTGTGACTGGTAGGATAAATTGACTAAAGAGCAGTACTAGCAAAAACCCACGGCAATAACACAGACTAGTGATTTGTTGAAAGGTCAATTTAAACCTGCATTGAGATTCCTCAAAGAAAAAATATTTTTTTTAAAAAATCGTAAGAACGTGACATACTAAATTAAGATGGGAAATAGAAACTGTAAATCCCCGAATAAGGGGGCTCTTGAAGGAGATGAGAAGTCCATGGCGGGTAGATTTCTTAATTGTATGCGATGTATGCCCAAGTGGAAGAAAAAGTATGGAGTAAGTAGAAGGAAAGTTGAAATGTGAAAGAAGTGGTAGAAGTTTTGGAGGAGAGTGTGGCTAAGAAGAAAACGGGACTGGGAAAGGAAAGAAAAGAGAAAGAATCAAAGTGTGGTTGAAAGCTTACAAGAAAGAAGAGAACAAATTCAAGAGACAAAACAAAGAAAGATGAAAAGTGATGAGGTCGCTAGTGTTTGTCAGACCAAAAGACAATGAGGCCACTGCGCAGGTGCAGCAAGAGGAACTTTCCGCTCCTATGTAAAACTTGTATCCAGATTTTTAAGACCTGAAGGCTCCCCCATATAACAGCAAAACATGTCATTGTCAGATTATTAGAACTCCTGTACATACAAGAAGTATGACAATGCTGATTGTATGCCCAATGACAAATGACCAGGGATAAAATTGTGTGCACACTGAAGTTAAAATTTGCAAATCAAGTGGTAAAGAAATGCAACTTGCTTCTAAAAAAAAAAAAAATAAATAGAAATTGCTTCTAAAAGAAAATAGAGAATTGGAATGTGCGGTGCTCGTGTGTGTGGGCGGGAACCGGCTTCATGATCGATTGCAGGAAATGGCCATCCTGTGACGAATCATTGATGCCGGGCCCCCACCCCTCGCGCACGAGAGCTGTGCATGTGCGTGCCTATGTGTTAAAATGATGAAATTGGCTAAACTTTTAGTGCAAAGAAATTTGCTAGACTGTGGTCTCTTCCATTTGCATTGCAAAACAGAAACAATTTTGAAAAATAAAAAGGAGAGGGAAAGAAAAAAATTTGTTCGTGGGCAGAAACTGGTCCACACTAGTACACATTAGTGTCTCGCCCTGATGAGAAATTCGAGAGAAAGAAAAAACATGCTTTTGTGGAATCGGATGAAGCAGAATTTAAGACATTGCAATGCTAAATTTAAGTGAAATAATTGATTGGTGGTGTTATAAGATTAAACAAACTTCTACGTACGTATATGTGAGTTAAATCTGAGAGATTGAGTTGGTTAAATTTAAAATCGAAGAAAAAATTCTGATTAATTTGCCAGCTTTTTTTTTGTGTTGAGTTTTTTTTGGAAAAGGTGGATTGTTCTATCAGGAACCTTAGGAAAAATTAGGATAAGTATTGTGAGTTGAGAATGATATGTGAATGTTGTGTGAAAAGCGAGAGTGAGACCAACATGTAATGAGAAGGCTCCTTTTTGGAGACTGTGTCAGATGCAAATGAGCAAGGATGTATGACAGCCTGGATGAAAGGAAAATACAGGTTGAATGGTTAAAGTTGTTGGAGACTACTGTGGAAAATTAATGGAACAACTTTGAAGAAAGAGTGATTCTGAGCAAGTTAAATGCTAAGAAAAAAATAAATGAGTATAGAGTTGCTTTTGGATTGATAATTAACTAGAGAAAAAAATCGGAGAACCAGTAACACATGCAGAAGATGTGTGAACTGGGAAATTGAGAAGTGTTTCGGAAAGAACGCCAGATTAAATGATGATGGAATCGAATGTAGTAAAGGACGCACCTTTCTATAGAGTTGTCTAAGTGATTGTGGTCAAGGAATGTGAGGCACGCAAACTTCAACAGGAGGGAGAATGTTGTAGAGAGAATGGAAGATAAAAGTAACACAACACTTTACTACATAAAGATTCTCTAATACCTATGGAGTCATACCATTAAGTTAAAAGAATTTTCTCAAACTTTTCAAACTTTTTCTGAAAACAATTGGAAAATTATTGAAAAGTGACTAATGAAAACTATCGGATTCGAAAGACACCTCAAATTTTGTATATACACGATGCAGGTCAAATCACTGACACAATTTTAAAGAAGATGTGGGTTGCCGAAATAAACTTTCTGAATCTGTCACTGATTATGAGGACAACGGTGATAGGTACAGTACCAGCTGTGACATGTGGAAGCAAACAGTGTGTGATGAAGCTGTTGGAAAAGCACGCGCTTATGCGCTTTCCTGACTAGTTAACATTTGGTCATGTGTCAACAGGAGGGATGAGTTACCCTTGGTTTGGATTCTTACTAAAAAAAAAAAAAAATGTTTAAAGCATGTCCTGTTTGTGTGAAACATAATCCACACGGAAACCTAAAAGAAGCTCTATATGAGAATCACTCCCACTTCAGATGGGTTAACACCTTTTGAAAACAAACTGAAAGATGTGTCAAATGCAAATTTACTGCCGCCTGATCTTTCTTCCCCACAGATCAACAACCTCATCAAGCCAGGAGACTGGGTTGACATCAAGGTCGTAAAAAGGAAAAGTTGGGGAGCCATTCCATGTCTTGCTGACTACCCCCACCGCAGTGAAGTTTGCTGGAAGGCCCAGCTGGATTCACCTCGGCCACTGCAAGTTACAGAGAGTGCTAGACCCCATTTTCGGAGTGGTGGAGAAGTTCTGACTACAATGGGGCTCCATCGTTTAGGGTGGTGCGTCTCAATGTCAGTGAAGAATTCAGCGATCCCCACTCTGACAGGCGATGGGATATACCGGTGTCTCTGCCAACCTAGTAGCAAAAGAGACTCCACATGCCAGGTGGATCCTCTGCTGCGTTGTGGTTGTAGCATGCTATGGTCTATTGCCTCATCTGAATAGACCCATTGACAAAGTCAAACAAAGGAGAAGATAGTCACATGAGGAAATCCATGAGGACTGGTCATGGACCCCAGAAAACCCATACGAAACCAACACTTGGTACCGGTGCGTGAAGTTAACTGTGAGATCCTACACAGGAGGGGTGCTATGTGTGTTCCAAACTTCCCCTTCCTCCATGCAAGTTCACGTGGAGGCCAAAGTGATAGACATTAGTGAAGTGAAATGTATGGCCTCTATGGGAGGACTTGGATGCCAACACCGTGCTGTCACAGTCTGTCATGCTACCCCTACCGCCCTGGACTCATAGAAAGAAACCTGTGATTGAACTCTTTTGGATTAATCTCAATGTGACTGTTGAAGGACAAAAGTTGCCACAAGTGGCCAAAGTCATTCATGCGCTATTTCCTTGGATCGGAGTTGGACAACAATCACTCTTCATAGAGACACTGAACCTCAATCTTCTGTGAATCTCTCACTGATGGACAAAACAGTGAGATCCAGGCTATTAGACTAATGGACTTGCGAAACAGGATGGTTCTGGACTTGATGACTGCAGCGCAAGGTGGCGTGTGCCATGTTATTGGAACTTCCTGTTGCACATACGTACATTCCAGGAGATAATGACACTCACATCAACAATGCTATGAACTCACTGAAGAATTTACAGCAGGCCATGTCAGAGGACAAGGTCCCACATCAATGGGATTTCTTTTCATGGCTATTCTCTGACACCTGGTGGCAGCTGCTGTTGAAACTTGTGACTCCTGTGATTGTTGTGCTGGTATTGTTGTGCTCAATTACGACCTGAGTTATCTCATGTTTGAAGTCAGCTGTATCAAGATTTGTGTCTTCTACCGTAGCTGAAGTGCAAAGACAACATCTCAGGCATGTTGAATGTTGTCAGGGTTTTCCAGGTTATCTTTATCGTATGATTATGTTGGAATGCAACCTGTAATAAATAACCTAGCTAGATTAGTTTTATGCTTATGTTGGAATGCAACCGGTAATAAATAACCTACCTTGTCCCATCCTCCACAAGGTCGTAAAACATCCCCTGATATGTTTTGACTAGAGGACAAGGGCTTTCTATTCAGCCTACTCATACCCCCACTCTGTTTCTCTTAATAAATATGCCCTTGCAGGGTGGAGAGTTCAGACCTCCATTCGAACATCGCTGCACGCACAGCGACGAATGGACTCTCCACCTGCAGGTGTCTAAAAGGACTTACTTGTCTCCCGTGTGGTTCTTGCAAAATAAGTTGGAGTGAGCAAATCTCTAACAAATGTGATGATTTTAATGCGCTGCGGAAAGAAGATTGCCATAATGCTGATTAGCTGAACATATTTTACAGAAACTTGATGATTTGACCGTCGAAAATGCCTCGCTAGTGATGAATACAATGATGTATTGTTTCTGTGTTTTTATTTTTTGTTTTTCTATCTTCATTATATTTACTTGCTTATGTTTGTTAATCGGGGTGACAATCATATGATAAACAGGAGGGAAATGTTAGGGTTGATAGACTATTTTGATCGTATGATTATGTTGGAATGATTAATCAAACTTCTCCTGCTCTCACAACGCAGTAAAATAAAGTGGTTGCATCCTCTGCACTGGTTGACCAGAGGCCGGGGGTTCACCAAACCTGTCCACTCTCACCCCCACCCTGTTTTCTCTCAATAAATACTCTCTTGCAGGAATCCAAAGTCAGACTTCGTTCGAACATCACTTTATGCACAGTGACGAACGTTTTCTCCACATGCAAGTGTCAAAAGGGCATACTGTCTCCCGTGTGGTTCTTGCAAATAAGTTAGTGAGCACCACTCTAACATGAGCCGTGGCAGGTGCTGGTGATTGGCTTGATTGGGTGCGTGGCTGGAAGTCACGTGACGCAGGAATGTGACAGGAAGAATGCAAAGTATATGCAAGTAAACCAGCTACTGTAACGCCAACTCCATCTTCCTTTTTTCTCCAATAATTTTCGTGTGCGGGGAAAATCTGTTCACCCTCAGAATTGGTTTAGCTAAGATATGGGTCAAAAGTCGGCATCAAATCAAATTACATCAGAAATGAGAAATTACATGTGATCAGAAGAAATAAATGTGTAAAGTGGGTATGATAATCGTTTATTGTTTTGAAAATATGTCAAAAATGAAAGGCTGTAACAATAATGACGAGCAGAGACTGTAGAAGAGAAAGCAAAGGCAAAGAGAAAAGATAAGCAGAGACAAACAGGAGATAGCGAGTAGGGCAAGCAGTGAAGCATGGCTAACATGTTGGCAGCCAAGGCAAAAAGAAAGGTGGAGCAGAAGGCTTGTAAATGTTGGATGAGAGAAGTATACATGGCTCTGTGACTCACTGGAGCTGCCCCGGCACTTGTGAGGGCAAGTGCTTTACACTCTCTCGCACACACAAATTAACACATGTACGCAGGCAGGCAGGCAGGTGGGCAGGCGGGCAGGCCGGGCAGGCAGGCAGGCCGGGCAGGCAGGCAGGCCAGGCAGGCAGGCCAGGCCAGGCCAGGCCAGGCAGGCAGGCCAGGCAGGCAGGCAGGCAGGCAGGCAGGCCGGGCAGGCAGGCAGGCAGGCAGGCAGGCCCGGCAGGCCCGGCAGGCAGGCAGGCCAGGCAGGCAGGCAGGCAGGCAGGCAAACAGGCAGGCAGGCAGGCAGACAAACAGGCAGGCAGGCAGGCAGACAGACAGACAGACAGAGAGACAGACAAACGCACACATGCACGCACACACACACACACACACACACACACACACACACACACACACACACACACACACACACGGACAGCCCACTATTCTTTTCTTTCTTTTTCAATTAAATACAGTATTTCTGAAGATACTATATTTTGGCAATGCGTTGTCAAGGTGAGAATAGTGTGATCCTTTCTCGAGCAAGGTGGGAATTATCTGATGAAAGCAGAATTAAATGTCGGCAACAATTTCCATTTGCATGTGTGTGTCCTTGTGTCCATGTTCTTGTTTTTCTTAATGATTTATTTTTCTTTTACTCATGAATTGTCATATGGGGGAAAAAAATCGTATTTTCTTTTATCAAAATAAACTTAAGTCACGATTGTCTTGTGGAGTTACAATTCTGTTGGGGTCCTGAAAAAAGGTTTATGGTGGATGTTTTGGAATAAAATATTAATGAATTTTCGAAAAACACAATACTGCATTTTGTCAAGGCTTGATAATAGGATAAAACTTACTCACTCATTCATTGACGATTTCCCAAATGAAGGTTACTGAATAGGTAAAATAAAGCAGAGTGGCTTCTTAAATGTAATTACAACATAATTACTCACATCTGCATTATTCATCAACTGTAATGAACACGTTTCTTTTACTCTTCTGAGGATTGCACAGCAGACAAGTATAGTGCATTTTGCTCCCTTGGTTGGGCAGTTAAAATATTTACGAGTGTTTTAACCTCTGTCTGACCCCATTGCAGCATTACACAAGGTTTTTTAGAGCGTTGCTAAGAAAAAGGGATGACATTGGGTGGTCTACTGTGAAGAAAGCACAAAAAACTATCTACAATGACTAATTTGTACTAAAATTGTGAATAAAAATGTCATTAATATTTTTATTTTTATAAATTGTGCAAGCATTAATATTACCATATTTTTCCGGACTATAAGTCGCTCCGGAGTACAAGTCGCACCAGCCATAAAATGCATACGAAAGAAGAAAAATACATATAAACGTCGCACCGGAGTATAAGTCGCATTTTTGTGGGAACTTTATTTACTTATTATACTTTTGGGGGAAATTTATTTGATAAAATCCAACACCAAGAACAGACATCTCATCTTGAAAGGCAATTTAAAATAAAAATAGAATAGGCAAACATAGGTTGAACGGTACAGTATGCTAACGTTACATGAACACAGAAACAAGGAACTAAGAATGTGCCTGACGTAACATATTGAGTTATTCAGATAACTATAGCATAAATAACATGCTGAGAAGTTCGACCAATCCGTGTCACTCCACATAATTAAATCTAACGAAATCTTCATCCTCTGTGTCCCTTATAAAAAACACCGCTAACGCCGGAAGTAGAAGACGTGGCGCTTCCTCTTCTATGTCACTTACGTCAGATTTATCGTCAGTTGCAGTTCGAATTATTACACAGGCCTAGAGCGCTCTCTTGCGGTTTAGTGTGAAAATAACTTGTGAAATGATATGTGTCAATAATTTCACAAATAATTCGCTCCTGAGTACAAGTCGCACCAGACGATGAAACAAAAACTGTGACTTGTAGTTTGGAAAATACGGTAGTAAATAATAGTACCTGGACTCACACCCCAAATCTCATTATCGATCAAGTGCCAGATTAGATTGAATCAATACATAATATGGATTATGATTTTTATTATTGACTAAATGTGATTAAAATGTGTTAAATTCTAGAGCAGTTCATGAAAAATCTAATGTGAATTTTGTGAAGATACAGATTTTAGAGTATATGACACACAAAAGACAAATACTTCACAAACTAACAAAATTATCAAATTATACATACGTATTTGCCGGTGTATAAGTCGACTCGGTGTATAAGTCGACCCCCTAAACTTCGACGGAAATTTACGATTTTATGATATATCCTTTGTATAAGTCGAGCTCAATTGTTGCATTATATTAAACTTCAAAATTCAATCAGAAATATGCGAAATTTATTGACGAAATGTGTTCAAATTCCGGGAGGCCGTGCGCATGCGGCTGTTTATAAGCACCGCGGAGGAGATCGCGGAGCCTCATTCGACTTCCAGCGGCCGGCGAGCTCGCGCACGCCGCCCGGCACCACCGGCAGGCCGGAAATAGCCGAGCGGATCGGCACTTTATAAGCACCGCGGAGGAGATCGCGGAGCCTCATTCGACTTCCAGCGGCCAGCGCACTCGCGCACGCCACCCGGCACCACCGGGAGGCCGTGCACATGCGCCAAGTGGCCAGAAATAGCTCCCGCCGAGCGGACCGGCTCTTTATAAGCACCGCGGAGGAGATCGCAGAGCCTCATTCGACTTCCAGCAGCCGGCGAGCTCGCACACGCCGCCCGGCACAGCCGGGAGGCCGTGCACACGCGCCGGGTGGCCGAAAATAGCTCCGGCCGACCGGATCCGCACTTTATAAGCACCGCGGATGAAATCGCGGAGCCTCATTCGACTTCCAGCGGGCCGCGCACTCGCGCACGCCGCCCGGTTCAAATTTTCAACGGCTCTTGCGCCATAAAGAGTCCGCCTCGGCTGGTTGCCCATGTCGGCCAGAACAAGTGAAAATTCGGCCTCTTCCCCTGGAAGTCCGGCCAAGTTTGGCGAATATTTTCTAAGTGCCAACGACTCAACCGCCGTAAAGTGTCCGCCTCGATTGGTTCCCCATGTCGGCCACCACAAGTGAAAATTCGGCCTCTTTCCCTGGAAGTCCGGCCAAGTTTGGCAAATTTTTTCAAAGTGCGAATGACTCAACCGCCGTAAAGTGTCCGCCTCGGCTGGTTCCCCGTGTCGGCCACCACAAGAGAAAATTCGGCCTCTTCCCCTGGAAGTCCGGCCAAGTTTGGCGAATATTTTCTAAGTGCCAACGACTCAACCGCCGTAAAGTGTCCGCCTCGGCTGGTTCCTCCGGTCGGCCAGAACAAGTGAAAATTCGGCCTCTTCCCCTGGAAGTCTGGCCAAGTTTGGCGAATATTTTCTAAGTGCCAACGACATTCATTTAGACATGGCGATTGAATGTTTACGTACCGGTAGTTATTGTCATTGCTTGACGCGCGATGACTCGCACATTCACTCAATACCCAGTACTTCCCCCTAGCAGTCATCGTCGCTGCCTGGCTTTCGATGTCCGTTATTGAGGTGAGAATATTTGAAATTGTTGCTGAGGATGCGTGTTAATGCGGCGAACGCTTTATAATGATTCAGTTTCTCGCTGTTTGATGAGCCTGACGGACGCACACCCACGCACAATGAGATGCATGAGAAACGGCCTTGGTTACCATCACATTTGAAGCGATGAATACGAAGTTAAATTTTATGACTCGGTGTATAAGTCGAGGTCGATTTTTTTCGGTCGATTTTGGATCGAAAAAGGTCGACCAATACACCGGCAAATACGGTATTTCTTGAACAGAAACATTTCTCACACAGTTAAATACTGTATAAATTAATATAAAACAATAAATTGAACACTCAATCTCTAATTTAGAAAAAGTGCAATGCCACATTTTTTTAAAATTTTTTGCATATATATATACATATATATATATGTTCATATATATATACTATATATATGTATATTTCCTCTGAGATTTTGATGCTGTGAGAAATGGTTGGTCTATGACTACTGCAAGACATGTCATAGTTGAGGCTCACTATGAGCTCATCTTTAGTTCAGCTGAATATTTGTTTCACACATCTGTCCACTTACTAATCATAAGACAAAATCCTCTCTACAAACCCAGTGGAAGAGGGGATGTTGTGGACAAAGGATACTGCTGCTTTGATTTTGGGGAGGTTGACTTTCAGGGGGACATAATTGTCAATAAATTGTACTTTTTTTTTTACACTCTAAATATTATGTCACATTTGTTCATTTCACTCAACTTTATTTATTAAGCACTTTCGAACCAACAGTAGCTAGACACAAAGTGCTGTAAATTAAACCACAATAATTAAAACAATAAATAAAATAGCGAGTATAATAAAACTAAACTAAACTGTAAACAGGCACTAAAACAAGAGAAGGCTCTCATGTAGAGTTGAAAACCAAGGAATGCAACTGTGTCTTAAGATGAGTTTTAAAACTGCACAATGAGGGGCCCTGTCTGATGGCTAATGGAAGATTATTCCATAGCTTGAGAGCAGCAACAGAAAAAGCTCTATCAGCCCTGAGCTTCTGTTAGGACCTCGATACCTCGACGTCACTGCTCATCAGAGCTGTAGAAAAACAAAATAGGAGCAAGCTTGGAGGACTCTGAATGAGAAACTTGGCATACCTTGTTTGTTTTTCCTTTTTTCTTTGTTCAGTTTTCAGCTGTTGAACTGTACGAAAATGCAACATTGTTTACATTACCAAATAGTGAATTGTTGGCCACTGCATGCGCTAACTTAATTTTTCTCTCATCAGAGGGGTTTTGCCATAAAAAAATAAAAAAGTGTGCAGTCTGCGTGTCCCGCTGATGTGAACACTTGTTGGGGAGTGGTGTGACACTATATTTATTTTTTGCTTAATTTACATTGTTGTTCAAATTTAAGTTCAAGGAAGTACTGGTCTATGCTGTTCTATTCTATGCAACTGTATTAACACATGCTCAAAAAATCTGAATTATTTTACATAATTGAATGTTTTTGCAAAAGTAGCGCAATAATTACACTCCCTAGTAACTAGTTACATACATACAGAAAGAAGTAATTTAATTACTAAATCAATTACTTTATGGGAAAAGTAACCAGTAACTGTAACCAAGTACATTTTGGAAGTATTTTGCCCAAACCTAACCCAACACTGATAGAGCTGGTCCATTGTTTCACGGCCAGAATGCAAACCGCACCGCTCGTCCTGAATCCGAGATTCGACCTCCTAATGGACCCTCCTCTCCAGCACCCCTGAATAGATCTTACCAGAGAGGCTGAGGAGTGTGATTTCTCTGTACTTGGAACACACCTTAAAAAAGGTCTGCCAATCTAGAGGCACTGTCCCCAATATCCACGTGATGCTGTAGAGGTGTGTCAGCTGGGATAGCCCCACAACATCCAGAGCCTTTAAGAGCTCTACTGCCTTGCCACAGAGGAGCTTTTTAACTACCTCGATAACTTCAACCCTAGAGATGGGAGAGCCCACCTCAGTCTCCAGGCCTTGTTTCCACAAGTGGTGGAATTGAGAAGGTCTTCGAAGTATTCCCCGTCCTGCATCAAGGTCAGCAGCACCCCGTCTCCACTGTACACAGTCTTAACAAGGAACTGCCACCTTACGACCATTGTTTTGATCAGCCACTTCCATAATGGAGCGCGGAACGTGGTCCACTCTGACTCAATTTCCCCCCCGCCTCCCCTGGGATATGGGCGAAGCTCTGCCGGAGGTAAGAGTTGAAGGCCTTTATGACAAGGGATTCTGCCAGACGTTCCCAGCAAACCCTCACAACACGTTTAAGTCTGCCAGGTCGGACCAACATCTTCCCCCACCATCGGAGCCAATATGACCATGTGGTAATCAGTTGACAGCTTTGCCCCTATCTTCGTCCCTGTGTCCGAAACATGGGGCCACAAATCTGACGACATGATATATCCATCGCTGGTATTTCTTTAATATATGTTTGTTTAATTTTTGTTATTTTCCCTGCTGACCTACACATGTATACGTCATGTGGATATGGATGTATACAGTATGTGTATATATTTCACTAGTTTCCATGTTTTTAATTTGAATACAGTCAAACCTCGGTTTTCGAACGTCCTGGTTCTCGAACAAATCGGAATTTGAAAAAAAAAAAAATCGAGATTTTTTTGCTTCGGTTGTCGAACAAAATTCGGAGGTCAAACCTCGCGAGATGAGCTGAAAGGACCCGAGAAAACCCGACTGCGCGGCCCGGATGCCGACTGACTACATTCGTTATTGTATTTTAGTTACTTTGAGGATTGTATTAACCCCTAATCATGCCTCCAAAGAAAACAAGTGGGAGCAGTGGAGCCATCCGAAAACACACTCGTTGCGCGATGGGACCAAATTAAGCTCCCTGCGCGCTGAGGTCCACTTAAATTTTGAAAAGTACATCAGGACTTTAAGAATATTGTCTAAATTTCAGTGACGGCTCTGTCACAATAATGCGACCAGCGCAGTGCAGTTGCGCGGTCAGCGGCGCGCTACGGTTGCGCGTTCGGCGGTGCGCTGCAGTTGCGCGAACGGGCAAAAATGCGCAGATGAATTTGTGCTTAAAAAAACGCATGTTTTTTAGTCTTGGAATGGATTAAATTTTTTGCCATTATTTGTAATGGGAAAAATTTATTCGGAATTCGAACGATTCGCTTCTCGAGCCGCCTTCTGGAACGGATTGTGGTCAAAAACCGAGGATTGACTGTATTATGATTCTGATTTTGTTTGTTGGCGCACTTCTTAAATTGTTTTACAATATCACAATTTAAAGTTCGTTGATGTGCAGGTAATGCAGCAGCCTACTTGGTCCTGCTCTGCCGGCATTCCAGCCTTTCTTATCTCCTTTAAACTAAAAAGCCTGTGATGCATTCGGTTGTCCTGCCTCGTTTTTGACAAATCGAAGCACAAATCAGAGATCCTGCTGATTCTGCTGACGCGAACGAAGTGTAAGACTGCATACAAAGGGCGACTACGGGAGGCTGAGATAAAGCGTGGTAGAACTGCACTTACAGTTCTGAGCCAATATCAAGGATACAGATCAATATGTTCCCATTGGTCTCGTCTCCTCTACCGGCTAATAGTGTGCTGTAAAGTAATATGGCCAGAAAAAGCACCGCGCTACACGAGATGAAACAAAAACCCGCAATGCTCCAAAATATCCGCACTATTTAATATTCTTATAAACTGCCGAGGCCGCAAAATACGTACCGCGAAATAGTGAGTAATCACTGTATCTTGTTTTACAAATTTCAAAAAGTGAAAAAAAACCTCCTTCGAATTGTGTTAAACATAGGCATATTGCTAAATTTATTACACATTGTACAGCATAAATTTTATTTTAACCATCTTAGTGACATATTTACATGGTGAACGTTTTATTCATTAAGCACTACATGGGGTTTGTAGCCAGTACATTCTGAGTGCCGGTCACAAGCCCGGGGATAAATGAGGAGGATTGTGTCAGGAAGGGCATCCGACATAAAACAAGCCAACCAAAACATACAAAATAAAAAACAAATTGCCATCCCGGATTAGACGTGACCCGGCTTAACAATGTCCGCCGCCAGTGCTGTTGCCCAACAGGGTGCCGGTGGAAATTGGGCTATTGCTGGATGAAGAAGAAGAGGAGGAGAAGGTGTCCACAGACAGTGGGAGAAGAGGAAAACAATAAGGGTTGTAGAGAGAGTTGGGACTTTGAATGTGAGTAGCATGACTAGTAAAAGGAGAGAGCTGGCTGACTTGGAGAGAAGAAAGGTAGACATACAGTATTGTGTGTGAAAGAGACCAAGTGGAAGGGAAGTAAAAGTAGAAGCCTGTGGGCTCAAGTTGTTGTATCATGATGTAGATAGGAAGAGAAATGGTGTTGGGGTTATTTAAAGGATTGATATGATAGGTGCCTGTTTGCGGTTACGTCTGACAGGGTGATGTGTGAAGCTGGAAATTGAAGGGGTGATGATGAACATGATCAGTGCATATGCCCCACATGTAGGTTGCGAGTTGAAGGTGAAAGATGAATTCTGGAGTGAGTTAGATCAGGTGATCGGGAGTGTGCCCATGAATGAAAGAGTGGTGATAGGAGCGGACTTCAATGGACATGTGGGTGAAGGGAACAGAGGTGATAGGTAGATATGGCATCATGGACACGTATGTGGAAGGGCAAAAAGGGCAGATGGTAGTTGATTAGGCAACAAAGATGGAAATAGGGGTGGTTAACATTAACATTAAGAAAAAGGAGGTGTCACACTGACCCGGCAGAAGTGTGGCTGTCGCCGTGCCCCGTCACTTTCTTTCCACCACACCCAGTGAAGGTACATGCACTGAAATAGCTGTGTGGTCACCAGCTGAGCGCAATCTAGACTAATGATTTAGGCGCATGGATCAGGTATAAAAACTGTTTGGTGCACCTCATTTTATCAAGCACATTGGAGCTGAGAGGATGGAAAGGTGCTGGTTTTCAGCGATCACTTTTGGACTCGATAGACCAGGGTTCACCAAGTTCGGTTCTCAAGGACGCCAATCCAGCCTGTTTTAGATGCGTCCCCACTGCAATACACCTGATTCAAATCATCAGGATCGCCTTAATAGAGCTGATCATTTGAATGAGATGTGTCGGGACCAATGTGATAGACTAATGGGCTCTCTTTGAGCTCTTTACAGGCTGATTTTGTTTTCTAGTTTTCATGTTGGGTTAAACAATAATGTGTGCATTGCATGTACCGTATTGGCCCAAATATAAGACAGCCCCGATTATGAGACGACCCTCTCTTTTTCAAGACTCAAGTTTGAAAAAAGACTTTTTAAACACCAAATTTAATTTTTATACAGAAAATAATTACATCTGACACAAATGAATATAACAATATATTCGAGAGAAAAAGCATGTTATTTTGCCTCATTCAAATCATGCAAAAACTGTATCACATCTTAATATCTGAACATTTAAATATGTAAACTAAAGTGCAATCACATTTGGAAATGAATGGCTTCTGGTTTTTGAAATGTAAATAAACCAATCTACTGTGATAAAATAACATTTCAATAACTGCATTAACCAGTAAAGTGAAGTCTAACTGTAGTCTTGAAACAAATCTTAATTAGGAAAAACATCGCAACAAAATAATGCAAACTGCTACTGCTATTGTTGGGGAGCCTGAAGACTGTATAGGGGGTTGGCTCGGATGGTTATGCTCCTTTCGCCCCCGGGTGTCGGTCAGAACACAGGAGGGAAGACGTGGTTCAGTTTTGATTGCTTTATTGAATATCGACAAAAAAAAAAAATAAATAACCATAAATGAAATCGATCGAGACAACAAAATACGTTTGCTGGCGACCATTAGTCGCTGTGCCGCTGCATAATGGCCACTCGTACGATGCGAGGCAAACTTAAAGGAGCACGCTGGAGCTGTCAATCAAATGGCGTGCACACGAAGCAAACCGCGATCGGACAAACGGCACAACAGTGGACAGTAGTAACAATGAAATGTATATACTCACTTTTTGTCAAAGACACACACGATCACAGGAACATACTCAGTCGATACCAGCAACCTTTAACTTACCACTGCGCACAAGTGAAAATGGGTATAATGTCTAGACCCCGAATATAAGACAACCCCCACTTTTTCAGTCTTATTTCAATGCAAAAAACCTCGTCTTATATTTGGGCCAGTACGGTAATATTTAAATGTGTATTTGGGATAAAAGATCACGTGTGCATTGCAAAATCTAATTTGTTTGTTAAAATATAATCCTGTAGTATAAAAATATAGTAAATGTTAAAATCTATATTTTGTCTTAAAAGATAAAAAATAAGTTTAAGATTAACTTAAAGCTTAAAGTATTATATGTGTTAGAGATTTGCTCACTCCAACTTATTTTGCAAGAACCACACGGGAGACAAGTAAGTCCTTTTTGACACCTGCAGGTGGAGAGTCCATTCGTCGCTGTGCGTGCAGCAAAGTTCGAATAGAGCTCTGGACTCTCCTTCCTGCAAGAGGATATTTATTAAGAGAAACAGAGTGGGGGTATGAGTGGGCTGAATAGAAAGCCCTTGTCCTCTAGTCTAAACATCTCAGGGGATGTTTTACGATCTTGTGATAAGGAGGACAAGGTAAGGTATTTATTACCTGTTGCATTCCAACATAATCCTATGATAAAGATAACCTGGAAAACCCTAACATCATGCACTAAAACAGTCAAAGCTAATTGGTTAAAATATTTTCTAAAAAAAAAGTGTTTTAATAGCATAAATAATTTAAATGGACTTTAGTAAATCTTTTGAAGCAAATGTTTAAAATATTCGAATTATTGCCCAGTAAAAAATAAGGAAATTTGGTTTAAGAATTGTATATTTATTTGTTTGGTTTATATCTGTTTAAGGTTTTCATCTACCACTTTTACTACCTCATCAACTATTTTTAACAATAAACTGAGTGAAACCGAGTCTGGTCTAAGTCCTTTACCAGTGTTGTGCAAAGATACAATGAACAAAAGGAGCATAGGGGAACCTATAAGGTTGGAGGAAGTGCACACAGGTGGACTACATACTTTGTAAGAGATGCAACTTGAAAGAACCTCGAGACTGTAAGGTGGTGGCAGGTCAGAGTGTAGCTAGAAAACATAGGATAGTGGTTTGTAGATTGACATATGAGGTGAAAAATAAGAGAGTCAGAGCTCAACATAGGAAGATCAGATGGTGGAAGCTGAAGGAGTTAGTTTGAAATTAAGTAAGAAGGTGAGGGAAGAAGTGGATGGTGGAGAAGCAATTTTATACAACTGATAAAGTACTGCAGATGTGGTAAGGAACACAGCTAGAAAGGTACTGGGTGTGACATCTGGACAGCAGAAGGAAGACAAGGAGATTTGGTGGTGGAACGAAGATGACCAGGAAATCATATGGAGAAAAAGGTTGTCAAAAAAGAAGTGGGATAGTCAAAGAAGTAAATTGAGTACAAGGAGATGCAGTGAAATGTGAAGAAAAGTAGCAAAAGCTAAGGAACAGTGTTAAGAATTCTTCGTTATGTTATTCAGCTGTGCTTTTATTTTGAACGCTGTGTTCATGCGAGGCCTCTTCCTGTTTTCCCGTTCGAGTACTTGTTCGTTTCTGTCATTGTTTTGGTGATTGAATTGGCCCACATGAAGGAAACCAACTAAGAAGTTCAGAATGAGTGTTTATTAGAGGAGATGCAGTGGAGGCTGAGCCGGAGGATCTGAGCCAGGAGCCAGGAGCAAGGAGCGGCAACGGCGGAGTGTGTGGAGTTCAGCCAGACGGGGTGGATCTTGGCGGTGAGCCGTGGAGGGAATCTGCGAGCAAAACACACAAGTCTTGGTCAGAGGATTCAACGTGGCTGTGGCGGGGATCTTACTGCAGACCGGAGAATCAGGAGAACGTGGCGTCGATGAGCAAGAGGGTTTCGAGGAGCTAGAGGCACAACTGTGGAAGTGATCACAACAGGTAGAACACTCAGGAAACGAGCGTTTGACAGCGTGCTCCTTAAGAGCCCTCCTATAACGAGCCTGATGAGCTGCACCTGGGACCTCTGCCACTCTGCTCATGGATGCTCCCTGTAGAAAAAAGGAGGTACACCACCCCGGACCCTGACAGTTTCAGTGGAAAAGCAGTCATTGACAACGTAACTTTGGTCTCCTAACAAAAGGAAATAACGATCATATGTATCTACCCTGGGCGGCTCGGTGACGCACTGGGTAGCACGTCCGCCTCACAGTTAGGAGGGCGCGGGTTCGATTCCACCTCCGGCCCTCCCTGTGTGGAGTTTGCATGTTCTCCCCGGGCCCGCGTGGGTTTTCTCCGGGCACTCCGGTTTCCTCCCACATTCCAAAAACATGCTTGGTAGGCCGATTGAAGACTCCAAATTGTCCCTAGGTGTGAGTGTGGGTGCGAATGGTTGTCTGTCTCTGTGTGCCCTGCGATTGGCTGGCAACCGGTTCAAGGTGTCCCCCGCCTACTGCCCGATGACGGCTGGGATAGGCTCCAGCACGCCCGCGACCCCCGTGGGGACTAAGCGGTTCAGAAAATGGATGGATGGATGGATGTATCTACCCTTTAGGACAATGTTTTGTTGATCCAAATGTTTGTTTTCTTTATTTAGAGGTCCGTTTCGCGAATTAGCATCGTTTCGCTTGCTCGTTAGCCTGCACAGTTAACGTGTGTGTTATTCACCGACAGTTTAAGACAGCATTGTAAATATAACGTCATCTGCGGTCAATAGAGGCAATTTATTTCCGAGAAGTGTTTAGTTACAGTGTCTGGGTTATATTTACATGGTTTTGAATTTGTCCTCATTTCTTTATATTTCAGAAACTGCTTATGCTTATTCTTGTATTTGTGCTTGCTACCGGCTGCTCACTTGCTAACTAGATGGCTTGTTTGTTTGCCTAAATACATGTTCTACTCCACTGCATAACTGCACGGCGTTGTACTGGAGCGCATCATTTCAAATGAAAGCAAGAAAATCTTCCCTGATGTCCAACGTGCTTTCTGACAGAAGCCCTGTCGTAGTCAATCACCTTAAAGTCCAGCATTAGAGGTTGCTATCCTCAACAAACAGCCTGTCCATATGATCAGCATTATGGTCAGCTCCATTTTTCCACGATCTCCTCTCACTGTTATTTCTGCTCCCCGGTCAGCCCCTTTCTTCCGCCTGCAAATAATCAGCACTCATTGCCTGACACCTGTTCAATACCACACCTGCTCCTGGCTCTCCTATTGAAACCCTGCACTCCCATCACTCCTGGCTGGTTCATCGGCTTTGACACATGTACACCTGCCACCTGTTGCTGCTCTGTTTCCTGACTCCTGTTTGCCTGATCTGCTGTGTAGCAGTATGCCTGCTTGCTTGCTTCCTGCCTTTTGCTTTCTCTGTAAGATCTGACCCTGTCTGTTCCCGACGACGAACTTGCCTTGCTCGTGTCTGCCTCGACGATGAACGACGCTCGCTCATCAACTGGCTTGCCAGCCTGCTTTGTGCACCGGGCGGACAGACGGACAAACAGATGGACAGATATTCTATTGATCCCAGTTCAGTGTCCAGCAGTATTCATACCCAAAAGTGGGCACATAGAAGTTACGTAGGATAACAGATTATTATGAAATTGGCATGCACCAGTAAGATATAATTAAATAAACAAAAAATAAACATCAATCATGTTAAACACGTCAAACATTAACCCATGATCAAATCCGTGATCATCCACTTGATCTTGTCTCACGGCACGGGGGAGAAATAATCCCCTCAGCCGTGGAGCAGGACGGTGTCAGCAGCCTTCTCTCTCTCTCTCTCTCTCTCTCTCTCTCTCTCTCTCTCTCTCTCTCTCTCTCTCTCTCTCTCTCTCTCTCTCTCTCTCTCTCTTGCTCTGAACTTTTGAACTCAACATTTCCTTATAACCAAGTGAGGGCACTCAAAGTGCATGGCACTTGTTTCTAAGTGACTCCATCTGGAAACTGAAGTATGAGTTGACAGAAAGAGTAGAAAGCCTTACCTGTGTTTTATTTGAAAACATCTGAGTGCAAAGGTTCTTACACACAAAAAAAGAGTGAATGGAACACAAATTTTGAATATTAGGGCTGATGTGTACCAAGGGGAAAATAATCACAGTTAAATAACTGACGCAAAATGGTCTGTACACATCCCCACATTATTCTGACAAGGGAAAGGCTATTTGCAATTTGGTGATCATTTCAAAGCATTAATAATAAAAGTGAACATGTTCTATCTAAAACTAATTATACTGTACAGTTTGTCTTCGATATATTGCGGTTCACCTTTTGTGCCTCAATGTTTTGCTGATTTTTTTTGTAGTGTTGGTATCCTGTTTTATTTATTTATTAATTTCACAACATAGGATTGGTTAATGGAAAATGAAGTGCACTTATAGTTTTTGCACTGCCTGACACACTGTGAGTTGCAATGGAGTCTGACAGGGGTGTGGTGTTAGAAAGGGGGGGGGGGGGGTCTAGAAAGATAGAAACGTCAACTTGTGTTTTGCATGAGCAGCCAGTGGATTATTGGGTATGGTGGCTTTGTTGGGTGTGCCTTGTCATAAACATTGTGTCTTCTATCAAGACTGATAGCATATTCATTTACCGTATTTTCCGGACTATAAGTCCCTCTGGAGTACACGTCGCACCAGCCAAAAATTGCATAATAAAGAAGAAAAAAAAAACCCACAAATAAATCATATCGGAGTACAAGTCGCATTTTTGGGGGAACTTTATTTGACAAAATACAACACCAAGAACAGACATAAATAGACAACAACAGGCTAAACGATACAGTATGCTGATGTTACTTAAACACAAATGAGGAACTGAGAACGTGCCTGACGTAACATATTATGAGTAATTCAAATAACTATTGTTAGAGGTGTGCACACTCCAACTTATTTTGCAAGAACCAAAGAGGAGACAAGTAAGTCATTTTAAGCACCTGCAGGTGGAGAGTCCATTCGTCGCTGTGTGGGCATCGATGATCGAATGAAGTCTGACTCAGGCCTCTTTCAGGAGCATTTTTATTGAGAGAAACAGAGCGGGGGTGAGAGTGGGGGTCAGAGGTCGACAGGATGGGGCCGAAGCCCCTGGCCTGCTGATCAAAGCACAGCAGGGGGTCTTTCACGATGTTGTGTAAACAAAACAACTTTGATCGCTTCCTCTGCAGCTAGTCAATCAGTTCAGAAGATCGTAGCACTTTGTTCTACTACTTTTGTTAAGACAGGATAAGCGAGTTTAATTATTACAGGTTACATTCCAACATAAGCATCCGATCAAACTAATCTATCAACCCTAAAAACTATAACATAAATAAAAAGTTTATCAAACCATCGGTGTCACTCCAAATCATTAAATCCATCGAAATCTTCATCCTTTGTGTCACTTATAAACAACGCCGCTGCTGACTCTGAGGTGCGTACGGAGCACCACTCAAGTGAAGTTGCCCCAGATGCAGGATTCCTGGTTGAGCAGCAAAGCAGACAAGTTCCGGGGCTTTGCAGATAGGAACGACATGAAGCGCTTTCACGACAGCTTGAAGGAAGTCTATGGCCCTTCTACCTCAGAATCACTGTCTCCTCTCTTCAGTGCTGATGGTAAACGATTATCACTGTTACAGTGTTCCTCACTCTAACTTCTTTGCAAGAACCACACGTGAGACACTTCACTGGTTTCTTTTATATCAAACAAATTGTTTTAAGTTCATTACCTGACATGTTTCGGCGGTTTCTTCTGCCTTCATCAGACTTCATTGACTCTGATGAAGGCGGAAGAAACCGCCGAAACATGTCAGGTAATGAACCTAAATCAATTTGTTTGATATAAAAGAAACCAGTGAAGTGATTAAAAAGGAAAAACAAGATGAACTTAGTACAAACACACATGAGACAGTTTGGCCATTTTACGCCTGCAAGCGGAGGAAGCCATCAGCACCCTGTGTGGTACAGAGATGCTTGAAAACAGTCTGCCTTTCACCTCTTGCAAGTGAGTATTTATTGAGAGAAAACAGGGTGGGGGTGAGAGTGAACAAGTTTGGTGTTCTCCTCGGCAGCTGGTCAATCAGTGCAGGGGGTCTTCACACTTTGTTTTACGATGTTGTGGGGACAGAACAAGTTTGGGTGTGTCCTCAGCAACTGGTTAATCATTATAGTCTACATTCCAACATAATCATACGATCAAAATAATTTGTCAACCCTAACAATCACAGACGGGGAAGATTTTGGAGAGATGAGCGAAACACTTCCACAGCGTCCTGAACAGGCCTTCCACCATCAACGATGATGCCAGCGACAGGCTACCCCAAGTGCCTGTTGAAAAGACAATGGATGCCCCACCTACCTTGGATGAGATTCAGAAAGCAGTCCAACTACTTTCCAGTGACAAAGCACCTGGTTCTGACTCAATCCCAGCTGAAATCTACAAGGAAGGTGGTGCGGCACTGGTCGTGAAACTTCACCAGCTGTTTCAGGTCATCTGACAGCACGGGACAGTGCCACATGACTTCAAAGACGCCTCAATCATCCACCTCTACAAGGGCAAGGGAAACCGCCAAGTCTGCGACAATAATAATAATAATTCACTCAACTTACTATATAGCGCTTTTCAAGGACCCAAAGACGCTTACAGAGAAACAGGGTGTGGACGTACGGAGGGGTACGAGGGTGAGACATTAGGATAAAGTTAGAAACAGGAAATAGCTTATGGGTAGAAATGGTCATAGGCTTGAGAGAAGACGTATGTTTTCAGACGGGACTTGAATATGGGGAGTGAGGGTGAGTCGCAGACAGATTGGGGGAGAGAGTTCAAGAGTTGGGGTGCTGTGCGGGAGAAGGCTCTGTCACCAAAGGATTTAAGATTGAATTTTGGGACTGTCAGGTGTGAAGTAATGGAGCATCGGTGAGGACGGGTGGGGCGATAGTGGATGAGGAGGTTGGATAGGTAAGGGGGGGGCAGGTGGTGAAGGGTTTTGAAGGTGAGGAGGTGTATCTTGAAAATGATGCGCTGTTTGATGGTGAGGCAGTAGAGAGAGTGGAGAAGTGATGGGAGTGATGTGTTTGTGGGACTGGGTGTGGGTAAGGAAGTGGGCAGCAGAGTTGTGGACTAGTTGAAGTCTATGGAGGGAGTGAGCAGTCGTGCCAGTGAGAAGGGAGTTGCGGTCGTCAAGCCGGGAGGAGATGAAGGCATGGATGAGGGATTCAGTGGCAGGGAGAGAGAGGCAATGTCGGATTTTGGTGTGCGGCAGAGGTGGAAGTAGGAGGTCTTGACAATGGAGCTAATATGTGGGTGGAAGGAGAGGATGGGGTCCAGGATAACGCTGAGGTTGCGTACCAGAGGGGAGGGAGTGATGGTCGAGGAGTGGATGGCTGATGGGCAGTGAGATGTGTGGAAGCAGCAGTGGACCGGGTTGTGATGCTGGTGCAGTGAGTGGTGTTGGTTGACCCCGACTGTACCTGCATGAATGGTAGGCCCCAGTGTGCCATGGTGTCACACAGCTGAGCCACAGCTGGCGAGCTCACAGGGAGTAGAGGCTCCGCCCGAGAACGCCGGCCGCATGGCCAGAGAGCTGGGTCAAAGCTGTTGCTGTTGGTGTGGAGGGGCAATGTTAGGGTTTTCCAGGTTATCTTTATCATAGGATTATGTTGGAATGCAACAGATAATAAATACCTTACCTTGTCCTCCTTATCACAAGGTCGTAAAACATCCCCTGAGATGTTTAGACTAGAGGACAAGGGCTTTCTATTCAGCCCACTCATACCCCCACTCTGTTTCTCTTAATAAATATCCTCTTGCAGGAAGGAGAGTTCAGACCTCCATTCGAACATCGCTGCACGCACAGCGACGAATGGACTCTCCACCTGCAGGTGTCTAAAAGGACTTACTTGTCTCCCGTGTGGTTCTTGCAAAATAAGTTGGAGTGAGCAAATCTCTAACAGACGCAGCGGGCCAGTTAAGGCCGGCACAACTACCACCACACACTAGTGCACTCACCTGAGTCCAGAGCAAGCGGCCCCAGGCTCAGAGCCGAAAAGCAGGAGGGTCCGGTGGTGGTTTGGCCAGCGGACTGTTAGCTAGCTAGCTAACGTAGGACGTAGTCCAAGGGAGAGGAAACAGATGAGTGCGAGTGGAGCTGTGCGGTGGACGGGAGCGACACGGAAAACAGAAAACAAGACAACACGACTAGAACAAAACAAAAGACGGGCACACTGAAATTGGGACAACGCAAAACAAGTAGCGAACATGGTCCAGGATAAAAGTGGCAGTCAAGAGACCAGACGCCAACGTTGCTCTAACCAGGAAGACAACTCTAACCCTCCCAGGTCAAGGATCCCTGACAATCATCACGGAATCTACTTGCTGGCCATCACAGGTAAGATCCTGGCCAGAGCTTTGCTCAACCGCCTCATCACGCACCTCGAGCAAGGCCTCCTACCCAAGAGCCAGTGTGGCTTGCGGAAAGAAAGCAGAACTATAGACATGGTATTTGCTACTAGACAACTACAAGAAAGATGTCAGGAAAAGAATGTCGACCTATAGACTCCACCGCCGTCGATTTGACCAAAGCCTTCGACATTGTTAGTAGAGAGGGTCTATGGGGAATCATGGCGAAGTACAGATGCCCCAGAAAGTTCATCTCCATCATACGTCAATTACACGACAGCATGTTGGCAAGAGTCCAGGATAACGGTGAGAGGACTGCTTCATTCCCTGTCTCCAATGGAGTGAAACTAGACTGTGTCCTTGCCCCCACCTTGTTCAGCCTCATGTTTTCAGCCATGCTGACAGATGTCTTCAGAGATTCTGATGTAGGCATTCGCATCAAGTACTGGATGGATGGTTCAATATTCAACCTCAGGAGGCTTGAAGCAAATACCAAGGTTTAGACTGATGTCGTCAATAAATTCCTATTTGCCGATGACTGCGCCCTCAACGCTGCCACTGAAGCTGACATGCAAAAGTGTTCTCTGACGCCTGCAACAACTTTAGCCTCGTGTAAAAGCACGAAAAAGATTGAGGTAATGCATCAGCCAGCTCTAGGGTTTACCATCAATGGGCAGTGACCAATGTTCCCTCTAACTTTTCAAGTGTCTGTGCAAACACACAAGCTCCCTGGGCACACTGTGGACCACTGTGTTGAACACTAGCATAACGAACTAACTAACTAAATAAATAAATAAATAACAAAATAAATAACTAACTAACTAACTAAATAAATAAATACATGAAAACGGAATAAAAACGGGTTGCAGGTGAACCAATATTAATGCTGTGAGAAGATCTGAAATGACCAGAAATGAATACAGAAACTGAAACTGCAGAGTCCATTTCTGTCTGGATGCAGCTTTCTTGTCACCAATTCCAATCGCTTTAGATTGGTGTAGTTTTCCATATTGTGTTCTGAGTGAGGCAGCTTTCGACTGGACCTCTCCAACAGTTACATAACAAAAGCACATTTGAAAGGTTTGTCAGACAACAGACTTGGATCCTGTAGCCGCTAGTCTCCTTGGAACTGCTATTTCGCCCTGGAACCTCAGTGTATTCTGCTGCTGGAAAATATCTGCAACTTGGCCTTGATTGATTGATTGATTGATTGATTGATTGATTGATTGATTGAACATTTATTGATCCCGGGGGTGGGGAAATTCAGGCCCCACAGTATCCATACCACAGAGCGGGTATACAAAAGACACACAGATGGCATGAGCGCAACTCAATAGGCTCTCATAAGGCTGCCACACAAAGGTGCCACAAAGAAAGCCAGAAAGTGCAAAAGATAAAAGCCATCAAAGCAAAGCAAAGCAAAGCAAAAAGACAAAGGAAAAAACCTCGGCCAACCAGCACCCCTCAATATCAGGGAACACCCCAAAACACACAAAATAGCCTCCACGGGGTCCATAGACAGGTGTAAGGGCAGTCCAGTTCAACGGCGCCCAATGGACCGTGGTCGTGAATCGGTGAAAACATCACAAAGCAGGCAAACGTGTGAGCAGCGTCCTGGGCACCCAGTCGGGGCACGTGCAGATGGTCACCACGGGGCTAGCATGGCGAAGGTCGTTGGTTCCGACGAGCATGAGGGAGCGGACTCCCCACAGGTGTTGCGGCTGCGAGGCCAAGGCGAGGGACCCGGTCAGCACCGGCCGGATAAGTAGGAAGCCGTCGTAGAGTTACGCCGGTCTCGACCGATGTGTGCAGCCATCTCTGTTAGCTGTGGTTAAGCCTGTGTTTGAAGCCCAGCTAGCAGTAACTCGGGCCCAGCTAGTTGTGGTTGGACTAGTTGTTGAGTTGCTCTGAAGGGACTACAGCTCTGCTGATAGAAGGGTGTAGCAGCTGCTGGGTTGTTAGCCCTCAACTTTGGAAATACTTTTTGAGTACTGATGGTGCCTGAGCATGGCGAAATGTCGATAGCATCCGGCCATCTGGATTGTCAGCCCTCAATTCACTGGTGCTGGTAAACCACATGGTGCGGTGATGGTACCACAGTGTAGCACATCGCTTTCAGCGGCGGGCAGGTATTGTTTCAATGTTGTCCAGGTTAGCTGGAAGGAGCATGTTGTTTTGGCTCATAGAGGTCCCTGTGGCTTTGGGAATGTCTGGAAAGTTGTGAGAGATGCTTTTATGGGCCAGGGTTTAACTCCATGTGACCAGCCAGGACTGCTCTGAAGGTTAAGTGGAAGAGACTGGATGATCGTCCTGGACGAATCACTGTCATGGTCTTAGTTTATTTGGTTTTGATTTGGACTTTTGTTCATTGTCATGTTTTCTTTGTGTTTCTCATCTTCAATGTCAGTGCCGTCAGGTGATTGTTTCCACCGGTTCTTGTTATCTCGTCAGTTTGTTTGTATTTAGTGCCCTCCTTTCTGCTTAGTTATTGTTGGATCATTGTCATTTGTCCTCTGTCATATGTGCTGTGTGTCTCGCCTTGTTTTGGCTTCCCCAGCATTGTCTTGAGCAACTGCATGGGCACATGAGGCTTCATTAGGTTTCCAGGCCCTCCAGCCAGGCGGTTTGCAAGTAGGTTTATTTTTTGAGGCTTCATGTGCACACAAAACCCTCTTTCTGGTCAAAAAGTGCTCCTGGAGTAATTCATTCCATGAATGAGAATACCTTTTATATCTTGGTTCATGTAGCCTGATTCAAATGTATAAAATCTGCATGTGCATTAATATGTAACATAGAAGTGGAATTTTGTGTTTCAATATGTAATTTCTGATAAGACAGTCACAAAGATGACTGAGAGATTTTTGTTTTTTTTGTTTTTAAGTGCTGCTGTGTGCACTGCAAGAAACACTGTTCAAGATTCAAGATTCAAGAATTTTTATTCGCCATGTTTGAGCATGCCAAACAAGGAATTTGACTTCGGTACATCACAGCCTCTGTTCAACATTTAGGTGACTAACAACACTCAGGACGTGTGAAAAATGACAAGTATTATCAAACATCCCCTGATCTTAAACTCCCAGGAGGGCAACGGAAAACTCAAAACTCCAACTAGGGGAAATGAGAAACCTTGAGAAGAGACCACAGATGGGAGGATCCCTCTTCCAGGATGACCAGCCTGCAATGGATGCAGAGAGGACACATAGTACAAATAGTGTAGACAATTCAAAAAAGGAGTGGAGAGCAGGATGTTATTGCAAAGCTATGACTCTGAGACTCTAAGAGTGGTAGTGGATATGCTTATGGATAAAGATGACTTGAATAGGATTGTGCTTGTGAACAGTGAAGAGGGCGGTATATGTGCTTGTACAACTGATACGGATTTTTTATTGTTGCTTATTCACGAAAAAAACAATTGGCTCCATGGAAACGATTGCAAAGAATCTCTCTTAAGCACAGAAACTCAAATCGCGCAGGAGGGACAGGGAACGCATTGACACTTTTGTGTCAGCCAATCGCAAAAGCCGTTGAGCCAACGAGGCCTCGTCTGTCATCTGTGACGTCACCGCTCCAAAATGGGACATGCCTCGATATGTGCTCCACTAAACACTTCCTGCATTACTCAACACTCCACGTTCCAACACTACCTAAAAGCAATAATGACATGACTTTATGTGGTATATTGCAACAAGCCTGTGATCAGTGTACAGCGACAAACATACCCACGTGAATGTTGTCCTTGAAAACTGCATTTGTGAGATTGAAGATGACATGTTGACTGAAATTGTCGTCTGACTCACTGAGTCAAGTTAAAGTACTTATATAGCCCTTATTCACAAACATGTCTCAAAGGGCTTCACATGGCCACAGTTAAGAATTATTCTCAACATCCGTTTATCTAAACTCCGAGTCTGGTCCCACTACTGCAGCCCCGAGTTCGGTCTACTTGACTGCTGCAGCCCTGAGTCCGGTCACCTACTTGCTGCAGTCTCGAGCCCGGTCTCCTTGAATGCTGCAGCCCCCGAGCCCGATCTCCTCGACAACTCCTCATCGCGCGTGCGTAAGAGCGTGTGTGTGTGTGTTCACATTCTATATAAAATACGACTTCAGTCAGTCTGGTGTGTGAACATATCCGTCTTCAAAGTGACCCGCACGCGCAGCAGAAAGAGACATCACTCGCAATGTAGTGTTTGCGGAAGTAAATGCGGTGCCAATATATCTATTTCCTTGCCTGCACGGGGCACATGATGACCTCTAGATCGGATATGGGCAACCTGGTCATTACGATGACATGCGATTACTTTGCAAACCATCGGATACATATCTGATCTAGGACCACGTGAATGTGGCCCAGGTTGAATTTGAAAAAAAAAAAAAAACAATTGAGCGATGCAGACTGTCTTAAAGAACTCAAGATACAGGTTGCATATGGGCAGAAACAAAAAGAAATTGACCTGTAGGTTCAATGGAGCCCAAGTGTGACAAAAAAGCAGTGACAATGCAAATTAATGAAAAATTGAGAAAAAAAAGCCTTTCGTGTTTTCAAAGGAATGGACACCGCTCAAGCTCAGCTCCACTGAGAGTACAGCAAAAGGGGGGGAAAAGTGTCCCTGCCATGACCAGGGGACAGAGTGACAGAATCTGTGTGCATAAAAGAGAATGACAGAGAAAAAATGTGTGTGAGAATTTGACAGATAGAATGACAGGGACAGGGAAGCAGCGACGTCCCCAGTGATTATGATTTCACGTCTGGTTACATATTCGGTCTTGACAGATCTTGGGGGCTATCTAAGGTTGTCAGTGAAAATTTGCAGAGAAAAGGCCTCCACGTAATTTTTGGCTTCTCTATCAAACTACTATTAGTTATACCTCGTTGTCCCAAAGTTGTGTGTGAATATGACTGTTACGAGGCAATAACCAAATAAGCAGTACTCACTAAAAGACAATGATCCTCCACCATGGGCCTGCTAAACACAAATTGATGCAGCCAAACCCCACTGAACTGTTGCACCATGTGCGACATTCCGACACTAGTTTTGACATGATATAGAATTTTAATTGCAGGTGCAAAAGTCAGTCAATAATACAATGTTATATCTCAGGAAATTTCACAACTAAAACATTTGCGGGTATGCAGCGAAGTCTACATGGCTGCCGCTAACCGCACCACCATACTAGTATGCGTGTGTATTGTTTCACAATACGATATTAAAACTTTCATATGCATCGGAGGCTAAATAATAGCATGGTGAGTTTGTCGCCAAAATGTACGTGTGCAGTTAATGAATGGAACGAATGATCTTCCAAATATTTACTTTCTGCTTTGTTTGTCATACGTTTTTTCTCAGTCTATGATAATCTAGCTGCATTGTCAAGAACAATTCAATCTTTGCTTGACAATTATGGCATACATGATTAATAATACAATAATATATACATAGAGAGAGCGAGAGAGAAAGAGAGAGAGAGAGAGACAGAGAGAGAGAGAGAGAGAGAGAAAGAGAGAGACAGAGAGACAGAGAGACAGAGAGACAGAGCAGGCCAAAAATATTGGCACCCCAGCAATTCTGTCAAATAATAGTCAATTTCCCTCAGAAAATAATTACAATTACAAATGCTTTGATATTAAAATGTTCATTTTGTTTGTCCGTCCATCCATTTCCTGTACCGTTTGTCCCCACGGGGGTCGCGGGCGTGCTGGAGCCTATCCCAGCGGTCATCAGGTAGTAGGCCTGACACCCTGAGCCGGTTCCATCCAATCGCAGGGCACACAGAGACAAACAACCATTCGCACTCGCACTCACACCTAGGGGCAATTCGGAGTGCTCAATCGGCCTACCAAGCATGTTTTTTGGGATGTGGGCGGAAACCGGAGTATTGGGAGAAAACCCACGCGGGCACGAGAACATGCAAACACCACACAGGGAGGGTCGGAGGTGGAATCGAACCCGCACCCTCCTAACTTGTCTTTAATGTAAAATTACAAAAGGAATTGTCAAAAAAGCCCAATTGGATATAATTCCAGAACAAACATAAAAAAGGAGGTAAACAAAAGTATTGGCACCCTTTGAAAAATCATGTGATGCTTCTCTAATTTGTGTACTTAACAGTACTTACCTGTGGCATATAAGAGGTGGTGGCAATGACTAAATCTGACTTGTAGACAGTTAAAATGGATTAAAGTTGACTCATCCTCTGTCCTGTGTCCTTGTGTGTACCACATTGAGCATGGAGAAAAGAAAGAAGACCAAGGAACTGTCTGAGGACTTGAAAGCAAAATTGTGAGTAAGCAGGGACAATCTCAAGGCTACAAGTCCATTTCCAAAGACCTGGATGTTCCTGCGTATATTATGAGCAGTGTCATCAAGAATGTTGAAGCCCATGGCCCTGTGGCTAACCTCCCTAGATGTGGACAGAAAAGAAAAATTGACGAGATATTTCAACGAAAGATTGTGCGGATGGTTGATAAAGAACCTCGACTGACATCCAAACAAGTTCAAGCTGTCCTGTAGTCCGAGGGTACAACAGTTTCAAGCCGTAATGTCCGCCGGCTTCTGAATAGAAACAGACTTGAAGTTAGCAAACCCAGGAAGACCCCACTTCTGACCCAGAGACATAAAAAAAGCCAGGCTGGAGTTTGCCAAAACTTACCTGAGAAAGGCAAAAACTTTTTAGAAAAAGGTTCTCTGGTCAGATGAGAGAAAAATAGAGCTTTTGGGAAAAGGCATCAACACAGAGTTTACAGGGGAAAAAAATGAGGCCTTCAAAGAAAAGAACACGGTCCCTACAGTCAAACATGTCGGAGATTCCCTGATGTTTTGAGGTTGCTTTGCTTCCTCTGGCAATGGACTGCTTGACTGTGTGCATGGCATTATGAAGTCTGAAGACTACCAACAAATTTTGCAGCGTAATGTAGGGCCCAGTGTGAGAAACTGGGTCTCCCTAAGAGGTTATGGGTCTTTCAGCAAGACAATGACCCAAAACACTCTTCAAAAACCTCTAGAAAATGGTTTGGGAGAAAGCACTGGAGACTTCTAAAGTGGCCAACAATGAGTCCAGACCTGAATCCCATAGAACACCTGTGGAGAGAGCTCAAAATGACAGTTTGGCGAACACACCCTTCAAATCTCAGGGACCTGGAGCAGTTTGCCAAAGAAAAATAGTCAATAATTCCAGCAGAGAATTGTAAGAAACTCAACAACACGGTTGTTCGCAGTTATTTTGTCTAAAAGTTGAGCTACCAAGAATTAGGCTAAGGGTGTCAAAACTTTTGTCTGGCCCATTTTTGGAGTTTTGTGTAAAATGGCAATTCATTTGACTCTTTTTCCATTCTCTTTTGTGTTTTTTCATTGCAAGCAAAATACATGAAGATGATAATACCATATCATTTGTAATTAAAATCATTTTCTGGAAGAAATTGAGCATTTTCTGACAGAATTGAAGGGGTGCCAATACCTTTGGACAGCACTGTCTATATTAGGGCAAACTACGGCACGCGGGACACATCTGGCCCACGGGGTTGTTTAATCCGGCCCGCCAAACCTGAATAAAGTGTATTATTAAACTTTTTTTTTTGGTTAGTTTCGCTGCAATCACTATGTTTCCCAAATAGATGGGGAAGCGCTCGCCCGCGCATTTACTCCCGGAAGCCGTGTCAGAAAGCTCGGTGCACACTCACAAGTGGGTGTACGTATTAAGTAGTACGGACCCGGCGCACTCAGCGCTCTATTTCCATCGTTGCTGAATTTCGAGTGTGGGCTGTGACGTCAGTATTCTCGCAATTTGCGCGCTGAGCTTTCAGATAGTTTTACGCTAATGCCACCCACAAACCTTACCCTGGAATCCTTCCATTAAAATGAGAGGCCCGAGGAAAAGAAAGGTGGACACAGTGCCGAGTGTTTAAAAAAAAAAGAGTGGACAATTTGGCTCGACCTACGTGTGTGAGTAGACGTTCAGCCCCATTAACGTCAACAAAGCCCGTCACAGATTTAGGTTCACGGACCAACACCTCGGCTCTATCCTAAGAATTACCACAACAAATTTTACTCCAGACCATGATGCACTAGCAAAAAAGGGAGACCAACAATATTATTGATTTCTTTATTACTTTATTTACATGTATTCTTTCACTGATTGTTAAAGATGATGTATTTGGTCAGAATGTTTGCCATTTGATGTGATTTTGCCTCATTGTGTGAAGGCAATGGCCTTCACATATATGTTATTCTACACCATCCATCCATCCATCCATCCATCCATCCATCCATCCATCCATCCATCCATCCATCCATCCATCCATCCATCCATCCATCTTCTTCCGCTTATCCGGGGTCGGGTCGCGGGGGCAGCAGCTTCAGGAGGGACTCCCAGACTTCTCTCTCCCGAGCCACTTCATCCAGCTGATCCCGGGGGATCCCTAGGCATTCCCAGGCCAGCTGAGAGACATAGTGTCTCCAGCGCGTCCTGGGTCGTCCCCGGGGTCTCCTACCGGTGGGACATGCCCGGAACACCTCCCAGGGAGGCGTCCAGGAGGCATCCTGATAAGATGCCCGAGCCACCTCATCTGGCTCCTCTCAACGTGGAGAAGTAGCGACTCTACTCCGAGTCTCACCCGGATGACTGAGCTTCTCACCCTATCTCTAAGGGAGAGCCCGGACATCCTGCAGAGAAAACTCATTTCGGCCGCTTGTATCCGGGATCTCGTTCTTTCGGTCACGACCCATAGCTCATAACCATAGGTGAGGGTAGGAGGATAAATCGACCGGTAAATTGAGAGCTTTTCCTTTTTGCTCAGCTCTCTCTTTACCACGACGGACCAGGACAGAGTCCGCATTACTGCCGACGCTGCACCGATCCGCCTGTCAATCTCGCGCTCCATCCTCCCCTCACTCGTGAACAAGACTCCTAGATACTTAAACTCCTCCACTTGGGGCAGTCTGGGGATTTAAGATACAGCAGGCCTCCATTTCCGGAGAGGGCATTCCACCCTTTTCCGAACGAGGACCATGGACTCGGATTTGGAGGTGCTGACCCTCATCCCGACTGCTTCATACTCGGCTGCGAACCGCTCCAGTGAGACATGGAGATCAAGGCCTGAAGAAGCCAACAGCACCACATCGTCAGCAAAAAGCAGAGACGCGATGCTGAGGTCCCCGAACCGGACCCCCTCAACGCCTTGGCTGCGCCTAGAAATTCTGTCCACAAAAATTATGAACAGAATCGGTGACAAAGGGCAGCCCAACCCTCACTGGGAATGAATCGGACTTACTGCCGGAAATGCGGACCAAACTCTGGCATCGGTGGTACAGGGACCGAACCGCCCTTATCAGTTCGCTCGGCACCCTTTACTCCCGAATCACCCTCCACAGAACCTCCCGAAGGACACGGTCGAACGCCTTCTCCAAGTCCACAAAACACATGTGGACTGGTAGGGCGAACTCCCATGCACCCTGGAGGATCCTGCTGAGGGTGTAGAGCTGGTCCACTGTTCCACGGCCAGGACAAAAGCCACACTGCTCCTCCTGAATCCGAGGTTCGACCTACCGACGGACCCTCCTCTCCAGCACCCTTAGACCTTACCAGGGAGGCTGAGGACTGTGAGTCCCCTGTAATTGGAACACACCCTCCGGTCCCCCTTTTAAAAAAGGGAACCACCACCCCAGTCTGCCAATCCAGAGGTACTGTCCCCGATGTCCACGCAATGTTGTAGAGGCGTGTCAGCCATGACAGCCCCACAACATCCAGAGCCCTTACAATCTCCGGGCGGTTCTCATCCACCCCCGGGGCCTTGCCACCGAGGAGTTTTTTAACTACCTCAGTGACTTCGACCCCAGAGATTGGAGAGTCCGTCTCAGAGTCCCCAGGCCCCGCTTCCACAATGGAAGGTGTTAGAGATTTGCTCACTCAAACAATATTTTGCAAGAACCACACGGGAGACAAGTAAGTCCTTTTTGACACCTGCAGGTGGAGAGTCCATTCGTCGCTGTGCGTGCAGCGATGCTCGAACAGATCTCTAGACTCTCCTTCCTGCAAGCGGATATTTATTAAGAGAAACAGAGTGGGGGTTGAGAGTTGACAGGTTTGGTGAACCCCCGGCCTCTGGTAAGATCAGAGCAGGGGGTGTTTTACGATGTTGTGGGAAACAGAACAACTTTGATTGCTTCCTCTGCAGCTGGTCAATCAAGCAGAGAATGCAACCACATTATTTTACTGCGTTGTGAGAGCAAGACAAGATTGGTTAATCATTATAGTCTACATTCCAACATAATCCTATGATAAAGATAACCTGGAAAACCCTAACAGAAGGCGTGTAGATGGAATTGAGGAGGTCTTCGAAGTATTCCCCCACCGACTCACGACGTCCCGAGTCGAGGTCAGCAGAACGCCATCCCCAATGTAAACAGTGTTGACGGTGCACTGCTCGCCCCTCCTGAGAAGCCGGATGGTGGACCAGAATTTCCTCGAAGCCGTCCCGAAGTCATTCTCCATGGCCTCGCCAAACTCCTCCCACGCCCGGGTTTTTGCCTCGGCAACCACTGAAACCGCGTTCCGCTTGGCCATCCGGTACCTGTCAGCTGCCTCCGGAGTCCCACAGGCCAAAACGGCCCGATAGGACTCCTTCTTCAGCTTGACGGCATGCCTTACCGCCGGTGTCCACCAGCGGGTTCGGGGATTGCCGCCACGACAGGCACCAACGACCTTACGGCCACAGCTCCGGTCGGCCGACTCAACTATGGAGGCGCGAAACATGGTCCACTCGGACTCAATGTCCCCCGCCTCCCCCGGGACATGGGAAAAGCTCTGCCGGAGGTGGGAGTTGAAGCTCTTCCTGACAGGGGATTCTGCCAGACGTTCCCAGCAGACCCTCACAGAGTGTTTGGGTCTGCCAGGTCGGACCGGCATCTTCCCCCACCATCGGAGCCAACCCACCACCAGGTGGTGATCAGTTGACAGCTCCGCCCCTCTCTTCGCCCGAGTGTCCAAAACATGCGGCCACAAATCTGATAACACGACTACAAAGTCGATCATCGAACTGCGGCCTAGGGTGTCCCGGTGCGAAGTGCACACATGGACACCCTTATGTTTGAACATGGTGTTCATTATTGACAATCCGTGTCGAGCACAGAATTCCAATAATAGAACACCGCTCGGGTTCAGATCGGGGGGGGGGGCATTCCTCCCAATCACGCCCTTCCAGGTCTCACTGTCATTGCCCACGTGAGCATTGAAGTCACCCAGTAGAACGGTAGATTCCCCAGAAGGAGCGCTCTCTAGCACTTCTTCCAAGGACTCCAAAAAGGGTCGATACTCTGAGGTGCCGTTTGGTACATAGACACAAACAACGGTCAGGACCCGTCCCCTCACCCGAAGGCGGAGGGAGGCTACCCTCTTGTTCACCGGGGTGAACCCCATTGTGGACATTCCATGTCCCAAGAGCCAGCTTCTGCAGCCGGGCATCGGACCCCCAAGGTCCCTGCCTTTGGCCGCCGCCCAGCTTACACTGCACCCGACCCCTTTGGCCCCTCCCACAGGTGGTGAGCCATAGGAAGGGGGACCCACATTTCCTTTTCAGGCTGTGCCCAGCCGGGCCCCATGGGCGAAGGCCCGGCCACCAGACACTCGCCTTCAAGCCCCGCCTCCAGGCCTGGCTCCAGAGGGGGGCACCGGTGACCCGCGTCCGGCCGAGGGAAAACGAAATCCTTTTATGTTTTTCTTCATAAGGGGCTTGTGTGAGCCATGCTCACCTAGGACCCGTTTGCCATGGGTGACCCTACCAGGGGCATGAAGCCCCAAACAACGTGGCTCCTAGGATCATTCGGGCGCGCAAACCCCTCCACCACGGTAAGGTGACGACTCACGGAGGGGGAACTTTATCACAATATTGTAATTTTCTGAGACAGCTCTGTATATGTATATAAAAGAATGTTGATGGGGTGTGAAGAAACAAAGGATATCTCAAACTGTATTTTACTTCAACATTTTTTCCATCACACAGTTTCAGTAGAACTATTGTAACTTACCTTTTCTTTCCAACTAATTACTGGAAACGGGAATGGCACATGGTGGTGAATAAGAGAGCAAATAATTTGTTCTATGTATTGTTCATCTCGTCAATATTTCAACTCTCTGCTCGCTCATAATTGAAAGGCTAGGCAGGGGACTGGAGCAACAAATAGCATGATCAATACAAGGTCTGATGCGTAAATTGATCGTACTTGTGTGTTCGACACTGTGCATGTGCACAAGCATGTATGTAAGTTATGGAAGAGGCTTTCACCCGTGCAACGCTGTACATGTATAGTTACACTCTCACATATTGAAGTGTTCAATCAGTGTAATTCATTCTCGCCAGGAGAATTGAGTGGTTGCAGGACGATTCATTTACTCTGCATGCTCCAATCAAAACTATTCCCAGCTTTCCCTGCTGTAATAATCACTGCATATGAAATTAGAAGATCCATAATGCCAAACTGCTTCCCACCAAGGTCCAAGTCGGCACACAAGGGATTGCGAGTCTGTGTTAGTCATTATGGCAGACATATTTTCAGTTTACATTACACTCAGTATAATTAATTAGGAATAAATTTGGATTTGTATAACAATGTTTTTTATCGCTTACCAAGACTGTTAATATAAAAAAAAATATTAGTCTCTGTATTTATTATGTGAGTTGGTTATACTGTAAATTGGTTCTGGTGACTTGTTGTTTTATATGGTTTGTTTTTGTGTATTGTTGGTATATCTCAGTTGAAAACTACAAATAAAGTTTGCAAAAAAAAAAACGAATAGGCTCTGGATTCTGTGCCGTCGGAAAGATCGTCTGTAATGCTTGTAAAATATCTTACATTATGCACAATCACAACAAAGCTATGAATTTCAATTTTGTAACAGTATTTGCTAAGCAGCACATTTTAAGGTGTATTCATCCAATATTCCTCTGTACCTTAGATTTGTGGGTCCTGTGTCAGCAATTCCACAGTCATGAATATTAATGTTAACATTCAAACCTTGCGTCCTTTGAGACGCATAATACCCACAATTGACAAGAGGAACCTGAGATAAAATAAAATTGTCATGTTTTGAGTTTTATCTGATAACAGTTTCTATTGAGAGTCCCATTCTTTCAAATAACATTTTGAAAATGTTTGGTGTCGGGGCACCATGCTGAAGTAGCGATCAGCTCGTCTTCCTCACATTTTTAAATTTCTAAGTTCGAATCTTGGCTCAGCCTCAGGCCCCCTAGAGGCGAGCTTGCATGTTCTCCCTGTTTGTGAGAGTTTTCCAGCATTTGAACAAAATGCATGTTAGGGTAATTGAAGACTCTAAATTGTTTGTTGGTGTTACTGTGAGTGTGAATAATGGTTTGACTTTCTGCTTTCGGATGGATGGATGGATGGATGGATGGATGGATGGATGGATGGATGGATGGATGGATGGATGGATGGATGGATGGATGGATGGCTGGCTGGCTGGCTGGCTGGCTGGATGGATGGATGGATGGATGGATGGATGGATGGATGGATGGATGGATGGATGGATGGATGGATGGATGGATGGATGGATGGATGTTATCGCTATTCATGAAGTGCAAATTACCCTCTGTCACAATCCCTCTCAAAATTGTTTTGATATGTCAGGTATTTGTTTGAGTTCTTGTGAGAATTCTAGAATTGGGGGTTCTATCCCTAGCCTTTGTGATCATGTTGAAGTGTCTTTGAGCAAGACACTGGACCCTAGTTGCTTCTGATGGTGTCATTATAGGGGAATGAAGAAGCAGTATGAAGCACCATAGAAAAGCGCCATACAAGTGACAACCGCAGCCCTTTCAACTCTGAGGCAGTTGAATGTTAGTTACTGCAGCAAATCAGACAAAAAGGTAAAAAAGAGTGTTTGTGGAATCTCTTACAGTACATTGTTCGGTGCAAACATAACCACAATATTTAAGATTGTAGTGCCACAAAACATTATAAATTAAGTTGTATTGTCTTATGTGGCAATTAGTCCACTGCTTCCTAAACACAAACAACACCCGCTGAACCTCTGTCAACCGTTTAGCAAACATTTACAAACTGGGACAGGGGCTTTAAATAAAGACCGTGTACCCTGCGAGATGATTTTAAAGGAAATGAGAAGACCCTTTCATTGTCTAGGAAGAAAGTCGATCGTATTCACCTCTACAATAGTACAAATGTTTGTTTCTAGCTGTCCTCGTTCGCAAAAACACACAAAAGAGAGCTGGTGGAAAGGCAGTAAGGTTGTTTTACCATGGTGTTGATGGGAAAAGAAATAGAGTGGGAGTTATGATAAAGAATAATTAGTTAAGAATGGATGGATATTCTAGAGATGAAAAGTGTCAGACTGAGTGATGATGTTGAAACTTGAAATCGAGGGTGTTATTCTTTTGTTATTCTTGTTTACTTGTTTGTCTGTTGTGGGCCATGTCTTGTCACCGTGGGATAGGGGGGAGCGAAATTTCGGTTTCTTTGTGTGTCTTTGGCATGTGGAGAAATTGACAATAAAGCTGACTTTGACTTTGACTTTGACTTATGTTTAATGTAATAAGTGGTTATTACAGGTAGGATGTGAAGTCTAAAAGAAATTCTGGAAAGAGCTTCATGAAGCAATTCTGAACAACCCAGGCAGAGAGAGATACTATGCACTAGTGTGGCTTGACATGCTGCTGCAGGAAAGAAAACCGCCTTCTCCCACCTCCAGAACCTCACTTACCTCTGTCCATTGTTCTCACAATCAGCTGCTGAAAGTCTCATTAACAACACCGCAAATAACGTATTGTTGTCATGCAGGAGGTGCTTTTCCTAGTCCGGCCAAGGTACTAGGTTGGGGAGAGTGCACCGTTTCCGGGGAACTCTCCCCTCAATGTTGTCACATCTCCCTTTGCCAACTTCCGCACAAGCTGAAGACAAATAACCATCGTTTCAGCGTGGTTAAAAGTGGTTAAAATGCTTGCGCCCTTGTGTGTGGCTGTCAATGTGTCAGAAATAAGATTACTAAAAATGTGACCTTAATTTAAGGTTAATCTGATGTGCTTTAAATGGTGGCAGATATCTGCCGACTCCCACTTTGAATCTAATAGGAAAATCTAAACACAGCTACATCCAGTTTTAAAGGGTGTGCGGAACCACATTATCTCAGTTATTTCTGTTCATTTCCCCTCTCTTACAAGATTTGTTTTTCCATTGACTTGTACAAGTTAGGAGTACCTCTAAGGGTGGAAAAAAAAATAATTGATAGTTTTTATATAATACAAGTGCAAGCCAATTAATTATTTACAAAAACTTTTTGACTTTGTAAAAAACAATTTTATTATTTTCTTGCGACTGTGTTAAAAATAAGTATGAAAGTTCAGTATTTCCTTTTTTATTTATTTTTTTTTAATAAATAATTTTGCCAACAGGTGCCATTTTTTTTGCTAGAGCCCATCCCTCTAAAATTGTATTTGCTCATGCCTGGTGCAGTGTGCCGCGTTCTGCAGCTAGTTTTTATAAGTCATCAGCTGTGGGCAAGTAATTTAGCTGCCGTTTGAAACAAATGAATTGCAGGTGAACAATGTCACACCATTGCAGATGAAACGGTCAATCAAAATGTTTTGTATCACATTATTTTCTACAGCAAAAAAAAGTGAAAAGACATCCACCAGTATTGTCATGTCATTACTGTCAGCGCTCCTAAATACAAAAGCTCGGCTCACCAATGCTCCCCCTTGAAACTACATTAAAAAAAAAATAATTTTTGCTGCTAATAATTTAAGAAGTGTACATATAATGTTTCACTGTCATTACAAAAATACATGTATATTTTGTGCATTTCAACAGAACACTAAATCTGTTTGATTATGTGTTTATGTGTGCATGAGTACATTGTTATGTGCTTGCATGTGGCATTGGAAGGTGTGGTTGGATAAAGGTTTAAAATGGCGCAGGTCCATTATGGTCCATTATTTTAGTCTTCGTAACATTCCTGACTCACTCTTTTTTTCCTCTTTGTTTTCTCTCTCCCTCTCTCGCTCTCTCTCTCTCTCTCTCTCTCTCTCTCTCTCTCTCTCTCTCTCTCTCTCTCTCTCTCGCTCTCTCTCTCTCTCTCTCTGCCCCCTAAAACCATGTCTGTCTCAATGTGTGTTGTCTCCAAACTTCTCTCTAGCCAATTAGTGCACTGGCTCTTTCAGCAGAAGACAATGTGTCTCCTCTAAATCCAGAGAGGAGGCTTTAAACATTCTCTAGAGATTCAGGGAGTAGGCAAAAGGAAGGGCAAGAGCGATGGAGAATGAGACCACACGCACGCACGCACGCACGCACGCACGCACGCACGCACGCACGCACGCACGCACGCACGCACGCACGCACACACACACACACACACACACACACACACACACACACATACACAATCAAAGGTCTTCTGGGTCCTCTAGCCTTTTGCTCAAAGCACCTGAATTACTTTTTGCATAGATTTGCATGTTTGAGTATCTTTATTGGGGCTGTTGTTTTTCTGCCAACGCACTTAAAAACATCAACAACATTTGACATTCATGTGTCATTTTTCACGAACATAATTAAAACAATAAAAACACCAAGCTTATAGGAGGGATATGTGTGTGTCCAGTGTCCAATGATACATGGTCACTGGGGAGGACTGTATAGACAATTATCTAAATAAGACATACCGTATTGGCCCGAATATAAGATGATGGTTTTTGCATTGAACTAAGACTGAAAGAGTGGGGGTCATCTTAGATTCGGGGTCCAGACATTATACCCATTCACTTGTGCGCAGCGGTAAGTTAAAGGTTGCTGGTTTCGACTGAGTATGTTGCTGTGATTGTGTGCGTCTTTGACACAGTGAGTATATACATTCATTGTTACTACTGTCCACTGTTGTGCCGTTTGTCCGATCGCGGTTTGCTTCGTGTGTGCGCCGTTTAAGCGACAGCTTCGGCGCACTCCTTTAAGTTTGCCTTGCATCGTACGAGCAGTGTACACGCATGACTCCAGCCGTTACGCAGTGGCACGGCGACTAACGGTCGCCAGCAAATGTATTTTGTTGTCTCAATGACTTATGTTTGGTGTGTTGCCGAGAGTATTTCATTTATGGTTATTTAGTATAGCGAAACCGTTACACTCAGTTAGTTATGTAATGTGTGCCGTCTACTAGTGTTGTGTGACGTCAGAGGTTGAGCGTTGACTTACGTGCTGTATTTCTGTCTGTTGCAGAACCACGCACACACACACACACACACACACACACACACACCACACACACACCACACACACACACGCACAAACACACCAGACACACACACACACACACAGTTTTACGTTTTTCTATCTTAAAGAGAAGATAACCAACTTTTCAAATTATAATAAAATATTGTTGTTTCATAGGAGCAATAGAGACCGATTTTTCTTGTGCAGATATCAAGGGGGGGCAATTAAAATTCTTGAAAATTACAGTCTATTCAGTACTGTGTTAAGCACAACATTGTGTTTGTAAATTGTGCTGATAAATGAATAATGTTTTGATGCCTTTTCCCATCTTATAATTCCTTTAACTAGGTGTCTAATGATGGTTACATTTTTTTTATTTTGAATTTTTTCAACATTGTTTTCAGGAGCGTTTCTCTGATGCAGATAGCAACAAGGGCTACATTGCCTGGAAGCTCAAAAACACACGGCGAGAATTCAGCGGCGGCAGTAACAGTCGATATCGGAAAAGTAGCTCTCAAACTTCTGACAGCAGTGGGCCGCAGTTGGAGAGGGAAGTAACTAAAGAGCAACAGCTGGAGGGTGATCAATGCTGCGAGGCCGTATCTCTACTGAAACACAGCACAGACAATGAACAGATTTTCATAAAAATGAGAGCAACCTTCCAACACAGACAAAAGTTGATCCATGATCCTGAGCGATGCAGCACAGTGCTTACAGTTTTCCCCAGGTTCCTTGACACAAAAGGCCTTGTAAGTTCACATGAATTATGTTAATGTTTTTTTTTTCATCAATAACGTAAAGATGAAAATGGTAACTTTCTTCCATTGCAACCATCATCAAGTACACCTGCATTTGCTTCTTCTCCTGTCGGTTCTGCAAGACTTTGAGCTGTTGTTTGGAGCAGAGACTTCATCAAAATTCTTGGAGAAGTGGGGAACACTCCTGAAGGCGAAAGTAATCGAGCAAGCTAAAACCCTCAGTAGGACACCCCAGCTTGACTATCTCATTCAGTTGGCAGACAAGAACCCTGATGAGGATGACGAGGTCTCAAGGAAGTGTCAACCCTGTGTATATCTCCCCTTCATTTCAAATGTTGCCTTTTTGTATTGGCTGTGATATGATTGTGCTGATAGCACTTTTATTGACAAGAGTCTTATGACTGTTTATGTTGATTTGTCAGGTGCATCTCATGCTAAAATTAAAGTTTCTCCTCCCTTCTTCTCAGGTTGGGATAGTGACATGGCCTCAATCCTCCTGCTGGTCTACCTCCTTCCACCAAATGGAAAGAAGGGATCCGTGAAGATCAATAGCTGTGGGTCGTGTAGTGGCGTTTCATAATGTTCGTGTATCCTGATTTAGATTTTTGAATTGATCCAATATCATCGATTGGAATCCACACTCCAAAAACAAATGAATGTTTTTACCGATTGTCATTTCTCTTGATTCAATGGGACCTAGGGAGAGAGAGTCGCAAGATGAGGTAGCATGACAACATACTGGATAAAGTAAATTTCAGTCAGCAAATATCTGGAGCTAAGAATATAGTTAAGAGGGTTTACGTAATGTGAGGGCAAACATATACTTTTTTTTATAATTGCAGTACTTTATAAATAGCAATAAAAATGAACCCATTTTCATAATATTATGAATAGCAATTAACATAAATTGATTTACATATTTAATTAAATTGTTGATATTCTTATGTTCTTTCCTATTTCCTTTTTAAGTGATTCTCCAACTGTGCTATCAGATTTGTCTGATTTATCCATGAAAAAAACATGTATAGCCTAGTTATACTAGGCAGGTCGTAACCTTCAGGAGCACTCTCGGGAGCACTCTGGTCCAGCCCAGCGGAGACAGCCCTACATCCTGGCAGTTGGCATGACAAGAAACAAAATCTACGAATACTACATTGCGATGGATGGTGAGCTCCTTCCCTGCAAGGCCAAGTCTTCCCTGTCAGCCTTTGATGAACATTTCAAGACACATTATGTGTTTGGCATCTCCTATGGCCAGGCCCTAAACAGCATATACATACCGTATTTGCCGGTGTATAAGTCGACTCGGTGTATAAGTCGACCCCCTAAAATTCGACGGAAATTTACGATTTCATGATATATCCTTTGTATAAGTCGAGCTCAATTTTTGCATTATATTAAACTTCAAAATTCAATCAGAAATATGCAAAATTTATTGACGAAATGTGTTCAAATTCCGGGAGGCCGTGCGCATGCGCAGTGGCCGGAAATAGCTCCAGCCGAGCGGATCGGCTGTTTATAAGCACCGCGGAGGAGATCGCGGAGCCTCATTCGACTTCCAGCGGCCAGCGAGCTCGCGCACGCCACCCGGCACCACCGGGAGGCCGGAAATAGCTCCAAGCCGAGCGGATCAGCACTTTATAAGCACCGCGGAGGAGATCACGGAGCCTCATTCGACTTCCAGCGGCTAGCGCACTCGCGCACGCCGCCTGGCACCACCGGGAGGCCATGCGCACCCGTCAAGTGGCTGGAAATAGCTCCCGCCGAGCGGATCGGCTGTTTATGAGCACCGCGGAGGAGATCGCGGAGCCTCATTCGACTTCCAGCGGCCGGCGAGCTCGCGCACACCGCCCGGCACATCCGGGAGGCCGTGCGCACGCGCCAAGTGGCCGAAAATAGCTCCCGCCGAGCGGATCGGCACTTTATAAGCACCGCGGATGAAATCGCGGAGCCTCATTCGACTTCCAGTGGGCCGCGCACTCGCGCACGCCGCCCGGTTCAAATTTTCTAAGTGCCAACGGCTCTTGCGCCATAAAGAGTCCGCCTCGGCTGGTTCTTCATGTCGGCCAGAACAAGTGAAAATTCGTCCTCTTCCCCTGGAAGTCTGGCCAAGTTTGGCGAATATTTTCTAAGTGCCAACGACTCAACAGCCCTAAAGTGTCCGCCTCGGCTGGTTCCCCGTGTCGGCCACCACAAGTGAAAATTCGGCCTCTTCCCCTGGAAGTCCGGCCAAGTTTGGCGAAAATTTTCTAAGTGCCAACGACTCAACCGCCGTAAAGTGTCCGCCTCGGCTGGTTCCCCATGTCGGCCATAACAAGTGAAAATTCGGCCTCTTCCCCTGGAAGTCCGGCCAAGTTTGGCGAATATTTTCTAAGTGCCAACGACTCAACCGCCGTAAAGTGTCCGCCTCGGCTGGTTCCTCCGGTCGGCCAGAACAAGTGAAAATTCGGCCTCTTCCCCTGGAAGTCTGGCCAAGTTTGGCGAATATTTTCTAAGTGCCAACGACATTCATTTAGACATGGCGATTGAATGTTTACGTACCGGAAGTTATTGTCGTTGCTTGACGTGCGATGACTCGCACATTCGCTCAATACCCAGAACTTCCCCCGAGCAGTCATCGTCGCTGCCTGGCTTTCGATGTCCGTTATTGAGGTGAGAATATTTGAAATTGTTGCTGAGGATGCGTGTTAATGCGACGAACGCTTTGTAATGATTAAGTTTCTCGCTGTTTGATGAGCCTGACGGACGCACACCCACGCACAATGAGATGCATGACAAACAGCCTTAGTTACCATCACATTTGAAGCGATGAATACGAAGTTAAATTTTATGACTCGGTGTATAAGTCGAGGTCGATTTTTTTCGGTCGATTTTGGATTGAAAAAGGTCGACCAATACACCGGCAAATACGGTATTTGTGCAAACCACCATCTACAATATTGAAGTAGGGCTGTCTCATGAAACTCCCAGAGTCAAGGACCTTAGGGCCAAGCTCCTCAACCGATATAATGATGTACAAATGCTTTGTTTTGTCACTATTCAGCAGTTGATTCATCATCTGTCAGGGTCCGGGGTGGTGTACCTCCTTTTTCCACAGGGAGCAAACGTGAGCAAAGTGGCAGAGGGCCCAGGTGCGGCTCATCAGGCTCGTTAAAGGAGGGCTCTTAAGGAGTACGCTGTCAACCGGTCATCGCCTGAGTGTCCTACCTGTTGTGATCACCTCCACGGTTGTGCCTCTAGCTCCTCGATACCCGCTTGCTCATCGACGCCACGTTCTCCTGATCCTCCGGTCTGCAGTAAGATCTCCGCCACAGCCACATCGAATCTTCTGACCAAGTCTTGTGTATTATCAGGCTCCTGCAGAACGTGAGGATGAACTGATCATTTGAATCAGGTGTATTTAATGAGGGAAATTTGGAAAACATGTAGGAATGCGGCCCCAGAGGACTGGAGTTTGAGACCCCTGCTCTACAATATCTCACGCACCAAGAGACAAGCTATGGAGACATACAACAATGAATCACTGGCTGCTGGCATTCGCCCTTCCTCCTCACCCCTGGGAGCAGGTTTCTTCTTTGTGGGCAAAAAGCATAACACTCCCCGCCCTTGCATCGACTACCGTGGCCTCAACCTCATCACCGTCAAGAACAGGTATCCTCTTCCCCTCATCTCATCAGCATTCGAACCTGTCCAGGAGTCCACCGTCTTCACCAAGCTAGATCTCAGAAATGCATATCACCTGGTCAGGATACGCCAGGGTGATGAGTGGAAGACCGCTTTCAAGACCCGGCTGGGCCACTTCGAGTACCTCGTCACGCAGTGTTTCAACCCCTAGTCAACGACGTACTTCGGGACTTTCTCAACATATTCGTCTTTGTTTACCTCGATGGCATCCTCATCTATTCACGGAACTTCTCCGAACATCGCTGTCATGTCCGCCTGGTGCTGCAGCGTCTCCTGAAGAATCGCCTGTTTGTCAAATCTGAGAAATGCGAGTTCCACAAACAGTCTGTCACGTTCTTAGAATTTATTCTTGAGAGAGGTCAAGTTCGGCCTGACCCCAATAAGATCAAGGCCGTCCTGGACTGGCCTGATCCAGAGAACCACAACCGGGTCCAACGTTTCCTTGGGTTTGCAAACTTTTACCGCCGATTCATCCGCAATTACAGTCAGACAGCCGCTCCCCTAGCAGCCTTGACCTCAACCAAGATAACTTTCAGCTGGACTCAAGAAGCCAACGCCGCGTTCATCGGTCTAAAGGATAAGTTCTCACAAACACCAATCCTCATCCATCCGGATCCCTCCAAGCAGTTTAACCTGGAGGTTGACGCTTCCGATACAGGAGTGGGGGCTATCTTGTCACAACGCTCGGACACTGACGGAAAGCTTCACCCCTGTGCATTCTTCTCCTGACGTTTAACATGACCGCAATCGTCGGCAACTGTGAAGTTAAAGCTGCATGCAGCAGCAGGAGTCAGACGGGTGATTAAGCAGTGAGAGCAGCGTCTCTGGTGATTGCGGGTCCGGCACTGTTGGCACGAGGCCCAGCAATGCCGCGGGTCCAGTGACGCTGGGGTGGGACCCGATGGCGGCCGCGATTCCAATGGCGCCGGGAGGAACTCCAATGGCGGCCGCGAGTCCGGCGTCGTTGGAGTGAAGTCTGATGGCGGCTGCGGAGCCAGTGTCGCGAGAGCGAAGTCCGATGGCGGCCGCGGAGCCGGTGTCGCGGGAGCGAAGTCCGATGGCGGCCGCGGAGCCGATGGCAACGGGAGGAACTCCGATGGCTACCGCGGAGCCGGTGTTGCTGTTGCAAAGTCCGACGGCGGCAGCGGACCTGGTGGCGCTGGAACAAGCACCAGGAGAAGGACATGGATCCGGCGTCAGGGCGGGAGCTGGTGATGGAGGTTAGTCCAGGCACTGGTCGCTGATGTGGTCGGATCATTCTGTCACGGGTCGGAATGGAGCAGGGCGACCAAATGCAGCTTGGACCTGGGTTTATTAAGGGAAAAGGTAGTTGAAAGAGAGGATAAGGGGAACAAACTAACAGAACCAGCGAACTGACATAACTCAACTGACCGACCGACAGACTGGCTAACCGAAACAGAGTTGACAACAACAGGAACCAAAAAGACATCAATGATCCGACAGGGAGTGACGCACAGACAGGACTTAAATATGAGACAGGTAACGAGAGGCAGGTGACTGTGATTAGTACATGGATTGCGAGTTGACACAGGAAGGGAGGGATGAGTACACAGACGGACAGAAACCACGACAACCTACATATAATAACACAACCGGGGACGAGTCGTGACACATAGAGGAGGATTTACCAGTATTCAGTCAGATAAAACAGTGGCCCAGACGGCGTGTCACCTTCCTGCTTGAAAGTCTGCGCTGAGCAGCTGACGCCCACCTTTGCACGGATCTTCAATCGTTCCCTGGAGCTGTGTGAGGTGCCCTCGTGCTTCAAGAGCTCCACCATCGTTCCAGTGGCCAAGAAGCCCGCCATCCCAGGTCTGAATGACTATAGACCTGTTGCACTGACATCTGTGGTCATGAAATCTTTCGAGAGGTTAGTGCTGAACCACCTGAAGGGTGTCACGGGCCCCATGCTTGACCCCCTCCAGTTTGCCTACCGGGCAAACAGGTCGTGGATGATGCGGTCAACATGGGACTGCACTACATCCTGCAACACCTGGACACCCCAGGAACGTACACCAGGATCCTGTTTGTGGACTTCAGCTCGGCGGTCAACACCATCGCTCCTGACATCCTCCAACAGAAGCTCATCCAGCTCGCGGTGCCTGCCTCCACCTGTCAGTGGATCATCAGCTTCCTGACCAACAGGAGACAGCGTGTGATGCTGGGGACCATCACATCTGACACCCGGACCACCAATACTGGAGCCCCTCAGGGGTGCGTCCTCTCCCCACTGCTGTTCTCCCTCTACACCAATGATTTCTCCGCAGGTGACTGTCCTGTGAAGCTCCTGAAATATGCAGACAACACCACTCTCATCGGACTGATCCAGAACGGTGATGAGACTGCGTACAGACAGGAGGTGGAGCGGCTGGTCCACTGGTGCAGCCAAAACCACCTGGAGCTGAACCCGCTCAAGACCGTGGAGATGACAGTGGACTTCAGGCGAGGGCCTTCACCACTTCCACCCCTCACTATCCGCAGTAATACTATTCTCTCAACAGACACCTTCAAGTTCCTGGGAACCACAATCTCTCGGGACCTGAAATTGACCGGCCACATAGACTCTGTCCGGAAGAAGGCCTAGCAGAGGCTGCACTTCCTGAGACAGCTCAAGAAGTTCAACCTGCCTCGGGAGCTGCTGAAGACCTTCTATACTGCCATCATCCAGTCTGTCCTCTGCACCTCCATCACTGTCTGGTTTGGATCGGCCTCCAAACAGGACAAGCACAGACTGCAACAGACAATAAGGACTGCAGAAAAGATAATTGGAATCAACCTCCCATCTATCCAAGACTTGTACCTGTCCAGGACCAGGAAACGTGCAAGTAACATCTCTACAGACGCTTCTCATCCAGGCTGCAGTCTGTTTGAACTACTCCCCTCCGGACGACGTTATAGAGCTCTGTACACTAAAACCAGCAGACACAGAGACAGCTTCTTCCCCCAGGCTGTCGCTCTGATGAACTCACACCACTCTTAGAGTCTCAGAGTCATTACTGTGCAATAACATCCTGCTCTCCACACCTTTCTTTGTACTATGTGTCCTCTCTGCATCCATTGCAGCCTGGTCATCCTAGAAGAGGTACCCTCCCATCTGTGGTCTCTTCTCAAGGTTTCTCATTTCCCCCAGCTGGAGGTTTGAGTTTTCCTTGCCCTCTTGGGAGTTTAAGATCAGGGGATGTTTGAGAATATCTTCCATTTTTCACATGTCCTGAGTGTTGTTGTTAGTCACCTAAATGTTGAACAAAGGCTGTGATTTACCGAAGTCAAATTCCTTGTTTGGCACGCTCAAACATGGCGAATAAAAAACTCTGGAATCTTGAATCTTGAATATTATGCAGAGTGGGCTTGGTGCGTCAGAGTCACCTGTGGCAATAAATCCATATTTTAAGTAGGACTCCAGAAATTTTCTTTTAAATGCAGCTTTCCTTTCCTTAGAAGTCGTAGCCTCTTTTCCTTCCGTCTCTTCATTGGGCTTTTTTCCCTTTCCAAAGAAGCTTTCCAAACATCTCTGTTTCTTGCTCATATTTGCTTGCATCGCGGGCTAGACTGATGTGACATGTGACGTGACCGAGACGAGCATTGTGACCTGAACCGACGGATGAAATTGGGAAAGAATCGCCAATGTTTTTTATATTTTTCAAAATAAATTTTCACTCATTTTTGCTAGCTTTGCGGGCTCGACTGGGGAAGCATGTCACGTGAGTGGGACGAGCGTCTTGACCTGAATTAATTGATTGTCGATAATTTTTTTTTTTTTCTGTGCGGCTTGGCGGCCCGGTACCAAGTGACCCACGGACCGGTACCGGTCCCCCTGAGATAAAATACATTGTTGCATTTAATGGAGACTTCTTGTAGTAGAAGATTTTTAGACGCTTAGTTTTTCAGAGCATTTTCTTTATTTTTATGTCAAACAGGGAAATCCTGAAAATGTATCTATGCTGAAAGTTGATCAATTGCTCTCGTTTAAGCCATATGATCTGAAGGCAACGTATGGTTTTGACAGAGATGATCAGTATGTGGTTCCTGTGCATGTTTTTGTATAAGAAATGTGTCACTAAAGTGGTAACATGCTTTTTTTTCAACTTGGCAATTATTTTTGTAAAAAAATGTCCAGTTTTTGTGATGATGGATAAGACAGTTTTTGAGATCGCTGCAGTATTGAGCGGGGCAGGCAGTTGACTGAATGCCAAGGGTTCTTCGAATAAGAGTTGACTGTTTAGTTCAACAACACTAAGATACTTGTAAGAATCTTTGATAATACTTATAACAATAATAATAAAGATGTTATATTTTCAAGATGCTCTTGTGTGGACTTCACATTCCTGAAGTGTTAATATTTAACTTCAAACGTGTTGGATGTACACCACCCATAGAGTACATTCTCACTCTGAGTGTTCCATAATCAGCTCTGCAGAGTGCTCCAAATTACTTACAAGTATATCTTTTAGAGTCTGCGCACCAAATTAGTGTCTAAAAGTACTAGTGACAGAGTAGAATGCACATTAACAGGGTTCAAATCTGATCTTTCATTTGAGTACATAATTTACACTGTTGTCAGTGTTCACTGAACACCAAACTCTTGGACCTACGTATATATACACCGAAACTGGAGTTAAATGTACACTTATAGAGTACAATCTACACTGGGAATTTTGCTGTGTAGAAATTCTGTCCATAAAAGTTATGAACAGAATCGGTGACAAAGGGCAGCCTTGGCGGAGTCCAAATCTCACTGCGAATGAATCCGCCTTACTGCCGAAAATGCGGACCAAACTCTGGCATCGATGGTACAGGGACCGAACCTCCCTTATCAGTGGGCTCGGCACCCAGTACTACCGAAACACCCCCCATGGAACTCCCCGAGGGACACGGTCAAATGCCTTATCCAGGTCCACAAAACAGATGTGGACTGGTTGAGCGAACTCCCATGCACCCTCAAGGATCCTGCCGAGGGTATAGAGCTGGTCCACTGTTCCACGGCCAGGATGAAAACCACATTGCTCCTCCTGAATCCGAGGTTCGACCTCCAGACGGACCCTCTTGACGAACCTCCCGACGAACCATCCGTTTGACTACAGGGATAGTGTTTCTTTCCTTGAAAGCCTTATTCCGTTTTTAGGAAAGAACATTTTGTCGTGCTTTAGCAAAAAGCTCAACTTTGGTCTCATCTGTCCGTATAAAATTCTCCCTAAAGGGTTTTGTCTTCTCTCCATAAATGTTTGAAAACTCCAACCAGGGTGTTGGATAATAGTATGGTGACCATGAACATGGTAAATGGACTGCACTTATATAGTACTTTTTATCTACACCACATGGTGCCCAAAGCACTTTACAATGCCTCACATTCACCCATTCACACACACATTCAAATACCAATGGTAGGCTGATACCCATGCAAGGCGCTGCCAGGTCCACACTAGAACATGTACATGATCTAACTAATGCATTGGCGCTGCAGGCAGTGGTATCTGCAAGTAAAAAAGACACATCGATTTAAACTTAAAATTACAGTCTTAGTAGGAAAGAGGCAAGAAAAAACTTACAGCAGAAAAGTTACAACCACAAATAAAAACACTGGATGATTAAACAGCTGAAGAAAAAAAGGCAGATGAACAAGGAAAACAAGCTTGAATCACAACAAAAGAAGTTTTACAACAGCTATAATTTAAATCTAGCAAATTTACTCTGTGCTTTGGTGTGTATGACTGAATGTGAGTAGCAAGAGTCCATTAAAAAGGACCTATGTGGCACATAACAAGGCGAGGACCCGCAATTTTACCACAGGGAACTCATGCACACAGATACACACACAAATGCACGTACGCACACACACACACACGCACACACATGCGCACACAGTTAAAAAAAATAAAGGCAACACTCAATTCCGAATGAAATATTCTCAGGTCAGAGTGTAGCTAGACAGCATAGGATGGTGGTTTGTAGATTGACTTTAGAGGTGAAGAAGAAGAAGAAGACAGTCAGAGCTCAACAAAGGATCAAATGGTGGGAGCTGAAGAAGTAAGTTTTGAAATTAAGTGAGAAGGTGAGAGAAGAAGTGGATGGTGGGGAAGCAATTGTGAACAACTGATAACGTACCGCAGATGTGGTGAAGGGCATAGCGAGGAAGGCACTGGGTGCGACATCTGGACAGCAGAAGGAAGACAAGGAGATCTGGTGGTCTGTACGATCAGCACCATGGTCAGCTCTATTCGTCCATGTGCTCCTCTCACTGTTATTTCAACACCCTGGTCAGCCCCTTTCTTCCGCCTGCAAGTAATCAGCACTCATTGCCTGACATCTCTTCATCACCATACCTTCTCCTGGCTCTCCTATTTACACCCTGCACTGGCGGGTCCGTCTGCTTTGCCACATGTACGCCTGTTACCGTTGTTTTCCCGCTCTGTTCCCTGACTACTTTTCACCTGATCCGCTGTGTAACAGTACACCTGCTTGCTTGCTTGCTTGCTTCCTGTTTTTTTTTTTTGCTTTCTCTGTTAGATCTGACCTCTTGTCTGTCCCAGACTACGAATCTGCCTTTCCCTTGTCTGCCTCGACGCTGCACAATGCTCGCCAACTGGCTCGCCAGCCTGCTTCGTGCACCGGGCGGATGGGCGGACAGACAGATAGACAGATTGCATTGGTACTGCATTTATTGACCCCAGGGGGAAATTCAGTGTCCAACAGTATCCATACCCAAGAGTGGTTACATAGAAGAGAGGATCACAGATCAGGTGGCATGCACCGGTAACATAGAATTAAATAAACAAACAATAAATATCAGTCATGTTAAACATATAATTAACCCAATATCATGTCTGTGATTGTCCCCCGTGTTGAGTTATGTCTCACAGCATGCGGGAAAAATGATCTCTCTCTCTGTCTCGCCCCCCACCCAACCCCCCCCCCCCCTCCCCCTCCCCCCCACATGTGTGTATGCGTGAGTGTGTGTGTGTGGGGGGTTGGGGGTGATGTCCATGTGTGCTCATGTGTATGATGTTGCTCTTTGCGGTAACACAGTAAAAAAAACGGCTCCTAGTCTCTGACTGGTTGGCCACCCCTGGTCTATAACACCTCCCCGTTACGCCCAATTTTACCTGGGCCAAGTCAAGCAAAATGCCAAAAGAAAGAACACTCCACCCATACGCACAGTTAGACTGAGCTTTGTGATAGACTTGCACTCAAAACAAAAATAGGGCCCACTCAATAATTAGCTGTCACTGATTCAAGAATGTAATTTGTTTATTGTTACTTGGTCATCTTTGTGTCGTCCTCATACCTGGTTAGTTGCTACTGAGTACTTTCAGTGTGCAGGTGTGTCGGTGAATAATAAATCTATTCTGTCTATTCTGTCTATTGATGAAAGTCCTTGTCACTTTGAGAAGTTTTGCTTGTTGTAAAAACTGTCTGGTCTTTGAATTAGTATCCTAAACTTAATATTTGGGAGCAAACAGTTTCCATCCATCCATCCATCCATCCATCCATCCATCCATCCATCCATCCATCCATCCATCCATCCATCCATCCATCCATCCATCCATCCATCCATCCATCCATCCATCCATCCATCCATCTTCTACCACTTATCCAGGGTCGGGTCGCGGGAGCAGCAGCTTTAGGAGGGATGCCCAGACTACCAGCTAATTCCGGTAAAGAGTCCAAGGCGTTCCCAGGCCAGCTGAGAGACATAGTCTCTCCAGTGTGTCCTGGGTCCTCTCCGGGACCTCCTGCCGGTGACATGGCCGGAACACCTCCCCAGGGAGGCGACCAGGAGGCATCCTAATGGGATGCCCGAGCCACCTCATCTGGCCCCTCTTAACGTGGAGATGCAGCGGCTTGACTTAGAGTCGCTCACGGATGACCGAGCTTCTCACCCTATCTCTAAAGGAGACCCCGGACACCTTGCGGAGGAAACTCATTTCAGTCGCTTGTATCCCGGATCTCGTTCTTTCGGTCACGACCCATAGCTCATAGGTGAGGGTAGAGGCGTAGATCGACCAGTAAATCGAGAGCTTCGCCTTTCTGCTCAACTCTCCATCTAGACAGACCGGTACAGAGTCCGCATCACAGCAGACGCTTCACTGATCCGCCTGTTAATCTCGCGCTCCATCCTGCCCTCGCTCGTGAACAAGACCCCAAGATACTTGAACTCCTGCACTTGGGGCAGGATCTCATCCCCGACCCAGAGGGAGCATTCCACCCTTTTCTGACTGAGGACCATGGTCTCAGATTTTGAGGTGCTGACCCTCATCCTGACCGCTTCACACTCGGCTGCTGAGGTCACGGTTTGAAGAAGCCAACAGCACCACATCGTCTATAAAAAGCAGAGATGCAATACTGAGGTCACCAGACTCGACACCTTCAACGCCTCGGCTGCTCCTATCATAGCAAATGCCAGAAAGTTAAAATCCCAGATATTTGATGACAAGAGTATTAATTTTACACTTTGGTGTCAAATGGACACAAAGTACACTTGTCAGGTTGCACCTCTATAAATAGTGTTAGTGTAGAGTTATTGAGGAGTTTATTTTATAATGATGGACTCCTAGAGTGTCTATTTGCTTGATTGAGTCTGCATCAAAAAATAGGTTTTGATTTCATCATCAGCTCTCCAAGCCCTCTCATTGGTTGAATCGAGTAACGTGTTTTGAGCTCTTCTGCATATCTCCAGCAATGGCGCACTAACCCACGATGGCTAGACAAAAACTCGCTGCAGCAGATAAAGTCTAAAGTGAATAAATAATGCAAAATATCAAGTATTTCAACCCTCAAAAGTAACAGGGTAAATAACTAAAAACGCTCACGTCTACAGGCAACCACAATTTGAATTTAGTTTAGCTAATGTGATATAGCAGTTGTAAAGTCAGTACAAATGTTAAATTTATCAGAATTGATATTGTGTTTGTAATGTTAGCCATTACACACAATTGAATGTTATTGCCAAAAAAAAAACACATAATTTGTTTGTTGGCTATCTTTAAACACACGTACTAAAGAAAACACATAAGTGGTTTGTTGGTCTTAAATAGCGTGACCAGATTTGGTTTTATGAAAAAAATACATGTTTTTGGGGGGGTGGGGCTTGTGTCCAAATAACAAAAAACAACATATATACAATAACAAAAACATATTTACACTAACAAAAACACGTGTACACTGGCATTTTTTAGTTTTATAGTGGTGCTTACTTACTTACTTAGGCCCATCACTCCCCGTGGAGCATAGGCCACAGACGACTCTTCTCCATTTAACACAGTTTTGGGCAGTCCTTTCTGCCTCCTCCCAGCTGATTCCAAGGCCATTAAGTTCTGCCTCAGTGTCCCGTCTCCAGCTGTTTTTGGGCCGTCCTCTCTTTTCTCTTCCCCTGAGGGTTCCAAGTCAGGGCCTGGCGTGTGTAGAGGCCGGTTTTCTCAGGGTGTGTCCGATCTATCCCCATTTTCGTCTCAGGATTAGTTTCTCTACTGGCTCCTGTCTTCTTCTCCGCCACAGTTCTTCATTTCTGATTTTGTCTGGCCATCTGATTCTGAAGATGCTCCTCAGACAGCAGTTGATGAAGGTTTGTATCTTCTGCCACGTCCTTTTCATCCTTATCCACGTCTCTGAACCGTAGAGAAGGATGCTTTTCAAGTTGGAGTTGAAGATATGCACTTTAGTTGTTGTGGCTATTTCTTTGGAGGACCAGATGTTTTTTTAGAATAATGAACGCTGCTTTGGCTTTGCCTACTCTCGCAGTGATGTCGCTGTCTTGCCCCCCTGACCATCTATGATGCTGCCGAGGTAGGTGAAGGAGTCAACCTCCTGTATGGAATTTCCCTCTACTGTGACTGGGTTGTTGGTTGAGGTGTTTATCCTCATCAGGTTGGTTTTCTTATGGTTTATCCTTAACCCCACCCCAAGAGATGTGGTTGCTAGTTTGGTAGTCTTGTCCTGCATCTGATTGTGGTTGTGTGATAGGAGAGCCAGGTCATCCGCAAAGTCAAGGTCGTCTAGTTTTGTCCAGAGGTTCCACTGTATGCCGTTTTTCCTGCCCGTAGTAGTGGTCTTCATGATCCAGTCTATGACATGAAGGGAAATAGGAGGCATCCCTGTCTAACACCGGTCTTAACCTCAAAGCTCTCCGACAATTGGCCTGTATGTAGAACCTTGCATGAAGGTAGGTGCTTTGGATCAGAGTAATGATCTTCTCTGGGATCCCATAATGTCTCAGCAGTTACCACAGTGTTTCTCTGTCTACACTGTCAAAAGTGTTTTCATAATCTATGAAGTTTATGTATAAGGGGAGTTCCATTCTGTTCGACAATTATGCGCAGGGTGGCAATCTGGTCCGTGCATGATCTGATACTCTGGAAACCTACCTGCTGGTCTCTGAGCTGGGGGTCAACTGATGTTTTCAATCCCTCCAGTAGGATTCTGTTGAGCACTTTGCCAGGTACAGAGAGAAGCATGATTCCTCTATAGTTGTCACAGTTGGTGAGGTCTCCCTTCTTTGATATCTTGATCATGACTCCCTCTCTCCATTCTTCTGGATTTTTTTCTTCCTCCCAGACTTTAGTAAAAAGGGTGTGGACCATGTTGGTGGCCGTCTTCAGGTCGGCCTTGATTGCCTCTGCTGGTATTCCATCCGGTCCTGCCGCTTTGCCGTTCTTCAGTGTCTTGATGGCTTTCCTAATCTCTGCTCTACTGGGTTTATCACAGCTCATAGATAGTATTGTCACAACTCGTCCCTGGTTGTTTTATTATATGTAAGTTGTCATGGTTTCTGTCCATCCGTGTACTCGCCTTTCCCTTCCTGTGTCAACTCACAATCAATGTACTGATCAGAGTCACCTGCCTCTCGTTACCCGTCTTGTATTTAAGTCCTGTCGGATCATTGTTGGTGTCATGATGTCTTTTTGGTTCCCGTTGCTGTCACCCTGCTCCATTTCCATCCGATCCTGACAAGTACTGCCTCTGCTGGTGGAATGTCCGGCAGTTTGTGTGGAGCAGGTTGGTTCAGTATCTCCCGGAAGTGTTCAGCCCACCTTCGCCGCTGGTCCTCGGTTGTGGTAAGTGTGTTTCGCTGTAAATCTTTTACTGGCTTGTCTGACAGCTGGAACTTGCCTGCTCGCTTCTTGGCTATCATGTAGAGGTCTTTCAGGTTGCCTTGCCCCATTGCTGTTTCTGCTTGTTGTGCCAGGTTGTCTATGTAAACCGTTTTATCCTTCTTTATGCTCTTCTTCACCTCTTTATTGGCATGTGTGTACTCTTCCTGTGCCTTTCCTTTTGCTGTTCTTGTTCTGCTTGTGTTCAGCTTCTCTTTCTTGTCCTTTCTTTCTTTCAGTTTCTGGAGTGTTTCCACAGTGACCCAGTCTTTGTGTCTTGTTGTCTTCCTCCCCAGTATTTCTTCACAGGTGTCCTATCATGCCTTCTTAGAGTGTTGCTATCAAGTCTCCACATCCGCATCCACTTCATCATACTGCTCCTGTAGTAGTTGGTACCTGTTGGTAAGGGTGATCTGGAATCCGCTTTCTACTTCTTTATTCCTGAGAAGTCCCACTTCGTATTTTGTTGTTGTGCTGGTGGTTGTGGAGTGCTTCTTCAGACGCAGTTTTATAGTCATCAGCAAGAGGTGGTGGTCTGATGCCGCGTCTTCCACTCTCATTACTCAAACATCTTGGATTGACCTCCTGAACTTTCGGCTGATGCATAAGTGGTCTATTTGGTTGTCCGTGATGTGGTCTGGAGATCGCCAAGTGGCCTTGTGGATACGTTTGTGGGGAAAGATGCTGACTCCCATGACCAGCTGGTTGAAGGAGCAGGGTCTGCAAACCTCTCTCCATTTTCATTCATTTGCCCCAGCCCATGGCCACCCATGATCTCTTCGTATCCCGTGTTGTTGGCTCCAATTTTGGCATTGCAATCACCCAAGAGAATGGTGATGTCTTTCTTTTTCTGTCTGTCCAGTACAGCCCGTAGTTGGTGGTAGAAATTGTCCTTCTTGTCCTCTTCTGCATCATTTGTTGGAGCGTAACATTGGATGATGTTCAATTTGATGTCTTCCATCTTCGTGACGAACTTGGCGGTGATGATCCGTGAGTTGACCGGTTACCAGCCAATGAGAACGCGTTGTGCTGCCGGGGCCAGCATCAGAGCGATGCCTTCTGTGTATGGGGTGCCCACTTCTGTGTGATCAGAGTACAACACTCTCTCTCCAGATGTTAGCCTCAGCTGCCCTGTCATTAGCCACCTCGTCTCACACAGCTCCAAGCGAGAGATGCTGTAGTTTCTCATCTCTTGTGCTACCTGGACTGTCTTCCCCAGTTTGAACATTGTCCTGATGTTCCAGGTGGCGATTTTGATGGTTAACCTGGGGGTTAGAAGGGGAGTCGGCCTGGCAGCTTCCGTACGGCTTTCACTGGCATGCGTCACTCGGCCCCTATGTGGCGGTCCTTCCTCTCCCAGGCCGTGTTGTTCTCAAGTTTTTGTCGTCGGTGTTTCTGTAACAAACCTTTTTTTTTTTACGGGATGGGGATGTTAGCCCCATGCCCAACCCCCAACCTGGTGGGCCAGGGACTGCGCTTCGTCTGCCTCCTACCCCTTGACCTGTCCGGTTTGGTTGAACCTGCCAGCGGTGTAGACCCCCTCCGGCATCGCTCTCAGGGTCATCGGAGCACTCAAGCCTCTTCATCACGACAAGGTATGCAGGCCAGGGATTTTTTTAATTTTATAGTGGTACACTAAGTAAGAAAAAAAGACAAAAGAAATACGGCCATCGGTGCGGCATTTGAAGAAAAAGAAAGGGCTCCTCTTTAGTCCTTCTCTTGCGGGGTACGTTGGAAAGAACTCAGCTTCATAAGGATCACGACCCTGACAAAAGCACAGGACATTTTTTATTCAACTCCTTCATGAACGTACATTTTCGTTTCGGCATTGCTTGTAAACACTTGGTGTAGACTGGCCAGCCCACCCTACTTCGTAGAAAAGTGACTAGATTTGAGGAGAAGGGCGTGACTTATTTACGAAGGATACCGAAAAACCTGGAATTGAGTGAAATGGAACAGAGTAGCAACTCTATTGAAAATGTACTGTACATGTATTATGTTTGAGGCAGTCCAACAAAATCCTGGACAATTTTGTAATTTCCCCCGGACATTTTTTTGGGGCTCAAAAGTAGGACATGTCCAGGAAACAGAGGACGTCTGGTCACCCTATCGTTACCAAAGCTCACGTTACTTCAAAGCTTCCAACTCCCGCCCAAAATTAGCTGCTAGTGGATAACTGCACTAGCAGAGAAAATAGCCCGAGCAAAACGCTGGCGCGTCATGCCCATACTCAGGCGTCGCTGTCAACGGAAGGCGGGAATGCTATGCCGCCAGCCAAAATGATGAAAACCGAAGCTTATGCGTGTCTGAGCAGAGGTCAGCACTGTGGCAGGTCCATACGAGGCGAGCTGTCCTCAACAAAGGCCTCCTGGTCCCTGTTGCCAGTGACGGCTGGGTATGGGTCAGATGATCCCGCGCTTTGCTCTGACTGAATTGCGCGACACCGGCGATTCACACATGCCCCAAAATAAATCGTGGACAAAGCCTGACTATGCAGTGTGTCCACTGACATGACACTAATTGTATGTTTTTGTTGTAGTTTTGGGAGGTCTACAGCAATGCTGTTCAAAATAGAATACAGAGGAAATAAGAAGTACATCAATCTAAATGGAGCCTCACTCTGAGTTTCTCAAGGTGGGTAAGTTAATGTCTGCTTTTTGTAGCCTAAACCAGTGGTCCCCAACATTTTTTGCGCCACGGACCGGTCACGCGTCAGAAATATTTTTGCGGACCGGCCTTTATATATATAAATATTCCATTTCTATAAATAAATAATACATGTATAATAAATATATAAATGCGATGAAATAAAATGATACGACTGGCATAAAAACAAATATAAACAACATAAAAATAAAACGCACCATTATGTTGAATTATTGGGAGCACCGAGCTTGAGTCTCAGAATCGAGCCGGTCCCATCTAGGCGTAATCAGAGACAATGACACCCAAAGTGGTTAAGGTTTGTTTTTTCATGCAGGATGCTTGGTCTCCATGTGCCAAAGCAGTTTTGAAGGCTTCATTGTCTCGTTAGCTAGCCTGTCGCCACATATGCCGAGTGCGCTTGGCGCGTCAGAGTCACCTGTGGCGATAAATCCATATTTTAAGTAGGACTCCAGAAATGTTCTTTTAAATGCAGCTTTCCTTTTCTTAGAAGTGGTAGCCTCTTCTTCAGTCTCCTCATTGGGCTTTTTTCCCTTTCCGAAGAAGCTTTCCAAACTTCTCTGTTTCTTGCAAATTTTTGCTTGCCTCGCGGGCTCGACTGGGGTGACATGTCACGTGACCAAAATGAGCGGCTTGTGTCAAGGGACACACCGACAGATATAATTGATTGCATTTTTTTTCATATTTTTCAAAATAAATTCTTACTCATTTTTGCTAGATTTGCGGGCTTGACTGGGAAAACATGTCACGTGACCGGGACGAGCGTCTTGACCTGAATTAATTGATTGTCGATACTTTTTTATTTTTTTTTTCTGTGCGGCTTTGCGGCCCGGTACCAAGTGACCCACGGACCGGTACCGGTCCGCGGACCGGGGGTTGGGGACCCCTGAGATAAAATACATTGTTGCATTTAATGGAGACTTCTTGTAATAGAAGATTTTTAGACGCTTAGTTTTTCAGAGCATTTTCTTTATTTTTATGTCAAACAGGGAAATCCTGAAAATGTATCCATGCTGAAAGTTGATCAATTGCTCCCGTTTAAGCCATATGATCTGCAGGCAACGTATGACCAGAGTGAATTGATCGTAGATAAAAAAAAAAAAAAATGTACGTACGTATGTATATATATTTTTTTCCTGTGCGGCTTGGCAGCCTAGTACAAGGTGACCGGGGGTTGGGACCCATGGCCTAAACCCGATATGGGATAACTACGAACCACGGGCCACATCCGGCCCACGGGGCCGTTTAATCCGGTTGTTCGCATTTATTTTGTCTAAAAGTTGAGCTACCAAGAATTAGGCTAAGGGTGTCAAAACTTTTGTCTGGCCCATTTTTGGAGTTTTGTGTAAAATGGCAATTCATTTGACTCTTTTTCCATTCTCTTTTGTGTTTTTTCATTGCAAGCAAAATACATGAAGATGATAATACCATATCATTTGTAATTAAAATCATTTTCTGGAAGAAATTGAGCATTTTCTGACAGAATTGAAGGGGTGCCAATAGTCAAAGTCAAAGTCAAAGTCAGCTTTATTGTCAATTTCTCCACATGCCAAAGACACACAATGAAACCGAAATTTCGTTCCCCCCTATCCCACGGTGACAAGACATGGCTCACAACAGACAAACAAGTAAACAAGTACAACAAAAGCGTGCTGAATAAATAATGAATAAATAACACAACAATAAATAAATAAATAAATAAGAGGAGCAGAAAAAAAAGGAGCAAGTGCGCGTACAGCAGACATTCCCGAAAATAGCGCAACAGTGCCGCACGCTACGCAGAAGGGGGTAGCGAGTTCGGGCCGTAACAGCCTGGAGAAAGAAGCTGTTGGCGAGTCTGGTGCACTTGCCCGCTGAAGACCACTCCCCCTGTATCCTGCTGTATCGGGCAGATACAGTTTTACGCTAATGCCATCCACAAACCTTCCCTTGGAATCCTTCCATTAAAATGAGTGGCCCGAGGAAAAGAAAGGTGGACACGGAGTGCCTAGTGTTTAAAAAAAAGAGTGGACAATTTGGCTCGACCTATGTGTGTGAGCAGACGTTCAGCCACATGAATGTCAACAAAGCCCGTCACAGATCTAGGTTAACGGACCGACACCTCGGCTCTATCCGAAGAATTACTACAACAAATTTTACTCCAGAACATGATGCACTAGCAAAAACAGGGAGACCAACAATACTATTGATTTCTTTATTACTTTATTTAGATGTATTCTTTCACTGATTCTTCAAGATGATGTATTTGGTCAGAATGTTTGCCGTTTGATGTGATTTCGCCTCATTAGATGAACATATTTCATAAATCTGACCTGCAGGCGCTGAAGTGATGGAAACTATTATTCATAACAGTGTCGTATATAATGAGAATCACTGAGTAGTTTTTTGGTGAAATTTTTTTTTAATGCTTTTAATAAATGCATTTGTTTTCAAAAAGCTTTTTTTGAATATCCATGCTTTACTAACTACTAAAAGTACAAACCTTTTATGCAATGACCTTTACATGTCATATCTATTACTTCACACAAGCACGACATCCATCTGCTCCTGGTCCCCCCCCCCCCCCCCCGGTCTAAATTTAGAACCAAATTCGGCCCGGCAGTCAAAAAGTTTGCCCACCCCTGGCCTAAAAGATAAGTAACGGTAAAGAAATACAGTGGTTTTCGACCACAATCCGTTCCAGAAGGCTGTTCGAGAAGTGAATCGTTCGAATTCCGAATCATGTTTTCCCATTACAAATAATGGGAAAAATAAATCTATTCCAAACAAAAAAAAAAAAAACGCCTTCTTTAAACATTTTTTCAGTTGCGCATTTTGTCCGACCGCACAACTGCACCGCGCTGGTTGCATTATTGTGACAGAGCCGTCGCTGAGATTTAGAAAAGTCCTGATGTACTGTTAGAGATTTGCTCACTCCAACTTATTTTGCAAGAACCACACGGGAGACAAGTAAGTCCTTTTGGACACCTGCAGGTGGAGAGTCCATTCGTCGCTGTGCGTGCAGCGATGTTCGAATAGCGCTCTGGACTCTCCTTCCTGCAAGAGGATATTTATTAAGAGAAACAGAGTGGGGGTATGAGTGGGCTGAATAGAAAGCCCTTGTCCTCTAGTCTAAACATCTCAGGGGATGTTTTACGACCTTGTGATAAGGAGGACAAGGTAAGGTATTTATTACCTGTTGCATTCCAACATAATCCTATGATAAAGATAACCTGGAAAACCCTAACATGTACTTTCCAAAATTTAAGTGAACATCAGTGCGCAGGGAGCTTAATTTTGTCGGATCGCGCAACCGCAGCGCACCGCCGAACGCGCAACCGTAGCTCGCCGCCGACCGCGCAACTGCACCGCGCTGGTCGCATTATTGTGACAGAGCGGTCGCTAAAATTTGGAAAATATTTTTAAAGTCCTAATGGACTTTCCAAAATTCAAGTGGACCTCAGTGCGCAGGGAGCTTAATTTGGTCCGATCGTGCAACCGCAGCGCGCTGGGCGCTCACTGTCGCATTGCTTTAGGAGCGTCTTTGTGTTTTAGGATGGCTGTACTGCTCCCACTTGCTTCCTTTGGAGGCATGATTAGAGTTGATGCAATCCTCAGAGTAACGAGAAGGTAATAACGAACGGTGTCAGTTGGCATGCGAGTCCTCTCGGCTCATCTCGCGAGGTTCAACAACCGAAATTTCGTCCGACATCCGAAGCAAAAAAATCTCGAATTTTTTGTTCGAATACCGATTTGCTCGAGAACCGGGACGTTCGAAAACCGAGGCTCCATTGTATTTGTATGGTATTCACTGTTACATTGTTTTTATTATATTTTGCTGTCTTGATCTTTATGTTGATCATTATGTTACCTTGTTTTATAGCAATTATGTTTTAAAGTAATTGTATAGCACCTGGTTCAACTCATTTTAATTGAATTTGGAGATGACAAACTTCTGTTTGGGCATTGGCCCATGCATACAACTTCTTGTCAAATGATATCTAGGCTTTAGGGAACGATAATATATTCATATCAACATGTGTTTGCATGCTCAACCTCTTGCACAAGTAAACTAATCAAAATTATAACCTCAAGTAAACGTTGTACTTTGAACAGCATTGCTGCAGACCTCCCAAAACTACAACAAAAACATACAATTAGTGTCATGTCAGTGGACACACTGCATAGTCAGGCTTTGTCCACGATTTATTTTGGGGCATGTGTGAATCGCCGGTGTCGCCCAATTCAGTCAGAGCAAAGCGCTGGATCATCTGACCCATACCCAGTCGTCACTGGCAACAGGGACCAGGAGGCCTTTGTTGAGGACAGCTCGCCTCGTATGGACCTGCCACAGTGCTGACCTCTGCTCAGACACGCATAAGCTTCGGTTTTCATCATTGTGGCTGACGGCATAGCATTCCCGCCTTCCGTTGACAGCGACGCCTGAGTATGGGCATGACGCTCCAGCGTTTTGCTCGGGCTATTTTCTCTGCTAGTGCCGTTATCCACTAGCAGCTAATTTCGGGCAGGAGTCGGAAGCTTTGAAGTAACGTGAGCTTGGGTAACGATAGGGTGAACAGACTACTTTTGAGCCCCAAAAAAATGTCGGGGGAGAATTACAAAATTCACCACGATTTTGTTGGACTGCCTCAAACATAATACATGTACAGTACATTGTCAATAGAGTTGCCACTCTGTTCAATTTCACTCAATTCCAGGTTTTTCTGTATCGTTCGTAAATATGTCATGCCCTTCTCCTCAAATCTAGTCAATTTGCTACGAAGTAGGGTGGGCTGGCCGGTCTACAACGAGTGTTTACAAGCAATGCCAAAACGAAAATGCACGTTCATGGAGGAGTTAAATAAAAAAATCCCTGTGCTTTTGTCAGGGTCGTGATCCTTATGAAGCTGACTTCTTGCCAACGCACCCCGCATGAGGAGGACTGAAGAGGAGCCCTGTCTTTTTCTTCAAATGCTGCACAGATGGCTATACTTCTTTCATCTATTTTTCTTACTTAGTGTACCACTATAAAACTAAAAAAATGTGTACACATGTTTTTGTTAGTGTAAATATGTTTTTGTTATTGTATATACCATAATTTTCAGACTAAAAGTCGCTCCGGAGTATAGGTCGCATTAGCCATAAAATGCACAATAACATGAAAAAAAACATATATAAGTCGCTCCGGAGTACAAGTCGCATTTTGGGGGAAATTTATTCGACAAAATCCAACACCAAGAACAGACATGAACGAGCAACAACAGGCTAAACAATAGGTATGCTAACGTGACATGAATACAAACGAGGAGCTGAGAACGGGCCTGACATAAGATTCAGAATTATTTAAATAACTATTACATAAATAACACGTTTATAAAACCATCTGTGTCCCTCCAATTCATTAAATCCATCGATCGTCCTTTATGGAAACGATGTGCCGCGCCGCTGACGTCTAAATATTCCACAGACCCATATAAAGATATATAAAGCTTATATCAAATAACTATCATATAAACAACAATGTTATCAAACCATCTGTGTCACTCCAAATCATTAAATCCATCGATCAAATTCCTCGTCCTTTGTCAACAACGCCGCGTGCGCCCTGACGTCAGCCTCGTCGTTATTCCACAGATCTAGTATATAAATATATTATATATAGTACAAGGAAAGATGTGGGTTTGGTAAAGTCAAAAGTCAAAGTCAAAGTCAGCTTTATTGTCAATTTCTCCACATGCCAAAGACACACAAAGAAACCGAAATTTCGTTCCCCCCTATCCCGCGGTGACAAGACATGGCTCACAACAGACAACAAGTAAACAAGTATAACAAAAGCGTGCTGAATAAATTATGAATAAATAACACAACAAATAAATAAATAAATAAGAGGAGCAAAAAAAAAAAAAAAAAGGAGCAAGTGCGCGTACAGCAGACATTCCCGAAAATAGCGCAACAGTGCCGCACGCTACGCAGAAGGGGGTAGCGAGTTCAGGGCCCTAACAGCCTGGAGAAAGAAGCTGTTGGCGAGTCTGGTGGTGCGGGAGCGCAGGCTCCTGTACCTCTTCCCAGAGGGCAGAAGGTCAAACAAAGAGTGAGCCAGGTGACTCACATCTCTGGCAATCGAGGTTGCCTTGCGGGCGAGATGGGAGGTGTAAATGTTCTTCAGGGAGGGGAGCGAAGCACCAATAATCTTACCAGCCGTATTCACTATGCGCTGCAGGGCCTTCAAGTTCTGTTCAGTGCAGTTACCAGTAAACGTCTCTTTATTTAACAAAACAAGAGTTCAACGAGCCAACAAGTACTGAACTGTAACGATAAAAACATATACAAGTTGCTATACGAAATAAAATATATCAAATGACTATAACGTAAATAGTTCACCACCACACGGCCCCAAGCACCGGCGTGGACTTCCAGGTGTGTGGCGGCGTGGACTTCCATCCCCGGAGGTGGCACTTCCAGCCACGGAGGTGGAAGAGAGCTCCATAGAATAGGACCAGGCGTGCGTAAAAGCCATGTGCCGGCCCTCGACTTCAATCCACGGAGGTGAAAGATAGCTCCGTGGAGCAGGACCGGGCGTGCGTAAAAGCCATAATAGTTTTTCAAACCTTCTGTGTCACTCCAAATCATTAAATCCTTCAAACTCTTCGTCCTCCGTGTCACTTACAAACAAAGCCGCTCATGATGCCGGTAGTACATGGGGCCCTTCGTGATCGAATCTTTGTCCTTTATGTAAACAACTGCCACGCCGCGCCACTGACGTCACTTGAAATTCAAATTACAGTAATCCCTTGCTACATCACGGTTCGTTTATTGCAGTTTACCTTTTTTTTCTTTTTTTTTTGAATTTTGAAAATTTGTGAAAAAAATTCACATATAAGTCGCTCCTCAGTATAAGTCGCCCCCCACCCAAACTATGAAAATAACCACTACTTATTGACCGAAAATTACGGTATGATGTTTTTAGTTATTTGGACACAAAGCTCTCCCCCCCCACACAAAATTCTCTTTTTCTGAAACCCAAATCTGGTCACATTATTTAAGATAGCCAACAAACCATTCGTGTTTTCTTTAATACACGTGTTTAATTAGTGTGTGTCCTGCTTAGTTATCCACTACCAGCTAATTTCGGGCGGGAGTCGGAAACCGCTTCTTATTGACCGAAAATTACGGTATGATGTTTTTAGTTATTTGGACACAAAGCTCTCCCCCCCCCACACACAAAATTCTCTTTTTCTGAAACCCAAATCTGGTCACATTATTTAAGATAGCCAACAAACCATTCGTGTTTTCTTTAATACACGTGTTTAATTAGTGTGTGTCCTGCTTAGTTATCCACTACCAGCTAATTTCGGGCGGGAGTCGGAAGCTTGCCACCGAGGGAGGGGGGGGTTGGTTAACTTAAAGATAGCCAACAAACAAATTATGTTTTCTTTGTCAATAACATTCAATTGTGTGTAATGGCTAACATTACACACTGGGTAGCACGTCCGCCTCACAGTTAGGAGGGTGCGGGTTCGATTCCACCTCCGGCCCTCCCTGTGTGGAGTTTGCATGTTCTCCCCGGGCCCGCTTGGGTTTGTCTCCGGGCATTCCAGTTTCCTCTCACATCCCAAAAACATGCTTGGGAGGCCGATTGAGCATTCCAGATTGCCCCTAGGTGTGAGTGCAAGTGCGAATGGTTGTTTGTCTGTGTGTGCCCATTTGCTGGCAACCAGTTCAGGGTGTCCCCCGCCTACTGACAGCTGGGATAGGCTTCAGCACACCCGTGACCCCCGTGGGGACAAAGCGGTACAGAAAATGGATGGATGGATGGTTGGTTAACATTACAAACACAATATCAATTCTGATAAATTTAACATTTGTACTGACTTTACAACTGCTATAGCACATTAGCTAAACTAAATTCAAATTGTGGTTGCCTGTAGACATGAGCGTCTATTATTATTTACGCTGTTACTTTTGAGGATTGAAATACTTAATATTTTGCATTATTTATTCACTTTAGACTTTATCTGCTTCAGCGAGTTGTTGTCTATCCATCGTGGGTTAGTGCGCCATTGCTGCATATAGTATGCAGAAGAGCTCAAAACACGTTACTCGATTCAACGAATGAGAGGGCTTGGAGAGCTGATGATGAAATCGAAACCTATCTTTTGATGCAGACTCTCTAGGAGTCCATCATTATAAAATAAACGGTCAGGATGAGGGTCAGCACCTCAAAATCTGAGACCATGGTCCTCAGTCAGAAAAGGGTGAAATGTGTCAGGCAGGGAACAAGGCGGAGGACTCGGATGCAGAGTCTTTCTTTTCATGGATTTATTCCAACAAAAAGATGACCAAAAAGACAACTCAAAGCGCCTCTTGCGAGGGAAACACTCGGCAAAAAGTCCAAACAAAAAGCGTCGCACTCGGGCGAGACAAAAAGGGCTATGGGGAACAAGGCACTAACAAAGAAACAGCGAGACAGAAAGGAGGAATCTTACTAGGAATTCGGACGGCAAGGAATCGCTGGTGGTCGGGACGAGGCAAGACACACTGGCACAAGACAAGGGGAAGACACGGACTAAATACACACAAAAGGGCTGGGACACAGGTGCTGACAATCAGGATCAGGGAATACAAGACAACAGAAACAGAGGAAGGAACCACGAACTGAAACGGAAGGGATGACAAAATAAAACAGGAAGTGAAGTTACGACACAGACAAGACAGAAATCCGGAAAATAAACGTGACCGCATGACAGAAATGCTCCCTCTGGGTCGGGGATGAGATCCTGCCCCAAGTGCAGGAGTTCAAGTATCTTGGGGTCTTGTTCACGAGCGAGGGCAGGATGGAGCGTGAGATTGACAGGCGGATCAGTGCAGCGTCTGCTGTGATGCGGACTCTGTACCGGACTGTCGTGATGGAGAGTTGAGCCAAAAGGCGACGCTCTCGATTTACTGGTCCTCCCCTCACCTATGGTCACGAGCTATGGGTCGTGACCAAAAGAACGAGATCCGGGATACAAGTGGCCGAAATGAGTTTCCTCCGCAGAGTGTCCCGTCTCTTCCTTAGAAATAGGGTGAGAAGCTCAGTCATCCATGAGAGATTCTTAGTCAAGCTGCTGCTCCTCTACGTTGAGAGGAGCCAGATGAGGTGGCTCGGGCATCTCATTAGGATGCCTCCTGGTCGGCCTACCTGGGGAGGTGTTCCGGGCATGTCTCACCGGCAGGAGGTCCCGGAGACGACCCAGGACACACTGGAGAGACTATGTCTCTCATCTGGCCTAAGAACGCCTTGGACTCTTTACCGGGATGAGCTGGATGAAGTGGCTGGGGAGAGGGTAGTCTGGGCGTCCCTCCTAAAGCTGCTGCCCCCGCGACCCGACCCCGGATAAGCGGTAGAAGATGGATGGGAACTGTTTGCTTCCAAATATTAAGTTTAGGATACTAATTCAAAGACCAACAAGCAAAACTTCTCAGAGTGACAAGGACGTTCATCAATGAAGACAGAATAGACAGAATAGATTTATTATTCACCGACACACCTGCACACTGAAAGCACTCAGTAGCAACTAACCAGGTACGAGGACGACACAAAGATGACCAAGTAACAATAAACAAATTACATTCTTGCATCAGTGACAGCTAATTATTGAGTGGGCCCTATTTTCGTTTTGGGCGCAAGTCTAGCACAACGCTCAGTCTAACTGTGCGCATGGGTGGAGTGTTCTTTCTTTTGGCATTTTGCTAGACTTTGCCCAGGTAGAATTGGGCGTAACAGGGAGATGTTATAGATCAGGGGTGGCCAACCAGTCAGAGACTAGGAGCCACATTTTTTACTGTGTTACCGCAAAGAGCCACATCATACACATGAGCACACATGAACATCACCCCCCCCCACATACGTACACACACTCAGACACACACACACACACAGACACACAAACGCACACACACACACTTCTGCTCAGCCAAATTTATTGTGTGGCATTATCATGTCACCCACCATGATAATGACAGAAATTAACTCCTACAGTACTAAGACCACAGGCCAGTCGTTTTCAACAATGAACATTGTGTGCACTGTCACACACAAACTCTCAGTTCAACAAAGTCCACAAACAAAATCATAATAATTTACAATCGTGTTTTTTCACTTACTATGCATGTTGCTGAGTGCATTCCTTGCCTTGAACAATCGTTTTCAAATCTGGCTTGTATTCCGTTGTTGCTACTCGAAGCAATTGTTTTTATTGAATGTCTGATACCATTCGTTTTAGTTTGTCGTTTTCAGGAGACAAGATTTCAACACTGAGGCATTTTGTAATGAACTCCCCTTCATTGTATGGCTTTTTAGCCCGTGCAATGTTCCAAGCCAGTTGATGCGATGCAAGCATGATAGTCTCTGAGTGCTTCGTAATTTTTGGGAAAAACTGTATCTGTTTTTCTGCCTGACTTTTCAAAGTGTCCAACTTGCGCTTGTGAAATTCAGTCCCTTTTGGAAAGTCCTTATCGATATTAGCATGAAGTGAGCTGAAGTGGCGCTGAAGATTCGAAGCTTTGAAATGCACTAATGACGTCTGACATGTCAGGCAGAATGGCTTACCATTGCATTCAACAAAAGAATATCAACTTTCCCACTCTGTTAAAAACATCCTGTGTTCATCTTCATATTTTCGTTTAGCTGTGTATTTTCTCCCTGCCATTTTGAGAGGGAAACTGACACCATTTGTTTCCTCAAATGGGTTTGCGCCTCCTTCTTTGCGGGATTTCACCTCATGCGCATATGCGTTTGACGGAAATACCATATTGAAGTCAAGCGAAGCAACACGCACAAAAAAAAACACAAACACAAATGTTGATATGAACGTAAAAGAGCCGCATGAAACCAGGCAAAGAGCCGCATGCGACCCGCGAGCCGCGGGTTGGCCACCCCTGTTATAGACTTTTCCCAGCCAATTTGTGCCGTGGAGGCGGTCGAAAGACTAACCCGACTCCGCCATTCCTGACATTTTGGAAACAAAAGAATCACCCTACTTGGTCATTGTACACGTGGCCCCGGCTTAGAAACGCAGAGCACTATTCGTTGACCTGTTAGGCCGGGTCACCGGCTTGCCTCATTGTCTTATAATTGCCCTAGAATGTTCCATCCATTAAACTCATATTTTGGACCATTCTCGAAGTATACCCTCCCCACCTTATTTGCAGATATGTACAACTATTCTGATTTCTCTCAAGACAATATACCATACAAGCGACAAGATTACCTCTGAATTTAGGAAAGCAATAACATAAAAATAAGTCATCAATAAATCTAAATTAGACCAAATTAATTGTGTTTAGAATTGCCAAAACAGTCAATCACATAAGTCGCTGATGGTGTTAGGCTAATTTCATCTGACTTGAGTACGAGCAGCGTGGGATTGATTCCCGCTCAGTGACGGTGTGCATGTGGGTGTGGCTGGTTGTTTGTATATTTGTCCTGCGACTGGCTGGCAAGCAGTTCAGGGTGTAGTCTGCCTTTCGCTCGATGTCAGCTGGGATAGGCTGCAGCACGCCCCGCGTTCCTTAGCAGGATAAGCAGTGTTAAAAACGGACGGATGTGTCATGTTTTTAGTTTGTTTGGTTTTAATTTGTTACCCAAATAGTTCCCTCCTTTCTGTTCAGTCTTTGTGGAGTCATTGTGCTGTGTTGATGTTGTCAGAGATTCGCTCACTCCAACTTATTTTGCAGGAACCACACGGGAGCCGTCGCTGAAATTTAGAAAAGTCCTGATGTACTGTTAGAGATTTGCTCACTCCAACTTATTTTGCAAGAACCACACGGGAGACAAGTAAGTCCTTTTAGACACCTGCAGGTGGAGAGTCCATTTGTCGCTGTGCGTGCAGCGATGTTCGAATGGAGGTCTGAACTCTCCACCCTGCAAGGGCATATTTATTAAGAGAAACAGAGTGGGGGGATGACTAGGCTGAGTAGAAAGCCCTTGTCCTCTAGTCTAAACATGTCAGGGGATGTTTTACGACCTTGTGATAAAGAGGACAAGGTAGGGTATTTATTACCTGTTGCATTCCAACATAATCCTACGATAAAGATAACCTGGAAAACCCTGACAGATGTCTTGCTGTCACGCTCGCTCTTGTTTCTATTACGTTCTTACTCCCTTCTATGTGAAGTCCAAGTCATTTTTCGAGTATTTATTTTGATACTTAGTTCCCTGTTGTTTATTTAGTTTTCCATCTGTAATAGTACACTGTTTGCCTTTTGTTTCCTTTATATTAAATTAGTCCTTGCCAGCTCAGTGACCTTGTGGTATGAGTGTCCGCCCTGAGACTAAGAGGTCGTGGGTTCGATCCCCGGCAGAGTCATACAAAAAAGACTATAAAAAATGAAACACGATGCCTCCCTGCTTGACAGCATTAAGGGTTGGATTGGAGATGCTGTGAGGAGCTGCGCCCCACAGTCATTACTAATGCACAATGTATAGCTTCTACTATGGAAGCTCGTCTGAGGACGACCACTATATTGCCTGCACCTCCTGCCTCGCTTCCCTGCATTTGGGTCACCTGAATGTCCTCAATCCGTGGCCCCAGCATTACATCCCAGTCAGTAGGTAGTCCCAATGCAATCCGCCAGAGACTGCCCAGCCTCAAAGTTAAAAGTTAAAAAGTTAAAGTCCCAATAATCATCATACACACATCTGAGTGGGGTGAAACTTGTCCTCTGCATTTAACTCATCCCCGTGTAATTTTAATCCATCCCCTGGGGGAGAGGGGAGCAGTGAGCAGCAGCGGTGCCGCGCTCGGGAATTATTTGGTGATCTAACCCCCCAATTCCAACCCGTAATGCGGAGTGCCAAGTAGGGAGGCAATGGGTCCCATTTTTATAGTCTTTGGTATGACCCGGCTGGGGTTTGAACCCACAACCTTCCAGTAGCAGTGCGGACACTCTTCCACTAGTCCACTGAGCAACCCTTCCTGAACAGGCGAGTGGTCTCCTCAATTTTGTCTTGTAATGCGGCCGAAGCAGGACAAAGTTGTGATCTCCCTTCTCAACTGCAGGTAAAGCGGTGGCATTGTATGCATCCTCAAGAGTCACATTCAGCAGGTCAATAGTCTTATTTCCTCTGGTGTAACAATCCACATACTGGGTGAAGGCAGGTGACTTGTCCAAAGTCACGTGATTAAAGTACCTGGAGATCAGCAGCAAGTCAGCAACCGCGGAGTGGATGACGTCATACGCTACTCCCGTGTCGCCACACAGAGGAACGTAAACAAGAACAGCAAAGGCTTGTCCAAACTCCCTGGGCAGATAGCAAGGACGCAAGCTCACTGCCTAAAGTTCAATGCCTCTGCAGCAGATGGAAGTCTTGATGTACTACCTAACATTCACATACAGAGCGAGACCACTGCCTTTACTCTTTCCACAGGCTTTGATGTTTCTGTTGGCTCTGATTGTGCTGAAGCCTGGTAGCTCAACGCTAGCATCTGGTATGCTCACCGTGAGCCACGTCTCACAGAAGCACAACAAACTGCACTCTCAGGACTGCATAGTCTTCACCAGCATAGCCAGCTCATCAGTCTTGTTCTGCAGTGAGTTCATGCTCGCCAGGATCACGGAGAGTACAGGAGGTCTAAAACGCAACTTCCCGCTTAGTCCTTAGCCTAGGCTTGAGCCACGATAGGACTTCCTCACCTCCACAGGCAAGTGTGGAGCCATATACCTACCCGGGACCGGGATTTCAGGTTGAATAGCAAATCGCTTGAGTAAGCAATAGTCACCGTAACACAGTGGATGAGAGTAAGTTTTAGAAAAGTGAGCGAGAATACTGCTGGGAGGCTCCCACACACGAAAAAAAAAAGGTAACTTTCTCTAGTGCTGCCATTACTGAAGCTTTGCTTCCACATTATGTCTATCTTGCATTTTTTGTCCTCACAAGTGAAATTAACAGTATTTTCCCCATTTTATACATGTTCCAAATAGACTAAAAACAGTTGAGACTGTCACAATTTTTTTCCATGAATTTTTAGCGTTCTGTGTGGAATGATCAGATTTTGCCAGTTTTTGTTCTCTGCCTTTTGTGATGCTTCAATGCACACAGGAGAAATTAACTAGAATTTGTAATTAATATAATTAAGCCTAGAAAAGTGGTGCATTATGTGACCGAAACGCAGAGATGCCAGCATTTTGGTTATGCCTGCATAGCTTGACTGATTAGATTACCGTATTGGCCCGAATATAAGATGACCTTGATTATAAGACGACCCCCTCTTTTTCAAGACTCAAGTTTGAAAAATGACTTTTTGAACACAAAATTTAATTTTTATACAGAAAATAATTACATCTGAAACAAATGATTATAATATATTCGAGGAAAAAAGCATGTTATTTTGCCTCATTCAAATCATGCAAAAACTGTCTATCACATCTTAATATCTCAACATTTAAATATGTAAACTAAAGTGCAATCACATTTGTAAATGAATGGCTTCTTGTTTTTGAAATGTAAATAAACCAATCTACTGTGATAAAACTACAAAATTGCAATAACTGCATTAACCATTAAAGTGAAGTCTAACTGTAACTGTAGTCTTGAAACAAATCTGAATAAGGAAAAGCATTGCAATAAAATAATGCAAACTGCTACCACTATTGTTGGGGAGCCTGAGGACTGTATAGGGGGTTGGCTCGGATGGTTATGCTCTTTTTGCCCCTGGATGTCAGAACACAGAAGGGAAGACGTGGTTCAGTTTTCGTTGATTTACTGAATTATTGCCCAAAACGTAACAGGCACTATGGCTCATAGGGGCATACAGGCAAACTGGCAAAAGGGTATAGGCACACGTTTGGTCGTAAGAGTAAGTGTGTGTAGTGTACATGGGTGAGTCTTTGAGTGTGTGAATGTGATTCTTGTGTGTGTGATTATTGTATGAAGCGTGTGAAGGGTGTGTGGGGTGTGTGTGTGTGTGCGTGTGTGTAATGAGGTGCTGCCGATATGTTGATGCAGACGGAGTGAATAAAGTACAGGAGGCTGAGATAAAGTGTCGTTAGACCTGCTAAGCCAATCAGCTGCAAGGACACAGATCAACATGTTCCCATTGGCCATTAGTGTCATAAGGGCAGACAAAGCCCTGCTCTCCAAGCTCCAAGTGACGCAGCTAAAAGCCGCAACGTATCGGAGAGTGTAGGGGTGCACTTGCCTGTCTTGTTGCCTGTCTTGTGTGCTTCATTGCAGATGACGCTGTGAATGTTTGTGTGAGACGTAAAAAAAATAAATAAATAAATAAATAAAAAAAATTTAAAAAGTCCGCAATGCACCGAATCTATCCGCAATAGTTGTTTTAAAAAAAGAAACCCACAATGGACCGAGGCTGCGATAGGTGAACCACGAAGTAGCGCGGGATTACTGTACTCCTTCTTGTAATTTACTGTATAATTTTTTCAAAAATAAGAATTATGTAAAATAATTCAGATTTTTGAGCATGTGTCAATACAGTTGCATGGAGTACCGTATTTTCCGGACTATAAGGCGAACCTAAAAACCGCAAATTTTCTCAAAAGCCGACAGTGCGCTTTATAGTCCAGTGCGCCTTATATATATGGACCAAATACCGGCCTGCGGGCCACAATTGATCTAAATTTAAACTGGCCCGAAGCATTGTGTCATAAAATCAATCATAAGTGGCCCGCTGAAGACGATGAATCATGAATGAAAAAGACTCATCATTATTTCATCATTATCATTATTTTGTGATTATAAAGTAATTTGTTGCATCCGAAGTTGAAATAAAAAAGACAAAATGATTTGATTTTGATTAAAAATCTGACATGATGCAACCTGACCTGTTTACTGCAGTCACAAACACCAATATCACCCTTCTTATTCACACAACAATAACAACAATAAAACAAACTTAATACAACTAATAAAAAAATCATTCAACTTTCGTAAAATTGTTAATTTGTTATTATTTTAATCTTGAACTTTTCTGGTAGTGCAATTGACAACAGATTCTCATTTGCAATATCAACCTATCTGCAAAGGATATAGTAAAGGGTATAGTTACATATTTACGAGTTCATTCACAATGGTAATGGTTCGTGGAATGTTGGTGCGAATGGTCAGCCCTTATACAGGGCTGTCTCCGAAAATTAATGCATTAATGGTGCGCCTTATAGTCCGGTGCGCCTTATATATGGACAAAGTTTTAAAGTGTGCCATTTATTGAAGGTGCACCTTATAGTCCGGTGTGCCTTATAGTCCGGAAAATATGGTAGTAGAACACCATAGACCAGTACTTTATTTAACTTAATATTTATTGAACAACAATGTAAAATAAGCATAAAATAAATAATAAATTGTCACACAACTTCCAGACAATTATTGACGTCGGCTGGACGTGCACACTGCACACTTTTCCATTTTTTTACGGCAAAACTCCTCAGATGAGAGAGAAAAAACACTACAGCACGGATTCTTGTTAGGAGAACCACGTACATCGTCAATGACTGATGTACCACTGTAACCAGCATGTATGTACGCTAATGTGAAGCAGGAAGTGGTATCGCATTAAAACAGCCTTCAAAATAAAGCACCTTACTTCAAATTAAAGAATAACGTAACTAACATGAAGAATTCTACCAGGTACAAAGCGGTTTTCTACAGCTAGGGATGAACACGGATGTCGACAATGATCATGGCTTTGTTTTTGGCCCGCCGTTACATTATGCAGAATGTCACGTGACACATTCCTGCAGCAGATTGGCTGACGTGAGGGGTAGCAGGTCAAAAGTTAGAGGGGTTTTTGAGTTGGCCGTCGACCCGTCTCAAGCAGCATAAGTAACGTGCCATATTTCACTGTTAGTAACGGTAACGGCGTTACAACAATTGACATAGTAATTGAGTAGAATATCCGTTACTAGAAATCTATTGACACCGTTACCTCTAACACTGTTAGCCGTAACGCTGTCAGTCGCAACGCTGTCAGTAATAAATATTTTACTGGATTGTTGATTATTTTAATGATTTAGTGTACCGCTGATCATCTGTAATATTAGCTGTAATATTTTCAAATTTATTTAATTAAAAAACATCTCTAACTGATGCACTTAAGGTAAATGTAATGCGATAGTTGTAGGCTACGGTTTTCTGAATCCTCAATGAGAGTGTAGCGCGACAAAAGTGGTGTGTGCTCTTTATACACATAAAAATGAAAAAAAAAAAAAATTTATTGCACTTACCCACTCAGAAAGTTGTGTGAGAAAATGACAATATATGTAACTATATTAGTAACCCCTAACACTGAAGTTTGAAAGGTTGTCATAGATGCAGCTAGAAATAGTGTTGGTATTAAAAAAAAAAGTGGTATTGAAAAGATATTGAAAGGTAGAGGTCAACCAATATATCGGTTGGCCGATGTACCAACCGATATATCGGTCCGATATTTGCGATTTTTTAATTCATTGGCATCAGCAATATTTGTGTTTAGTAGCACCGATTTAAAGTCGGGTACGTCCGCGAGCAGCCCCATGTAAATGATACAGTGGAACATGCTGTTGCCGGCTTCCTTACTGAAGGACCCCAAACCATAACGTTTGGAATATGTACCCAACAACAGGTAAGGCTTAGATTCTGATATTTCAAAGTCCTATGTCCATACATTTTCTATATGTTACTAGTAAAGTATAAGTGTTGCTTCATTTAAATCAAATCAAATCAATCTTTATTTGCCAAGTTTGAGCATGCCAAACAAGGAATTTGACTCCGGTACATCTCGGCCTCTGTACAAGCTTTAGGTAGCTAACAACATTAAGGATGTGCAAAAATGACAATTATTCTCAAACATCCCCTGATCTTAAACTCCCAGGAGGGCAAGGAAAAACTCAAAACTCCTACTAGGGGAAATGAGAAACCTTGAGAAGAGACCACAGATGGGTGGATCCCTCTTCCAGGATGACCAGGTTGCAATGGATGCAGAGAGGACACATAGTACACATAATATGGACAATCCAAAGGTAAAGCATCGAGAGCAGGACGTTATTGCACAGTAATGACTCTAAGACTCTATGAGTGGTGTGAATTCATCAGAGTGACAGCCTGGGGGAAGAAGCTGTGTCTGTGTCTGCTGGTTTTGGCGTACAGTGCTCTGTAACGCCGTCCGGAGGGGAGTAGTTCGAACAGACTGCAACCTGGGTGAGAAGGGTCTGTAGAGATGATACTTGCACGTTACCTGGTCCTGGACAGGTACAAGTCCTGGATAGTAGTCCAGAATGTTCGTCCCAATTATCTTCGTTGAAGACAAAGACAAAGAACATCGAACCATCTGGAACTGGCAGCTGCAGGTGGTTGGAGATTCGCTAACTTGCAGTTAACTTGAAGGAATGAAGCTATCAGGAGTTTGCTTGCTTAACATAAGTTTATTAAACCCAATGTTACAAGTTGCGTTTTATTTTTCCACGAGTCTGAGAATTATAGTCTTTGCGTGGGGTGGAGTAGGTAGTAGTCGTAGTATATGGGGTAGAGTAGGTAGTAGTAGTAGTAAAGTAAAAACTATGCAAACATATAAGCAAAACAAGATACATAATTCCTGACATCTTTGGAGTTGTTCTCAATCCTAATTGTAGTACTTGGATCAGAAGAAAAAAAAATGCGCTGGGGAGAGGAGTGGAGGGTAGGGGTGTGCACGGCGGCCGTCAAACATCAAAAACTATTCGTCGACGGGGGGCTTCCCAGTGCATGCCGTTATGCGACTAATGTAATGGTCAATGAGGGGTAGGGGGGTAGAGTTTGGTAATTGTCAATGAGCCATGGATTGGGGGTGGGAGGGATGGCTGTGTCGCGGCCGTCACACGCCAAAAACTATTCAGTAGGGAAAAGGATGGAACTTAATTGATGTGCGTAGTTATAACATGTTTGAAAAAAACTATGAAAAACTAACTATGAAAAAAAACTGTGACTTATAGTCTGGAAAATACGGTAATTGGCAGAAGAAATAAATAAAAGGTTGATGGAGCCACTCCAGAAAGACTTAATGAATATGATTATACAAACACAGAATCTAAACATAAAGTAGAAGTGCAGAAAATTGAAAATAAGTGCTTGCATTAATAACAGAGCAAACCATTAGAAGGCTGCCTCTGACAGGAGAGCCATGGCAAGAAATCACTGCCCACCAGCACTACTGAAAGGAAATGTGGAAACAAGGAAAATGATGCTACAGGCAGGGCAAAAAACAGGAATCTGATCAACTTCAGGTAGAAACAAAAATATTGCAAAGATGTGTGCACAGAAACAGAGGATTTAATAAAGACTCTTCTTTCATTAAAGTACAAACCCACAATCACTGAAATGTGAGGCAGTTGTGCTCAGCAGTCGGCCACCTTTTCCCTATTTATAGTCTTGACATGAAATTCAGCTTATCTCAGTGATTTTGAACATGTTGTATGTATATTCTTTCATTTTTCAAATTGGATAAGTTCAATACAGACAGTGTGGTAACAATGGATCCTCTGTGGTGCACACATTAAAAGCATCTAATTTTCACCTGCACACGCAATCAAGGCCATAAAACAATATGTTACAGCCTTGAATAATTACCAATGTGGCAACTTTCATAATTGAATAGTACCACTTAAACAATCCCACTTGGCTAAGGTGTATTAAAAAAGGGCTGGTCTTAATTTGAATGTGTCAAAGAAAACAAATTAGATTGTTGCACGGAGCGATCTCTCTGAAGTCAGGTAATAAGGTCGACAACCACTTTGCTACTTCGTTATTTGTTTTTTCCTAAATTAACCTCAGTTGTATGGTTTAAACATTCCAGAGAAGAAAATAGAATTGTACTTAATCCCAAGCAAGTGCTAATACTTGCACAATGCACAGAGATTCAAAACCAGCATCCAGTATTAGGGTTTTTAAAGACATTGCACAACTGCACGCTAATGTTTAAATTATCACAAAGGGTTCTGTATGATTTAATTAGGTTAATAGCCGCTTTTGAGTCTAATATAAGACAAAATAACTGACTGGAAATGTTCAACTGAGTTTGTGCACATTTGCACATGTTAAAAATATATTCATAAAACAAAGCTCAAAACATCACTATCAGCCTCCTGGGCGGTATTGCATATGAAAATATTTTCTCAATTGCTTTACCTGGATAAATGGTTTTAAAGAGTTTATATATATTTTTTTTTAATAACAACAATGTAATTTTACTGTCACCTTGGTGTGCTTTGCCATAGCCCTTGACCGTCTACCTTTACATTGTACCTTCATTCCAAATAATTTTATTCTTAATTCTATTCTTATTTGGCAAGAGAAACAGTGAATGTTCTTGAAGATTTGCTTAAAAATAGAATAATAAATGTATTCAGATACTGTATATATATATATATATATATATATATATATATATATATATATATATATATATATATATATATATATATACATACACACACACACATACAGGACTGTCTCAGAAAATTTGAATATTGTGATAAAATTATTAATTTTGCAATTTAAAAAAAAGTCATATATTATGGATTCATTACAAATCAACTAAAATATTGCAAGTGTTTTATTATTTTAATATTGCTGATTATGGCATACAGCTTAAGAAAACTCAAATATCCTATCTCAAAATATTAGAATATCATGAAAAAGCATACTAGTAGATGTCAGGGTTTTCCAGATTACCTTTGTCGTATGATTATGTTGGAATGCAACCTGTAATAAATAACCTAGCTTGTCCCATCCTACACAACGTCGTAAAACACCTCCTGATATGCTTTGACTAGAGGTCAAGGGCTTCAACCCTATCCAGTCCACTCTTACCCCCATCCTGTTTCTCTTAATAAAAATGCTCTTGCAGGAGGCGAGAGTCAGACCTCAGTCAATCATCGCTGTACACACAGCGACGAATGGACTCTCCACCTGCAGGTGTTCAAGAGGACTCGTCTCCCGTGTGGTTCTTGAAAAATAAGTTAGAGTGAACACCACTCTAACATTTTGTTGCCGAAACCCGGGACTGGCTGACGGAGGAGGACGTGCTGTATTGTTGATAGGCGACAGGTCCATTAGGAGGACCTGTTAAAGAAAGACCTGGGAAGGAAATTCTTCGCTGGGCCAGCATCTTAGGTCTGCCTTCGTCTGACAGAGGTGGATTGACGGGATCTGACAGTGCAACGAACCAGGGGACAAGTAAGTTAAAGCCCTAAAGTTGTGTGATTGTGTCGTTCTGAAACGTGTACAAGTAAAAGTAAAAATGCACAGACTCGTGGAAGGAGGGGGTGTTGTAGAGTCCCCCTCTGGATGAAGTGGCTCTTCTGGAGCAGTGGTTCTAAACTGTTTTATATATTTTTGTAAAATCTCACGTACATCCTAGAGTACCTCCGTGTACCCTCATTTGACAACCACTGTTCTAAAGAGTAAAACTTCGCGTTGGCAGGGCTGGGTAACAGGACTGTTGTCTTTAGTTCCCAGGGAAGGTGGGGGGTGTTGTAGAGTCCCCTCTCCGGATGAAGCAGCTCTTTTTAAAAAAAAAAAAAAAAAAGAGGACTTCGCGTAGGCAGGGATAAGAAATTTGTGTGGTTGAGAGTGTGACTGGTAGGATAAATTGACTAAATAGCAGTTCTAGCATTGATCCACGGCAATAACACAGGCTAGTAATTTGTTGAAAGGTCAATTTAAACCTGTATTGAGGATCCTCAAAGAAAAAGAAAAAAAATTGAAAACAATTTGAAAAAGCTAAAACCACTAAAATTAAGATGGGAAATAAGAACGATAAATCTCTAGCTCTTGACGGAGATGAGAAGTACATGCCGAGTAAATTTCTTAATTGTATGCAATACATGCCAAAGTGGAAGAAAAAGTATGGAGTAGAAGGGAAGTTGAAAGTTGAAATGTGGAACGTTATGGCAGAACTTTTGGAGGAGAGTGTGGCTAGGAAGCCAAAGGGATTGAGAAAGGAAAGAAAAGAGAGGAGAAAACAAATCCAAAAGACAAAAAATAGAAAGGTGAAAGGTGATGAGGCTGCGAGTGTCAAAAAAGGCGAAAGTTCTGATGTATTTCATCTAGATGATAATGGTAATGATCTAGATGAAGATACAATGGTCTTCTTTCAAAGTTCCCAAAGGGGCAGAGGAAGAGTTAGAGACCAATAAGGCCGCAGGCCGCCATTCAATTCAAACTCCACATCAAATTTGGACTGTTGGAACTGTGGGAAACGGGGACACTTGGCAAGAATGTGTTGTCGTGTAAAACAAAACCGCGGAGGAAGAAGCAGAGGAAAAGTCACATTTTCAGCATGACAAGCTTCCTCCCCTTTGACCGCTCATGCTCATACAGAGAAAGAAAGAATAGATGCCCTAATGACAGCAGAACATGTCATTGTCAGATTATTAGAAATATTTTTTAGAGTATTAGAGCTCCTGTCCATCCAAGAAGTGTGACAATGCTGTTTGTATGCCCAATGACAAATGACCAGAGATCAAATTGTGTGCACACTAAAGTTAAAATGTGCAAATCAAGTGGTAAAGAAATAAAACTTGCTTCTAGAAGATAAATAAAAAATTAGAATGTGCTGTCCTCGTGTGCGTGGGAGGGACCAGCTCATGATCGACCGCAGGAAATGGCCAGCCTATGACGAAGCATTGGTGCTGGGACCTACCTTTCACGCGCGAGAGCTGTGCATGTGTGTGCGTATGTGTTAAAATGATGAAAATTGGCTAAACTTTTAGTGTAAAGAAATTTGCTAGACTGTGGTCTATCCAATTTGCACCGCAGAACAGAAACGATTTGGAAAGATAAAAATGAGAGGAAAAGAGAGAAATCTGTTTGCGAGCAGAAACTAATCCACATTAGTGCATGTTAGTGTCGAGCCCTCATGAGAAATTCGTAGGAAAAAAAAACGACAGAACATGCTTTCAGGAATTGGACGAAGCAAAATTGTGAATTTAAGATATTGCAATGCTACATTTAATTGGAATAATTGATTGGTTGTGTTATAAGATTATACAACATTCTATATGCGAGCTAAATCTCAGAGATTGATTTATTTAAATTTGAAAACAAAGAAAAAATTCTGATTAATTTGCCAGTAGTTTTTTTTGTGTTGAGTTTTTTTGGATTGGTGGAGTGTTCTATCAGGAATCTTGAGTTGAAAATGGTGTATGAATGTTGTGTGGGGGGGGCTTGGATAAATTGGGACCAATGTGATGGAAAGACTCCTTTTTGGAGACTGTGTGTGAGATGCAAATGAGCATTGATGAATGATTGCCTGAATGGAAGGAAAATACACGTTGAATGGTTGAAGTTGTTGGCGACTACTATGGAAAATTAGTAGCGCGACTTTGAAGAAAGAGTGATTTTGAGTAAGAAAAATAAAATAACTTTTTTTAATTTAAGAAAAAAGAAAAAAAACGTTGCTTTTGGATTGATAATTAACTAGAGAAAAACCTGGAGAACCAGTAACATGCAGGAGATGTGTGAACTGGGAAATTGAGAAGCGTTTTGGAAAAAAAAGTCAAATTAAATGATGATAGAATCATATGTAGTAAAGAACACATTCTCCCAAAAAGTTTGTCAAGGTGTGAGGCATGGGTGTTGCCAAGCCTTAGAAAGAGGGCGTGAGTAGGACACATAGTGAAAGATAGTAATAATACAACACTTTACGACATATGGATTTTCTAATACATTTGGTGTTATACTGTGGTATTTTTTTATTCTGGTATCATGCAATGTATATCTCACTAGTAAGCCTAAATGTGACCGGGTTATGTTCGGGTCAGGTTCGTGCGGGATTGTTTGGGGCTTAGTCCAGGAACATACATTCATTGGCACCAGACACATCTGGTTTCCATTAGGGACTGACAAGATATTCACCGTGTAGAGTTAGGGAGGCTGACTGCGGGGTCATAGAGCCCCGTGTGCGCGCACCCGAGTGAAGGGAAGCATGGGGGTGTAAGTTTTAGGGCGAGAGTATACAAAGGGACTCGACATCTTGGCTAGGGCGCGAGACACTTCTCTCTGACATCGGTTGAATAAAATCTTTCCCCAATCAGCCATGTGTGACTGAAGTATTCCTTCCCCAAGCCAGCCACTTTTTCACCGTTTGTTTGGAAGACCAGCTGACCATCGAAGAGAATTCACCACAATACCATTAATTTAAAATTTTCTACAAACATTTGCTTGAAGCAATCAGACGATGATTGAAAAGTGACTACATAAGCTATGAGGAAGTTGTGTAGGTGTTAAGGGCACATGCTTATGCGCTTCCCTGGCAATAAAATTGACTACAAGAGTTGAAAAAGCAGACGTAGGACATTCCTTGGCAGGTAGCATGATCAGAGCACCCAAACCGAAAGATGTGTCGAACGCAAATTTACTGCCGCCTGATCTTTCTTCCCCACAGGTCAACAACTGCTCCAAGCCAGGAGACTGAGACGGCATAAAGGTCGTCAAAAAGGACAAACTGGGCCAGCCATGGTGGGAGGGTCCGTCCCAAGTCTTGCTGACTACCCCCACTGCACTGAACATTGCTGGAAGGCCCAGCAAAGTTTCACCTCAGTCACTGGACGTTGCAGAGAGTGCTGTACCCCATTTTCGGAGTGGGGGGAAGTCTGACTACAAAGGGGCCTTGTCGTTTAGGGCGGGGTGTCTCAATGTTGGTGAAGAATGGAATCCATAAGATCCCCACTCTGACTAGGCAATGGGAAATATCGGTGTCTCTGTCATCCGAGTAGCAATGAGGCTCCACATGTCAGGTGGATCGTCTGCTGCGTTGTGCTTGGAGCGTGCTATGGTCTATGGGCTCGTCTGAATAGACCAAGTGACAATGTCGACCGAGGAAAAAGATGGTCACATGATGAGAACTTTGAGGACTGGTCATGGGACCCTAGAAACCCACACAAAACCAACACTTGGTACCGGTGTGTGACGTTCACTGTGCGATCCCACACACAGGAGTGATGCTGTGTGTTCCAAACTCCCTCCCTTCCTCCACACAAGTTCGCTTGGAGGCCAGAGCAATGAATGTCACTGAAGTGACATGTATGGCATCCATGGGAGGAGTTGGATATCAACTTCGAGCTGTCACAGTCAGTGATGCCGACCCTTCCCGCCCTGGACTTGCAGACGGTGCCTATGATCAGCTTTTCTGGGCAAATCTCAATGAGACTGTTAAAGGACGAACATTGCCGCAAGTGGCCTACACAGAGAGACCGGCTGGAGGGAACTACACATGTTACATCCAAGGTAACGAGACCCACGAATGCATTAACGACGACTGCTCTCCAGGAGGAAATTGGATGGGAGCTTTGGACATCACCTCTGAGTGTCAGGATAAGAGAGCCATTTCAGGTGGTGACGGCTCTCCCACCAACATGGCTGCACCATCAAACGGAACATACTTCATACAGAATGGCTGGTGGCTTTATGGTCACAAGGTTTGTCAGGTTTATTTTACTGACATGTGTACTATAAAGTAAAGAAAAAAGACTCAGCAAACAGACATCACAATGAGACAAGAATATTAATTTGAATGTTCGCGCGGAGTGCAGTACAAATAGCTTACAACAATCTCACTATACACTAAATATCTGTATGCACTCCTGCTCTTTTTATTTGGATTTGTCCTACCCACAATGTGAGACAAAAAGCCCCTAAGGGAGGGGCAAAGCATGTGGGCTTTGTCTCGTAAGCAAAAATAAAGCACAAGGTGTTGCATACTTATATGGCAATGTCGGCAAAACAATTTAAGCAATCAGCATCTCTCTTTGTCTCTGTGATAAAAACAGGAAACTTGACGTTTTCTTACCGTCCCATCTGAGTGTGTAAAATTGCGGTCAGGCGTGTTGTTTCTACGAATTGTCTCGGTAGACGTTCTCTTTTTGCAGAGTTGCAAGCTGGTAGCTGATATTCTAATTTTCTGAGACAGTCCTGTATATATAGGTGTGTATATATATATATATATATATATATATATATATATATATATATATATATATATATATATATATACAGTATATACAGTGGTCCCTTGCTACTTCGCGTTTCGTTTATTGCGGCTTCACTACATCGCGGATTTGTTTTCCAAATTAGAAAACTATTTAAAAGTCAAACTAAAACTTCTAAATGGAGGAAATGTGTCAAATCTTTAGGACAATGTAGTATTGCTCCAAATGTTCGTTTACATTCTTTTAGAAGTCCGTTTTCGTGTGATAGCACGATCACAAATTAGCATCTTTCCGCTAACTCGTTAGCCTGCCCAGTACTTCTTGTTGGTGACCGTACTTCTCGGATTTCACTTATTGCGGGTGGTTTTTGGAACCGATTATCAAAGTCAAAGTCTGCTTTATTGTCATTTGCTTCACGTCAAGACATACAAAGATCGAAATTGCGTTTCCCACTATCCCACGGTGGAGACAAGACATATTACACCCAATTAGTCCACAGACAAACAAAATATTCAAGTAAACAATACAAAAAGTAAAAAAAAGAAGGCACATAGAGAGAGAGCGGAGGCTTCGTGGCCGTTTGTCTACCGTCGATCACCGGACACAAAGTATGGCTGTGGATCAAGACGTTTGTACGGCTTCGTGCACCAACTACACCCTTCTCTTAGAGAGGTTGTCCCTGCTAGAGGGACGTGTCCGCCAGTTAGAGCAGAATAGTACGATAACAGTAGATGTGGCGGACACAGACGCGGACTGTAGTCAGCCCGCTAAGTTAGCATTAGCCCCAATCGGCTTGCTAATCGCGATGAGCTAGGTAAGACGCATAGCCATCCAAAGTCATCTGGGTCTACTGGCCCTCGCACTTTGGTCATAGGTGACTCCATTACCCGAAATATTACGCTTAAAAATCCAGCCACGGTAATGTGTATTCCTGGGGGCAGAGCACCCAACATAGAAGCTAATCTTAGGGAGCTGACTCGCAATAGGCCTAGTCAACAGCGTAGTTCCAACAACACTAACTACTCGGACATAGTGATACACATCGGTGCCAATGATGTTAGGATGAGGCGATCAGAGATCACAAAGAAAAACATAGCGAGGACTTGTGATGCCGCCAGAAAGATGAGTCGGCATTGAGTATTTGTCTCTGGCCCCCTGCCTGGGAGAGGCACTGATGAGAGGTTTAGCAAATTAGTCTCTCTTAATCGATGGATGGCTGGGTTCTGTAAAAAGCAGGGACTGTATTTTATAGATAACTGGTCCTCCTTCTGGGGCCACCCCGACCTGCTGAGGAAGGACGGCCTTCACCCTAACCGTGAAGGCGCCTTCACTCTTTCTAGGAATATAGATTACTGATTGAGCCACTCATGACAGGTCACTTTAGAGCAGGCCGGGGCACAGGTGATTAGACCACCTGTTAGGATGGGTTTGGAGTCTGTTAAGTTAACATTAACTAGCGCTAGGCTAGACTTCCAGCAAGCACATAGCTCCTTGTGTAGACTAGAGCGTCACGGTTTGAGTAGTGTTACAGTACACGTGAGCACACTTTCTACTGGGGTAGTGGACAAATCCAATCACTCCACCCCGACCGGTATCGCTGATGAAACGGTGCCTGTTTCAGATAATTTTACAAGTGTAACAAATATTTACTATCAAATTCCCACGGTCGTATCATCCCACCGCGCTAATAAACATTTGAGAGGTGATGTCAGGCCTAGAGAACACAATCTTACTCGCATTTCATTTAAAAATCCTTCGATAGATACGCACCCTGATCGACCGATTAGATTTAAACTCAGTTTTATGAATATTAGATCGCTTCATACGAAAGCAGTTCTCGTTAATGACCTCATCACAGAACATAATCTAAACGTTTTTGGTCTTTGCGAGACCTAGTTAAAACCTAATGAACTGCTGCCGCTTAACGAGGCCTCGCCTCCAAATTATGTGAGCTTGCATGTGGCGCGTCCTCGAAAAAAGGGTGGGGGTGTCCCCCTGATCTCAAATTCCGAGCTTAGATTCAGGCCTCGTTCGATTAACGTATTTAAAACATTTGAAGTTCTCACTGTCCGATCCACCACTTTACCATCATTTTATCTTGCTGTTATTTACCATCCACCCGGGGCTTACTCTGGCTTCCTGGATGAATTTTCAGAATTCGTGGCTGATCTAGTGACAAATGCGGATAATATAATAATCATGGGCGATTTCAATATCCACATGAATTTACCGTCAGAGCCACTTACTTCGGCATTTCAGATTTTAACTGATACGTTTGGTTTTACGCAAGCCGTACAGGCAGCAATGCATAAGAATGGAAATACCTTAGATTTGGTATTACCCCGAGGATTTGCAACCTCCAATATAACAGTACTGCCGTACACTACTGTTTTGTCTGACCATTACTTAATAAAATTTGAAATTTTAGTTCTTTGTCAAAGACAAGAGAGCAATCAGAATTATAGCAGCCGTAATATTAACTCCATGACTGCAACTGCTCTATCTGAATTCCTGTCGCTGGCAACTGCCATATTTCCCGCATATATCGGCTCTATTGATAATCTTACAAATGAATTCAATGCGACATTGTTAAATGCATTGTTAAATCTGCGGCGCCGCTACGTCTGAAAACTCGCCGTAGATTTCCTACTCTGTGGTTCACAGATGAAACACATACGCTTAAGCAATTATTTAGAAAGCATGAGCGCGGATGGCGTTTAACCAAACTTGAGGTTTTCCATCAGGCATGGCAGGACAGCCTCCTGAAATATAAAGATGCGCTTAGCAAAAAGTCGTTATTTTTCGCAAGTCATTAATCTCAATAAAAACAATCCTAAATACCTATTTAACTTAACTTAACTATTTGATACAGTGGCAAAGCTAACACTACGCCAGCCGACCCCCGATAGCTCCTTCCACTCAGCTGACGAGTTCATGAAATGTTTTGCTCGGAAGATTGAATCCATTAGGGATGAGATCAAGAATAGCGTTCCAATCACTCAGTCGAGACCGCCGATTACCGGCGCTGATGATCATGCAATAACCCTTCCAAATTTTAAAAGCGTGTCCCTTGAAAGCCTTACACAATTGGTTAGTGCGGCTAAACAAACAACATGTTTACTCGACCCGCTTCCAGCCAAACTATTTAAATATACCGTATTTCCCGGTGTATAAGTCGACTCGGTGTATAAGTCGACCCCCTAAAATTCGACGGAAATTTACGATTTTATTACATATCCTTTGTATAAGTCGAGCTCAATTGTTGCATTATATTAAACTTCAAAATTCAATCAGAAATATGCGAAATTTATTGACGAAATGTGTTCAAATTCCGGGAGGCCGTGCGCATGCGCAGTGGCCGGAAATAGCTCCAGCCGAGCGGATCGGCTGTTTATAAGCACCGCGGAGGAGATCGCGGAGCCTCATTCGACTTCCAGCGGCCGGCGAGCTCGCGCACGCCGCCCGGCACCACCGGGAGGCCGGAAATGGCTCCAAGCCGAGCGGATTGGCACTTTATAAGCACCGCGGAGGAGATCGCGGAGTCTCATTCGACTTCCAGCGGCCGGCGAGCTCGCGCTTGCCGCCCGGCACATCCGGGAGGCCGTGCGCACGCGCCAAGTGGCCGAAAATAGCTCCCGCCGAGCGGATCGGCTGTTTATAAGCACCGCGGAGGAGATCGCGGAGCCTCATTCGACTTCCAGCGGCCGGCGAGCTCGCGCACGCCGCCCGGTTCAAATTTTCTAAGTGCCAACGGCTCTTGCGCCATAAAGAGTCCCCCTCGGCTGGTTCCCCATGTCGGCCAGAACAAGTGAAAATTCGGCCTCTTCCCCTGGAAGTCTGGCCAAGTTTGGCGAATATTTTCTAAGTGCCAACAACTCAACAGCCGTAAAGTGTCCGCCTCAGCTGGTTCCCCATGTCGGCCACTACAAGTGAAAATTCGGCCTCTTCCCCTGGAAGTCTGGCCAAGTTTGGCAAATATTTTCAAAGTGCGAACGACTCAACCGCCGTAAAGTGTCCGCCTCGGCTGGTTCCCCATGTCGGCCATAACAAGTGAAAATTCGGCCTCTTCCCCTGGAAGTCTGGCCAAGTTTGGCGAATATTTTCTAAGTGCCAACGACTCAACCGCCGTAAAGTGTCCGCCTCGGCTGGTTCCTCCGGTCGGCCAGAGCAAGTGAAAATTTGGCCTCTTCCCCTGGAAGTCTGGCCAAGTTTGGCGAATATTTTCTAAGTGCCAAGGACATTCATTTAGACATGGTGATTGAATGTTTACGTACCGGTAGTTATTGTCGTTGCTTGACGCGCGATGACTCGCACATTCGCTCAATACCCAGTACTTCCCCCTAGCAGTCATCGTCGCTGTCTGGCTTTCGATGTCCGTTATTGAGGTGAGAATATTTGAAATTGTTGCTGAGGATGCGTGTTAATGCGACGAACGCTTTATAATGATTCAGTTTCTCGCTGTTTGATGAGCCTGACGGACGCACACCCACGCACAATGAGATGCATGAGAAACGGCCTTGGTTACCATCACATTTGAAGCAATGAATATGAAGTTAAATTTTATGACTCGGTGAATAAGTCGAGGTCGATTTTCTTCGGTCGATTTTGGATGGAAAAAGGTCGACCAATACACCGGCAAATACGGTCATCAATCTGTCTGTCTCATCTGGGATAGTACCAACAGCCTTTAAAACCGCTATCATTAAACCGTTACTTAAGCGACCAAATCTTGACCCAGACTGTCTCAGTAATTATAGGTCAGTTTCAAACCTCCCATTCATAGCAAAACTTCTTGAAAAAGTAGTAGCGCGGTAGCTTATTGATTACATGGTCGCCAATAATCGATATTAATCTTTTCAGTCTGGTTTTAGAGCCAATCATTCCACTGAGACAGCACTTGCTAAAGTGACTCATGATCTCCTCATAGCTATGGATTCAAACATTTCATCGGTATTGTTACGACTCGACCTTAGTGCTGCCTTTGACACTGTAGACTTCGATATTTTATTAGGGCGTCTTAAAAGTTGTGTTGGTATTTCAGGGTCAGCACTAGGCTGGTTCTATTCCTATCTATCAGACAGGACGCACCGAGTGGTCCATGACAATACGTCCTCTGAGCTTTATAATGTTACGTGTGGTGTCCCAGAGGGATCGGTACTCGGACCAATTCTATTCAATATTTATATGAATCGGCTCGGGGACATAATATGTAAATATAATATTAGTTTTCAATGTTACGCGGATGACACCCAATTATATATACCGTTATCGATGACAGATTCGCGGGACTGTTGTAATCTCGAGGCGTGCCTTGCGGAGATCAAGCAATGGATGTCTCTCAACTTCCTTCGTCTTAACCCAGATAAAACTGAGATGTTGATAATTGGTCCAACTCGTTATCAACACTTATTTAAGGAAACCACTATAACTATAGAAAACCGTACTATCACTCAGAGCGATACTGTAACTAATCTCGGGGTAATATTTGACCAAACACTCTCCTTTCAAAAGCACATTAAGAATATAACCAGAATTGCGTTTTTTCACCTTCGTAATATTGCTAAGATTCGTCCTATCCTCTCAACCGGTGATGCGGAAACTATTATACACGCGTTCGTCACGTCGCACCTGGACTACTGTAATGCATTATTCTCTGGTCTTCCTAAGTCCAGCATCAAACGTCTACAGTTAGTACAAAATGCTGCTGCGAGGCTGCTCTCACGGACAAGAAAATTTGATCACATTACCCCAATATTAGCCAATAAATGGCTCCCGGTCCATTTCAGATATGACTTCAAGGTTCTTCTATTAACCTATAAATCACTGCATGGCTTAGCGCCTTCATATCTCGTCAACCTAGTTGCTCCTTATGTTCCGTCTCGTAACCTTCGTTCGCAAAACGCTAGTCTTTTAGTGACACCGAGGGCCAATAAAATGTATGCAGGTTCCAGAGCATTTTCTATTTGGGTGCCATAGCGTTGGAATGCCCTACCAATGGATATTAGAACTGCTACCTCAGTAGAAACATTTAAGACACGTTTAAAGACACATTTCTATGATATGGCCTTTAATTAACCTGTAGTGGCCGATTTGGCTGGAGTTTGTTTTCGTTCCCTCTCCCCACCCCTCCCCGACTGGGGAGGTGGTTAGGTGGCACCAAGGCTGACAGCGGCTATCTGGATTCTCGTGGACCAATTCAGGATGAGGGAATTGCAGCTCACCCTCCTCGAAGACACTGCTAGGACAATCGAGGGCTCCTCCGGCAGCTCTTCGCTTTGAGTTGGACATCCACTTTTCATTGATTTTCATAATATGTATTATTTGTGCCCTCTCTGCATCCATTGCAGCCTGGTGATCCTGAAAGGGGGATCGTTCCATCTGTGGTCCTTTCTCAAGGTTTCTCATTTTCCCCTGGTAGGGTTTTTTCGAGTTTTCCCTTGCCCTTTTGCGAGCTTAAGATTAGGGGATGCTTTGAGAATAATTGTCATTTTTTATCTATGTGAAGCCCTTTGAGACTTCCTGTTGATTTAGGGCTATACAAATAAACTTGACTTGACTTGACTTGACTTGAAATGCAATGAATAAATAAGAGCAACTCAGCTGAAATGGTGCAATTGTGCATACAGCAGACAGTCAGTATAATAGCGCAAAAGTACAAGTGGAGTATGCAAGTGGAGAAGTGCAAAGCAGCCATCGTGGCCCAAAAGGCCAGGATGTTATGCAGCCGAGGGAGGAGGGGGGAGAGAGTTCAGGATCCTAACAGCCTGGTGTATGAAGCTGTTGGTGAGTCTGGTGGTGCGGGAGGACATGCTTCTCTACCTCTTCCCAGAGGGCAGTAGATCAAACAAATTGTGAGCGGGGTGACTCACATCACTCACAATTGTGGTTGCCTTGCAGGTGAGGTGGGAGGTGTAAATGTCCTTTAGGGAGGGGGGTGAAGCACCAATAATCCGTCCAGCTGTGTTCACTATGCGCTGCAGGGCTTTCCTGTTGTATTCAGTGCAGCTTCCACCCCACACAGCGATACAGCTGGAGAGGATGCTCTAAATGGTGCCTCGGTAGAATGTGGTCATGATGGCTGGTGGAGCACTTGCTCGCCTGAGTTTCCGCAGGAAGTACAGGCGGCGCTGAGCTTTCTTCGCCAGTGATGCAGTGTTGATGGAGAGGTCTTCACTAATGTGCACCCCCAGGAATCTGATGCTGCTCACTCTCTCCACCACAGCACCGTCAATGGTCAGTGGCAAGTGTTGGGTGTGACCCTTCCGGAAGTCAAAAACAATCTCCTTGGTCTTGCTGACGTTCAGCAGGAGTCTGTTGTCCCTGCACCACGTGGTCAGAAGGTCGACCTCCGACCTGTATTGAGTCTCGTCGCCCTTCGTGATGACACCCACCAGAGTAGTGTCGTCAGCAAATTTCACTATGCGGTTGTTGCTGTAGGTAGCAGCGCAGTCATGCGTCAGCAGGGTGAAGAGCAGCGGACTGAGCACGCAGCCTTGGGTGGCCCCCGTGCTCAGCGTGATGCTGCTTGAGATATTGTCGCCAACTACTACTTGAGGCCTCTCACAGAGGAAGTCCAGTAGCCAGTTGCAGAGGTAGGTACTGAGTCCCAGTTTGTCGAGTTTGCAGATGAGTCGTTGTGGTACAATGGTGTTGAAAGCAGAACTGAAGTCTACTAAGAGCAATCTCACATACGAGTTTATCCGCGATAAACGAGGGATTACTGTGTGTGTATATATGTATATATATATATATATATATATATGATAGATAGATATAGATAGATAGATATATGATATGATAGATAGATTTATGATAGACTCGTGCTCACATATACATATATTGTAGCGTTTCAATGTATCAGGCACGTCGTGGTTCGTAACTGGCTCTTCTCACATCGGCGCTCGGAGACATCAAAGTCAAGTCCCCCTCCCACACACGCGCGCTCCTCACCCCCCCCCCCCCCCCCTTGCTGCCTTCACGGCCTCCCTAGGCAATTGGACTACCGAACAGTAATTGTACACACAAGTTGCTACACTGCTCCTCCCTGTCTCAAAAACCTCGTCCTGAGGTGTCACAAACAAAATCAGCAAGGTGACCCAGTGGCCTTCTCTGTTGCAGAGTGCGGTCTGAGTTCGGCTGCCTCAGAACAGCCTGTTTGGCACCAGGCGATGAGTCTACAGGAACAACGGCCTGTTTGGGGGAGAGAGGAGGAACAGTGGTCCGTCTTGGAGATGTGAGAGTTGTGCCACGCCGGGCCAGAGTCCGGGATCCCGTGTGCCACTGCGGACGAGCATCACCTTTATATGGGGCCAGGCGGTCCCTATGAAGAGCCACCCGCCTGCCACTAGGGGGCAGCTGTAGCCTGTATACCACCTCCCCTAGTCTTTATAGCACCTCACACGGCCCCACCCAATGGCTGTCTAATTTAGGGCACCTGCCTCTTTTTCTTCTTGGACTGTATACCCACACCAGCTCTCACGCCATGAAGTCTTCCTCTGGCCCGCATGTCGTAGTTCCTTTTCTGTCTAAGGCCTGCTTTCGGCAGTTGATCTCGAGAAAAAGTGTGGGCTGACTCCAACCGGTCCTGGAGCCTCCTGGCATATTACGGTCCTGGCGGCACGGCCGGCGTATCTGGAGGTCTGCCAAATGCCATTTCTACCATCGCCCGCGGTTCTCCACCCAGCATGAGCAGGACTGGAGTGCACAAGGTAGAATCCTGCACAGCAGACCTGTAAGCCCACAAGACTAGGGGGAGGTGCTTGTCCCAATCTCGTTGGTGATCCGCTGTGAGGATTGCAAGTTGTTTTGCCAAGGTCCTATTAAAGCGTTCAACGGGTCCATCACTTTGAGGGTGAAGAGGTGTAGTGCGCATTTTTTCCATGCCCATTCTCTCACACATTGTCACAAACACAGCTGACTCAAAGTTTCTTCCCTGGTCCCTGTGAATGACCTCGGCTACCCCAAATCTTGCGAACCTTCCACCAGGGCATTTGAAACGGTCTCAGCCTCTTGATCGGCAATGGCATATGCTTCCGGCCATTTTGTGAAGTAGTCCATCGCAGCTAGGACAAAACGATTACCTTTGTTGGTGCGGGGAAATGGGTCCATTATGTCCACAGCAATTCTTTCCATTGGTGCACCGACTGTTAGTTGTTGTAGACGCGCACTAGACTGTTCCGGGGGTCCCTTGTACGCTGTGCAGAGGTCACAGCGGCGGCAAAAGTCCTCAACATTTCTCCTGAGCTGACCCCAATAAAAACTTTGCCAGAGTCGGTGGAGGGTTTTTGAGACGCCAAAGTGCCCTGCTCCTGGAGGCCCATGACATGCTTTCAACACAGCCTCTCTCAGAGCCTTGGGGACAACCACCTGCCACCTCTCGGGTTCTTTCCAAGCTCTCTGGAGTACTCCATCCCTCCACCCGGAGCGTCTCCTTCTTGGCGTATAGTCCCTTCATGGCAGGCGAGTGCCCAGCGACCTCTTCCCACTTTGGTGTTTGGCCCCATTCCACACACTGCAAAATGGGTTGCAGATCCACATCCTGTTGCTGCTGTTTCCTCCATTCGGATGCATCCACAACTCACATCATGCAAACATGTTCGCCGAGATCATGCGTAGGATCCTGCTCCTCACTGCACAGCTCTTTCTCTCTGCTTTGTTTTCGCTTACAGAAGCAGCAGCCAGCAAGTTCACAAGGGCGTCGAAACATAGCGTACGCGTTGTTATGGCGAGGCCCGGCCCTGTGCTCACTCGGAAGGTATATGGTGCTAGTTCTTCAAGCCAGCGTGCAATCTGTCCTTCGGGTTACTTAAAAGACATGAGCCACTGGAGTTCAGCATGGTCAGTGCGTACCGTGAAGGGTAAACCCGCCAGATAATATCAAAAGTGGCTTATAGCCCTCATGATAGCCAGCAGTTCCCTACGTGTGACGCAATAGCATCGCTCCGCCTTGTTGAAGGTTTTGCTGAAGTATGCCACAACTTTTTCTCCCTTCGCCCCCACTTGACTCAAGACTGCCCCATCCCAACATTGCTGGCATCTGTGTCCAGGAAGAACAGCCGTTTAGGATCGGGGGGAACAAGGATGGGAGACTCTGTCAATGCTCCTTTCAAGGAGCTGAAAGCCTGTGCGCACTCCACCGTCCACTCGAACTTAGTGTCCTTGCACTGCAGGTGGAAAAGAGGCGTGGCTAAACACGAAAATCCCCGTACAAACAGCACAACAGATTAGGATGCTAATCCAAGAAAGCTCTTCAGATCCCGCAAGTTGTTGGGAGCAGGCCAGTCTCGCACGGCCTGTACCTTCTCCTCCAGAGTCCTAATGCCTTCCCCTCCCACCTTGTGTCCCAAGAACTCCAACTCTCTCCTCATGAAGCAACACTTGTCAGGATGTAACTTCAGGCCAGCAGTGGAAATTCTTTGTAGTACCTGGCGCAGGGCCCCCAAAACTGCCTTGAAAGAGTTCCCATGGACAAGAATGTCGTTCAGATAGACCAAACATACCTGTCAGGGAATGCCAGCCAGTACCTTTTCCATAAGCCGGTCGAAAGTAGCGGGTGCGTTCGACAGACCAAAACAGAGGACTCAGAACTGCCACAACCCTCTTCCAGTACAGAAAGCTGTTTTTGGCCGTTCCTCGGGGGCGAGAGGCACCTGCCAATATCCGCTGTGCAGGTCCAGCGAGGAGAACCAGGATGACCCAGATGCCAGGTCCAGGGTCTCATCAATGCCGGGCAGAGGGTAGGAGTCTTTCTTCGTCACACTGTTCAGGGGTCGATAATCCACACATAATCTCTTTTTCACTGACTTTTTCTTGTTAACCATGACGACCCCTGAGGCCCATGGGCTATCAAATGGCTCAATGATGTCAGCCTTCAGCATCTCATCAATTGCCTTGTCAGCGTCTTTCTGATGTGCCAGCGGAAGGTGGCGGGGTTGTGTTTTGATGGGCCGTGCATCTCCAGTGTCAATGTTGTGCTGCACTAGGTGTGTCAGGCCCACCTCCTCTTCATTCAGTGCAAAAATGTCCTTGAATTCTCACAGTAGAAGCCACAGCTCCTCCTGTTGCTCCACTTTTAAGCCATCACAGCTGCGCTTCCGTACCTCGCTCACCGCCGACTCATCGCCTACATCATCTGCCACGGAGCCCCGGGTCAGGCAACCGAGGCGGCCAAGAGGATCCTGTGTGGCTGCGGAAGGAACTAAGAGCAGTGAGGAGGGGCCAGGCTCATGCTCTGTCACTGCTACACTTGACGTCGGCAGATGTGGGATTGGGAACTGCGTGGGGTGCACCATTTCAACAGTGGGGCCTCCTGGAAAGGTAAATGTGGTCCTCCCCAAGTCCAACACGCAAATGGCTGCTCGCAGCAAGTCCAATCCAATGATTCAGGGGTCCCGTACCGCTGCCACCCACACCCGAAAGTTCTTGCACATTCCCCCCACATGTAAAGTCACCACCCCTCTTCCAAGCATTGGGGTGAGTTTGCCAGTCACTGTTCGCAGCTTGACACCAGTAGGCTCCAACTGTGCTCCTGCTGGGAACACATCGGGTCTCAATATCGTTGCAGTAGAGCCGGTGTCAACAAGGGCCATGCAAAGAGCACCTGCCAGGGTGATGGGGATATGGCAAAAATCACCCGCATGCGTCCAGCCCACCACCCTCACAAACTCTGCGCTGTTGTCTGCTTCTGGGGGAAGTGGAGCCTCGCTTCCCCGTCTGTGCAGTTGGACGCCACCACCAGGAAACAAGCCGATATGCAACACAGGCGCACGGGTCTGTGGCGTCCACTCTACACAGACCCCGGGCCGTTTCCCTGACCACCAGCCTTTTTGGGGCACTGAACGCTAATGTGGCCAGATTGCCCACACACCAAGCACACTTGAGGGCCCCGTCGGGAACGGGTACTGCTGCGACGTGCCTGCAGTGCGCTTGTGCGGATAGGTCAATTCAACCACCCACGCCGGTTTCTCTGGGTTCAGGTTCACCTGTGCAGCAGAACGCACGACATGGCTGCCTTCCACGTGGTCACGCTGTGCAGTGTCCCTTAAGACCTCTCTTTCCACAGCCAGTTCCAGCGCTTCCTGGAGAGTGTGTGGGTGTGCCAGTTGGGTTTGGATCCGCAGTTCTCTTGGTGTAATGGCGCGGATGAACTGGTCCCTGGCCAGCTCACGCTGCACATCAGCCGGCATATGGGCGTATGCACGCCTCAACAATGTTTCAATGTCATTAGCCAGTACACAGAGCGGTTCATCAGTTTGTCTTAACCTGTTTGACAACTCCGAGCCCAGGACATTGGGCTGGCTGGACTGCCCAAAACGCCGCCGCAGGGCACCAACCAAAGCCCCATAGTTGTCCCTCTCGGCTGGGCTAAGCAGTAACAAGCAGGACAGGGCCTCCTCCATGAGACACATGGCCAACTGTAGCACTTTATTCTTCTCCGACCAGCCAGAAGCCCATACCAAGAGTTCAAATTGGGTATGGAAGGCCTCCCAGTCCGCCTTCCAGGAGTATCTCGGTGTCTTGATATGATGACGGTCACCATGGAGGCTGCCACCGTCCTTCGTCCATGCGTCCCTCTCATTGTTTAACGAGCCAAGCTTCCTGGCGGTCTTCCTCAAGAGCTCCACGTGCTCCGACACTTTGGGGTCCATTTCACGGCCCTACGTAACATCGTAACTGCCGTCCACCACCTCCTCCTTCACCCGCGGCCGACCACCACCACAGTCCTTACGCGATGCCACAACGCCGCTATAGATAACTTTCACTTCTGACACCAATGTAGCATTTGAATGAATCAGGCACGTCGTGGTTCGTAACTGGCTCTTTTGTCAACGCAACAAAGAGGAGTTCTCACATCTGCGCTTGGAGACGACAAAGTCAAGTTCCCCTCCCACACACGCGTGCTCCCCCCCACCTTGCTGCCTTCACGGCCTCCCTCAGCAATCGAACTACTGAACAGTAATATTACACGCAAGTTGCTACAATATATATATAGTATATAAATATAGTTCAAATCTTTCCTTTCTTAAACAATGAGAACAAAAATGATTTAGCAATTCTGTGACTCACTTATGTTAATTAATTATCGACTATCTGAAATCTCAGCAAGTAAAAAGAGACAAAATAGCCACACTTCCACTCATAACAGCTGAATAACAAAATCGTTCCTGTTTTTCTTTTTACCCACTATAATTTGGCTTTGAACCACAGAAGACTATTAGGCAGAAAACTATGCATTTTTGCCTCTATATTTGTGATATTTTTAAACATTTTGTTTTTCAATATGTTATTCTTACGCTCTTTGTAACATGCACCACACTGAGAACCAGAGCACTTATGCAAGGAGTGATTCCGAGTGAAAAAGAAACCACTTGAGCTGAAAGGGGCAGACCCTTACTCGAGACAAGAGCACTTCACCGATACCCAGCAAGTCAAATCGCATCCCTCCAAATAGGGTCTAGAGCATTTTCTCTTCGGGCTCCAGAGCTTTGGAATGCCCTACCAATGGATATTAGAACTGCTACCTCAGTAGAAACATTTAAGACACGTTTAAAGACACATTTCTATGATATGGCCTTTAATTGACCTGTAGTGGCCGATTCGGCTGGAGTTTGTTTTCACCCCCCCCCCCCCTCCCCCCACCCCTCCCTGGCTGGGGAGGTGGTTAGGTGACACCCAAGCTGACAGCGGCTATCTGGATTTTCTTGGTCCAAATCAAGATGTGGGAACTACAGCGGATTACCCTCCTCGAAGACACTGCCAGGACAATCGAGGCCACCTCCGGCAGCTCTTCGCTTTGACTTGGACATCCACTTTATCATTGATTTTTATATTACGTATTTTATGTGCCCTCTCTGCATCCATTGCAGCCTGGTGATCCTGAAAGGGGGATCCTTCCATATGTGTTCCATTCTCAAGGTTTCTCACTTTTCCCCTGGTAGGTTTTTTTTTAGTTTTTCCTTTCCCTTTTGGGAGCTGAAGATCAGGGGATGCTTTGAGAATAATTGTCAATTTGTTTGTCTATGTGAAGCCCTTTGAGACTGCTTGTGATTTAGGGCTATACAAACAAACTTGACTTGACTTGACAAACACAAATTGCCAGTTTTACATTTTTGGCTTCAGCGTGACTTGAACTTGTGACATTGTAGCACCAGAGTTCCCATCTATAAGATGAACTTTAAACATCCTGTTGTGTAAGTTAGGTAGGTCCCCAATTGAAGTCATATATGTTCCTAAAACATGATCATACATGCTCTTGAAATACTACTACTACTACTACTACTACTACTACTACTACTACTACTACTACGACTACTACTACTACGACTAATAATAATAATAATCATTATAATGATATATTATAGTACTACAGTCAAACCTCGGTTTTCGACCACAATCCGTTCTAGAAGGCGATTCGACAAGTGAATCGGTCGAATTCCGAATCTATTTTTCCCATTACATATAATGGAAAAAAAAATTATCCGTTCCAAGACTTAGAAAAAACGCCTTATTTAAGCATTTTTTCATTTGAGCATTTTTGTCCGATCCCGCAACTGCAGCGCGCCGACGACCGCGCAATTGCACCGCGCTATTGTGACAGAGCCGTCGCTGAAATTTAGAAAATATTTTTAAAGTCCTGATGTCCCAAAATTTAGGTGGACCTCTGTGCGCAGGGAGCTTAATTTGGTCCGATCGTGCAACCGCAGCGCGCCGTGTGCTCACTGTCGCATTGCTTTAAGAGCGTCATTGTGTTTTAGGATGGCTTTACTGCTCCCACTTGCTTTATTTGGCGGCATGATTACGGGTTAATACAATCCTCAAAGTAACGAAAATACAATAACAACGAACGGAGTCAGTCGGCAACCGGGCCGCGCGGTCGGGTTTTCTTGGGTTATCTCGGCTCACCTCGTGAGCAAAAAGGACACAAATGTTTCGTTTGAATTCTGATTTGTTCGAGAACCGGGACGTTCGAAAACCGAGGTTTGACTGTACTACTACTCAGGGCAGTGGACTCGGTCGGATTTTTGCACCGAGTCCGAGTCCGGCTGTCCATTTTTTCTGTTAATTCATGTGACTGCTTAGTCTTTATTCAAGGTTAATTTAGATCAAAATCTAAATAATGATATAAGCTGAGTGACATAATCGTCCTTGACATTGGTACATAATTAGCCTAAGTGCAACTCAACGTGGCCGCATTGATCGTAAGCAGGGCTGTGGACAGTATTCCTACGCGCATTCTCAGCAGCATGATGAAAATAAAATTGAACGTTTTTTTTTTTTTTTTTATTGTCGGACTCGTTGGACTCGGTCAAAATCAGCACCGAGTCCGAGTCCGGCAAAAATGACCACAGCCCTGCTACTACTACTACTACTACTACTACTACTACTACTACTACTACTAATAATAATAATAATAATAATAATAATAAGTAGAAGAAGATGAAGAACAACAACAATAATAAACATTTAGACATTTGCTTAAAAATGAAGCTACAATAAAACCAGAACCTAAAGGAAAACCAGATAGGAATAGTTAAAAAAAAAAAAAGGAATAATGAACTTGTTTGAGGGATGAACAATATGAAACTGGCTATCCAATGAGAGGGAAGAAGAGAAGAGAGCAATTGAGGAAGTTATTACAGCTCAGCGTGAGCTAGACGAAAAAGCGGTGAAGACAAAGGCAGATGGCGCCCTTCCAAATGAACAAGTCAACATAATGAGAAAGGCAAAATGAGAAACTACTTCCTTGCAGACGAGAACTGTACAATTTGCAATGTTGCAGGACTTTTTTGATTCACAAAATTGATGATTTCGGCAGTTTATCTAAATTGATGAAATAACTGCAACTCTCTTGTTTTATTTGTGTACCACAAAAAAAAATCTTGTGTGACTGAAAGGGTGAGAATTAAAAGGAAACAAGTCATCTGCAATTATTTGTTATTTTACAAAATCCAATTCCAATTAAATTGTTGTGTAAAAAAAAAAAATTACAATAATTTGCAAATCCTTTACTATCTATAATTAGTTACTACCCAAAACATATAAAGTATGACTTGAGAGTTCCATATTAATTTTGTTGGATTTATTTATTAAGGCCAAGCAAATCATTAATTTTGGTAGTCTTCAATTAAAATAATTAAATTTGATTTGTTGTATAATATACTTCAGTTGTTCTCAAATGGTGTAAGCGTATGCCTTGGGCTACGTTAAGGCACTTAGGGGGTTACATGAGGTTATTATACAATATATATTTTTTAAATTAGAATTCGTTCAAAATTGCTTGATCATAGCAATTGCCTCCCTGCCACAAATAATGACAAAGATCATCAGTGAAGTACAATCCCAAATGTCTTACTAAATGCAAACACACTCACATGTAACAATGCAATAAAAATATATTTTGAAAAAGAAATAATATGGAATAAAATAAAATATTTTTTAAATGTTTCGGCTTTTATTTCAAATAAGATGATTATTTAACTACATGCTTAGATGTTACAATCACTCAAACCTTCCACGCCCCACTCATTTCCATCAGATCAACAGAAGTGACCTCAGCTAAGTGTCCTCACTTGAGCGCAGGGCATTTCAGGCCGCATGGGGGTCGTCAGGAGGGCAGCCCCCATCATCTACGTTTCGATGACTAAAATTCCCTGCCGTCTCAGGTATTCCCCCCTCTCAACTGAATTTGTTGCTTCTTTAACTGCTATAGCTTTTTTTGCGGCACAAGTGCTCTCCTCTTCAGCCAAATCCAATGGCTCAATTGCTAATTATAAAATTTGAGAGTGAGTTAATGGCCTGCTGCTAAGCTTGGCCTCAGATCCCCAAGTCTTTCAGTAGATTTATTGCTGATCTCCTCTCAACCCTCCTGCACTCCACCTCGACTAGGTACACCATTGTACTCCATTCCCGCTGTTCAGTGTCTGATGCCAGCTCAGAGTATTTGAGGCTCTTTCGCTCATAGGCCTCCCCGACAGCAACCTCCCAGGGCACAGTCTGTTCAACTTGATGGTCAAGCGAAGTGAGAAGGACCAGACCACAAAATGCCTTTTCCGCCTTTATTGCCCAAGGGGCTTTTTTTCCATAGTCTTTTTTTTTTTTTTTTGACCTGCAGAATTTAATTTGAGTGCTATTTTTAAAATATGTTTTTATCCTGCTTGTTGTGGCAATCCCGGCAGGGAAGCAGAGATCCAGTCCCCTGACATGCCAAACAGTACGGAATGTGAGTTAGGGGATAAATTCTTTATGATATATATTATGATATTATGATCCCAAAGGAGAACATTTTATGTTGAGAATTATTTTTATGTGCACAAATCATTTATTATCATTTCTTTATATTTTATTGTTTATATTATATCATTAATGTAATATAACATAAAAGTATGAATCCAAGAATTGTTTAGCTATGTTTTTTTTATTTTCGAATGTTCTGAAGGTACCACTACAAATGGATTTCCAATGTTTCATAAAGAAGGTGGCACATAACTCAGTTTTGGGCTTTTTTTTCTATCCAAAAATGCTTTGCGCTTTTTCGGGGTACTTGACTGTCGCCACAAAAAATCTGATACGTGTCACCCAAAAAACGTCTGAATTGAGCTGCCATGTGAACGTGGACTAAATGAGAAAGGTGAATGGACATAATGCTACTTTATTTTATTTTACCAGGGGTAGCCTGTTGTAACACTTGCTAATTTTGCTTAGTTTTGAAATGCACAGCAGTGGCTTTTCAGCTGTCATATGCCATTTATTGCTGCTATTAAACATTTTATGGCATCTTTCTGGTATATTCAGGAAATATATATACTTTCACGCAGCATCTCCTCTTAGCCAAATTTGTAAACTGATACAGTAAATGGTACACAATGTAATTTTTGGAAAAGATATCTACAAGCACAGATAAGGAGTTTGCTTTTGATGTAAATTAGACATAGATAAAAAAAAAAAAAACATTTGACACACTTCTTCATGAATCTAGTATAATGAAATTAGACGAATATGGAATTAGAATGTCGGCACATCAATGTATAAATAGTACCTTGGTGTGCAATTGACAATGTAAAATCCAAACAATTAATGGTCATTTATGGGCTTCCCCGAGGGTCTGTATTCAATCTTAAATTAGAATGTTGGCATATCAATGTATAAATAGTACTTTGTATGACCAATGTCATCTGTGGAATCTACAATATAAAATCCAATTAATTAATGGTCATTTATGGGGTCTGTATTCAGCCTTAAATTATTCATATTGTATATTCACATCTGTAAGGTTCCTCAAGAACTGTAATGTGTTTTATTTACTGACACAAGTCAACTGCTCAAACAAAACTTAGAAAATGTTACGTCTACTGTTGGAAATGAATTTAAAAGTATCTAGAAAAACTGGTTTGATATTTAAAATATGTCCTAAATAAGAAATCATTTTACACAGTTTTGCAAATTGTTAGTTCAGTATATAACATTAGACTACTGTAATGAAATGTGCGGTAACTGCTATAAAAAAAACAATAGTCTGCTGTCTATTAATTAAATGTATTTACTTTTTAAAATGAAAAAACATACGTGTATTATTAGATTATCAAATTGTTTATGGCAGAAACAACCAATCCACTATTAAATTAAATACTCTATAATTGAACAATTTGTTATGATTGTTACTGTAATGAGTCATATAAGTGCATAACAAAATTAAGACTAGAACAAATATAAAGCAGAAATGTGTTTGTTTATATCGTATATACATACATATCCGTACTATTTGTGAAACACAAACACACCACTTTCATTGTTTGTCTCTGGATTTATTTGAGACGACTACTTATATTCTGTTCATTGACACTGTTTTGAAAGTAAATGACAGAAGTAACATATAATTCATCACCATCTGATTTAGAAAAAAAACCTTTCTTTCAACAAATATCAACAGCAAATATTTGAGGAAATGCCATGGCAGTGGGTTTGAAACTTCTTAACTGCATTACTTATTCAGGATGTCTATGGGTTTGTTAATAATTGATCATCTAATTAGGGTGGGAGTTGGGACGATATGGACCGATTGCCTCTTTACCAGTAGGCTTTTGGTAAGTGCATGGTTTCTTTGTGCACGACAGTGAGGCGCCGATAAAAGTAACTTCTGGCCAGCACCTATAATTCATTTTCAGATTAATTGACAAGTATGGACACACATTTAAATGCAGAAAGAATAGCAATAGCGTGATGGTATTTATGGCTGCTTCTATAAGAAAGTACAATCTTTGTTTACAATCTGGTTTGTGTTCCAAATATTATCAGTGGATTAGTTGACAAAACCCAATCAGGACTGAGATACTTTTCCAAACAACTCAGTTAGAACATAACCTTTCAGAGTGTATTCAGAACAGTGATTTAAAAATCTCAATTGATGGATTCCTTTTGAGAGGGCTTTTAAGAAAGCTGTTTAGTGCCAACAAATCACTATGTTGGAAAACAAAAGCCAATACAGCAGATAAAAGTGGTATACATCCTTTCATAGATCATACACAACCCTATTTGCTTAGATGGGCCTCATTCACTAATAAATGCATAGAAATGTTATTACTCTGGGCACAAGTTTAGCATATATGCTTAATCACTAATTCATGACATGCACATACCAGTCCGTTTTCCTTGCACAACAGATGCATATTGAATTCCAAAATGAAATTCAAAATTGCCACACAAAAAACACGTGTAGAAAACTATGAATCATGAATTGAGTGCAGTGAATGAAGAAACACATCCAAAATATCTAAACAAGGATGAAAAGCAGAGCAGAGAGGTATTTGTAGTCGATAACTTTCATCACATCAGAAAATACAGTGCTGTGAAAAAAATTTTCTCCCTCTTATCAAATTCTTACAAACATAATCGAAGTAAACACAAAAAAACTGCTTTTAACTGCTGATTTTATTTATTAAAAGAGAAAAAAACTATTCAAAGCACCTTGACCCTGTTGGGAAAAAGTATTTTCCACCAAATCTAGTAACTCGTTGGGCCACCCTCAGCAGCAAGAACCAACCATCAATTTCCTATATAACAGGCAATGAGTCTTTCACAGTTCTGGGGTAGACATGTTGGCCCACCTTCCTTAGAGAATTCAAGAATTTCAAGCATAAGTATCATTTTATTATGCCTCGGGATTTCAATCAGATTCATCAAAATTTTACTTTCTGATGTGTTTTTGAACGTGATGCAAATGGTTGAGGTTAAAAACGGATGAACAAACATTTTCACTCAGGATTTTCTGGTGAAGAGCACAATTCGTGGTTCCATCAATGACAGCAAGTCATCACGGTCCTGAAGAAGCAGCACCAGAACATCACACTACCACCCCCATCTTTGACAGTTATTGTGGTGTTCCTTTTCTGAAATGCAGTGTTTTATTTATGCCAGATGTAATAAGACACATACTAGTTCAACTTTCATTTTGTCAGTCCATAGAATATTCTCCTTAAGGTTTTAGGAATCATTCAGATGTAATTTTCAAATATAGAACGAGCATTTTATTCATTTCAATTTGGTCAGCAGTGATTTTTGTTAACGTCTTTTCTTAATTCTTGAATCACAATCAGTGATCTTAGTCAGGTCACATGACCTTAAAAGCCCATTTTACACAGCCCTTGCTCAGTGTGGAGTGATCAGGCAACAACGCAAAATTTCCGGTTTCCAGCGTACCCATATTTGGAAATTTTGACTGCCAACCAGGAAGTAAAAATGCTGGTTTACTGCTGGTTAGACCCACTGATTAATATATTGGATATAAGTAAGTGGTTTGATCGCACTTCACTGTTATAAGTAAGCCTTGACTGCTCATCATAAGAAGGAGGACGATGCAGCAGAGAAAATCCAATGCCTTGGTAGCTTCAAAGTTTAATTGGGTCGTTACTTGTCAATAAGTCCACCAAAGTAACACAAAATCGCTCCGCACTGCACTTCCGCCCTAAAAATAAATTTTCCTATATGGGGCGCCTTGCCGCCACGGCAGAAGTGCTCCATTCCGTGGTTCTGGCCCGAAGTCACATCCACAATGAATAGGTTAGGGTTGGGTTAACTGAGGCACAGGAGGCCAGCCATTCTTGAGTGGTCCCAACCAGTCTGTGGGTCACATTGTAATTGTAATTTCTGTAATGCTACCTTCCCACCAAATACATTGATAGCATTTCTGACGGGTCGATTCATTACATTTGTTTCTGAAACTCTTTATAGTGAGTACTGCAGCGCACCTATTGATATCTATCGCAAAACCACTCCCAAAAATTGTAAAGCTCTAAGCACAAACACTGCTTAGCACTGCGTTAGCAATTTTGTAACAAACTTTGAGTGCCCAGCACTCTTGTTGCAGACTTGTAATCACAACTCACAACTCAGACTCAATTTCCAAATGATCAACACACTCCTTGTAAAACTACATGACACATTATTGCTGCCAGTGCAGCCTGGGAATGGAGGGAGGGACTAAGGCAGGGATGGGCAAACTCTTTGACTGGCGGGCCGAATTTGGTTCTAAATTTAGACCGGGGGGCCGAACCAGGAGCAGATGGATGTAGTGTTTATGTGAAGTAATAGAAATGACATGTAAAGGTCATTGCATAAAAGGTTTGTACTTTTAGTAGGTAGTAAAGCATGGATATTCAAAAAAAGCTTTTTGAAAACAAATGCATTTATTAACAGCATTAAAAAAATATTTCACCAAAAAACTACTATCAGCGATTCTCATTATATACGAGACAGTTATTATGAATAATAGTGTCCATCACTTCAGCGCCTGCAGGTCAGATTTATGAAATGTTTATCTAATGAGGCGAAATCACATCAAACGGTAAACATTCTGACCAAATACGTCGTCTTGAAGAATCAGTGAAAGAATACATCTAAATAAAGTAATAAAGAAATCAATAGTATTGTTGGTCTCCCTTTTTTGCAAGTGCATCAGGGTCTGGAGTAAAATTTGTTGTGGTAGTTCTTAGGGTAGAGCCGAGGTGTCGGTCCGTTAACCTAGATCTGTGACGGGCTTTGTTGACGTTCATGTGGCTGCTCACACACGTAGGTCGAGCCAAATTCTCCACTCTTTTTTTAAACACTCAGCACTCAGTGTCTACCTTTCTTTTCCTCGGGCCACTCATTTTAATGGAAGGATTCCAGGGGAAGGTTTGTGGGTGGCATTATTAAAACTGTATCTGAAAGCTCAGCGCGCGAATTACGAGAATGCTGACGTCACAGCCCACACTTGAAATTCGGCACTGATGGAATTAGAGCACGGAGTACGGCGGGTCCGTACAACTTAGTACAGGGGTGTCCAAACTTTTTTTAGTGAGGGCCAAATACAGAAAAATAAACACACTCGAGGTGACATACTGACACATGAATACTGTGTATTGTGAAGGACATTGCACTCAGTGGGATCAGTGATGCTGTCCTTTGGATTGAAGGATGGCTGACATGTCGGGAGAAAGTTTGGTGGTTGAGACACAAAGGACTTCACAGAGATGGCTATCAGTTATTCTGGTTCTCAGTCTGCTTCTGTTCTGATTGAACAGAGAAAATGTTTGTTCACATATGTATGTCGCGCTGAACCGGCTCATCATTCTTTTTGCGTGGCGTCTCATCAGAGGAAACTTGGCATTATCCAAACTCTGATAGAATTCGGGGAGGGGGAGAAGCTGATGCAGACTCTTCAGAGAATCATCACATTGAATTTAAATCAGCTCTAACTGCAGACTCTCTTCCACTTCTTCTGCATCCACCAGGAAGGGGGTCGAGAACAGCTTGATTTGTTTTTCAATGGCAGAAAAATCTTGGAAACACTGGTTGAATTCTGTTAGAGATTTGCTCACTCAAACAATATTTTGCAAGAACCACACGGGAGACAAGTAAGTCCTTTTTGACACCTGCAGGTGGAGAGTCCATTCGTCGCTGTGCGTGCAGCGATGTTCGAATAGATCTCTGGACTCTCCTTCCTGCAAGCGGATATTTATTAAGAGAAACAGAGTGGGGGTTGAGAGTTGACAGGTTTGGTGAACCCCCGGCCTCTGGTATGGTCAGAGCAGGGGGTGTTTTACGATGTTGTGGGAAACAGAACAACTTTGATTGCTTCCTCTGCAGCTGGTCAATCAAGCAGAGAATGCAACCACATTATTTTACTGCGTTGTGAGAGCAAGACAAGATTGGTTAATCATTATAGTCTACATTCCAACATAATCCTATGATAAAGATAACCTGGAAAACCCTAACATCTCCCTCCTGTTTTATCATATGATTATGCCACCCCAAACAACAAAGACAAGTAAGAAAAAAAAACACATATATATGAAGAATAGGAAAAATAAAAAACAACAAACAATGATAGCAACACTTTCCAGTGAAGATGAGGCATTACCTTAATACCCCAGATCAAACTTATTGTGTAAGCGAAAAACCTGCTGGCCAGATGTTATTAGCAGGAAAATTCTTACACGGTCCCTTTGGCCTAGGCGACCAGAATGCTATCAATAAAAAAAACAAAAAGAAAAACAAAGAAACAGTACATCAGCATATCCATTACTTGCGAAGCATATTTGATGGTCAAATCAACAAGTTTCCGTAATACATGCTCAACAGAACAGCATCTACGCAATCCACGTCTCTTTATCATCATCACATCTGTCACGTCTAAGAAGTTGTATATGTGCTCGTGTTTTCGTCAGCTGATGATGTTCTAGTCTGTAGGTGTGTTCCGTCACACACACTGGCGCACACGCTCGTGTCCAGTTGGCAGGCAGCATCGGACAACTCTTGTGACCACAAAACCATGATCCGTACTGAACAGGCACGTGCACTCATAGGATGCAGGTGAGGCAGTGCCTCTGAACTTCTGGATGAAGTAGGTCCCGTCCGATGGTGCAGCCATGTTGGTAGTAGAGCCCTTACACCTTGAAAACGGCTCTATCATCCTGGCACAGAGGGGTGATGTGTAAAAAAGCTCCCATCCAGTTTCCTCCTGGAGAGCAGTCGTCGTTACTGCATTTGTGGGTCCTGCAACCTTGGATGCAACATGTGTAGTCAGCAAGACTTGGAATGGTCCCTCCTGTCGTGGCTGACCCAGTTCCTTCTTTTGATGACCTCGATGTAGACCCAGTCTCCTGGATTGATGGGGTTGTCGACCTGTGAGGAGGAAAGATCAAGCGGCAGTAAATTTGTCTTTGACACAGTTTGAGCGTCCTGATCATATAATCTGCCAAGGACTGTTCTTTATCTGTTGTTTGCAACTCTCGCAGTCAATTGACGTGCCCATTTAACCGGCAAATAGGAATGTTTGCGGGAAGAGTTTGAACACTTCCTAATGATTCCCTTTAACCAAAAACTATTTATGACAGGGGCGTTCCCATTTATTGCCTCCTGGTTTAAAAGAGATTGTCTTACCCATGCCTTCTTTCTCCTCACACGCTCACACCCACACAGGGTGTGAACACACACACACCCACACATCTGCACGCACACATACACAAAACGGCATACAAAGTTCAGACGAACAACAACAGACTGTCACAATTTTACAGAGATTACGCACAAAAACAGAACACACAAACAAAGGGATTCTAATCCATCTCTCATGTAGCTTCTTTTGATAGAATCTCCTATCGGTAACTGTATAGCAGACGTTTTAGCATATAATCCCATACTCTGCTCTCTCACTTCTACTTTTTCATGTCGGTGCAGTCATAGGTGGCCCCTATTGCAGTCATTGTCTTGTTAACTGTCGCCTTGTGACTCCTATGCATGATTGTGTGAATGTCAAAAATTGAACGTACCTAACTTTCTGACCATCCAACCTCCACTGTGGTACAGAAAACCTTACTATTGTATTGAATAGGTACATTGAGCAACCTAGCTTCCTCCTGACTGCCAAATGTCCTGTTCTAAAATTTATGTAACTCGACCTCTACGTCTTAAGCTTGATGAGCCAAAATATCAGATCTTGCTCTTGTTTCCTACCGTTTTAGCCTATTTGTTTTATCCAAATCCGTTCAATCTCTGATTATAATGCTTCTCTCTGTAGCCCTACGTATTTTTCAAATTTTTATTTATTTATTTATCAAATCTCCTCAGTTCTGTCAAACTCAGTGCACAATGAACCTCCCTTCCACTTTGAACCAAGCTTCACCAAATTTGGTAACGCCGTAGCAAGGAGTGCGATTTGGTTGTCGGACCCTCCAAGTCCATATCTTTTTGCCGCACTTCACCCTCTCAAGTTGGTGTTCTTTTGTTGTTGCTTCAGAGCGACCCCATCCATCACTCTTGAATGAGTCCATTGTTCAAATGAGTCAATTTTCATCATTGTGAGTTCCTCCGCTTTTCACTGTCTTTTCTCGTCCCCGAGGATGTTGTCTGTCCTCCGGAGTGTACTTGTCCCCCTCCAAGCACAACAGTAGTCTTTTCTTGTCCTTCGCCAAAGGTCAAAGGTGCTTCAGAGCCAGGCACCATTTTGTAGTTGTTCACGGCTGCAGGCGAAGTCTCGGATTGGGTTTCAGGGACCCTGACACTGAGAATGACAGGCTGGGACATCAAACTTGTAAGACTATCTCCAAATGTAGCTGCTTCCATCAATTTGCTGGTAACGTTTGTTTACCAAACTTCAAATTCTTCTAATAACAGCGGTCTCGTTTTTATATCGTGAATCCTGCAACTCATCCTATTTTTGAGCTACATTTTATCTATAGTTCCAATTTAATCGGACAGTATGTTGTCTTCAGTATCATTATTGAAAATCAACTCATCGAGGTCTGCTTTCCACATCAAGCCCTGATCTGTATGTCTTGACCTCTCACATGTTATTGTCATGCTTGCTCAAAAATGTGACTTAGAGAATGGTGCTGTGAATTCTCAATCTCCCCAATGAAATTGGATCCCACCTCGTAGTTCTTATCGTTCTCATGTTCCTGTTAGCCTGCAATTGTCCAAATCAAAAATGTTTTCTTTTAACTGTCTTTCTTTTGAACCTCTAAATCTCTCGTGTTGCTAACCTATCTACACCAGAACAAAAAATTTACCACAGTATAACACCAAATGTATTTGAAAATTCATTGTCATAAAGTGTTGTATTCTTACTATCTTCCACTATCTGTCCTACTCACTCCCTCCTTTTGAGGCTTGGCAACGCCCATGCCTCACACCTTGACAAACTTTTTGGGAGAATGCGTTCTTTACTACATACGATTCCATCATCATTTAATTTGACTTTCTTTCCAAAACGCTTCTCAATTTCTCAGTTCACACATCTTCTACATGTGTTACTGGTTCTCCAGTTTTTTTCTAATTAATTATCAATCCAAAAGCTACGTGTTTCTTTCTAACATTCAACCTGCTCAAAATCACTCTTTCATCAAAGTCGCTCTACTAATTTTCTATAGTAGTCGCCAACGACTTCAACCATTCAACCTCTCATTCAGGCAATCATTCATCAATGCTCATCATATGCATCTCACACAGTCTCCAAAAAGGAGTCATACTATCACATTGGTCCCAATTCATCCAAGCTCACCACACATCATTCATATATCATTTTCAACTCATGTTTCCTGGTAGAACAATCCACCAGTCCAAACAAAACTTAACTAAAACAAACAACTGGCAAATTAATCAGAATTTTTTTTCTTTGTTTTTAAATTTGAAGAACTCAATCTCTCAGATTTAGCTTGCATTTAGAATTTTGTATAATCTTATAACACAACCAATCAATTATTCCTATCAAATGTAGCATTGCAAAATCTTAAATTCACAATTTAGCTTCTTCCAATTCCTGAAAGCATGTTCTGTCGTTCTTTTTTTTTTTTTCATCGAATTTCTCATGTGAGCTCGACACTTAACATGCACTAGTGTGGATTAGTTTCTGCTCGCAAACAGATTTCTCTCTTTTCCTCTCATTTTTATCTGTCAAAATTGTTTCTGTTCTGCGGTGTAAATTGAATAGACAACAGTCTAGCAAATTTCTTTATACTAAAAGTTTAGCCAATCTTCATCAATTTGGGACTTCAACTTTAACACATACGCACACACATGCACAGCTCTCGCGTGCGGAAGGTAGGTCTCAGCAACAATGATTCGTCACAGGCTGGCCATTTCCTGTGGTCGATCATGAGCTGGTCCCTCCCATGCACACGAGGACAGCACATTCTAATTTTATTTATTTATCTTCTAGAAGCAAGTTGCATTTCTTTACCACTTGATTTGCATATTTTAACTTTAGTGTAACACAAATTGAGCTCTAGTCATTTGTAATTTGGGCATACAAACAGCATTGTCATACTTCTTGGATCGACAAGACTTCTAATAATCTAAAAAAATTCTAATAATCTGACAATGACATGTTTTGCTGTCATATGGGCATCTATTCTTTCTTTCTCTGTATGAGCATAAGCGGTCAAAGAGGAGGAAGCTTGTCATGCTAAAAATTTGGCTTTTCCTCTGCCCCTTCCTGCACCCTTTGATTGATATTGCTTTGCAGAACGACACTCTCATGCAAAGTGTCCTCGTCTCCCACAGTTCCAACAGTTGTCTGAATCTGATGGGGGTTTTGATTTGAATGGTGGCTTGCGACGTTGTTGGTATCTAACTCTTCCTCTGCCCCTTTGGGAACTTTGGTAGAAGATTGTTGTATCTTCATTTAGATCATTATCATCATCTAGATGAAATACATCAAAACTTCTGCCTTTCTCAATCCCTTTGTCAGCGTCTCTGGGCCACTGCATGTTTTTTGTAAACCAAGCAGTGTCCGCTTCCACCAAGTGTTTTCTCACCCAACTGCCCAAGTCAGGGGGGAAACCAGTGAGGAGCGGAATTTTAAGATGTTGCTGATAAGCACTCTCATCTGCATCATTGAATGGGATGCCACTATGTACCCAGAATTCTTTTTCAAATCTCAATTGAATGGCGGCTTCATCACTTTTCAACTTTCTATCTTTTGTCTTTTGGATTTGTTCTCTTCTTTCTTGTGAAGCTTTCAACCACATTTTAGCACAATCCAATTCTCTCTCTTTTCTTTTCTTTTTCAGTCCATTTTTCTTTCTATCCACACTCCCTTCTAAAACATCAACTACTATCTTCCACACTTCAACTTTCAACTTCCCTTCTACTCCATACTTTTTCTTCCACTTCGGCATATATTGCATACAATTAAGAAATCTACTCGCCATGTACTTCTCATCTCCGTCAAGAGGTAGAGATTTACCGTTTTTATTTCCCATCTTAATTCTAGTAGTTTAAGGTTTTACAATTTTTTTTCAAATTTTTTTTTCTTTGAGGATCCTCAATGCAGGTTTAAATTGACCTTTCAACAGATTACTAGCCTGTTTCGTTGCCGTGGAACAACGCTAGAACTGCTATTTAGTCAATTTATCCTACCAGTCACACACTCAATCACACTAACTCCAGCGCTTTTTTAGGCCTCATGGCTCGGACAAACCAAAGCCGTATCTCATAGCTCGGACAAACCAAAGCCGTATCTCATAGCTCGGACAAACCAAAGCCGTATCTCATAGCTCGGATAAACCAAAGCCGTATCTCATAGCTCGGATAAACCAAAGCCGTATCTCATAGCTCGGATAAACCAAAGCCGTATCTCATGGCTCGGACAAACCAAAGCCGTATCTCTCGTGCACACAACTTCAGGCCTTTAACTTACTTGTCCCCTTGGTTCGTTGCACTGCCGGGTCCCGTCAATCCACCTCTGTCAGACGAAGGCAGACCTAAGATGCTGGCCCAGCGAAGAATTCTCTTCCCAGGACTTTCTTCTCCAGGTCCTCCTAATGGACGCTGGCTTGTCGACAATGCAGCACGTCCTCCTTCGTCAGCCAGATAGCGGGTATGAGGGATCCCGGGTTTCGGCACCAAAATGTTAGAGATTTGCTCACTCAAACAATATTTTGCAAGAACCACACGGGAGACAAGTAAGTCCTTTTTGACACCTGCAGGTGGAGAGTCCATTCGTCGCTGTGCGTGCAGCGATGTTCGAATCGATCTCTGGACTCTCCTTCCTGCAAGCAGATATTTATTAAGAGAAACAGAGTGGGGGTTGAGAGTTGACAGGTTTGGTGAACCCCCGGCCTCTGGTATGGTCAGAGCAGGGGGTGTTTTACGATGTTGTGGGAAACAGAACAACTTTGATTGCTTCCTCTGCAGCTGGTCAATCAAGCAGAGAATGCAACCACATTATTTTACTGCGTTGTGAGAGCAAGACAAGATTGGTTAATCATTATAGTCTACATTCCAACATAATCCTATGATAAAGATAACCTGGAAAACCCTAACAAATTCCGACATGAGAGAGGAAATCACAGACACATATTTCTCCTTTTTAGCAGAAAGGTCGGCGTTTGGAAAAGCAGACTTGATTTCAGACAGCGCAGGGAAGTGTGCAGCATTAAAGCCTCGTAGTTGTGTCTCAAACAGGCGGAGCTTTGCGCAGAAGGCTTTCATGTGCGCATGCAGGTGTGGCACCAACTGTTCTTTGCCGTCTAGGTTCTTGTTCAGTGTATTCAGATGATGCGTAAGATCAACTAAAAATGCCAGGTCTGCCAGCCACAGAGGGTCACTTAACTCATGAAGAGGTTGGCCCTTTTAAAAACTGGTCGATTTCTGATCTCAGCGAAAAAAAACGCTGCAGCACAGCGCCGTGGCTGAGCCAGCGCACATCAGAGTGGTAGAGTACATCCCAGTATTCAGCATCCACATCAGATAGGAAAGCCTGAAATTCATCACATCGCCCAGCTGGACAGTCTTGGCACACAGTGCTTCTTGGTGGATTATACAGTGCATCCTAACAGCCTCACCTCCGCTCTCTTTTACCTTGGCGCACACCAACGATGTCATTCCTTTGCGCTCGCCAGTCATGGCCGGAGCTCCGTCTGTTGTTACTCCACAGAGCTTGTCCCATTTAAGCCCCATCTTTTCAACTGCCTCTGACACAGCTTAAAAATATCTTTACATAACATAACATAGTAATTGCAGGGAAAATGACCACAAAAAAAAGTTTAATAATACAATTTATTCATGTTTGGATTAAACGGCCCAGTGGGCCGGAAGTGGCCCGCGGGCCGTAGTTTGCTCACGTCTGGACTAAGGCCTTGTCCATTTGTTCCACTGTGATAGATCACGTGGGCAAGCGATTTGGCTCAGCCTGAGCCAAGTAGCCACGTGTCCTTTCTTTGTTTATGGCTGGGCCAGCACTGTGAATCCCGTTCCACGTCTCGAGGAGACAACGACGGTGGCTTGCTTTGGATAACACGTGCCAGAATCTTTGCCCGCACAGGGCAGGATAATGCAACAGCCAGACCCACTCTAGAACTCCAGAACCACTTCCAGCTCATCCTTCCATGAACACAATCAGTGAGTTCAACTTATCAGGGTACAAACTATCAGTGCCTAAATTGGGGAACAGGAGTTGGTTCATGGTTACCCTTTCGAACGTTAGCATTAGTTCATGCTCAGATTATCTATTTTGAGTTGCTTTTATTGTTTATTTTGTCCATCTGAAGATAGTCTCATTCTTTGCTATCCTTTTTCCGTAGTTATTTTTTTTCTCAACATACTCATTATGATTCCCAGGTAGATTTAGATTAGATTAGATTCAATTCAAATATATTTTCAATGTACAGCACAAGCACAGTACAGAGAAAAGAACTTTGACATCCAACCAGAAGTGCAAAAAGAGTAAAAAGAATACTGAGCAGTAGATACAGTGCAATCAGGTAAATATGAGGTGAGTTATACTATGCGGGATAATATACAAGAGGGACGAGTGCGGATATGACAGGCTAAGTATTTACAATAAGGTGAAGTAGAACAAATATTTGCAGGCGGTACTAGAATGCTAATTATAAATATAGGGTTATAAATATATATATATATATATATATATATATATATATATATATATATATATATATATATATATATATATATATAGTGTCAGTATAACCAGATATGAACAGATATGTACAAGTGAGGAATTTAGACAGTAAATGTCAACATTATAAAGTTGCATTAGTTATTGTTTGTGTGTGTTGTCAAACGCACCTCTTGCATTAAGGTGCCCCCGGCTTCCCGGTAACGGGTTTGTTTTAGCCGGGTTCGGAGATTCGTCCGTAATCTAACCACCCGAGTTAAATTAACTCCACCGGAATCAATCTAATTTCTGTACGACGCCAATCCCTCTCAAGTCACCCGAAGCTCGAGCCGAGTAACTCAATTCGAGGCAAGACTTCGAAGTGACCGCATCGTATTGATGGCTCCCCGCTAGTGTTTGAAGTTCTTATTTTGTTACGGATATTTTTTAGATGTCTTTGTTAAGACCTCAGGGATTCGTTTGTTTAGCGCACCCAAGCACTAGTTTTTGCCGAAGTAAATGTTGATATGGGTCCGTTCCACTTGGTCGCTCATGCAGCGAGCCGACCAACTTTTTCATTCGAAAGAGAATCGAATTAATAAAAGTGTGACAATAATAGCATTTAAGAAGAAAATTAATGCACTTTATATGATTAATTCTAACTTCCTATACGTAGATCTAGCACTTGACCGTCGGAGTTCTTCACCCCACTTAATTGCTTCAAAAAGAATAGCAACTTTCTTAAACCGAATAAAAATGTCGTGCTCTATTTAGATTTGCCCAATAATTAATTTGGAAGGCAAGTCTACTTTTTGATCGTGTCCCATTTAGCTTTTGACGCGGCCCGACAAAAAGGGGAACTGGGCCGCGCCCGACGGACAGTTGAAATACTTTTATCCTCCGCCAACTTCACTGATTTATTTCAATCGTCGTCGTTATGTTATTTAAAGGAAGTAATTTCTCAACCGAATTCACTTTTAACGAAATCAACTCTTCCGTTAAATATTTACAAAAGTTTTTAATTCTCTAACTTGCTCAGAGTTACTTTTTACGCGGCCCGTCAAAAAAGGGGAAGCGGGCCTGAGCCTTTCAAATAGTTAAATAACTTTCCATTCTACACAACCCAATAATCTGATTTAAACACTTCCTTTAATTTATTCAGACGAAATAACTTTCGAACGGATCGCAATTCACTCGTGGCTCAAATAACTACGGAAGTTATTTAAGTCTCTAACTTCTTCAAAGTTCCTTTTTACGCGGCCCATCAAAAAAGGGGAAGCGGGCCTGAGCCTTCGGTTGCATATTCAGTACAAATCCGCGCACAACGAAGTAAGTAATATACAAAACACATTTATTGAAAAAAAAAAAAAAAAAAACATGGAATAGAATTACAAATCTCAATTACTCCAGAAACTGAACAATTTCACTCACTGATACCCGTGTTAATAAAATCATTCAATCCCAGAACAATTCGATTGCAAAACACAGTTCATAAAAAAGGGAAGAGGTAAATACCAGCTACGTGCTATTTTTGGTGGAAGCAAAGTCGAGTGATCAGTTCGATCTTGCTTCTAAAATCCGAATTAGGGAAACAGGCTGGCCACGAGGGAACCGGCGGCCCGATGACTATTCCCCCCTCTCGCTAAAATACATAAAATATGGAAATCCCTCTCACCTATCTCTCTTTATAAAGTTGTCCAGTCCAATTTTTGGGAGTAAATCCAAGTTAATTTCAGTCCAGTGATCCTGCGTCTCACACAAAGATCTTCGGGACTTTGGAAAAAAATCTTGAAACTCCTCCGGGCCTCTTCACGTATAAGCGCTCTTTTGGGGGAAAGAGCCCTGAAGCTGTTTCTGCCGGATCTTTTATAGACCCCTCGGTCCCCCCCCTCCCCTTTCTTTTCTCCTGTACTTTCCCTATAGGGTAAGACTGCCCAGTTTTCCCACGCCTATAGAAGGGACTGGCCAGCTTTCTCACGCCTATAGAGGGACTGGCCAGCTTTCTCACGCCTATAGAGGGAACTGGCCAGTTTCCCCACGCTTGGTTATCTGTGGCCTTCAGCAGCTGTTTCCGCCCTGACCACGCAGTACTTTCCACCAAATGCACAGCTAGTGGCAAAACCTTTCACTTCCCCTTTTCTTCTCTTTCTCCTACATAAAAATAACTTTTTAAAGTTACGCTTCAATTCACTCTAAAATAAAAATCCAAACCCTTGACCTACTTTTCTAAACAATTTATGTCACGCCACTATTCTCATAGTGACGGGTCTCTTAATCGAATTGACAAATAATATTGCTTAAAGCGGTTACAGTATACATTTTTAGCCAAGCAAAAGAATCAAAAATAAAAATCACATTTGTGCTTCTCCAAACAATTTATGTCACGCCACTATTCTCATAGTGACGGGTCTCTTGATCGAATTGACAAATAATATTGCTTAAAGCGGTTACAGAATACATTTTTAGCCAAGCAAAAGAATCAAAAATAAAAATCACATTTGTGCTTCTATGCGTGACTCACACTCTGACACCGTGCTACTCTTTTTATTTCTATTTTACCATGTTTAGCTTATTGGCTCCTCTTTTGGTCTCACGTTTTGGTCTGGCGCCATCTTTTGGACAAATTTGGAATTTCAGCTCTGCCAATTTATTCCTGTGAACAATCCATATTCTACCATTTGCACCATCTCTGCCCCATGTTACATGACAGTGTCTAAACTAAAGATATTGGCTAACTAAAGTTAGTTAACTCCATCTTTTTTACTGTAGCCGCCTTCTACTTAACCCGTTAACCTGACTGATTTCAGGTTTTTCTTATAAGCATTTTGAAACTATAAAGAGACAAAAATATCTAATTAACTAATTGATCATTTGTTATTTAAGTAATTTGATCATTAATTATCCGACGTTCGCGACACATATACACTACCGTTCAAAAGTTTGGGGTCACCCAAACAATTTTGTGTTTTCCATGAAAAGTCACACTTATTCACCACCAAACGTTGTGAAATGAATGGAAAATAGAGTCAAGACATTGACAAGGTTAGAAATAATGATTTGTATTTGAAAATAGATTTTTTTTACATCAAACTTTGTTTTCGTCAAAGAATCCTCCATTTGCAGCAATTACGGCATTGCAGACCTTTGGCATTCTAGCTTTTAATTTGTTGAGGTAATCTGGAGAAATTGCACCCCACGCTTCCAGAAGCAGCGTACCATATGGTCAAGCTGCTCCCACAACAGCTCAATGGGGTTCAGATCTGGTGACTGCGCTGGCCACTCCATGACCGATAGAATACCAGCTGCCTGCTTCTCCTCTAAATAGTTCTCGCACAATTTGGAGATGTGTTTGGGCTCATTGTCCTGTTGTAGGATGAAATTGGCTCCAATCAAGCGCTGTCCACTGGGTATGGCATGGCGTTGCAAAATGGAGTGATAGCCTTCCTTATTCAGAATCCCTTTTACCCTGTACAAATCTCCCACCTTACCAGCACCAAGGCAACCCCAGACCATCACATTACCTCCTCCATGCTTAACAGATGGGGTCAGGCATTCTTCCAGCATCTTTTCATTTGTTCTGCGTCTCACAAACGTTCTTCTTTGTGATCCAAACACCTCAAACTTGGATTGATCTGTCCACAACACTTTTTTCCAGTCTTCCTCTGTCCAACGTCTGTGTTCTTTTGCCCATCTTAATCTTTTTCTTTTGTTGCCCAGTCTCAGATATGGCTTTTTCTTTGCCACTCTGCCCTGAAGCCCAGAATCCCGCAGCCGCCTCTTCACTGTAGATGTTGACACTGGTGTTTTGCGGGTACTATTTAATGAAGATGCCAGTTGGGGACCTGTGAGGCGTCTGTTTCTCAAACTAGAGACTCTAATGTACTTATCTTCTTGCTCAGTTGTGCAACGCGGCCTCCCACTTCTTTTTCGACTCTGCTTAGAGCCCGTTTGTGCTGTCTTCTGAAGGGAGTAGTACACAAGGTTGTAGGAAATCTTCAATTTCTTAGCAATTTCTCGCATGGAATAGCCTTCATTTCTAAGAACAAGAATAGAATGTCCAGTTTCAGATGAAAGTTCTCTTTTTCTGGCCATTTTGAGCGTTTAATTGACCTCACAAATGTGATGCTCCAGAAACTCAATCTGCTCACACGATGGTCAGTTTTGTAGCTTCTGTAACGAAACTGTACATCTGAAACTGTTTTCAGATGTGTGAACATGATTGCACAAGGGTTTTCTAATCATCAGTTAGCCTTCTGAGCCAATGAGCAAACACATTGTACCATTAGAACACTGGACTGATAGTTGCTGGAAATAGGCCTCTATACACCTATGTAGATATTGCACCAAAAACCAGACATTTCCAGCTAGAATAGTCATTTACCACATTAGCAATGTATAGAGTGTATTTCTTTAAAGTTAAGACTAGTTTAAAATTATCTTCATTGAAAAGTACAGTGCTTTTCCTTCAAAAATAAGGAAATTTCAATGTGACCCCAAACTTTTGAACGGTAGTGTATCCTCTCAGCCAAGAGACTCAATTATCGTCAGGCAGGTTGGGCTGTTTCCTGCCCGCTTCGACTTTATTTTCCCTTACAGTCCAAGAATCCAGTGATGCTGGCAGTAGAATCCCGCCACCATTAACCATCTAATTAATTATCTAATTACCTAATTGATTATTAGTTATTTAATTAATTTGATCATTAATTATCCCATATTTGCGACACATATACATATCCACTCCGCCAAGAGACTCAATTCCCGCCAAGATATCCAAGCCGGATGCCGTGTCCCGGATCTACAGCTAGGCTGCAGCAGACTCTGCACCGGAAAATATCATTCCACTGAACTAGACTGTTTTAACCTTGTGTTCCGAGATGATATAGTGGGTACATGGATATAAAGTGTCGTGCCATCCTGGGGTCAGCATGACATGCTTCCTCGTCTCTCAAAGGTTTTGGTGGACAGTATGGATAAGGAAGTGAGAGAGTTTGCTGCTGCCTATTCTGTTTGTGCCCATAACAGGCACTCACATCTCCAGTCTGCTGAGTAGCGTGGTCCGCTTCCGGTTCATTCACTCCCTGGTCCCACATACCGCTGAACTTTGTGACTTCCCTGGTCGTGCAGCAAATCTGCTGTTCTTACATTGGTATACCAGTTCTTCATTGCCTTGCCTGAACTGCCCTCGGCTCTGGAGACTGTAAACCTTCTGGTCAGTGATGTCTTTTGCATTCATGGTATCCCCCCGATCTGGTCTCTGACAGGGGTCTGTAGTTTATGTCTCGGGTTTGGTAAGTATTTTGCCAGGCTCTTAGCGTCTCTTATAGCCTATCGTTTGGCTTCCACCCGCAGTCACATGGCCAGATGGAGTGGGCCAATCAAGACCTGGAGGCGGATCTTTGTTGCATTGGTCACTTGCACCACTTCTATTGGTACTCTTACCTCCCCTGGGTGGATTCTCAGCTCGGCCACAGGTATGTCTCCGTTTATAGCGGCTGATGGTCATCAGCCTCCAGTGTTCCAGTTTCAGGAGAGTTAGGGGTGGGTGAGGTGGCGATTCCATCCATCGACCTGCATCTCTGACGGGCCTATCTTATCTAGTGGGATGTCCATGCTGCCTGGTACTGTGTACTGTCTGGGTCAAGAGGTTTGGGTGTCAACGCGAGACATGCATCTTTCGGGGACATCTCGGAAGATGGGTCCATCATCATCAGGCCTTTCAAGTGTGAAGCGCAGTCTACCGTCATCGCTCAAGGTCCATCTAATGTTCCATGTTTCTCTGCGCAAACCGGTCACCACTGCATCCGTGAAAATAAAAAAAACATGCCACTCTGAGTGACTGATAGATCATTAGACTTGCCAAGAGAGCAAGACTGTTGCTGTATCCAAATTCAAAGGCTGCATCCTCACAGGTCGCATTTTCGGCCGCATTTTTTGGCTGTATGGCATGACAATTCACAGCCTGGGTCTTTAATACATCTTTAAAGGCTCCTCCTCATTTTGCCTCTGTGGACTGTATAAACCGTGGCCAATTTGGACAGGCTCGATGCGTATATTTACACTAATTGCAATTAAATGACATGGCCGGAAATGCACCTTTCATTGGACCTAGCCTGTGAATAAGGACACATGATGTGTGTGCGTGTGTGTGTGTGTGCGTGTGTGTGTGTGCGTGTGTGTGTGTGCGTGCGTGCGTGTGCATGTGTGTGTGTGTGTGTACGTGCGTGTGTGTGTGCGTGTGTGTGTGTGTGCATGTGTGTGCGTGCGTGTGTGTGTGTGTGTGTGTGTGTGTGTGTGTGTGTGTGTGAGGAGGAAGTAGGCGAGTGCCTGCCAGCGAATGTATACAAACAATGCAGAAACGAAAATGCACATTTACATAGGAATTAAAAAAGAATTGCGTGGTTTTGCCAGCCCTTTTTTTTTTCAAATGCTGCACAGATAGTCATATTTCTTTTGTCTTTTTTTTTTTACTTAAACTAAAAAATGTTAGTGTGCATATGTTTTTGCTAGTGTAAATATGTTCTTGTTGCTGTACATATGTTGTTGCTATTGTACATATGTTGTTTTGTTATTCACCAATACATGGAAATGATGTACCTTTCTCCAAAAGTATTTCCAAACCGAACTGGTTTCATGACATGAGCGCAACTCAATAGGCTTCTAGAAAAGGCTGACCCTCACAACGGCGCAACAAAGAAATCAATGAGTGCGAACGTTTCATCAAAGCAAAGCAATAAAGCAATAGCAATGGTAAAAAAGTACTGTATGTTTCGGACTAAAAGTCGCTCCGGAATATACGTCGCATTAGCCATAAAATGCACAATAAAGTGAAAAAAAAACATATATAAGTTGCATTTTGGGGGAAATTTATTCGACAAAATCCAACACCAAGAACAGACATGAACGAGCAACAATAGGCGAAACAATAGGTATGCTAACGTGACATAAACACAAACGAAGAGCTGAGAATGGGCCTGACGTAACATTCAGAGTCATTCTTATGGAAACGATGCCGCGTATGCGCCGCGCCGCTGACGTCTAAATATTCTAAATATTCCACAGACCCATATAACGATATGTAAAGTATAAATCAAATAACTATCAAATTGAATAAGATCTGCTGAGATCTACGAACCGGACAGTGAGTAACTGCTTTGTGCTCGTATTCACTGAGACTTGGTTGACTGTCAACATTCCGGACTCTGCTGTGCATCTCGAGCAGTTAGCGTGCTATCGAGTGGACCGGGCCATGGTAAAGGGGGGAAAATCGCGAGGAGGAGGAATCTGTGTCTACATCCGTGACAAATGGTGCCGGGACTCTGTAGTTGTATGCAGGCACTGCACGCCACTGGCGGAGTTTGTTAAAGTCCCCCCTAGTCCCAATGATCATCGTCACACACACATCTGGGTGTGGTGAAATTTGTCCTCTGCATTTAACCCATCCCCATGTGATTTTGATCCATCCCCTGGGGGAGAGGGGAGCAGTGAGCAGCAGCGGAGCCGCGCTCAGGAATCATTTGGTGATCTAACCCCCCAGTTCCGACCCTTAATGTTGAGTGCCAAGCAGGGAGGCAATGGGTCCCATTTTTATAGTCTTTGGTATGACCCGGCCGGGGTTTGAACCCACAACCTTCCAGTCTCAGGGCGGACACTCTACTACTAGGCCACTGAGCTGGTACATGGCCACTGAGCTGGTACGGGCCACTGAGCTGGTGTGATCATTAAGTGCTGTCCTTTCTACCTGCCAAGGCAATTTACTGCAATTCTGCTAGTCGCGGTATACATCCCGCCTTCCAACATTGAAAGCGACAGGATCACGGCTCTTAGTGAACTGTACCGGGCTGTCAGTGCACAACAGACGGCGCACCCTGACTGTTTCACCATCTTCGCTGGGGATTTTAATCATGCTAACCTAAAGTCTGTTTTTCCGAGGCTTCACCAGCATGTTAATGGTGACACGTGGTGACAGTTTCCTGGACCTGGTCTACAACACATGAAGGAGCTTTCAAAGCCACCCCCCTCCCCCATATTGGGCTTTCTGACCATATCACTGTTATGCTTATGCCCGCATACAGACAAAGAGTGAAAGAATCCAGGCCGATTCGCAAGCGGGTAAAAGTGTGGCCTGAGGGTGCCTCTGATGCGCTTCGGGACTGCTTTGACACAACTGACTGGGGAATGTTTAAGTAGGCAGCCACTTGCAACAATCAGACGGACATAGACTCTGACTCTGTTTCCTCTTACATCTTGAAGTGCATTGATGATGTGACCCACACAAAATGCATCGTCACTCGGGCTGCTGAGGGCCAGGGACAAAGCCTTCAGAGCTGGGGATGTGGCTGACTTGAGAACAGCGAGGGCCGACCTGTCCTGGAGCATCAAGGAAGCGAAGAGGGCATTCTCTTGCAAGATTACCGCCCACTTCAAAGATAGCAGGGACGCACGGAGCCTATGGCAAGCCATTCAGACCATCACGGACTACAAGCCCGCGCCGCGGGGCTGTGAGGGCAACATCCGTCTGCTCAACGATCTGAAACGCTTCTTTGCTCGCTTCGACGCTCAGAACAGCACTTGCCCGCTGAAGACCCCTCCCCCTCCACACGAGCAGCCCCTGTACCTCGATAGCGTGTGGAGGACGCTTGCCGATATCAACACCCGTAAGGCGGAGGTCCCAGGCAACATCCCTGGTCGAGCGCTGAAGGACTGCGCTGGGGAGCTGATGGGTGTCTTCACGGACATCTTTAACATTTTCCTGCAGCAGGCCATCGTCCCATCATGTTTCAAGGCTGCCACCATCGAACCTGTGCCGAAGAAACCTGCTCCATCCTGCTTCAATGACTACCGCCCCGTGGCACTGACACCCATCATCATGAAGTGCTTTGAGCGGCTTGTCATGGAGCACATCAGATCCAATTATGAGTGATGTGAGTCACCCCGCTCACAATTTGTTTGATCTACTGCCCTCTGGGAAGAGGTAGAGAAGCCTCTCCTCCCGCACCACCAGACTCACCAACAGCTTCATACACCAGGCTGCTAGGATCCTGTACTCTCTCGCCCCTCCCCCCTCGGCTGCATAACATCCTGGCCTTTTGGGCCACGATGGCTGCCTTGCACTTCTCCACTTGCATACTCCACTTGTACTTTTGCGCTATTATACTGACTGTCTGCTGTATGCACAATTGCACCATTTCAGCCGAGTTGCTCTTATTTATACATTGTATGTCAAGTCAAGTCAAGTTTATTTGTATAGCCCTAAATCACAAGAAGACAAGAGTTCAACGAGCCAACAACTACTGAACTGTAATGATAAAAACATATACAAGTTGCTAGACGAAATAAAATATGTCAAATAACTATCATATAAACAATATCAAATCGTCTGTGTCACTCCAAATCATTAAATCCATCGATCAAATTCCTCGTCCGTTGTGAACAACGCCGCGTCAGCCTCGTCGTTATTCCATAGATCTAGTATATAACAATATTGTAGCGTTAACAGAGTATCAGGAAAGACGTGGGTTTGGTAAACGGCTCTTTATTTAACAAAACAAAAGTTCAACGAGCCAACAACTACTGAACTGTAACGATAAAAACATATACAAGTTGCTACATGAAATAAAATAACTATAACATAAATAGTTCACCGCCATACGGCCCCAAGCACCGGCATCGACTTCCAGGCGTGTGGCGGCGTGGACTTCCATCCCCGGAGGTGGCACTTCCAGCCACGGAGGTGGAAGAGAGCTCCATAGAATAGGACCAGGCGTGCGTAAAAGCCATGTCCGAGCCACATCCACCTTCCCCGGACAGCCACCTGGCCGAGCGCCGGCCCCCGGCTTCCATCCACGGAGGTGAAAGAGAGCTCCGTAGAGTAGGACCAGGCATGCGTAAAAGCCATAAGAGTTTTTCAAACCTTCTGTGTCACTCCAAATCATTAAATCCTTCAAAGCCTTCGTCCTCCATGTCACTTAGAAACAAAGTCGGTAATGATGCCGGTAGTACGTGGGGCCCTTCGTCATCTTCGTCATCCCGTGTTCGAATCCTTTGTCCTTTATGTAAACAACCACCACGCCTCTGAAATCATTTGCAGTTCAAATTTCAGTAATCCCTTGCTACATCGCGGTTCGTTTAGCACCGTTTCACTTTTTTTTTCTTTTTTTTTGAATTCTGAATATTTGTGAAAAAAATCACTTATATGCGCCTCAGTATAAGTCGCACCCCCCACCCAAACTATGAAAAATCCCGGGACTTATAGTCCGAAAAATACAGTAACAGCAGGCCAGCTGGTGAGAGGCCTAAATATTGTACAGTTAAACCTCGGTTTTCGAACGTCCCGGTTCTCGAACAAATCGGAATTGAAACAAAAAATTCGAGATTTTTTTGCTTTGGTTGTCGAACAAAATTCGGAGGTCGAAACGCGCGAGATGAGCCTAAAGTACCTGAGAAACCCGACCACGCGGCCCGGATGCCAACTGACTCCGTTCGTCATTGTATTTTCGTTACTTTGGGGATTGTATTAACCCCTAATCAAGCCGCCAAAGAAAGCAAGTGGGAGCAGTAAAGCCATCCTAAAACGCAAAGACGCTCTTAAAGCAATGCAACAGTGAGCGCCTGGCGCGCTGTTGTTGCGCGATCGGACCAAATTAAGCTCCCTGCGGACTGAGGTCCACTTAAATTTTGGAAAGTACATCAGGACTTTAAAAATATTTTCTAAATTTCAGCGACGGCTCTGTCACAATAATGCGACCAGCACGGTCCAGTTGCGCGGTTGGCGGCGCGCTATGGTTCGGCGGTGCACTGCAGTTGCGCGATCGGACAAAAATGCGCAAATGAAAAACGCTTTTTAATAGGCGTTTTTTTAAAGTCTTGGAACGGATTTTTTTCCCCCATTATTTATAATGGGAAAAATAGATTCGGAATTCGACCGATTCACTTGTCGAATCGCCGTGTGGAACGGATTGTGGTCGAAAACCGAGGTTTGACTGTAGTACTATAATATATTATTATTATGATTATTATTATTATTAGTCGGAGTAGTAGTAGTAGTAGTAGTAGTAGTAGTAGAAGTTTCAAGAGCATGTATGATCATGTTTTAAGTCTTGGACCAGATTATTTTTTTTCCATTATTTGTGATGGGGAAAATAGATTCGGAATTTGACCGATCCACTTCTCGAACCGCCTTCTGGAACGGATTGTGGTCGGAAACCGAGGTTTGACTGTAAATGATGTAAATGATCCTGAGGTCTGCCACAGAGCACCCCTCAATACCCAGAATAACACCCCAAAACACACAAAAAGCCTCCACAGGGTCCACGGATGGGTGTAAGGGCAGTTCAGTTCAGCGGGCGAATCGCAGACAACAGTGCGAGCCGAATCCTGATGGACTGTTGTTGTGATTCGTCAAAACCTCACAAAGCAGGTGAACATGCGTGCAGCGTCCTGGGCACTCAGGTGGGGCAGATGCAGATGGTGTGCGTCATCACCACGGGGCAGGCACGGCGAAGGTCGGCCACATTCAGGTTCTGATGAGCACGAGGAAGCGGACCTCTCACAGGGGTCGAGGCGTGGGAGCCCCGATCAGCACCGGCCGGATGAGCAGGACAGCTGTCAGTGGGTCACGCCGATTCCGTCCGATGCCCGCAGCCATCCCAGACTGCCAGGAGAAAAGAAGGAATAAAGAGAAAAGGAGAGAAAAGAGAAAACACTGCTGGGAGGCTGCCACTCACGATGGACGCCATCAAAAGGAAAAAAGAAGCTGAATTTTCAATGAGTCTTGGTAATTTACTTCAAATGATGACCAAACAATAATCTTTGGAAAATTGTAAATAATTGATGCAGTAATTGCTGTCAGATTACAACTGCCCATGTTATCTGTGTTAAAACAAACTCATTGTTTGTTATTTTAATTGCAAAATAAGCCCTTTTTTGTTACAATTAAATCTTCTAAACAGTTATGCTAACACCTGAAAATGAAATAAATAAATAGAGGCTTACTCCTAATGAAATCTGGTTTCCATCCAATAGATTGAATAAGTATTCGAAAGGTTTCTGAAACAAATTATTCATGAAGCACCAGTACAGCAATGACAAATGAAAAATATAAGACTGTGTTGAATGAGGTAGCATTCAAAGTCTGTTTTTGTGGAACAGAAGTGTAACTTGAAATGTACTTTGAATAACTTGTCCCGCATTTTGGCTCTTTAGCACACAATGTATCCCTCATTGTCATTGTCCTGTCAGTCATTTCTATTATTATAAGGGTCTTAGCACCCTTGATACACTGTAATGCTATAATCATGCAATAATGCTAATAGCATAGATCAAGTATGTTATTGAGTTTTATACTATGATCAAACATAACTCAGACTACGATGTCAGTAAGGCTGGGACAGTTGTAGGTATAGATAAACCACCCCAAATGTTTTCTCTATCTTCTGCTGTTGTTAACTTTTTACACTTTATGATGTTCTGACAATTTCATTTCCATGTCACTCAAATCTGTGCACTAGATGAGCAAACTGTTATATTAATAATGGGAAACTTGCTTGAAAAGCATTAAAGATGGCAGCAGGGCTTCTCCAGCTGAATTATTGATGATGTCATTTGTTTTTTACATCAGTTAAGTCAGAAAGTTGGAATTTCTGTGTTCACGGACACTGTGCAGCCAGTCAGTGGCAGGCTCTCGGTTCTCGAACAAATCGGTATTCGAACAAAAATTTCGAGAATTTTTTTGCTTCGGATGTCGGACGAAATTCGGTTGTCGAACCTCGTGATATGAGCCGAGAAGACCCGCATGCCAACTGACTCTGTTCGTTATTACGTTCTTGTTACTCTGAGGATTGCATCAACTCTAACCATGCCTCCAAAGGAAGCAAGTGGGAGCTTAAAGCCATCCTAAAACACACAGACGCTCCTAAAGCAATGCGACACTGAGCGCCCGGCGCGCTGCGGTTGCGCGATCGGACGAAATTAAGCTCCCTGCGCACTGAGGTCCAATTAAATTTTGCAAAGTACATTATAACTTTAACAATGTTTTCTAAATTTTTGCGACCGCTCTGTCACAATAATGCGACCAGCGCGGTGCAGTTGCGCAGTCGACGGTGCGCTGCTGTTGTGCGTTCGTCGGTGCGCTGCAGTTGCGCGATCGGACAAAATTAAGCTCCCTGAGCACTGATGTCCACTTAAATTTTGGAAAGTATAGCAGGACTTTAAAAATATTTTCTAAATTTCAGCGACGGCTCTGTCACAATAATGCAACCAGCGCGGTGCAGTTACGCGGTCGGCGACGCATTATGGTTGCGTTCGGCGGTGCGCTGCAGTTGCGCGATTGGACAAAAATGTCTAAATGAAAAAATGCTTAAAAAAGGCGGGGTTTTTTTTTGTCTTGGAACGGATTTTTTTCCCCCCCATTATTTGTAATAGGAAAATATGATTCGTAATTCGAATGATTCACTTCTCAAACAGCCTTCTGGACCATATATCTATATATAGATGTATATATATATATATATATATATTTTTGTTTTTGTTTTATCGTGGTGGAGGCATTTACGTGTCCGAATGATCCTAGGAGCCAGGGTCACCCATGGCAAAAGGGTGCTAGCTGAGGGGCTAGACGAAGCACGGCTCATAGATCCCTGATGATGGTGGATATAAATGGACTCAGTTTTCCCTTGCCCGGACGCAGACCCCGTCTGAAGCCAGGCCTGGAGGCAGAGCTTAAAGGCGAGCGTCTATGGGGCCTGGCTGGGCGAAGCCCAAAAAGGCAATGTGGGTCCCCCCTTCCCATGGGTTCACCACCCGTGGGAGGGGCCAAAGGGGTTAGGGTTGTTGTTTTATCTTTGCGACAACATTGCAATTGCTGGACAGTTTGATCAAGTGAATGTTTGCTGATCCCTGGTAAAGGTTACTTGCTTGTTGTGTTTTTCCTAATGGCTCCGGCCTTCATTACTGGCTATTTAATGTTAGCGGCTAATCCCTAATAGCACTACAAACAAATAAATACCTGGGCGAACGATAACAAACAGCAGCTAATTTAAGCAAGGTTTTGTATTCATTTTGAAGGACGTTATTAGGCATACCCGTGTTAACTTTCTTCATTTATTAAAGTTGTTAGCAGAACAAACTAAATATCAGCAGAGAAAAAAATCAAGGTGTTTTTGAGAATAATCTATTGATTTATAAATTTAAGTGTCCAGAGGCCATTTAAGCATCAACTAGAAGTTGCTCCCCAAACTTATAATGTTTATGGAAATCTCAGATATCACTGTCCCAGTTCTAAAAACACAGAAGCCACAGAAACCTGAGATGCAGGGTCTACCTGAAGTATTGACACAGGCAAAAGAAATGCATATGATGCCGCTTTTAAGCTAAAGGCAGTCGATGTTGATGACATTGTGTTGCGGCACACTTTTCTTTATTTCGTGGACCCTCATCATGGAAAATGCTAGAAGAAATGGATAAAAACGATGACGAAAGAGATACTGAGAAAGTGTGTGGCGAAGGATATCTAACGCTATTCCAATCGGAAATTGAGGAGGAAGACTTTGACGTTTCAGTGCACAGGAGGAATATGAAGACGATGAAGCTCTTTTTTTTTACTTTTACTTTAACCAGCCCTGTTAGTGCTGTGTTGCTGCTGTGTTACCGCCGCGTCACAGGCAGTGTTTGGAAAGAAATGTTAAGGTATGTTATTAAAACTTTAAAAAAGCTTTCTGTATCCAGTATTTCTTTGTTAATAACTCGCGTGCACACTTCCGTGTTGGTGCGGTATTACTGCCGCGTCACAGGCAGTGTTTGGAAAGAAATGTTAAGGTATGTTATTAAAACTTTAAAAAAGCTTTCTCTGTCCAGTATTTCTTTGTTAATAACTCGCGTGTACACTTCCGTGTTGCTGCAGTACTACTGCTGCGTCACAGGCAATGTTCAGAAAGACATGTTAAAGCATGTTATTCAAACTTCAAAAAGGCTTTCTGTTTACTGTCTGTCTTTGTAAAACACTAATGTGCACGTGCAGTTTATAGTCCGGTGCGGCTTATGTAAGAAAAAAACTAAAATATCCCCGAATTTTAGCTGGTGCGGCTTATACACCGGTGCGGCTTATACACCGGAAATTACGGTACTAGTTCTGAGTATGAACATACAGTATCTTTCTAAATAGGTTTGGATAACTGCTCCTAGCATTCAAGAGTATTTTTTTACATTGCTCTTTTGCCTTGTTTTTTTTCATACTGTACATATAATACATTATTAGACTACAGTATTTGTGAAGAACTTAACTTATGTAAAATACTATATATATTAAATGTTTTAGTTATTCAAATGTGTCATATGTACATTTTTATTTTGCATTTTAAAAACAATTCCTACTTTGTTCCTTGAAAATCTCTTGTTCATTTAAAGATTCTGACTATTCTAGAAGTTATGAGATTTTCGGTCTGTGGGGAAAAAGGAAAGAATTTGAGCCCGTCCACTTCAGCGCCACACATTACGATTAATATCTTCAAGGGACCCTAGGACTCTGGCCTTTCAAATCGCCATCACTTTCTTCTCATTTAAGAAGTCCTTGGCCCTTTGGAAATGATCTGAATTTGTGACACCGCAATTGTGCTAAATTTGGAATGGCTCACAGATTTGCTTGGTTGTGGTGTAATTTCACACTCTCACACACAAGCAGGTGCTCCCAAGACCCAGGTATTTGTATAAAAGCCATTAAAAAGTCAGTTCACTATAATAAATCCACACTAGGAGCAATTTCAATTCTTAAAGAGGAAGTCAAAACTTCCAGTTATATCGACAATTGCTATATTTACTTCAGTGTTTTTTAAACTTTAGTCTACCAAGTATTTATTCCCCCCCCCCCCCCCCAAAAAAAAAAAAAACACTACATTCAAATCATGGGTTGGGGTTAGGTCGCGTAAGGGAGGTGCCATTTTTTGCTCTCCAGTCGTAAGAATATGACGTATACCTATCCATCTTATTCACCAGATCTAATGAATAAGGGCATATAGCACTTACAGAATCCATATGTCAGCCGAACCTTACGAGCGTTTGGAAATTCCCTCTAAACACCCATCCACTTCTTATTTTTCTGTGTGTTGGACGAGATATTGCATCGCCCCCATTAATTTTTATGCGCAGCAGTATACCAGGTGTTTACTTTTTAACTATAGTTAAAAATCCTTGGGGTTGACTTTCCCTATAAGCATTGATGATGTTTTACTGTTGCGAATAACAACTTACATTTTTAAAACAACCCACAGTATTTTGCACATAACAGACACAGAGCCAAGTGAAGAGGGCAAGAGGGGTGAGGCAACTGTCACTAGCCATCCAGATGCTCAATGAAACTGTGAAATTGTAGCTGTGTTTCCAATAATTCTGTGCAAGGGAAGCCAGCCTGTTGCAATCACCATTGCGGCTCCTCAACCATCATTACCACCCTCGAAGTGGCTTGTGGACATATGGAACAACGTTGTAACAAGGGCCTTAGAGGGGAAATTAAACCCCCCATTTTTTTAATTAATTTGTTCTGTGCGGCCTCATCAAAACAGTCTTCTGATTAATGTTTTGTTTGTGAAATTTGAAGTAAACTGGCGAAGACCACCTGCTTTGATCAAGGGGCGTCCAGTTTTTCCACTAGCTGCTGATTGAAATAATATCACAGTCGTCCGGTCCTTACTGTGATGTCATTTTCATTCAACAGCATGGCAAGTGGCAAAATAACTGACCGCTGAAATGGCTAAAAACGAGTGAATTTTGCTGCTTAACTCATTTTCCATTAACACAATATTAGTCTGAATGCCATGTTTTGACTCGTGAGGGCTAATACAACATACAAGAAAATTTTGGGTTTGACTTCACCTTTAATAATATTTTGTTAAAATCATGCCTGAGAAAAATGATAAAGCACCATAGTAAAACCACTTGCATTCACACTGCCCCTTCGCAACACTGTGACAAAGGATTTTAGAGGAATGCCAGATTTTTTTTTAGGTTTATAGATAAGAGAGGATTTCTCAGTGAAAGAGTGGGGGTGCTAAGTGTGGAGAAAGGGGAGGAAAACTAGGTCACCATTTTTACTACGAACCTTTTTTTTCTTATACTTTATTGTTACTGAGCAGCTTTAAAACCCCCTGCTACGACACATAAATCATTGACTTCTATTGGCTATGAGAAGGGAGTGACCTGCAGGTGCTGAGGATGCTGGTATTGGATGATTCGCAAAGGCAGGATGTGATTGGAAGAGAAATACAGCGTGTGTTGGCAGAAAAAAACAGGGTGATGCTTCTCACCCACTGAGCTACTATGGCACCCCGGAGAGAGCTGTGGGCTATAGAAGACGTTTGGAGTTACTATGTGTGGAAGCAGGAATAGAATCAGGACAAGAAAGAAATGCAGTTGAATTAGGATAACAGAATAAAATAGTTGTTGGTTGGTACAGAGAAAGAAATGAGAGAAAGCATCCATCCATCAATATATCCCAGCCGACCACAAGTGAAAGGCAGACTACACCCTGAACTGGTCGCCAGCCAGTCGCAGGACACACAGAAACATACAACCAGTCACACCTACATCCACACTGTCATTGAATCGATCCCACGCTTCCCGCACACAAGTCAGGCATATGTACCCCTACACGCCCTTTGAGAGAAAGCAGAGAAGTGGAAATAATAAACTGAGTGATAAGTGTGTGAATATTATATATATATATATATATATATATATATATATATATATATATATATATATATATATATATATATATATATATATATATAATATTCATAAAGAACTTTATCACAATATTCTAATTTTCTGAGACAGTCCTGTATATATATATATATATATATATATAAATTAGAATATTGTGATAAAGTTCTTTATTTTCTATAATGCAATTAAAAAAACAAAAATGTCATGCATTCTGGGTTCATTACAAATCAACTGAAATATTGCAAGCCTTTTATTATTTTAATATTGCTGATTATGGCAAACAGCTTAAGAAAACTCAAATATATCTCAAAATATTAGAATATCATGAATAGTAGGGTATTCAACCGATCACTTGAATCATTTAAGTAACTCGAAACACCTGCAAGGGCTTCCTGAGCCTTGAAAAAAACTCAGCTTGGTTCAGTAAACTAAATCATAAGTATGGGGAAGACTGCTGATCTGACTGCTGTCCAGAGGACCATCATTGACACCCTTCATCAGGAGGGTAAGACACAAAAAGACATTTCTCAAAGAGCAAGCTGTTCAGAGAGTGCAGTTTCAAAGCACATCCACAAAAAGTCTGTTGGAAGGGGTGAATGTGGCAGGAACCGCTGCACAACCAAGAGAGATGACCGCACCCTTAACAGCATTGTGAAGAAGAGTCGCTTCCAGAATTTGGGGGAGCATCAAAGACAGTGGACTGAAGCTGGAGTCCAGGTATCAAAAGCCACTGTTGACAGACGTGTCCGGGAAATGGGCTACAATAGCCTTATTCCCATGGTCAAGCCACTTCTGAACTCAAGGCAACGGAAGAAGCGTCTGACTTGGGCTAAGCTGTAAGCCATAATCAGCAATATTAAAATAATAAAAGGCTTGCAATATTTCAGTTGATTTGTAATGAATCCAGAATGGATGACATTTTTGTTTTTTTAATTGCATTACACAAAATAAAGAACTTCATCACAATATTCAAATTTTCTAAGACAGTCCTGTGTGTGTGTACATACATACATATATATATCTATATATCTATATCTATATATATATCTATATCTATCTATCTATATATATATATATATATATATATATATATAGATAGATATAGATATAGATATATAGATATATCTATATATACTTACACACAAGCGAGCGGCTGAGGTGAAAATTAGAGGTAATAATATATTTTATTATTTAGGTATGTCAGCTGTTGTTTGGTGTATTTACACAGTGATACAGGTTCCTTAATCCACATAAACTCATTCCGTCAAGGAAATAATAGTATTGTTCCTGTTTGTTGACCAGGAATATCTACCACAAGTAAACGCTGCTGTGGCCCTGAAAAAATATTTTTTTAAAAATGTGTGCATTAAGTTAAGGTTAAGTTTGAGGCCTTAAAAGTAAAACATGCACACAAAGTAGCTGGGCCTTTGTAATAAACCGTTGGTGGAGCAATTTCAGTGCACATTTATGAAATCACTAGAAAATTACCCATGATGCAAGATGCATGTCATTGTTTTGGGCTGTTTTCTTTCTAATTCTGTTTTTCGTCAAAATTATTTTATCCTGAGTTTCATAGTGATATGCAATACTAACTTTTTAGGTATTCATCTGACACCATGTAAACACAGGACCAGTATCGCTGATATCAACACCAATAAATTATGACAATTTGTTTGGCTTTTTTACGATTAAAACATGAAAAATCGGGACATAGTTAGGACAAAGTTTATTGGTAAATATAGAATTCTATATTTCCCTAAGTCAGTGTCTAGATCTTTTTATTTTTAAATAAAGTGCACAAACTGATGAGCAGACAAAATTTTTCTGCCAGGTATTGTTCAGAAACTACTGAACAAAAATGTCGTTAAATTTATCTATTAATAAAACATTTCGGCATTTTATTTTTGTTTAAAAAGTACAAGTTGTACAAGATGATTACAATTATTATAAAACATTTAGACTATTATTGAATTTTTTTACATTTTCGTTTTGCTTAACAAGAGCAAGTTTTTAAAGATTATCACGTCACAACAAATATAAAACATGTAGAATAGAAAAAAAGAATGTTTCCACAATTCCTTCATGTGTGTTTGCGGAATCCAATACAAAAACAAACATTTCTCCCTGAAGCTTTTATTTTAAAAAGAATCCACTCTGCATTAAAAGTAATTTAGTTTTTTCACGACTCCCTCGCGCTCCTGTACGTACTTGTGTGCTGTATGTGCTGGTGACTGATGGTGGGCAGGCAGATTCAGGCAAGCAGCTTGGTTGTTTGTGTTGCTGTTGGTGTAGTCACACCAGTAAAGTTTGGTCTGGACAAAAAGTAGACTATTTAAAAAAAAAAAAAAAAATTGGTGTGGTTCGTATCCATCGTATCTCTTCGTATTGTACCTCTACTAGCGCATTCAATAATTTGTTTTGTGTTTCTACATTTTAGAAGTATCTGTGAATGCCTCAGGAGTGTGTGCTCTGCTTGCTTTAACTTACCGTATTTTTCCGGACTATAAGTCGCTCCAGAGTATAAGTCGCACCAGCCATAAAATGCCCCCAAAAGTGAAAAAAAAACCATATATAAGACGCTCCAGAGTCTAAGTCACATTTTGGGGGGCAATTTATTCGACCAAATCCCACACCAAAAACAGTCATGAACGAGCAACAACAGGCTAAACGATAGCAACAACAGGCTAAACGATAGGTATGCTAACGTGACAAACACAAACAAAGAGCTGAGAACGGGCCTGACATAACATATAGAGTGATTAAGGACAACTATTACATGAATAACATGTTTATAAAACCATCGCTGTCACTCCAATTCATTAAATCCATCGATCGTTCTTTGTCAACAATGGGTGCGCGCGGCTGAGGGTGCTTGCACTTCAAAATATTCCACAGGCTCATATAACGATAGATAAACTATATTTCAAATAACTATAATATAAGCCAATAATATTGTCAAATCATCCGGGCACTTTAAATCCATTAAACCCATCGATCAAATTCCTCGTCCTTTGTCAACATCGCCGCGCGTGCACCCTGACGTCAGCCTCGTCTTTATTCCACAGATCTAGTATATAACTATATTGTAGCGTTAACAAAGGACAAGGATAGACGTGGGTTTGGTAAGCGGCTCTTTATTAAACAAAACAAACTTCCAAGCGTGTGGCGGCGTGGACTTCCAGACACGAGAGCTCCATGGCATAGAACCGGGCGTGCGTAATGGCCATGTCCGAGCCCCATGCACCGTTCGCGGACAGCCACTCGGCCGAGCGCCGGCCCCCGACTCAGTAGAGTAGGACCGGGCGTGCGTAAAAGCCATAATAGTTTTTCAAACCTTCTATGTCACTCCAAATCCTTAATTCCTTCAAAATCTTTGTCCGTGTCACTTAGAAATGATCACCGCGAATGATGCCGGTAGTCCTTATGTGGGCACGCGCCGTGCCGTGCCACTGACGTCACTTGAAATAGTAATCCATTGGTACATCACGGTTCTCCAAACTTTCTTTCTGCTGCTCGATTACTGTTTTCAGCTGCATATTTTACAACTTGAAGTTTGTAACCTGCAAAATATGAGTTTCTTTTTGGTGCCATTTTTCTTAAGCCCACCCAGTTGATGAGTCACGGCCAACAGTGAAATTTAGAGCGCCCTCATCCAGTTTCATCTGAAAATATAATTTTTTTCAGATGTAGTTTTTTGTTTTGTTTATTTGGTTGTTTTATCAAAGTCAAAGTCTGCTTTGTTGTCGATTTTTTTTCATATACCAAGACACAAAGAGATTGAAATTACGTTCCAACTATCTCTCGGTGAGATAGTACAGATATGCATACAAGCAACACAAAAAAAAAACAAGAAGGCACAAACATTGAATAAATAAGAGTGTTGAATAAATGATAAATAAACAAATAATAATAAATAACAATAATAAATATAAGAGGAGCAAAAATGGAGCAAGTGAGAGAATAGAAGAAGGTACCAAGCCTTGATGTCTATTCATATGCAAATGAGTTAGGGGTCATAAAATTTTATGACCTTTTTATGACTTGTTATGGTATCATAAATCACCCTCTTTTGAATTGTGGCGGGGTTGGGGGCATCAAGATGGCGCCAGTCGTGACGGCGCCATCTTTGACTGTCGCCATTTTGGTTTGCCTGCGCCATTTTTAAGATGTGGATATGTATGGGCATGTATTTTTATGAATCAAGACAGGTGTAGCATCTGAGCTAGCTTTGCTACCACCCCTCTGAGCTAGCTTTGGCCCGCGCGTGTGGGTTGAAGGGGGCCCTTTTTGTTGAGAAGGGGAGGGGTGTTTGTGTCAGTGTGGGGTCGTTAGCATGATGCCAAAAGTTGTCTGGATGAGAGTCGCATATAATTTGAGAAACAATAATTTAGCCAAAGGTGTCTGAAAGCGAGACGCATGTAATTTGGCAAACAATAGTTTAGAGGATCCAGGGGGTTTTGTTGAGAAAATCATTGAAATGTCAATAGCATGGTGCCAAAGGTATCTGAAGGGGGTTTTGTTGAGAAAATCATTGAACTATCGTCAGCATGGTGCCAAATGTATCTGAAAGATAAAAAAAAGCAAGGTGTTGATGCATAATTTGAGAAACAATACTGACTGGGGCCAAAGATATCTGATGAGCTAGAGCCTTTGATACGTCATCAACATACGGCCAGAGTTATCTGATTTCCCGCGACACGTGATCCCATAGGCGTGGTCTTATCCCCGCCGAATTTAAAGTCTGGTGTGGACGAGCATCATTTTGGAGAAGACAAGACAAGACAAGCCATCGTTCTGAGCAACGGAGTCGAAGCGCGTCAAAAAGCTGTTTGGAGAATGGTTAAAGGTAAGTCATTTTAATACCTTTCTGGCGATAATAATAATAATAATAACAAATAATAATAATAATAATAATACACGGCGGTTATTTTATAAAACAAAATGTAATGTTTATATAATATCTGCAGACATCATCGCTCTTGCTGATGTCCACGCATCTTTTGACGACGATTTTAGCGACGTTTACCTAACACAATCAGACTACGGTGAGACAATAGTGCATCTACGATAGTTCATATAAATCTATCATATAAATGTCGAAACGACAGAGCCATCTAGACCAGCAACATCAGAGTCACGTGCTACTGTTGAAACCAATCCGATTGCATCCCACGCCAACCGACAGGAGGCAGCGATGGACTCGGAACTAGTTGAAGCTCTATCTACTTACGAAGGTTTAAACCATCACCATCAAGAGTCCACAAACAAAGTTGGAGGTATTCCTTATATTTTTTCCCTCTTTGTATGCTATAATCCGACATGCTATTTTCGGTATTATAAAGGATTAACTTGCAGGTGAGCGTCGTGACACGGAGGCTCAGAGAGAGAGGAAGAGGAGGAGGAGGAGGGGGCACCCCTTCTACAACACGCACCACTCAACCAGCAGGGGGTCTGTAAAGTGCCGTGGTAACTGTATCTACAAAAGACGGTTACAAGAATGTTTTAAGATTATACGTGCTCTTACATATTTAGCCGAATCAAAATAGGTTTGTGTTGTTTCTGTTGTGTTTTGTAAAAGAAAATATAATGGATCATCCAAACCTTACGTCAACGGAGTCAGATTTCTTAGCAAACATTGATGAAATAGATTTGCCACCATTTAGCGGGACAAGCCAAAGAAGTGACACACCAGAGCTAGATTTATCAAACGTTAACAATACATGTACGAGTCAAATAACAGATTTGCTCAACAATGTGAGCACGGCTTTGTTAGAGGGGGAGAGACCAGACAGTCCTGCTATTCTTACCCATTTACAGGCTGTCATAGATGAATTGAACAATCAAAGTCCGAATGAGGGGAGACAGAGTCCTACACAGATCCCGTCACAATTGCTAAACATGATAGCAGAATTAAACAACCATGCTAATGACAGCAACGGGCGTATCAGTCCTGACATTCCTGTCCAGTTGCTAAACATTATCCAAAATCTAAATACGCAGCCTCTGGTTGACCCGTTGACCGCTAACTCTGCCGATTCATCACCGGTTGCTATTGACGACCTTCCACCGACATTTCAGCCTAACAACTGTTCTGTTATTGATGACAACACACCACCATTTCAACAAACGCCCCAGCAATCTAACAACGGTTCTGTATTAGCTGATCAGCGCGGCGGTTCTGTTGTAATCAATAGGCCGCATTTCAATAATGTAGAGGTAAGGCGACAGCTAAATATACCATCGCAACAGAACATTAACGATTTTGCAACCTTCTACCTCCAGATTGAAGATAAAATAGATGATGACATGCAAGAGGTAGCTAGCAGGGCGCAAACAGGTGATGTAATTCAGATAGAGCTAGTGGGTGGTAACGATAGAGCTCACATCTACCAGCAAACTAGTGATATAAACTCTATCAGAGATAATGTATCAGACATGCTTGAACGTTTAGCCCAATCAAATACAGAGCTTCTGGCTGATGAGGGCTTAGAGCTCATTGTACAAATAGTCACTCCATTGCGTGGTGGAATGCGTCACAGGCTGTTGAACACTACCAACAGAGAGATTTTGAGGTTGAAAAAACGACACCTACACATACCTCGTAATAAAGACAACAATTTGTGTTTCGCTCTCTCACTAACCTATCTGCGAAATGACACACTTACAACAAAACAAGCCACAAGACAGGCACGGCTCTTACATGAGAGTGTAGGATTGGATTGTCAAACACCTGTGAGTCTGGGCGATGTCCATAAATTTGAGAAAGTCCTCAAACGGAAAATAACTGTAATGTATCGAAAAGAGGACTGCCGCCCCATGACCTTTTTCGACACGCGTTACCCCAAAACAGATAACGATACCTTATTTGTCTTACACCTTGAGGACCATTATTACAGTGTGAAAGCGATAGAGGCATTCGTTGGTCATGCATTCTTTTTTTTGCAGGCATGGTTACAAAGGGCATGAGAATTGGCAACAGCACCAGTGTGAAGGACACTGTGGCGTTTGTCTTGATCCATGCTGTAAACAGCGACGGATTAAACCTCTCATCTGCCCCGACTGTAACAAAACTTGTCGTAATGAGGAATGCTTTACCAAAAATAAAGAGTCTCGATCAATGAATCGTGTGAGCAACTGCACTTCATACACAAAATGCTTGCAGTGTGGTCTTCGGTATTATGTGAAAGCTCATGGTACCGGTGCTAAACATTGTTGCCCCGTTAAAAAATGCACAGTGTGTGATGAGATCTTAAATCAAGATGACGCCTTGTTGAACCCCCACATGTGCTACATTCAGCCCATCAAGCTTCAACCACCGTGCAAAAATGTAGTCTACTACGATTTCGAAACCTATGTAGATACAGACGGTTTACACAAACCTTTTCTCATCTGTTGCAAATCAAATAGACTGGCGAAGGATTGGTATGGCACAGATTGTGTTGATGAATTTCTCAGATTTTTCCGAAGGCCACGGTTTAAACAAACTACGTTTGTTGCACATAATGCGAGAGGCTTTGATTCATACATACTGATAAGGAGAATGCTTGAATTAGGTCTCAAACTTGACATTCTGATGCAAGGGAGTAAAGTTCTATCATTTGTCGATTTAGACACAAAATCTCGATTCATAGACTCTCTCTCATTCTTGACGATGCCTCTAAGTGCAATGCCTAAGGCCCTGGGGTTTGAAGACAAATCAAAGGGTTACTTCCCACACAAATTCAGCTCTTTAGAGCATCTAAACTACGTAGGGTCTCACCCTGACCCCGCGTACTACGGTACCGAGCGAATGTCACCCTCCCAACGATCAAAGTTTGACGAGTGGTATGCCAAAGAAGCCAACAATGTGTTTGATTTTGCTAAACAGGCAATAGCCTACTGCGAGAATGATGTTGATCTCCTAATGCAAGGGTGTGAAAAATTCAGGAGTGAGTTTTTTGAGGCCACCGGAACAGATCCATTCAATGCGGTAACAATTGCGTCGGCGTGCATGAAAGTTTTTCGAGCTAATTTTCTAACCCCTCAAACACTAGCCATTATACCATCAGACAACGATATGCGTCAGCACAAAGCTTTTTCACACGATTCTATTCAGTACATGCAATGGATCATGCACAGCCAAAATATCCAAATTAGACATGCATTGAACGGTGGTGAAGTTAGGATAGACAACTATACTGTAGATGGCTATTCTGAAATCGGGAGCGTAAAAATAGTGTTTGAGTATTTTGGTTGTTATCACCACGGCTGCGCAGAATGCTTCGACCTCTCTAAAATTTGCCCGACAACCAAACGCCCTTTTCAGGAGAGGTTTGATAAAACACAAAAGAAAATTCAGGATCTACAGCTTAGACAGGATGTGTACCTTGTGATTATGTGTTTTCCGCGATTATATGCGGACATTTCTAAAAGGTAAACAGGAATCTTCAGGTTACCCGGCTCACGTGGTCAACCAGGTTGATAGAGAAAGATTTATACATGAGTATGCCATTCACCAGGGTATCCAACTCGACCCTTCCAAAATTGCTGTAAACCCTGGCAAAAGGCAAGTGTCAAAACTCTGTCTTAACAATCTATGGGGAAAACTTGCGCAACGTGAGAATATGACAAACACAAAAATTGTGACAAAATCTGAGGATTTTTTTGAACTTCTGTTTTCAGGTCTGTACAATGTGAAATTCTTCCATTTTATCAATGAGTCAAGTCAAGTCAAGTTTATTTGTATAGCCCTAAATCACAAACAGTCTCAAAGGGCTTCACATAGCCAAAAATTGACAATTATTCTCAAAGCATCCCCTGATCTTAAGCTCCCAAAAGGGCAAGGAAAAACTCAAAAAACCCCTGCCAGGGGAAAATGAGAAACCTTGAGAAGGGACCACAGATGGAAGGATCCCCCTTTCAGGATCACCAGGTTGTAATGGATGCAGAGAGGGCACAAGTAATACATAATATGAAAATCAATGAAAAAAATGGATGTCGGCGGTGCCCGCGACTGTCCTGGCAGTGTCTTCAAGGGGGTTGAGCTGCAGTTTCTTCATCTTGAATTGGTCCCCGAGAATCCAGCTAGCTGCTATCAGCTTTTGAGCCACCTAACCTCCTCCCCAGCCGGGGAGGGGGTGGGCAGAGAGAACAAAACAAACTCCGGCCAAATCGGCCACTACAAGTTAGTTAAAGGCCATCTCATAGAAATGTGTCTTTAAACATGTCTTAAATGTTTCTACTGAGGTAGCAGTTCTAGTATCCATTGGTAGGGCATTCCAAAGCTCTGGAGCCCGAATAGAAAATGCTCTAGACCCTGCAGACATTTTCTTGGCCCTCGGTGTAACTAAAAGACTAGCGTTTTGCGAACGAAGGTTACGAGACGGAACATAAGGAACGACTAGGTCGACGAGGTATGAAGGCGCTAAGCCATGCAGTGATTTATAAGTTAGTAGAAGAACCTTGAAGTCACATCTTAAATGGACTGAGAGCCAATGTAATTTGGCTAATATTGGGGTAATGTGATCAAATTTTCTTGACCGTGAGAGCAGCCTCGCAGCGGCATTTTGCACTAACTGTAGACTTTTGATGCGGGACTTAGGAAGACCAGAGAATAATACATTACAGTAGTCCAGGCGCGACGTGACGAACGCATGTATAATAGTTTCCGCATCCCCGGTCGAGAGGATAGGACGAATCTTAGCAATATTACGAAGGTGAAAAAACGCAATCCTGGTTATATTCTTAATGTGTTTTTGAAAGGAGAGCGTTTGGTCAAATATTACCCCGAGATTAGTTACCGTCTCACTCTGAGTGATAGTACGGTTATCTATAGTTATAGTGGTTTCCTTAAATAAGTGTTGATAACGAGTAGGACCAATTATCAACATCTCAGTTTTATCTGGGTTAAGACGAAGGAAGTTGAGAGACATCCATTGCTTGATCTCCGCAAGGCACGCCTCGAGATTACAACAGTCCCGCGGATCTGTCATCGATAACGGCATATATAATTGGGTGTCATCCGCGTAGCATTGAAAGCTAATATTATATTTACGTATTATGTCCCCAAGCGGAATCATATAAATATTAAATAAAATCGGTCCGAGTACCGATCCCTGTGGGACACCACACGTAACATTATAAAGCTCAGAGGACGTATTGTCATGGACCACTCGGTGCGTCCTGTCTGATAGATAGGAATTGAACCAGCTTAGTGCTGACCCTGAGATACCAACACAACTTTTAAGACGCCCTAATAAAATATCGAAGTCTACAGTGTCAAAGGCAGCACTAAGATCGAGTAGTAACAATACAGACGACGTATTTGAATCCATAGCTATGAGGAGATCATTACTCACTTTAGCAAGTGCTGTCTCTGTAGAATGATTAGCTCTAAAACCAGACTGAAAACAGTCATATAAATTATTAGCGACCATGTAATCAATAAGCTGCTATGAATGGGAGGTTTGAAACTGGCCTATAATTACTGGGACAGTCCGGGTCAAGATTTGCTCGCTTAAGTAGCGGTTTAATAATAGCGGTTTTAAAGGCTGTTGGCACTATCCCAGAGGAAACAAACAGATTGATTATATTTAAGACGGACGGTCCTAAAATTGGAAATAATTCTTTATGTAGTTTGGCTGGAAGCGGGTCGAGTAAACATGTTGTTTGTTTAGCCGTACTAACCAATTTTGTAAGCATTTCAAGGGACACGCTTTTAAAATTTGAGAGGGTTATTGCATGATCCCCAGCGCTAGTAACCGGCGGAGCGATTGGAATGGTATTCTTGATCTCATCCCTAATGGACTCAATCTTTTGAGCAAAAAATTTCATAAACTCGTCAGCTGAGTGGAAGGTGCTATCGGGGGTCGGCTGGTGCAGAGTTAGCTTTGCCACTGTATCAAATAGGGATTTAAGATTGTTTTTATTAAGATTAATGACTTGCGAAAAATAACGAGTGCCACAGAGTCAATGGCTTTTAATAATGTCGCATTGAATTCATTTGTAAGATTATCAATAGAGCCGCTGTATGCGGGAAACATGGCGGTTCCAAAATTGCTGTAAACCTTGGCAAAAGGCAAGTGTCAAAACTCTGTCTTAACAATCCATGGGGAAAACTTGCGCAACGTGAGAATATGACAAACACAAAAATTGTGACAAAATCTGAGGATTTTTTTGAACTTCTGTTTTCAGGTCTGTACAATGTGAAATTCTTCCATTTGATCAATGAGAAGCTCTCAATTGTGCAGTATTGTATCAACATAAACAACGAGATCCCCACCTCAAAAGCATCAAACGTGGCTGCAGCGTGTTTCACAACAGCCTATGCACGCCTAAAAATGTACAGCTATTTAGAAATTTTACAGAGGTGTGTCCTTTACACCGATACAGACAGCCTCGTGTACACTATGAAGCCAGGTGAAAATGTTCTCCCTCTAGGGGATTATCTGGGTGATTTGACAGATGAGCTTTCGAATGACAGCATTTTAGAATTTGTCTCAGCCGGCCCCAAAACATACGCTTACAAAACACGAGGATCATCTCAGACGGTCATGAAAGTGAAGGGTATCACGCAGTCTCACGAAAGCGGTCGCAGCATCAATCTCGATAGCATGCTCAGTCTGGTTCAAGGGTACATCGATACAGCAGGTGCAACCTCAGATGTGCTATACGCTCCCCAACATAATATCGTTCACGATAAGAGAGGGTTTCATCTCAGAAACATGTCATTTTCCAAGCGGCTTCGTGTGGTGTACGATAAAAGAAGGCTGCTAGAGCGAGGCACCACTGAACCGTTTGGCTACTGATATTTCTATCTATCTACCCATACGTGTGTCTGTGTGGAAATGGCTTTTAACCAGATTGAATTTGACCCTAGATTAGAACTTCCTTTTTCATCTCTAGTAGCAGGGCCTTCAGGTTGTGGCAAGACTTTCTTTGTAAAAAATGTATTGCAAAATCCTGAACATGTTCTGAGAAAAAAACCTGATAATATTGTCTGGGTTTATACTTCATATCAACCAATGTACGATGAGCTCAAAAACCTGAATAAAGACATTGTTTTTATCAAGGGGCTGCCTGAATCTTTTGATGACGAGAAGTTGTTCCCGCCACCGCAGCATCATCTACTGATTTTGGATGACGTCATCTTCCAAGCTTCGGACAACCCGGAAGTGGTCCGAATATTCACCCAATATAGACATCATAAAAATTTAAGCGTTATAATGCTAACGCAGAATGTATTCCATCAGGGCAAATTCAGCCGTACTATTAGTTTAAACAGTAATTATTTGATTTTGTTCAAAAACCCCCGCGATAAACTACAGGTGAGTGTCCTGGCAAATCAAATTTCTCCCAGCAACTGGAAGTTTTTCCTGGAATGCTTTGAAGATGCTACAAGAGAGCCGCATGGGTATTTACTGGTAGATTTGACACCTTCATGCCCAGAACAATATAGACTACGTACATGTGTACTACATAACCAGTGGCCTGTCGTTTATATACCCAAACAATAAAACGATGACGAAGCTTTTAAAAACAAACGCACCGTTACTCAAATCTCTGTTTACATCCAAACCGGCCAAACGTAAGCATTTGCTACTCAGAGGCCCCAGTAGTTTGGTGAAAGCATTATGTGAGATTGCTCTAAATCTTCTTAAAGGACATGTACCCTTAAAATCAAAACTTTACAAGAGACTTAAAAAGCAAAAGAAAAATATCCGCTTTTTGGCTGATAAGAAAAATACTTTGAAGAAGAAAAGAGCTGTGTTAGTTCAGAAAGGTGGTTTTATATTGCCGTTACTGGCCGCTTTCGCACCTGTTCTCGGATGTGTCATTAGTGGCTTTATGAACAAATCATAAAATGAGTTTGAAAACGGCTCAGAAAATGTTCCTGATTTCACCTTATCAGCTCGAGAGGCTGAATCGACCCGCTCCGACCATCCGTGATACAGCAGAGCATTCTTTGGATGAAGAGATGAAACAGGTTTTGGATAATAAAAATTTAAATCAATATGAAAAGATCAAAATTTATCAAACCTTAATGCAGCGTTACATGGGGTTGGTCAAACAAAAAGACTCCGAGCAAATTCCTATTACGATTCGCAACGAAGCCAATGAGGGGGGTGAAAGAAAGACCGCAGATGAGAGAACAATTGAGGTGACAGTTAGACGCTATGAGGATATTTTGGACGCCATAGGTCCACGTTTGCGGCGCAACGCCAACTATGTGCTGAAAAGACTGTCGGCAGAAGATGTAAGCTGGACGCCGTTAAGTGAATTTGTTTTTAGAGGAAAAACTATCAAAGGCTCCCATATGAGCGATTTGTTGAGACATTTGTGTGCGAGTGGGAAAAAAATCAACGAGAAACCGGTAGGATGGAGTGAATCTCCAACCCCTTGGCTCGCGCGGATTTTAAATGTTTAAAATACGCTACAGGTGAAGATGAGGATGTTTCTTATGTAGAAGATGCAGGCGTGATGAATAAAAGAAAAAGAAAGAGGACATCGCCGATACTAAAATGGGTTAGTTATTAGATGATACTCTATTGCTGTTAGTGAAAAAAAAAAAAAAAAACGCGTGACTCTGTAACTCTCTTTAACAATGTTTATTGAATAAAAGAGATTTTTATAAAACATTAACACGGTTTCAGACAATGACATTTTTTATATTTATGCAATGAACATGATGTTTGGCCGCCGCACATCCGGTCTGGTCTTCGACATTTTTTGACAAACTCACTAACCATGGCATCGTTATGGAGAGGATCGGAATTGTAACGGGTCAGCACTTCACGATAGGTCAGCCCCCACCCCCGATGACTTAGATAATAGACACAATGCTGGCCGCAGGTGTCTGTCAGCTCGTGTTGCAGCTGCCCGTTCTGATATTCGACCCGTTTAGAATGCTTCTTCAAAAATCTGTATATACTCGATGGGTAGTACAGGCTGTCCGGTGGCAGAACAAAAGGATCAAAGAATGTGGCCGAACCGTTCGATTCTAAAGTCAAAGCGAGCCAGTGCTCTCCGGGTAAATGCCTTGGATGGGTGTTGACGATGTAATATTTTGGAGGCGTGTTTTCGCATCGATGAGTTAGCATCAGCTAACTCATCCGATGCGAAAACACCTCCAAATAAGGTTCTCTGCATCCGAGTCATAATCATGTCCAATTCACGACCGTTCATAGCGTTAATAATAGTCCATCAATACTTCCCTCTTAGCATTAATCTCTATAAGGGAATCGTAAGCCGCGTATACAATAAGAGTGGCTGTGTGTGGTAGCGGTGATCTAAAACGCAAATCGAGTCTCAGGACCCCGCTATTAATAGGTGTTAACGCGCCAGAATCATCTGCCTGACTTAAATTGAAAACAAAAAGTGAGTAGCCCTGACTAAAATCCTGTTGATTGATACAAAGAGGTAGATCTTTCAGAAAACGCCCTGTTGCTGTGTATAAATTATGAAATTCACGTGTACATATCCCAGCTTCGAAATTGGGCTGAAAAGCCTTGGCAGGTATCTGTCGACCTTCGTGGCTGAGAGCTAAATACTCTATGTTATAATGCAAACAATTAAACGGGTTTAAATCTCTCCGTCCCATGAAACTGTTGTGGTTTACGAGCACTATTACAATTTGCTTGGGGATATGTCCGAGGAAGAGACAAATCCGTGAGTTTTGGGGGACCGAGAAGGTCTTCATGTTGGCGGGAGTTAATGGATAAAGGGCGTTACCCTTCTGTAAAGCGGCGGCGTGACCTATTGCTACAGCCGGTGAAATTGATACTTTTTTCACAAATAAGGACGCTCCTAGTATTTTGAGACACGAATCGCTGTCTGGAGCGCTCATGAGACAGAAATCATCAGAAGCTCTAGTCAACTTTAGACGCAGATCCACATTATTCAATAGATGGCGTTCGGAAAAGAAAATATCTCCATGAAGCGGTCCCGTTAGATGGAACTCACGTGAGCCTGCAATCTGCTGTGCGCGCCGCACAAAACCATCGTTGGCCCCCGCCCCTTCGAGAGCGATGGAGTCCATACGCCCCCTAGTGTCTTTTGCGAACATTCCTGCTGTGAATTGTGACTCCAAAGAATCGTTTGAAAAGTTTAACAGCAGCTCGATGATGGATCTGTAGGCGTGTGTAGCACTAGATTGTGAGATTAGCCGCCCACCCAACGAAATATCTAATTGACTAAAAATTGTGTTTATAGGGAAATTCACGATGCCGACTTGTTCTTGCGGTGGAATATTTGTCCCATCCCTACGCGTCACCTTTGCACGGAGATGTAGTAAAGTGTCGGATAAATCTAAATATTTTGAGCCGTCCCCGGGTATAAAAAAGTCTATTGGTCCTTGGTCCACGATTGCGGATAATGGTTGAAATTCGACATATGAACTATCTTCTATGGAGAATTGCGTCAAAGGGGCCGAAAAGAGGTCAAGACTTGATAAAACTGCTTCTTGACTTTTAAAATGTAGAAGGGCAATTTTTTTAAAGAGAAAATATCTGTCTTACGTCTAGTTCGCTTTTTTTTAACGACTGACCTGAGACCGGTCGAGCGCCTTTTCCTTTTAACGCTCTTTTTTCTCCGCCCACCAGGATGGAGCCCCCCACGTGACAATACAGCGAGCCCGGAACCTTCTTGCTCGGGGCCTTGTTTCTGGTGGATTCTTTGAATGACGCGCCCCGCTACATCCGTTGCTATGTTTTTAGCGGCGGCTTGAAGATGCGGCTTCGCCAAGTTAAACCCGTTTTTGAACATAGGCATCACGAAACGGAATAATTTTGAAAAAATAGACCCTAGGCCACGCCCATATTGCACAGGCGCCCCTGCAAAACTTCTAAATGAGCCTCCCACTTGTGTTTCGTAATAATCAACAAAACGATACAAATCGGGATGCATTGACGATGTCGTCATTTTTTTTTTTTTTTTTTTTTTTTAAATTATTATTTCGATCTAAAATGCAGAGTGAGAATGACCTTCCTGTATTCGAAATCTATCGAATTGTTCTGGTCTGTTCGCAGGTAAACCGAAATGGTTTCAATATGGCTTCTGCACACATCTAAATAGTACACCGGATTAAAAGTTTTGTTTATTACATCGCCATAGTTACCCTCAAGAGGCCCACGCATTGGAGCGTAGGCGTCACCAACTGTCTGATGATGTATGACGTCAGTGTAGATGAACATGAAATATGATCCGGCTCGTCTGTCGGCAGGATGTTGTGCGTTTACGCCTTACGGCTTGAGTGAGAGCCAATGTTCAGGATTCATTCCAACAATGTACGCTAGGGGGCTCTCATAATTCTCAATCCTTCTTCGCCCGAAAACATGAACCTCTGTTTATGTTGATCAAATTGGACGTCAATCTTTTTGTTACTCGCTTTGGTTAATAGAGTTTGAATGTCCAAAGCTAACGAGTCATGATTTTGATAAACCCCTCCTTTCGTTTTGAGCATGGTCCGAATTTCTGAGTCGTCTTGAAATGTGTCTCCTCTAGGAAGCGGATGTTTAGGTTGTTTCAGGTAGAAATTCCGTTTTTTCTCAGGAATGGTGGGTATTGAGTTGATGTATGAAATCTCACATAAGCCGACCTCCCACGAACCTTTTAAATCGATATGTTGAGCCAGTTCGGTTTTAAATTCTGTGAGGGTGTTTGCGCTAAATAGATGTATACTAGCATTTGACGCTAATGTTACGTAGAATTCTCTCTGGTGTTCACCCATCTTGTAATTTCCACAGAATGGCCGTTTTAGAGATCGTCAGATGTTTTTAATACTCTTTGTGGGTACCCAACTGTCGAATTTGGCTGGCCAGCCCACCCAGTGGACGAGGGACTCGCGTTTACCTGACACGGTGCGTTATTTAAGAATTTTCTGTATGCAAAAAATTTTATTTTTTTTTATTTTTACTTTTTGTAATTCCGCTTCGTAAAAGCTGCCTTCTACAGGCATACCATCCAAGTCTGATATTTTATAGACGGGAGGAATGCGATGGAGACGTTGTCTTATTCTGAAAATTTCATCCGTGTAACTTTGTAAATAACCTTTTTCAAAATTGCCTTTTATTTTGGAAATTCTCACAGTTTCACCCGGTGCGAACCGGAACTTGTCCCCCCGTCGGAAAGGATTTTTGGCGTACAGGTTGGTGAAGACGATATCCTTATTCTCTTCGTTTACGGCGTTCGGTGTCATCTTTATACTGCTGTGAAAACTGTCGTTATAACTGACAATAAAATCCTGAATTACATCCACGTATCGTTGTGTGTTCTTAGCTGTGAAATAGCGCCACATGCGTGATTTTAGAGTGCGATTAAACCTTTCGATCGTTCCCGCTTTGGTGTCAGAGGCGGTGGAAAAATGTGTAATATTGTACTTTTTCATTAATTTCTGGAAATGTTTGTTAAAAAACTCCGCCCCTTTATCTGTTTGAAGGCGTAATGGTGAACCGCTAACTGATAGGATATCTTCAAATGCTTTGGTGACCTGCGTACCTGTTTTAGCTTTCAAAACGCGTACATATGCACGTTTTGAGAAGATATTGATTATGGTTAGTAAATATTTATATCCATCGTTGTAGCGTGCTAGTGATTGCATATCGCATAAATCTGCTTGGAATTGTCTCATAGGACCTCGAACAAAAACTTTATTTCTAGGAAAAGTTATTCTGGCTGGTTTGTGTAAAGTGTAAGCATCTTGATCGGATAAAAAAGCTTTCACTTTTTTAATGTTAGTGTTTTTACAGCTAACAACCGCTGTTCTGTGTAGGCGTGTCTCTCCCCCAAAACTAGCTGGATTCTTAGCACAATAATAGAATCTCTGAAGACACCTATCGCCACCCATTGTTAGGTAAGTTCTGTTGGATATCAGAGTGTGATGCTGGTAATAAAACAAGCAGGTATGATCTTGTGATTTTAAATTGAATAAACATAGAGAAACAGTCGCTTTTCCGGTCACGATAGTTTATTACAGAAAAAAATCAAACTAGTTCTTAAAAAACATTACTAATAAACAGAAACAAGTATAAAACATGGTAAAAATAAAAACATGGCATTAGCAAACAAACGTCTTTCTATAAACCCTAAGGTTTAACATAACGCATGAATGAAGATAACATAGATGGTGTTACTTTGGACTCTATTAGAGTTTTAAACGTCTTTAGCTGCCCCCCTGTTAAATCTAGAAGTACTGTTAGGAAAGTCATCAATTGGCCCCACGTTTTCTTCACAAAACCTCCCATTGTGTCTTTCCAAACGTTCGAAATAATAGAGCGACTTCATTGCTACTCAGAACAGTGTCACGCGCTTCTTGTTTTATCGCACGGAGCCGCGTAAAGATCTTGCACTCGTGAGCTAGGTCATGTAGAATGGCAGAAACAGAATTGCGAATGTTTATAAGGGATGCAGAGGTTTTAAAATAGAAAAGCATTGTCGACAACGTGTGGAGGAAGTCAGCATTGCACAACTCAGCCGTCACTGCTTCGTAATTCGCATAGAAATAAAAGTTTCGATCCTCAACATACAGGCACGTATGATGCATTTGGCTAAGATCATCAAGAACACATCCGTCACACTTAAATTTAGCATGCTTAATTAACGCATCATACAAAAGATGAGCTAGCATAAGTTTGAGGCGTGTATAATCTTCGATAATCAACCATTTAAGCGGCTCGACCCTCATATTATATTCTGATCCCTGTTGTGTTGATTTTCCCAGGCGTCGAGGTCACCGGAGGAACGACGCCAAACTCAAGGGCCAGCGGAGGGTCGTTGTCAACGATCGTGTCGTCAGCCTCTTCAAAATCACCGGGCACCTCTGCCTCTGTCTCTTCGAGCATGACTCTAACGTCAGCAGCAGACAAGCAGGGCAAATCCATGCCATTTTCAGGATAGCATGTGCAGGCATCATCAAACAATTCAATGGCTCGTGACGAGGACCATGGTTCATGCTGTTGCGGCCTCTGCTGCTGCTGCTCCTGCTGCCCCGTCGTGCTTGCTAGGTTGCACCCTGAGGTTTCAGGGGTTTCAAACACGTCAAAAGTTGATGACAAAGCTCCATAGAGAGAATCGGGTTGCAGATCGTCAAGGCAGATCGGTGACATACGTTCGCTAGGGTCGGGTGTAGGCAGTGGAAGAATCTCAAACCTTTCCAGCCCTGTCGCTGTCGTTGGTTCCGGTTGTTCAGCCGTCGTGCTTGACCGTGGTGACGCTATGAAAGCTGTGTCCGCATCAGCATCATCTGACTCTGCATCAGAGTTGTCAGGGCTGGACCAGAACGTGATGCCCGGCTCATTGCCCACAGGTACAAAATGTGGTAAAAGTCTTCTGGCAAGCATTTTTTGGGCCGTGCATGTGTGAAAGAGATGTCTGCAAGTCCGCTCTTATACATTTTAGATAGTTATGCTCATGACTACAACCCCACCTTTCTGTGTCTGCAGGTGAGAAAAAGAGGGGGGTATGAGGGGGTAGGAGGAACAGAGTCTTGTGTGTTGTGGGGGGCCAGGGGTTTAAACTTAATTTTTTAGTAAGGGTTAATCTAAAGCCAGTTTACGTTTCACTCCGACGACGTTTGTCCAGACACGGCTTGATAGAAAAAGCCCCGTAATACTCTCACCATATGCTTGCATCCTTTCATACCACTCTGTCAATGGTATATTCAATATTGTCTGGAAAAGTCCACATTCGCTGTTAAACACTTCAAGTTTTAGAAACATTAGATCGATTAGCTCTCCATCTTCTGCCCCATCAACAGTTTGAGGAGAAACTTTCAGCCGGAAAAAACATCTTCCGCTGGCTGTGATTTTTGAAATCCAAGTTGCATTCAGCTCACCTTCTAACCCGTATTCCTTGAGAAATTCAGTCAAAACCTCTGGCAGGAGTTGATTTAAAACACCCCAGTCATTTGAGTTCAGCGTATCATACGCACCGGCCTGCTCATAGTTGCTGTTGTTTGATCCAGAGCTCTCTTGGTTTCTCATAAAGAAAGACAACTCACCAGTCTCGTGAAAAAAATTAAATCCCCATAGAGTCTCTGGTGTTAGATGCCAGCTCCGCTCAAGTTTTTCTGTAGGCCTTTGTTGCATACGCCTTAGATACATTTGTTTCTTCCTAGGGGCATCTAGCAAACCATCGGGGCCTCTGCGGCAAAGATGGATACTGACCGGCGTTTCTGCTATCATGATTTGAGCTTCAGGTTTGCAGTTTAACACCACAGCTTTAGCTTAGCTCTTTTCTATGAACTATCAGCACAATACTCTTGCGCAAATATATGAACAACAGGTCCTGCCCCTCTCTCAAACCACACCTCTGTGTATCACCTGTTTTTTTTTTTTTGTTTTTTTAATCAGGATATGTTTTAAACTTAGACAGCCTTCATGAAAACAGAGGCCTTCGTCTGTCTCCCTCTTGATTTTTTTTATCTTTCAGATACCTTTGGCCCCAGTCAGTATTGTTTCTCAAATTATGCATCAACACCTTGCTTTTTTTATCTTTCAGATACATTTGGCACCATGCTGACGATAGTTCAATGATTTTCTCAACAAAACCCCCTTCAGATACCTTTGGCACCATGCTATTGACATTTCAATGATTTTCTCAACAAAACCCCTTGATCCTCTAAACTATTGTTTGCCTAATTACATGCGTCTCGCTTTCAGACACCTTTGGCTAAACTATTGTTTCTCAAATTATATGCGACTCTCATCCAGACAACTTTTGGCATCATGCTTACGACCCCACACTGACACAAACACCCCTCCCCTTCTCAACAAAAAGGGCCCCCTTCAACCCACACGCGCGGGCCAAAGCTAGCTCAGAGGGGTGGTAGCAAAGCTAGCTCAGATGCTACACCTGTCTTGATTCATAAAAATACATGCCCATACATATCCACATCTTAAAAATGGCGCAGGCAAACCAAAATGGCGACAGTCAAAGATGGCGCCGTCACGACTGGCGCCATCTTGATGCCCCCAACCCCGCCACAATTCAAAAGAGGGTGATTTATGATACCATAACAAGTCATAAAAAGGTCATAACATTTTATGACCCCTAACTTATTTGCATATGAATAGACATCAAGGTTTGGTACCTTCTTCTATTCTCTCAAGTGTACATACAGCAGACAGTGGACTTGGATATGGTGCTTTAAAGTGTTAATTGCTTTATTTGATGTTTCCTCTATTTTTTATGTTTTGAATATGTTCAAGATAAAGATATAAAAGCTTGTGAAGCGATCAACTATACTAAAAATAACATGGGAAGTTGTCAACTATACTTGTAAGTGATGTCTTAATGATCAAGTAAAAATTTGTGAAAAAAACATATATAAGTCGCTCCTGAGTATAAGTCGCCCCCCCACCCAAACTATGAAAAAAAAGGCGATTTATAGTCCGGAAATTACGGTACAAAGTGCTTGCAAGGCTCAACAAAAGACAAACGATCATAAAAAAGTAAACCTCTACTTCGCAGATTAAATTCACCATGGGCATTTTTTTAATTTTAACCCCCACAATAATTGAGGGAGAACTGTGTTCAGTAAGTTACAGTAGTATCGGTGTTGTACCTGAACACGCTCAATGAAGAAAAGTTCATGAACTCGTTCATATTTAAGACGAACGTGAACTGAATGTTGTCAGTCACTTAAATGTTGTACAGAGGTTAATTCCCTGTTTGGCATGCACAAACTTGGTCACTAAAGCTGATTCTGATGTAGCACATTTTTGCTTTGTGAACATTTTTGTGAATGTGCTTATTCTGTACTCAATGAATGGTTTTGAAGGGCAGTTCATTTTTGTTCAAGGATACCAGGTTTTCGCTTCTTAGACTTCAAAATAAACCCCAGTCAAACACATTCTAGGAATAATTGGGTGGGGAAAGATGATTTGGCAATCACGCCACAAACAGTCGCACAGCATGTGCATCAACAAAATGACATTGAACCATGATACCCTTGATGAGATTGATGAGATACCCTTGATTTTTTTTGTGGGTGTTTTATTAACTTATTTGGGCTTTGCACCTTTACCTTTGCACATCTATGTCCCAAATTCTAAATGTTTTCTGGTTCTTTCGGCAGACAAGTTAAGAACTCTTACATTCACATAAAAAAGTTAGTCAAAGAAGATACAGTGGAGCCTCGGTTTCGACCACAATCCGTTCCAGAAGGCTGTTCGAGAAGTGAATCGTTCGAATTCCGAATCATGTTTTTCCATTACAAATAATGGAAAAAATTTAATCCGTTCCAAGTAAAATAAAAAAGCACGTCCGCCTCACAGTTAGGAGGGTACGGGTTCGATTCCACCTCCGGCCCTCCCTGTGTGGAGTTTGCATGTTCTCCCCGGGCCCGCGTGGGTTTTCTCCGGGCCCTCCGGTTTCCTCCCACATTCCAAAAACATGCTTGGTAGGCCGATTGAAGACTGTCCCTAGGTGTGAGTGTGAGTGCGATTGGTTGTCTATCTCTCTGTGCCCTGCGATTGGCTGGCAACCAGTTCAGGGTGTCCCCCGCCTACTGCCCGATGACGGCTGGGATAGGCTCCAGCACGCCCGCGACCCCCGTGGGGACTAAGCGGTTCAGAAAATGGATGGATGGATGGATTTTTGTCCGATCGCGCAACTGCAGCACACTGCCCAACGCGCATCCGTAACGCGTCGCCGACCGCGCAACTGCACCGCACTGGTCGCATTATTGTGACAGCCGTCGCTGAAATTTAGAAAATATTTTTAAAGTCCTGATGTACTTTCCAAAATTTAAGTGGACATCAGTGCGCAGGGAGCTTAATTTGGTCCGATCACGCAACTGCAGGGCACCGCCGAATGCGCAAGCGCAGCACGCCGCCGACTGCGCAACTGCATCGCGCTGGTCGCATTATTGTGACAGAGCGGTCGCTAAAATTTTGAAAATATTTCCAAAATTTAAGTGGATATCAGTGTGCAGGGAGCTTAATTTGGTCCGATCGCTCAACTGCAGCGCGCCGGGCGCTCACTGTCGCATTGCTTTAGGAGCGTCTTTGTGTTTTAGGATGGCTTTACTGGTCCCGCTTGCTTCCTTTGGAGGCATGATTAGAGTTGATGCAATCCTCAGAGTAATGAGAACGTAATGAACGGAGTCAGTTGCCATGTGGGTCCTCTCGGCTCATCTCGCGAGGTTCGACAACTGAATTTCGTCCGACATCCGAAGCAAAAAAATCGTAAATTTTTTGTTTGAATACCGATTTGTTCAAGAACCCGGATGTTCGAAAACCGAGGCTAGACTGTATTACGTTAATTTAAATGTTTTGCACTTCATTTGTACATACTAAGTTCCTCATCTCAGTTAGGCACCTTCAGCAGATTGTTTGTTTGGACATTCTGGACCACATTCATGTTTTTGTTTCAATTCATTAAAGAATGCTCCTCCGGCAGGTGCTGACACGATCCGGCTCCCGCGCCTCAGCCTCGCAGCGGTGACCCCTGTAAAAGGTTCGCTCCCTCGTGCTCGTCGGACCCTGGATGTGGCTGACCTTCGCCGTGCCTGCCCCGTGGTGATGACACACACCATCTGTAGCTACCCCACCTGAGTGCTCAGAACGCTGCACGCTCGTTTGCCTGCTATGTGAGGTTTTGACGAATCATAACCACGGTCCATTGGGATTCAACTTGCACAGTTGTCTGCGATTCGCCCGCGGAACTGCCTTTACGCCGGTTTGCAGACCCTGTGGAGGCGTTTTCTTGTGGTTTAGAGTGTTCTGGGTATTTGGGGGGTCGTGTGGCAGACCTCTGAGTCTAAGTCTATATTATTTAGGCCTCTTGCCTGCAGGCCTTCAGTTAGTTTTTGTTTTTCCTTTGTTACTTTGTCTTTACTTTGTCAACTTTGTCATTAGTTGTATCTTGTTGATCCGTGATCCACATGTAAAAGGGGTAACCCGGCGGTCTTATTCTGAATTTTAAAAACTCAAATAAGTGCAGTCTATTTATGCATTTACATGCGCACACTTACAAACGCATCATTCCTTGAGTGCAATGTAAATTGGAGCGCAGGGAAGGAATACCTGTTGATGCCCTTGATTAATTGGATGCCCCTTGTTAGGGTTGATAGATTAGTTTGATCCTATGCTTAGTATGTTGGAATGTAACCTGCGATAATTAACCAAACTTGTCCTGTCTTAACAAAGTAGTAGAACAAAGTGCTAAGATCCTTTGAACTGATTGACCAGCTGCAGAGGAAGCAATCAAAGTTGTTCTGTTTACACAACACTGTAAAACACCCCCTGCTATGATTTGAGCAGAGGCCAGGGGTTTCACCCCAGTTCTGTCCACTCTCACCCCCACCCTGCTTCTCTAAATAAATATGCTCTTGCAAGAATCCAAAGTCAGACTTTGTTCGAACATCGCTGTATGCACAGTGACGAACGACCTCTCCACTTGCAAGTGTTCCAAAGGCATACTGTCTCCCGTGTGGTTCTTGCAAAATAAGTTAGAGCGAGCGCCACTCTAACGTTTTGGTGCCGTGACCTGGATCCCAAACATGCCCACTGCTGATGGACGGAGGACGACGCGCTACATTGTCGACAAACCAGCGTCCATTAGGAGGACCTGGAAAAGAAAGACCTGGGAAGAAAATTCTTCGATGGGCCAGCATCTTAGGTCTGCCTTCGTCTGACAACAGTGGATTGACGGGAGACAGTAAATATCAGTATTATAATTTTGTTTTAGTCATTTATACTTAAATTGTTTTGTACGGTTAAACTCACTACACAGTATACAGTGGAAATCGAAAACTTTAGACACCCCAGGTAAAAAGTTGTAATAATGTTGAAAAAGAAGCTGAGGAAAGATGGAAAACTCCCCATAAGGCATCAAATTACAGAAGACATTCACATAGTATGTCAAAAAAGTTAAATTTTATTTCCATCATTTACACTTTATAAATAACAGAAAACAAAATAGTGGCGTCTGCATAAATTTGGGTACCCTGCAAAGTTAATATCTCGTACTGTCCCCTTTGGCAAGTATCATAGGTTGTAAATACTTTTTGTAGCTGGCCAAGTATTTCAATTATTGTTTGAGGTATCTTCGCCCATTTTTTCTTACAAAAGTCTTCCAGTTCTTTGAGATTTCTTGACTGTTTGGTACTCACTGCTCTTTTAAGGTTCTTCTATAGATTTTCAATGATCTTGAGGTCAGGAGATTGTGAAGGCCATGGCAAAACATTCAGTTTATGCCTTTTCATGTAATCCAAAATGGATTATGAGGTGTGGTTAAGATCAGTGTCCATTTGTCAAAGCGATACTCCATCTTTAACTTGATCTTTTTCACAGATGGCATCAAGTTAGCGTCCAAAAGTTGCTGAAATTTTATCGAATCCATTTTCTCTCTACTCGTGAAATGTTCCCTGTGCCACTGGCTGCAATACAATCCCAAAGCATAATTGATTCAGCCCCATGCAGACAGAGGTTTTTTTCATTGATTTCTGTGACCTTTCTTTTCCAAAGGTACCTTTGCTCATTCCGGCCAAAAAGTTCTTTTTCAACTACCTTGCTGTTAGACACGACTGCGAAGGGACTATCACGGCAACATAGCGGGGTGCTCCGCAGTCCGTTGGTTCCTATGGTGTCCTCGCTTTTTGGCAATATGTCATCACTTGAGGGCTAAAAGGTGCTTAACAAGCATTTAACACGTTTTATCACTTTTTTCTTTGATACACGTTACCACACGTCTGTTCTCTTTTTTCTCTCTCATTCGCTCTCCTTCTTCGACGGCCGTCTGACAGGCACAAAGCCAAAGACATTACAAATACAATAGAATACAGGAGTGGGTAAAAAGGCATTTTGAATAAAATTAACACTATCGAAATGTGTTTTTTATAATACAACACAATCACCTCTATATGTAAATGTATATCTTACCAATTGTAAAAACTTTGTGAACATGTTTTTCAAACATTACTAATACTCTTTTTTTTTTCTTTCTTTCAACATAAACAGACAAATCGTTAACAAACTGTCAACCCAAACAATTACGGGGTTACACCCTCCCCCTTCTAAATGTCTGATGTCCTCGTCGGAGTCTTATGAACTGGGCCTTGTTAGGGTTTTCCAGGTTATCTTTATCATAGGATTATGTTGGAATGTAGACTATAATGATTAACCAATCTTGTCTTGCTCTCACAACGCAGTAAAATAATGTGGTTGCATTCTCTGCTTGATTGACCAGCTGCAGAGGAAGCAATCAAAGTTGTTCTGTTTCCCACAACATCGTAAAACACCCCCTGCTCTGATCTTACCAGAGGCCGGGGGTTCACCAAACCTGTCAACTCTCAACCCCCACTCTGTTTCTCTTAATAAATATCCGCTTGCAGGAAGGAGAGTCCAGAGATCTATTCGAACATCGCTGCACGCACAGCGACGAATGGACTCTCCACCTGCAGGTGCCCAAAAGGACTTACTTGTCTCCCGTGTGGTTCTTGCAAGATAAGTTGGAGTGAGAAAATCTCTAACAGGCCTGACTGAAACTTAGCGGTTACAATGTAAAGGAAGCTCAAGGCTTTAACACCTCCCAATTGTGATGTTATAAGCATGGTAGCCTTAAAACTCCAATACCCAGCACGCAATAGTGTTCAGTCTTCATGCACTTTACTGTTGGTATGCCGGTGCTGTTAAGTAATCATGCAAACTGAGTAATCACGCCTCGTCTGATTTTTATAGAATAAGGAAGGCAACACACCAATCGTAATAAAAATTCACTTGCAAAATAGTAAAAGGTTTCTCAACGGGCCTACCAAGCATATCGTAAGTCAGCCTCTTTACTGGCCTGCACAATTTTTTCTGTCTAGTTTGTTTAACCAGCTCAGTGGCCTAGTAGTAGAGTGTCCGCCCTGAGACTGGAAGGTTGTGGGTTCAAACCCGGCCGGGTCATACCAAAGACTATAAAAATGGGACCCATTGCCTCCCTGCTTGGCACTCAGCATTAAGGGTTGGAATTGGGGGGGTTAGATCACCAAATGATTCCCGACCGCGGCACTGCTGCTGCTCACTGCTCCCCTCTCCCCCAGGGGATGGATTAAAATCACATGGGGATGGGTTAAATGCAGAGGACAAATTTCACCACACCCAGATGTGTGTGTGACGATGATCATTGGGACTTTAACTTTAACTTTAGGTGTTTTACTACTACAATGCTTCTACAATCTTCATCACGAGATAGAGGGCAATGCTCTGATTCTGCACCAGGCTGGGTTTCTCTTATAGCAGGGGGCTCCATCTCCGGCAGACTGTCACCGGCTCCCAATTGGACTTCACTTTGCCCATGACTTATGGAAAGGGTTTTTTCTCTTCAGGTCCAAGCTTCTTCCAGGTAAGCATCATATGGTTTGTAGTGGGTCCACTCACACTCCATCTCAGAAGACTCCGAGGATGATTTAAATTCTTGTTGGGGTGAGAGATCAGAATATCTGGACTTTCTCTTAATCGGTGCTCTTGTTTTAGGTCTGGCTGGTTCTTCACCGTCATCATATAACACTGGATTCCGCACAAGCTCTCCTATGGGCAACAGATGATCTTGGTGTAGTGTTTTCAATTTGCTCTTCCGGTTTTCAGGTCTCAGATTGTAGACCGGGAGGTTTGGCATTTTCTCTGTGACCACATAGAGATATGTCATATCAGCGATTCTGAAGCTTATGTTTCCCAGTGAAAGCTAGGTTCTTTAGCAACACTCAGTCACCAGATTCTAGATTTTGACACTTTAGTCTTTGGTCATAGGCTTTCTTATTGCGTATATGTGACTTGTTCAAGGCTTCTTCAGCCAATTGACAATTTTTCTGTTGATCTGGCTTTAGTTTCGGGACGTACAATGAGTGCACAACATGTTTGCTCCACTGTTTTTTCTTTTCTTGGGTCAATGTGCCAAGCATGGATAATAATGTCCAGTTAAACAGTTCTGGCTGTGGATCTACGTGCAGGTGATAGGGTCGTATGGGACTTCCTTATACCCATCATGTGAAGCAGTTCAGTCTCGTCCTTAGTCGGAATGGATTCTGGTGGGCATTCCATAATGTACAAAGTACTTCTCAATTAGAATCTTGGCGACTGTAAGAGCCTTTTGGTTCATGGTTGGAAATGCCTGTGCATATGTTGTGAAATCAGTCAGTTATTACTAACACATTGATAAATCCTTTCGAAATCTGGTTCCATTGACAAAATGTCAATGCATACAGGGTCCATGGGCCGTTGATAACCAGTTGATGCAAGGGAGCAGCCTTGATTGCAGGGGCTTTCCTCAAGGCATCCACACAATTTTTGACATGCTGCTAAACAATGACAACCATTTTAGGCCAGTAGAAGCGGCTTCTCATCAAGTCAGTCGTTCTTTCTGTTCCCAAGTGACCATGGTCATTGTGAAGAGACTTTAATACTACAGGTCTGAAGTCAGCTGGCAGCACCAGTTTCTGACTCTGTTTTCCTGACTGAGTCTGGCTCACGAGATGTAGTAGGCCTCCTTTCCTGAGCTCCCAGGATTAGACTCCGTATCCTCAGGCAACTTTCCCTTTTTCGGTCCTATAAGTGGATCTCGGGCCTGAGCCAAGATTAACTCCTGTGTGGTCATTTGGCCAAGTGTGTCCATTTCCACACTTGTAGAGAAGGCATATATGTCAGGCACACACTCGTGAGAAGCTTCAAGGTGTTCTGCATACCTTGGGGATGATTTTGGGGACGCCTGGGCACCTCCCTTTCTGCAAATGGACTTGACAGCCTAAGCTATACTTTCCCAGACTTCAGCCTCTTTTCTTGGCTTCTTTCTCGACAGCAAATCAGCATCAACGTTCTTACCAGGTCGGTATGATATCAAAATAGTTTACAATTTCGAGTCCGACAGCTAACATGAGCATTTAGGGTTGTTGTAAGTGCAAACTGTGAAACATGCTCCATGTAATTCAGATAATCATCTTTTCCACGATAGCCCATTTCAGCAACAAGAATTCGAACTGATGGATGGGTTAATTATTTTCTGAAGGGTTAAGTTTTCAGCTGGCAAAGACTACTGGCCTTAGCCCTTCAGAGTCCACCTGGTACAGTACGGCGCAAAGTCCTGCAAGACTGGCATCCACATGCAGCGCGTAGGGTTTGCTGGTGTCAGTGAAAGCCAAAACTGGAGTGTTGGTGAGGCAGTGTTTGTTTTCGGATGCATCCATGAGCCAACCGTCATCCAAATGGACAAAACCATCACTGTTCCACTTTATACAGACCACAACAGAATGAATAAAACGTGGGAATTTATAAACGTGATATGTAGTAAGCATTTTTTGACTGAACCACAGCCCTGCTTTCTTGCTTCCCTGCACTTGGGTCGTCCTTTCCCACGACACCTGACAATAACGACTTGACGACAGCCTGATGATTCGTGCTTTTGTCAAGTCTCAGTGAACACAACACAGTTCTAGATTTTAAATTTAAATTCTAAAGTTTACTAATTTTTTAAATACAAACATAAAAGAAAAGTTGCAATTGTATTGCAGTCTAAATAATTTATAATATTGCAGTTCAGAAATAAGGCACATGGTTATCAGTGTGCAAGATGTTAAGATTACAGCAGCGAGTTAAGGGAATCCAGTAGTGCATACCTCCCAGGGTGTAATTAAACAGTCACATGGCACGGGGTATAAAGGATTACTGCAGCGTGTATTTTATTTATTGGTTTTACACCGTTGGTTGGTCTCACCACACCTGCTCGGGTGTTCTCCAGGTACTTTAGTTTACTCCCACATTCATAAAAGATTATAAGAGGGGTGTACATCGTACGGCTCGCAGGCCTGAACCTGAGTCTGTAAGCGGCATTTGGTTTCACTTGCCTCGACACCATCATCAGTGAAATGTCCTTCTCAAAAAAGACTAAGATGGGCACATAATGTCCAGTTTTTCAGGAAAAATGGACCTCATCATATATATGTTCCCAGATGTGAATGGGAAACCTGTATGCCATATGTGCCATCAGCAAGTTTCGGTGCTTAAGGGATACAATATTCGGCATTACTATGAAACTCAGTATGGTGGAAATACAACAGATTGCTCGGAAAAAAGGACATTTTAGTAGGTCTGAGGAAACAATGATCTATTTTCACCTGGAGCCAAAAGATGCTGCGGTGAAAACCAGCTACCTACGTGCTAGCCAAATAGCATACGCATCAACTTGCAGTAAGGGTGAGTGCGTCAAAACATGCATGCTGAAGGCTGCCAAAATTGTGTGTCCTGATAAGTGACAAACTTTTGCCAACATAAGCTCGACAAGAAATACCATGGTAGCCCAGGATTTCGGAACTATCAGCAGATTTTGACAATCAACTGAAACACAAGGTGGAGTAATTTCTGGCATTTTCAGGTAGAATTGATGAGAGTACCGATATTACGGACATGGCTCAACTGGTTATATTCATTTGTGGAGTAGACGAGACTGAATGTCACAGAGGAGTTTCTCGACTTGGTGCCTATGACCGACACCACAAGTGAGGACATTCTGTCGTTGGAGCACTGGACAGTCGGGATGGACTGGTCGCGTACTGTGAGTGAAACATTACTTCTTAATTTGTTTTGTGTTTGATGCTTTTTAACTTGGTGATGTTGTACATATAGTGTGATCAGTTTTTATGCATAATACACTTAAGTAATGTTAAACTGAGTGTAAGTGTTGTTGAAATTCCACATACTTTTCCTAAAAATGCCGAGCTTCTTTATAACATATTTCGTCAAAGGGAAATTCATTTGAAGAAAAATGTGGATTTATTGTTAGTTCTATGTAATTTTGCAATGAGTGTTTTGGTCTGGCCCCTTGCAATCAAATTCTGCTGTAGTGGGCCCCGGACAAAAATTAGTTTGACACCCCTCAATTATACTGAAAGTATACAGCAGCTGTCATTAATTTATTTATTTAATCAACTTCCTATCCATTGCTTTGACCTTTCATCCTTCATGTTTAAAACTGCTGTTGAACGACACATTCACAAATCACATATGCACTACGAACTATAGTAGTATTACCTGAGTTAGGGTGCTTGTTACCATGGCTACTGTTATTATTTAGCCTTGATGTTGCTATTATTTGTTTACTAAGATTACCTTTATTTGTTTATTAAGTTATTATTATCATCCCTTTGTAACTACACTGATTTTAATCCAACTTCGAATGGTAAGATAATTGATTGATAATATATTTTTTTTCTAAAACTTTCTTTAATTTTAACTTGAAGTCTGAGGGAGACACCTGATAAGCTCGTCAGTTTCTAGTCTTCCTTGCGCATGACTATTTTCTTTGAATTATATTTTTCTTCATGTGACATTTGTGTTATTTTGTGTGTGCTAAATAAAAAAATAAATAATAAGATAGTATATGTATAGTTATGTTTCCATGTTTCAAATGACGTTTGCAGTACAGTAATCCATCACTACTTTGCGCTTCACCTATCGCGGCCTCGCTCTATCGCGGATTTTTTTTTTTAAACAAATAGATTCGGTGCATCGCGGATTATTATTTTTTTTAGTCTGCCACACACGCGCACACACACACACGCACACACATATGCACACATTCACACCATCATATGCAATGAAGCTCACAACCCAGGCAGCAAGACAGGCAAGACGTGATGCCATAGGAGACGTGACATAGCCGTGCACAAAGGAAAAACGCACCATCGTGCAGAAACAGTTGGGACAACGGCAGTGGGCATAATCGCGCATGGTGAAAAAAAGCACTGTCGTCTAGGATTTGGGACAGCGACCGGCAATGAGCACTAAGCGGAGGGCGTGCCTCTGAACAATGTGTGGATGCCCTCGCGCTGGGCTGCCGGAGTGTGTCAGCCGGTCAGCATCCCAAGAGCAAAGGGGAGTCATGACACATTTACACTTGAAAATGTTTAAATGTTTAAAAATACAATGAAGTATTTAAAAATTAAATTACAAAAAAAGTCTTGTGCAGATGCTCCCGCCAGCGGGAGTGCGTCAGTCGGCCAGCACGCAAGAGCAGACACTTTAAAATGTGTTTAAAGGTATTTAAAATACAATAACGTATTTGAAAATACAATAGAGTGTATACAAATAAAATTATAAGTCTTGCGCTTATGTGCTCGCGCTGGGCCGCGGGGACACGTCAGTCGGCCAGCACGCAAGAGCAGAGAGGAGCCAGACATGTTTATGTAAGGGATCGGACAGTACAGCCAAGTGCGTAGCGACACACTTTATTGTGGAAGGGTATGATGGGAATAGCTGGCGCTGGAGCGGCGATCTGGCTGGGGTGAACAAGCAGTTCTGTGGATTCGAATTGTAAAGTCAGTTTCTCAGGGACAGATGAGCGAAGCATCACGGGACAGACTGACACTCGGGTCTGCGCTGGCGGCGCTGATATAGTGCTGTCCATGACCCCGTGGCAGGTGACGGAGATTCCACTGACAGGGGGGCGTGGTCCTGTCGCAGGTGGCGCCAGCACGTGACAGAACCCCCCCCCCCCACAAGGGACGGCTCCCGACGTCCCCAGGAACCAAAAAACAAAAACAAAAAAAGAAAGGGAAGGCAATACCCCGGGCGACCAGGTGGGGGGGTCAGCACACCGCCGAAACGTCCAACACCTCGCCAGATGCAGGATCGACGGACGCGGGAGCAGAAGACCCCAGTACCGGCGGACAAGACCCGCCCGGACCCTCACCCCTGGTCCCCTCGTCCCTCCTCGGGCGCCCACGCCCGCGCCGAGGACCCGGTTGGTCCGGATGACAGCGATGGAACTCCGTGATGAGCGAACGGTCGAGTATCCAGCGGCTCGGAACCCAGGAGCGGTGCACGTCGTCATAACCCTCCCAATCCATGAGGTATTGGAGGCCACGACTGCACCGCCGCGATCCGAGCAAGGAGCGGACAGCGTAAGCCATTGACCAGCTGGGGCGGCGGTGGCGGAATGGCGGCGGCGGCTGAACGTGCGCCGGCGCCAACGCGCTATCATGGATGGGCCGCACACGGAACACGTGGAACGTGGGGTGAACCTTCATGGAATCTGGAAGGAGAAGACGGACTGCGGATGGGCCAATCACCTTCTGAATAGGGAACGGTCCAACAAAGCGGGGTGCCAGTTTGCGGGACGCTGCTCGCAGCGGCAAATCCCGAGTCGAGAGCCACACACTCTGTACGCCGGAGCCAGTGTCCGGCGCTTGTTCGCCTGGCGGGCGTAGCCTGAAACAGAGCGGAGAAGAGTTACCCGGGCCCTCGCCCAGGCACGATGACAACGGCGGACACAAGCCTGGGCCGACGGGCACGCCGCACCACGCTCCTGGTGGGCGAACAAGGGTGGCTTGTACCCGAAAACGCAGTGGAAAGTCGAAAGTCCCGTGGCCGAGCTGGGGAGGGAATTGTGAGCATACTCTACCCAGGGAAGCTGTTGGACCCACCTGCGCTGGTCCCCGACGGCCATGCATCGGAGAGACCTGCCCAGTTCCTGGTTCAGGCGCTCCGCTTGACCAGTGGACTGAGGGTGAAACCCCGAGGAGAGGCTGGCCGTGGCGCCGAGGAGTCGGCAGAACTCCGCCCAGAAGGTGGAAGCGAATTGTGGACCTCGGTCTGACACGATGTCTTGTGGGAGACCGTGGTGATGAAACACCTCCCGCATTATGATGGACGCAGTCTGCTTCGCAGATGGGAGCTGAGGCAGAGGGATGAAATGCGTCATCTTGCTGAAACGGTCCACCACCGTGAGGACCACCGTGTTTCCCTCTGAGGGGGGGAGGCCCGTGACAAAGTCGATTGACAGGTGAGACCAGGGACGCTGGGGAACCGGCAAGGGTTGAAGCAGCCCGGCCGGAGGATGAGTAGACGTCTTACAGCAGTTAAGAATTGAGCAGGCTCTGACGTAATCGCTGGTGTCCACTTGCCAGGTGGGCCACCAGAAACGCTGTGCCACCACGTACCTCGTGCGTGCAGCGCCGGGATGACAGGCCAGGCGTGAGTCGTGCGCCCATTGCAGGACGGACGACCGCAGGCCTTCAGGGACGAACAGGCGACCCTCCGGGCAGTTGCTGGGGCCGGGTTGATCGCGTGATACGGCTTCCACTTGGCGTTCAATCTCCCATGAAAGAGCCGCCACCTGAACCGAGCTCGGGAGGATAGTGGGAGGCGGACCCTGTTCCTCCTCCACCCCAGGAAACAAACGCGACAGGGCGTCCACCTTCGCGTTACGGGAACCCGGTCTGTAGGAAAGAGAAAACTCAAACCGGTCAAAGAACAGAGCCCACCGTGCTTGTCTCACGTTCAGTCTCTTGGCCGATCTCCGATACTCCAAGTTTCGGTGGTCGGTCCAGACAATGAACGGAGTGGTGGCGCCCTCCAGCCAATGCCGTCACTCCTCCAAGGCCAAGTTGACGGCGAGGAGCTCCTGATTACCGATGTCATAGTTCCGTTCTGAGGCTGACAAACGGTGAGAAAAGAAGGCGCACGGGTGGAGACGATCTTCTTGGCGTTGAGACAACACCGCCCCAACACCCACGTTCGAGGCGTCCACCTCGACCACGAACCGTCTGTCGGGATCGGGAACCCTGAGGATAGGAGCGAATGTGAACCTCCTCTTAAACTCCTGAAATGCCAGTTCTGCCCGTTTGTACGAGGAGGCGGGGCAGGTAAGGGCGGTGAGGGGCGCGGCCACCGTGCTGTATCCATGGCTAAAACGGCGATAAAAGTTCGCGAATCCTAAGAACTGTTGCAGCCGCTTGCGTGTTTCGGGAACAGGCCATGACGTGACCGCTTGCACCTTCCCAGGGTCCATTTCGATGGATCCCTCACACAACACGTAGCCGAGGAATTTGACAGAGGAGGCGTGGAACTCGCACTTCTCTGCCTTCACGTAGAGTGAATTCTCCAGGAGGTGGCGCAGCACCGCCTAAACATACTTGATGTGCTCAGGGAGCGAGCGGGAGAAGATGAGGATGTCGTCCAAATAAACGAACACGAATTTGTCCAGCATGTCTCGTAACACGTCGTTTATCAGGGACTGGAAAACCGCTGGGGCGTTGGTGAGCCCAAACGGAACCATCAAGTACTCGTAGTGTCCGCTCGGGGTGTTGAAAGCCGTCTTCCACTCGTCTCACTCCCTGATGCGGATCAGGTGGTAGGCGTTGCGAAGATCCAGCTTTGTGAAGATGGTGGCACCCTGAAGGCTCTCGAAGGCGGAAGAAAGAAGAGGCAGAGGGTATCGGTTCTTTACAGTGATCTCGTTTAATCCCCGGTAGTCGATACACGGGCGGAGCGTGCCCTCTTTCTACCTCACGAAAAAAAAAAAACGCTCCCGCAGGTGAAGAGGACGGCCGTATGATAGTGGCTGCCAGGGACTCCCGGATGTATTCCTCCATAGCCCGGTGCTCAGGAGCGGACAGGGAGTAGACGCGTCCCTTGGGAGGGAAGGTGCTGGGCAACAGATTGATGGCGCAATCGTGGGACCGGTGTGGAGGAAGAGAAGTGGCCCTGGCTTTACTAAAAACCTCCTTGAGTTCATAATAAAATGCTGGGACATTGGCGATGTCGGAACTACCTGGGCGGGGCTCTGCCGAGTGGGCTGGTGGCCGCCTTCAGGCACACTCGATGGCAGCGTTCGCTCCACTGCCGAACAACCCCCACTTCCCAGTCCAGCACCGGGTTGTGCTGCCGCAACCAAGAGTGCCCCAGTATGATCTGCTGTCCTGGGAGGGAAAGAAGAAAAAACTGGATGGTCTCGTGGTGATTGCCGGAGAGCAGTAACTTAACTGGTTCTGTCACGAAAGCCACCTCGACGATCAGACAGCCATCAATGGCACGTGTGGGAATGGACGGGCTCAGTGGGAGGAAGCTGACACCCCACTGACGTGCCAGGCTAATGTCCATGATGTTCCGCTCCGCACCGGAATCCACCGAGGCCGCCACGTTCTGGTCGCCCGCCGCAAGCTGGACACGTGCCTGTAGCGTGAGCGTGCTGGGACTGGGAGAGCCGGTGCTGGTCGAGCTCACGCGGATCCCCCGACGCCGCGTGAGCTCCGGCCTTTTAACGGACACCCCGCCACCCGATGACCCCCTTCCCCACAGTGAAAACACAAGCCCAGTAAGAGGCGTCGACGGTGCTCCTCCGAGGGGACCCGAGCCCCTCCCAAATCCATGGGCTCGGCGGGTGGTGTGGTTGGCGGGTCCCCAGCAGACGGAGGAAGGTGATCACGCGGGTTCCGCGGGGACCTCCTCTCCCGATCGTGCCGCCGCGTCCAGATCCGCCGGTCTACTCGGGCCGCCAAGTCCATCGCGCCCTTCAGGGTTCGCGGGCGATCGCAAGAAACCAGTTCGTCTTTCATGTACTCAGTGAGGCCGTTGAGGAATGTGCTAACGAGCGCCGACGTGTTCCATCCGCTGCTGCCGGCAAACGTCTGTAACTTAAGTGCGTACTCCGCGACCTTTACGCAGCGTCCCCCGTTCCTCGGTGGCGTCCTCGGCGGCGGAGCCCAGGTCGAACAGGCAGAGCAATTCCTCCGCGAAGGCGTCGAATGAATTGCAAGCTGGGGCCATCCTTTCGTATTCGGCCAGACCCCACAGCCCCGCTTCGCCCGTGAGGTGGGTTAGGACGAACCCGATCTTGTCAGATTCCGACGCAAACGTGACGGGCTGGAGGCTGAACATGATACGGCAGTTAGTCACGAATGCCCTCACGTGCTTGGGATCTCCGTTAAACTTTTCGATGTTGCCAAGGCGGGGCTCCGGGACGTCCACGAGCCTCCTGGCCTCGGCAGACGGGCGGTGCGGGGGTGCCATGACAGCCGGGGACGCAGCCACTGACAGTCTCTGGAGGGCTTGGGCCATCTCCTGCTGCTGTAGCTGTTGTTGTTGACCAACCTCGATCAGATGCCGGATGTCGGCGGAAAGGCTGCTGATGGCGGTCTCGGCTCGCTCCAGTCGGCTCAATGCCGTCTCGTCGTTCGCTGGATGCATAGCGTTGGTCAGTCTGTACTGTAAGGGATCGGACAGTACAGCCAAGTGCGTAGCGACAGACTTAATTGTGGAAGGGGATGATGGGAATAGCTGGCGCTGGAGCGGCGATCTGGCTGGGGTGAACAAGCAGTTCTGTGGATTCGAATTGTAAAGTCAGTTTCTCAGGGACAGATGAGCGAAGCATCACGGGACAGACTGACACTCGGGTCTGCGCTGGCGGCCCTGATATAGCGCTGTCCATGAGCCTGTGGCAGGTGACGGCGATTCCACTGACAGGGGGGGCGTGGTCCTGTCGCAGGTGGCGCCAGCACATGACAGTTTACACTTCAAAAAAGTTTCATAAAAGTCTTGTGTAGATATTGTAACAATACATTTACTCATATTTATCTTCTTATTTATTTAAATAAATAATGTTTCTGCAAGTCAGTTTGACTTTTTTTCTACAAAAGTGTTTAAAACTACAAAAATTATGTAAAAATCAATAAAGTGTATAAAACTAGTCAAGTCAAGTCAAGTTATTTATATAGCCCTGAATCACGAATGAGTCTCAAAGGGCTTCACATATACAAAAAAATTGACAATTATTCTCAAACATCCACTGATCTTAAACTCCCAGGAGGGCAAGAAAAAACTCCCAAAAACCCTAACAGGGGGCGAGGGAGCAAAAACACATACTCCAGCCGAATCGGCCACTACAGGTTACATAAAGGCCATAAAAACGTGTCTTTAAACGTGTCTTAAATGTTTCTACTGAGGTAGCAGTTCTAATATCCATTGGTAGGGCATTCCAAAGCTCTGGAGCCCGAATAGAAAATGCTCTAGACCCGGCAGACATTTTTTTGGCCCTCGAGGTCACTAAAAGACTAGCGTTTTGCGAGCGGAGGTTACGGGACGGAACGTAAGGAACAATGTGATCAAATTTTCTTGTCCGTGAGAGCAGCCTTGCAGCACCATTTTGTACTAACTGTAGACTTTTGATACTGGACTTAGGAAGACCAGAGAATAATGCGTTACAGTAGTCCAGGCGCGACGTAATAAACACATGTATAATTGTTTCTGCATACTATAAAACTACAATATAAAAGTATAAAACTACAAGAAAGGTTCATAAAAGTCTTGTATGGATGTTGTATATATTTACTCTTATTTATTTTCTTTATTTCCCTATTTATTTGAATAGAGAATGTTTATGAAAATAAGGCTGACTTTAAAACGTTTACTAAAGTGGTTAAGAATACAAAAACATTTTAAAAGTACAATATACAGTGTTTAAAAATACAATAAAGCAGTGTTTTTCAACCTTTTTTGAGCCAAGGCACACTTTTTTATTGAATAAATCCCACGGAACACCACCAGCTGAAAATGCGAAAAAAAAACTAATATTTACAATATAAGTGTTATATTGTTAATAAAAGCTTTTTTTAACATTGAAGAATGCTGTTGAATCGGACATCTTGAATAGTAATGAAATAAAACAAAGACAAAAAGTATTTCACAATTGTTCATATTTATTCTCACTCAGTGTGAAACCTGGGCCTGTTTGGATAAACACAGAGCAGATATTCTGGCAGGAATCGATGAAAGACACACACGAAGCTCTTCCTCCACAGCTCTAAGTCTTTCTCTGTTTTTAGTTTTTACAGCAGTCAGGCTTGAAAAGCTCACCTCACACAGCTATGTTGTGGAAAATGGGAGCAATGTCAAAATAGCTTTGTGGGCCAGCATTGGGAACTCCTTGGCAGCTGCCAACCAGAAACTGTCCAAAGGTAGATCAGCAAAGCTTAGCTTGAGACCACAATCTTGGTTCAGTTCAGTTAGTTCCTCCTGCTCCTGTAAAGTCATGTCCTTTCCAATAGCTGATGCTGAGCTGAATGGGTCCCTAACCTAGTCAAGGTACTCTGTGGTGGCTAAAGAGAAATAAAATGACATCTTCTACTCAAGAAATTTCAAATGTTTATTATCTCACACAGTGCAGCAGTATTAACATCTTGCCATTTCTTGTTGAGTGGGAACATTTCAAGATTGCCACTTTCCACATTTTGCTGCCAGAGTTGCAGCTTGGAACAAAATCCATTTATTTTATCTGTGCTTGTAAGCAGGTTTTCATTTCGGCCTTGCATTCTTGTGTTCAGTTCATTCAGATGATAACAAATATCTGCCAGGTATGCCAGCCTTCCACACCACTCATCACTTGCAAGCAGCTTTGTGTAATCGAACCTCTCGTTTGTCAGAAACACTTTAAGTTCCTCTCGCAGCTCATACACACGGGCCAGCACCTTGCCGCGCGCCAACCATCGGACCTCCGTATGAAACAGCAAGGCTGTATGCTTCGCTCCCATTTCCTCAGATAAAGCCGCAAATATGCGGGTTTTCACAGGTCATGACTTTACAAAGTTTACAATGCACACAACATCATCCAACACAGGAACGAGGTCTGCCGGTAAAGTCTTGGCTATGAGGGCTTCGCGGTATAAAAAACAGTGATGATCACATCTTTTCACCACATACCAAGCACAATGGAGTAGGTGCCGTTGCATCTCCGGTAAAAGTACATCCAAATGAAAGATAGTTTTCATTGTATTGCCTTGTCTTTGCTTTTTTTTTACCTCCACTCATACTAGGGCCCTCATCTGGGTCCGGATTTTGTCCAGGGTCCAGTACAGTGTCAGCATTTTTTCTCTTCAAAAACTTCATCACTTTCACTATCGACTCGTCTCGCTATCCACAATGACAACGTCGCCGTCAATGCTACCTGCCACTGCATCCATGTGTCACCAATTTTCTCGTCTGCAAGCACAAGGCAAATCGCTACCTGCTGCTGCCACCTTCTGCTGCCACCTTCTGATATGGAAGAGTACTACATGATTACTCTGCTCTGGCGCTACACCGCACAGGCACACAAATTGGAGAATTTCCCACGGCACCCCTGACAATATGTGCCACGGCAACTGTTAGGGTTTTCCAGGTTATCTTTATCATAGGATTATGTTGGAATGCAACAGGTAATAAATACCTTACCTTGTCCTCCTTATCACAAGGTCATAAAACATCCCCTGACATGTTTAGACTAGAGGACAAGGGCTTTAGCCAGTTTACCCAAACCCCCACTCTGTTTCTCTTAATAAATATCCCCTCGCAGGAACGAGGGTTCAGACTTCATTCTGGAGCGAGTGAACTCTCCACCTGCAGGTGTCCAAAAAGGACTTACTTGTCTCCCGTGTGGTTCTTGCAAGTAATAAGTAAGGAGTAAGTTGGAGTGAGCAAATCTCTAACATTTTGGTGCCGAAACCCGGGATCCCTCATACCCGCTATCTGGCTGACGAAGGAGGACGTGCTGCATTGTCGACAAGCCAGCGTCCATTAGGAGGACCTGGAGAAGAAAGTCCTGGGAAGAGAATTCTTCGCTGGGCCAGCATCTTAGGTCTGCCTTCGTCTGACAGAGGTGGATTGACGGGACCCGGCAGTGCAACGAACCAAGGGGACAAGTAAGTTAAAGGCCTGAAGTTGTGTGATTGTGTTGTTGTTTGTGAAACGCGTAAAAAGGTAGAAGTGCACAGGAAAAAGGAAATTTTGTGGAAGGAGGGGGTGTTGTAGATTCCCCCTCTGGATGAGGTGTCTCTTTTGGAGCAGTGGTTCTCAAACTGTTTTAAAATCTCAGTATCATTACTTGACGACCACTGTTCTAAAGAGTACAACCTCGCGTTGGCAGGGCTGGGGACAAGGACTGTTGTCTTTAGTTCCCAGGGAAGGTGGGGGGTGTTGTAGAGTCCCCTCACTGGATGAAGCAGCTCCTTTTTTTTTTAAAAGGAGGACTTCGCGTAGGCAGGGATAACTTGTGTGATTGAGTGTGTGACTGGTAGGATAAATTGACTAAATAGCAGTTCTAGCATTGATCCACGGCATTAATACAGGCTAGTAATTTGTTGAAAGGTCAATTTAAACCTGCATTGAGGATCCTCAAAGAAAAAAAAATTGAAAAAAAAAAAATAAAAATTGTAAAACCTTAAACTACTAAAATTAAGATGGGAAATAAGAACAGTAAATCTCTTGCTCTGCTCTTCTTTGAGATGAGAAGTTCATGGCAAGTAGATTTCTTAATTGTATGCAATACATGCTGAAGTGGAAGAAAATGTATGGAGTACAAGAAAATTTGAAATGTGGAAGAAGTAGTAGAAGTGCTAGAGTGTGGTTGAAATCTTCACAAAGAGATGAGAACAAATTCAAGAGACAAAAGCTAGAAAGATGAAAACTGATGAGGTCATAAGTGTTCGTCAGACCAGGACACAATAAGGCCCCTGTGAGCGGGTGCAAGGCCGCAGCTCAAACCGCGGCTCAAGCGAGGGGCAAGAGGAGTTTAATAATAATAACAATAATAATAAGGTGGCAAATTACAAATGACTAGAGATCAAATTGTGTTACACTAAAGTTAAAATATGCCAATCACGTGGTAAAGAAATGCAACTTGCTTCTAGAAGATAAATAAATAAAATTAGAGTGTGCTGTCCTCGTGTGCATGGGAGGGACCAGCTCATGATCGACCACAGGAAATGGCCAGCCTGTGACGAATCATTGTTGCTGAGACCTACCTTCTGCACGCGAGAGCTGTGCATGTGTGTGTGTGTGTGTGTGTGTGTGTGTGTGTGTGTGTGTGTGTGTGTTCACACCCTGTGTGGGTGCGAGCTTGTGAGGAGAAAGAAGGCATGGGTAAGACAATCTCTTTCAAACCAGGAGGCAATAAATGGGAACGCCCCTGTCATAAATAGTTTTTGGTTAAAGGGAATCATTAGGAGGTGTTCAAACTCTTCCCGCAAACACTCCTATTTACCAGTTAAATGGGCACTACAATTGACTACGAGAGTTGCAAGCAACAGATAAAGAGCAGTCCTTGGCAGATTATATGATCAGGACGCTCAAACTGTGTCAAAGACAAATTTACTGCCGCTTGATCTTTCCTCCTCACAGGTCGACAACCCCATCAATCCAGGAGACTGGGTCTACATCGAGGTCATCAAAAGAAGGAACTGGGCCAGCCACGACGGGAGGGACCATTCCAAGTCTTGCTGACTACACATGTTGCATCCAAGGTTGCAGCACCCACAAATGCATTAACGACGACTGCTCTTCAGGAGGAAACTGGATGGGAGTTTTGGACATCACCGCTGTGTGCCAGGATGAGAGAGCCGTTTTCAAGGTGTAAGGGCTCTACTACCGACATGGCTGCACCATCGGACGGGACCTACTTCATCCAGAAGTTCAGAGGCACTGCCTCACCTGCATCCTATGAGTGCACGTGCCTGTTCAGTACGGATCGTGGTTTTGTGGTCACAAGAGTAGTCCGATGCTGCCTGCCAACTGGACACGAGTGTGTGCGCCAGTGTGTAACAGACCTCACCTACAGACTAGAACATCATCAGCTGACGAAAACGCGAGCACATATACAACTTCTTAGACGTGACAGATGTGATAATGATAATGAGATGTGGATTGCGTAGATGCTGTTCTGTTGAGCATGTATTACGGAAACTTGTTGATTTGACCATCAAATATGCTTCGCAAGTAATGGATACGCTGATGTACTGTTTCTTTGTTTTTCTTTTTCTTTTTTTTAATGATAGCATTCTGGTCGCCTGTGGCAACGGGGCCGTGTAAGAATTTTCCTGCTAATAACATCTGGCCAGCAGGTTTTTCGCTTACACAATAAGTTTGATCTGGGGTGTTGAGGTAATGCCTCATCTTCACTGGAAAGTGTTGCTATCATTGTTTGTTGTTTTTTTATTTTTCCTATTCTTCTTTCTTCATTATACATATATGTGTGTTTTTTTTCTTACTTGTCTTTGTTATTTGGGGTAGCATAATCATATGATAAAACAGGAGGGAGATGTTAGGGTTTTCCAGGTTATCTTTATCATAGGATTATGTTGGAATGCAACAGGTAATAAATACCTTACCTTGTCCTCCTTATCACAAGGTCATAAAACATCCCCTGACATGTTTAGACTAGAGGACAAGGGCTTTAGCCAGTTTACCCAAACCCCCACTCTGTTTCTCTTAATAAATATCCCCTCGCAGGAACGAGGGTTCAGACTTCATTCTGGAGCGAGTGAACTCTCCACCTGCAGGTGTCCAAAAAGGACTTACTTGTCTCCCGTGTGGTTCTTGCAAGTAATAAGTAAGGAGTAAGTTGGAGTGAGCAAATCTCTAACAGCAACCCGGTTGAAAAACACTGCAATAAAGGTTCATAAAAGTCTTTTATGGATATTGTAACAATATATTTTCTCTACATCGTGGATTTTCCCCTATTGCGGGTGGTCCTGGAACCAATTATCTGCGATAAACAAAGAATTACTGTATATTGTTATGGATGAATGTATTTTCAAGCCGGAACGGTGGGGCGCAGGTTAGCACGTTTCCTCAGAGTTCAGAGGTGCAGTGTTCAATTCTGGCTCTGGCCTTCCTGTGTCAAGTTTGCTTGGTCTCCCCGTGCTTGCGTGGGTCAGCTCCGGGTATTTCGGTTTCTTCCCACATTCCAAAGACATGTATGGTAGGTGTTAGGGTTTTCCAGGTTATCTTTATCATAGGATTATGTTGGAATGTAGACTATAATGATTAACCAATCTTGTCTTGCTCTCACAACGTAGTAAAGTAAAGTGGTTGCTTCCTCTGCTTGAGTGACCAGCTGCAGAGGAAGCAATCAAAGTTGTTCTGTTTCCCACAACATCGTAAAACACCCCCTGCTCTGATCTTACCAGAGGCCGGGGGTTCACCAAACCTGTCCACTCTCACCCCCACTCTGTTCCTCCTAATAAATATGCCCTTGCAGGAAGGAGACTTTTCAGACTTCATTCTGGAGCGAGTGAACTCTCCACCTGCAGGTGTCCAAAAGGACTTACTTGTCTCCCGTGTGGTTCTTGCAAAATAAATTGGAGTGTGCAAATCTCTAACATTTTGGTGCCGAAACCCGGGATCCCTCATACCCGCTATCTGGCTGACGAAGGAGGACGTGCTGCATTGTCGACAAGCCAGCGTCCATTTGGAGGACCTGGAAAAGAAAGTCCTGGGAAGAGAATTCTTCGCTGGGCCAGCATCTTAGGTCTGACTTCGTCTGACAGAGGTGGATTGACGGGACCCGGCAGTGCAACGAACCAGGGGACAAGTAAGTTAAAGGCCTGAAGTTGTGTGATTGTGTTGTTGTTTGTGAAACGCGTAAAAAGAAGTGCACAGGAAAAAGTAAGTTTTGTGGAAGGAGGGGGTGTTGTAGAGTCCCCCTCTGGATGAGGTGTCTCTTTTGGAGCAGTGGTTCTCAAACTGTTTTAAAATCTCAGTACCTCCGTGGATCATTATTTGACGCCACTGTTCTAAAGAGTACAACTTCGCGTTGGCAGGGCTGGGGACAAGGACTGTTGTCTTTAGTTCCCAGGGAAGGTGGGGGGTGTTGTAGAGTCCCCTCACTGGATGAAGCAGCTCCTTTTTTTTAAAAGGAGGACTTCGCGTAGGCAGGGATAACTTGTGTGATTGAGTGTGTGACTGGTAGGATAAATTGACTAAATAGCAGTTCTAGCATTGATCCACGGCATTAATACAGGCTAGTAATTTGTTGAAAGGTCAATTTAAACCTGCATTGAGGATCCTCAAAGAAAAAAAATTGAAAAAAAAAAGTAAAACCTTAAACTACTAAAATTAAGGTGGGAAATAAGAACGGTAAATCTCTTGCTCTGCTCTTCTTTGAGATGAGAAGTTCATAGCAAGGAGATTTCTTAATTGTATGCAATACATGCTGAAGTGAAAGAATATGTATGGAATACAAGGAAATTTGAAATGTGGAAGAAGTGGTAGAAGTGCTAGAGTGTGGTTGAAATCTTCACAAAGAGATGAGAACGAATTCAAGAGACAAAAGCTAGAAAGATGAAAACTGATGAGGTCACAAGTGTTTGTCAGACCAGGAGACAATAAGGCCCCTGTGAGCGGGTGCAAGGCCGCAGCTCAAGCCGCGGCTCAAGCGAGGGGCAAGAGGAGTTTAATAATAATAATAATAATAATAATAATATTTTTGAGGTGGCAAATTACAAATGACTAGAGATCAAATTGTGTTACACTAAAGTGAAAATATGCAAATCAAGTGGTAAAGAAAAGCAACTTGCTTCTAGAAGATAGATAAATAAAATTAGAATGTGCTGTCCTCGTGTGCATGGGAGGGACCAGCTCATGATCGACCACAGGAAATGGCCAGCCTGTGACGAATCATTGTTGCTGAGACCTACCTTCCGCACGCGAGAGCTGTGCATGTGTGTGCGTATGTGTTAAAGTTAAAGTCCCAAATTGATGAAGATTGGCTAAACTTTTAGTATAAAGAAATTTGCTAGACTGTTGTCTATTCAATTTACACCGCAGAAAAGAAACAATTTGACAGATAAAAATGAGAGGAAAAGAGAGAAATCTGTTTGCGAGCAGAAACTAATCCACACTAGTGCATGTTAAGTGTCGAGCCCACATGAGAAATTCGAAAAAAAAAAAAAAAAAAAAAAACGCCAGAACATGCTTTTAGGAATTGGAAGGAGCTAAATTGTGAATTTAAGATTTTGCAATGCTACATTTAATAGGAATAATTGATTGGTTGTGTTATAAGATTATACAAAATTCTAAATGCAAGCTAAATCTGAGAGATTGAGTTCTTCAAATTTAAAAACAAAGAAAAAATTCAGATTAATTTGCCAAATCGTTTGTTTTAGTTAAGTTTTTTTTTGAATTGGTGGATTGTTCTACCAGGAAACCTGAGTTGAAAATGATATATGAATGTTGTGTGGTGAGCTTGGATGAATTGGGACCAATGTGATAGGAAGACTCCTTTTTGGAAACTGTGTGAGATGCATATGATGAGCATTGATGAATGATTGCCTGAATGAAAGGTTGAACGGTTGAAGTCGTTGGTGACTACTATGGAAAATTAGTAGAGCGACTTTGATGAAAGAGTGATTTTGAGCAGGTTGAATGTTAGAAAGAAACACGTAGCTTTTGGATTGATAATTAACTAGAGAAAAAACTGGAGAACCAGTAATACATGTAGAAGATGTGTGAACTGAGAAATTGAGAAGCGTTTTGGAAAGAAAGTCAGATTAAATGACGATGGAATTGTATGTAGTAAAGAACACATTCTCCCAAAAAGTTTGTCAAGGTGTGAGGAATGGGCGTTGCCAAGCCTCAAAAGGAGGGAGTGAGTAGGACAGAGAGTGGAAGATAGTAATAATACAACACTTTATGACAATGAATTTTCGAATACATTTGGTACATTTTTTTGTTCTGGTGTAGATAGGTTAGCAACACAAGAGATTTAGAGGTTCAAAAGAAAGACAGTTAAAAGAAAACATTTTTGATTCGGACAATTGCAGGCTAACAGGAACATGTTAACGATAAGAACTACGAGGTGGGATCCAATTTCATTGGGGAGATTGAGAATTCACAGCACCATACTCTAAGTCACATTTTTGAGCAAGCATGACAATAACATGTGAGAGGTCAAGACATACAGATCAGGGCTTGATGTGGAAAGCAGACCTCGATGAGTTGATTTTCAATAATGATACTGAAGACAACATACTGTCCGATTAAATTGGAACTATAGATAAAATGTAGCTCAAAAATAGGATGAGTTGCAGGATTTACGATATAAAAACGAGACCGCTGTTATTAGAAGAATTTGAAGTTTGGTAAACAAATGTTACCAGCAAATTGATGGAAGCAGCTAAATTTGGAGATAGTCTTACAAGTTTGATATCCCAGCCTGTCATTCTCCGTGTCAGGGTCCCTGAAACCCAATCCGAGTCTTCGCCTGCAGCCGTGAACAACTACAAAATGGTGCCTGGCTCTGAAGCACCTTTGACCTTTGGCGAAGGACAAGAAAAGACTGCTGTTGTGCTTGGAGGAGGACAAGTACACTCCGGAGGAAATACAACATCCTCGGGGACGGAAAAGATAGTGAAAAGCGGAGGAACTCACAATGATGAAAATTGACTCATTTGAACAATGGACTCATTCAAGAGTGATGGATGGGGTCGCTCTGGAGCAACAACAAAAGAACACCAATTTGAGAGGGTGAAGTGCAACAAAAAGATATGGACTTGGAGCGTCCGACAACCAAATCGCACTCCTTGCTACGGCGTTACCAAATTTGGTGAAGCTTGGTTCAAAGTGGAAGGGAGGTTCATTGTGCACTGAGTTTGACAGAACTGAGGAGATTTGATAAATAAATAAATAAATAAAAATTTGAAAAATACGTAGGGCTACAGAGAAAAGCATTATAATCAGAGATTGAACGGATTTGGATAAAACAAATAGGCTAAAACGGTAGGAAACAAGAGCAAGATCTGATATTTTGGCTCATCAAGCTTAAGACGTAGAGGTCGAGTTATATAAATTTTAGAACAGAACATTTGGCAGTCAGGAGGGAGCTAGGTTCCTCAATGTGCCTACTCAATACAATAGTAAGGTTTTTTGTACCACAGTGGAGGTTGGATGGTCAGAAAGTTAGGTACGTTCAATTTTTGACATTCACACAATCATGCATAGGAGTCACACGGCGACAGTTAACAAGACAATGAGTGCAATAGGGGCCACCTACGACTGCACCGACATGAAAAAGTAGAAGCGAGAGAGCAGAGTATGGGATTATATGCTAAAACGTCTGCTATACAGTTACCGATAGGAGATTCTATCAAAAGAAGCTACATGAGAGATGGATTAGAATCCCTTTGTGTGTGTGTTCTGTTTGTGAGTAATCTCTGTAAAATTGTGACAGTCTTGTTGTCGTTCGTCTGAACTTTGTATGCCGTTTTGTGTATGTGTGCGTGCAGATGTGTGTGTGTGTGTGTGTGTTCACACCCTGTGTGGGTGCGAGCGTGTGAGGAGAAAGAAGGCATGGGTAAGACAATCTATTTTAAACCAGGAGGCAATAAATGGGAACGCCCCTGTCATAAATAGTTTTTGGTTAAAGGGAATCATTAGTTCAAACTCTTCCCGCAAACACTCCTATTTGCCAGTTAAATGGGCACGACAATTGACTACGAGAGTTGCAAACAAAAGATGAAGAGCAGTCCTTGGCAGATTATATGATCAGGACGCTCAAAGTCAAAGTCAGCTTTATTGTCAATATCTCCACATGCCAAAGACACGCAAAGAAACCGAAATTTCGTTCCCCCCTATCCCACGGTGACAAGACATGGCTCACAACAGACAACAAGTAAACAAGTACAACAAAAGTGTGCTGAATAAATAATGAATAAATAACACAACAATAAATAAATAAATAAGAGGAGCAGAAAAAAAAGGAGCAAGTGCGCGTACAGCAGACATTCCCGAAAATAGCGCAACAGTGCCGCACGCTACGCAGAAGGGGGTAGCGAGTTCAGGGCCCTAACAGCCTGGAGAAAGAAGCTGTTGGCGAGTCTGGTGGTGCGGGAGCGCAGGCTCCTGTACCTCTTCCCAGAGGGCAGAAGGTCAAACAAAGAGTTTGACATCTCTGGCAATCGAGGTTGCCTTGCAGGCGAGATGGGAGGTGTAAATGTCCTTCAGGGAGGGGAGCGAAGCCATACTCACTATGCGCTGCAGGGCCTTCAAGTTCTGTTCAGTGCAGTTACCACCCCAGACAGCGATGCAACTGGTGAGGACGCTCTCAATGGTGCCACGGTAGAATGTAGACAGGACTGCCTGAGGAGCACATGCACGCCTGAGCTTCCGCAGGAAGTACAGGCGGCGCTGAGCTTTCTTTGCCAGTGACGAGGTGTTTGCGGACCAGGAGAGGTCCTCACTGATGTGCACCCCCAGGAACTTGGTGCAGCTCACCCTCTCCACCACAGCACCGTCGATGATCAGCGGCAGGTGTGTTGTGTGACCCTTCCGGAAGTCAACAATTATTTCCTTGGTCTTATTGACGTTCAGCAGGAGGTTGTTGTCCCTGCACCACGTGGTCAAAAGGTCAACTTCCGACCTGTACCGAGTCTCGTCGCCCTTCGTGATGAGACCCACCAGAGTCGTGTCGTCAGCAAACTTCACTATGCGGTTGTCGCTGTAGGTGGCAGAGCAGTCATGCGTCAGCAGGGTGAAGAGCAATGGACTGAGCACGCAGCCCTCGGGGGCCCCCGTGCTCAGCGTGATGCTGGCGGAGATTTTGTCGCCAACACGCACCACCTGAGGCCTCTGACAGAGGAAGTCCAGTAGCCAGTTGCAGAGGGAGGTACTGAGGCCCAGCTCGTCGAGTTTGGAGATGAGTCGCTGCGGCACAATGGTGTTGAAGGCAGAGCTGAAGTCCACAAACAGCAACCTCACATATGAGTCCTTTCTCTCCAGGTGGGTGAGGGCCGAGTGGAGGGCAGAGCAGATGGCATCCTCAGAGGACCGCTTGGCACGGTACGCAAACTGGAAAGGGTCAATGGTGGGGGGGAGAACGTACTTGATGTGCTCCATGACCAGCCGCTCAAAGCACTTCATGATGATGGGCGTCAGTGCCACAGGGCGGTAGTCATTGAAGCAGGACGGTGCAGGTTTCTTCGGCACAGGAACGATGGTGGCAGCCTTGAAACACGAGGGGACGATGGCCTGCTGCAGGGAAACGTTAAAGATGTCCGTGAAGACACCCGACAGCTCCCCAGCGCAGTCCTTCAGCGCTCGACCCGGGATGTTGTCAGGGCCCGCCGCCTTACGGGTGTCAATAGCGGCAAGCGCCCTCCTCACACCGTCGGCAGAGAGGCGCAGGGGCAGCTCATGTGGGGGGGGGGGGGGGGGGTGGTCTTCAGCGGGCAAGTGCTGTTCTGGGCGTCGAAGCGAGCAAAGAAGCGGTTCAGATCGTTCAGCAGACGGACGTCGCCCTCACAGCTCCTCTGCGCGGGCTTGTAGTCCGTGATGGTCTGAATGCCCCGCCAAAGGCTACGTGCGTCCTTGCTGTCCTTGAAGTGGGTGGAGACCTTGCACGAGAACGCCTTCTTCGCTTCTTTGATGCCTCGGAACAGGTCGGCCCTCGCTGTCCTCAAGCCAGCCTCATCCCCCGCTCTGAAACTGTGTCAAAGACAAATTTACTGCCGCTTGATCTTTCCTCCTCACAGGTCGACAACCCCATCATTCCAGGAGACTGGGTCTACATCAAAGTTATCAAAAGAAGGAACTGGGCCAGCCACGACGGGAGGGACCATTCCAAGTCTTGCTGACTACACATGTTGCATCCAAGGTTGCAGCACCCACAAATGCATTAACGAAGACTGCTCTCCAGGAGGAAACTGGATGGGAGCTTTGGACATCACCGCTGTGTGCCGGGATGAGAGAGCCGTTTTCAAGGTGCAAGGGCTCTACTACCAACATGGCTGCACCATCGGACGGGACCTACTTCATCCAGAAGTTCAGAGGCACTGCCTCACCTGCATCCTATGAGTGCACGTGCCTGTTCAGTACAGATCGTGGTTTTGTGGTCACGAGAGTTGTCCGATGCTGCCTGCCAACTGGACACGAGTGTGTGCACCAGTGTGTGTGACAGACCTCACCTACAGACTAGAACATCATCAGCTGACGAAAACACGAGCACATATACAACTTCTTAGACGTGACAGATGTGATAATGATAATGAGACGTGGATTGCGTAGATGCTGTTCTGTTGAGCATGTATTACGGGAACTTGTTGATTTGACCATCAGAAATGCTTCGCAAGTGATGGATACAATGATGTATTGTTTCTGTGTTTTTATTTTTATTTTTTTATTGATAGCATTCTGGTCGCCTGTGGCAAAGGGGCCGTGTAAGAATTTTCCTGCTAATGACATCTGCCCAGCAGGTTTTTCGCTTACACAATAAGTTCGATCTGGGGTATTAAGGTAATACCTAATCTTCACTGGAAAGTGTTGCTATCGTTGTTTGTTGTTTTTTTTCTTTTCCTATTCTTCTTTCTTCATTATTCATATATATATATGTTTTTTTCTTACTTGTCTTTGTTGTTTGGGGTAGCATAATCATATGATAAAACAGGAGGGAGATGTTAGGGTTTTCCAGGTTATCTTTATCATAGGATTATGTTGGAATGTAGACTATAATGATTAACCAATCTTGTCTTGCTCTCACAACGTAGTAAAGTAAAGTGGTTGCTTCCTCTGCTTGAGTGACCAGCTGCAGAGGAAGCAATCAAAGTTGTTCTGTTTCCCACAACATCGTAAAACACCCCCTGCTCTGATCTTACCAGAGGCCGGGGGTTCACCAAACCTGTCCACTCTCACCCCCACTCTGTTCCTCCTAATAAATATGCCCTTGCAGAAAGGAGAGTTTTCAGACTTCATTCTGGAGCGAGTGAACTCTCCACCTGCAGGTGTCTAAAAGGACTTACTTGTCTCCCGTGTGGTTCTTGCAAGATAAGTTGGAGTGAGCAAATCTCTAACAGCAGGCCCATTGAGCACTCCAAATTTCCCATAGATGTAAATGTGAATAATTGTTTGTCTGCGTGCCCTGGAAGTGGCTCCCAACGGGTTCAGGCTGTCCTCTGCCTACTGACCAAATTCAGCTGGGACAGGCTCCAGCTCACCCGCAACCCTCGTGAGGAAACGCGGTTCAGAAAATGGATGGTAGTAAATGGATAGTGACAGCACAAAGTAAAGACCCACGTTCCACCAGACTCTTACCACTGTGCTTGCAGCACAGCTCAGAGATACTCTTGACAACTTTGTCTAGACCAGTGGTTCTTAACCTGGGTTCGATCAAAACGAAGGGGTTAGGTGAGTCGGTCTCAGGGGTTTGGCATAGCCTCCACTGCGAAAGTACGAACACACCTGATTTATTGTGTAAATTCGTGACGATGCGTATCTGAACTGGTCTCGCAAAGGCAACAGCAGAAGTCACACAGATTTGCAGGTATGTAATTTGTTTTGAGTTCATGCATTGAGTTGGTTATGTTCTTTGAACAAGGTGATGTTCAAGCACGACTCATTTTGTGCACCAGTATTAAACATTGATATATTGAATTTGAAAAAATGACACTAAAGAAAAAAAATATGCGGTGAATGCGCATATGAAACTGGTGGGGTTCGGTACCTCGAATAAGGTTAACAACCACTGGTCTAGACATAATAATGGTGGGCAATAGATGTCATGGCTTCATTGGGTCATCACTGGTCATTGTCATATTCTTATCAATATTACATTCTGTTCCTCTTGTTACAAACAAACCAATAGTTACACTCCTTTTGTCTGCTATGTTTAATCGTCCGACTGCTCACTGTCCAGGTCTTTGTCATCACAAAACCATGTTTCGGAGATTGCCATCATATCAAATCTTTATGTGTTATTGGTCATCCTTGACTATAGCAAAGTTCTTATTGAGGGCACACGTGAAACGTCTCTTGTTGAGTCCCCCCACCTTGTACACACACCTCAGGAGAGCGGGTGGTGTGTGTGTGCGTGTGTGTGTGCGTGCGAGCGCGTGTGTGTTGTGTGTGGGCGTGTGTGTGTGTGTGTGTGTGGGTGTGGGGGGTGAACGCATATGTGAGAGAAAGACAGAGAATAACATATTTTGAGTTGAAACCTGTATAGTCCAGCAGTCACCAACACGGTGCCCGCGGGCACCAGGTCGCCCGTGAGGACCGCATGAGTCGCCCGCAAGACTGTCCTAAATTAGCTCAAATAGCGGCACTCGTCAGTGAGCTGCATGTATTTATTTTACAGTCAAACCTCGGTTTTTGAACGTCCTGGTTTTCGAACAAATTGGAATTTGAACAAAAAGTTCGACATTTTTTTGCTTGGGTTGTTGAACAAAATTCGGTAGTCGAACCTCGCGAGATGAGCCGGGAGGACCCGAGAAATACCCGGATGCTGGCTGACTCCGTTGTTATTGTATTTTCGTTACTTTGAGGATTGTATTAACCCCTAATCATGCCTCCAAAGAAAGCAAGTAGGAGCAGTAAAGCACAAAGACGCTCTTAAAGCAATGCGACAGTGAGCGCTCGGCGCGCTGCGGTTACGCGATCGGACCCAACCAAGCTCCCTGCGCACTTAGGTCCACTTTAATTTTTGGAAAGCACATCAGGACTTTTTTTTTTTTCAAAATTTCAGCGACGGCTCTGTCACAATAATGCGACCAGCGCGGTACAGTTGCGCGGTTGGCGACGCGCTACCCGTTGCGCGTTTGGCGGTGCGCTGCAGTTTTGCGATCGGACAAATATGCGCAAATGAAAAAATGCTTGAAAAAGGCGGGGGTGTTTTGTCTTGAAACGGATTAAAAAAAATTCGAACCGCCTTCTGGAACGGATTATGGTCTAAAACCTAGGTTTGACTGTGTTTTTGCTATTCTTCAAGATTCAAGATTGAAGAGTTTTTTATTCGCCATGTTTGAGCGTGCCAAACAAGGAATTTGACTTCGGTAAATCACAGCCTCTGTTCAACATTTAGGTGACTAACAACACCACTCAGGACATGTGAAGAACGAAAGATATTCTCAAACATCCCCTGATCTTAAACTCCCAAGAGGGCAAGGAAAAACTCAAAACTCCAGCTAGGGGAAATGAGAAACCTTGAGAAAAGACCACAGATGGGAGGGTCCCTCTTTTAGGAGACCAGGCTGCAATGGATGCAGAGAGGACACATAGTACAAACAGTGGAGACAAAAAAGGTGTGGAAAGCAGGATGTTATTGCACAGTAATGACTCTGAGACTCTAAGAGTGGTGTGAGTTCATCAGAGCGACAGCCTGGGGGAAGAAGCTGTCTCTGTGTCTGCTGGTTTTAGTGTACAGAGCTCTATAACGGCGTCCGGAGGGGAGTAGTTCAAACAGGCTGCAACCTGGGTGCAAAGGGTCTGTTGAGATGTTACTTGCACGTTTCCTGGTCCTGGACAGGTACAAGTCTTGGATAGATGGGAGGTTGATTCCAATGATCTTTTCTGCAGTCCTTATTGTCCGCTGCAGTCTGTGCTTGTCTTGCTTGGAGGCCGATCCAAACCAGACAGTGATGGAGGTGCAAAGGACAGACTGGATGATGGCAGTGTAGAAGGTCTTCAGCAGCTCCCGCGGCAGGTTGAACTTCTTGAGCTGTCTCAGGAAGTACAGCCTCTGCTGGGCCTTCTTCCGGACACAGTCTATGTGGCCGGTCCATTTCAGGTCCCGAGAGATTGTGGTTCCCAGGAACTTGAAGGTGTCTGATGAGAGAATAGTATTACTGCAGATAGTGAGGGGTGAAAGTGGTGAAGGGTCTCGCCTGAAGTCCACTGTCATCTCCACGGTCTTGAGCGGGTTCAGGTCCAGGTGGTTTTGGTTGCACCAGTGGACCAGCCGCTCCACCTCCTGTCTGTACGCAGTCTCATCACCGTTCTGGATCAGTCCGATGAGAGTGGTGTCGTCTGCATACTTCAGGAGCTTCACAGAAGAGTCACTTGCAGAGAAATCGTTGGTGTAGAGGGAGAAGAGCAGTGGGGAGAGGACGCACCCCTGAGGGGCTCCAGTGTTGGTGGTCAGGGTCTCAGATGTGATGCTCCCCAGCCTCACACGCTGTCTCCTGTTGGTCAGGAAGCTGGTGATCCACTGACAGGTGGAGGCAGGCACCGCGAGCTGGATGAGCTTCTGTTGGAGGATGTCAGGAGCGATGGTGTTGAACGCCGAGCTGAAGTCCACAAACAGGATCCTGGCATAATTTCCTAGGGTGTCCAGGTGTTGCAGGATGTAGTGCAGTCCCATGTTGACCGCATCATCCACCGACCTGTTTGCCCGGTAGGCAAACTGGAGGGGTCCAGCAGGGGGCCCTTGACATCCTTCAGGTGGTTCAGCACTAACCTCTCAAAAGATTTCATGACCACAGATGTCAGTACAACAGGTCTATAGTCATTCAGACCTGTGATGGCGGGCTTCTTGGCCACTGGAACGATGGTGGAGCTCTCTAAGCACGCGGGCACCTCACACAGCTCCAGGGAACGATTGAAGATCCTTGCAAAGGTGGGCGCCAGCTGCTCAGCGCAGACTTTCAAGCAGGAAGGTGACACGCCGTCTGGGCCCGGTGCCTTCCTGATCTTTTGTCTCCGGAACATCTGGCGCACTTCCTCCTCGCGAATCTGGAGTGCGGGCGCGGCCTCTGCAAGAGAGAGAGTCGGTGACCACGGTGATGGAGGTGTGGACAGAGCAGTTGTGGGGGGAGGTGAGTATGTGGATTGTGCTGCAGGAGGTCCCATTGTGTGGGAGGACCGATCAAACCTGCAGTAGAACCTGTTTAGCTGGTTAGCGAGCCTTGGGCTCTCCACAGGACGGGGGGTTCGTTTCTTGAAGCCCGTGATGCTCTACAGGCCTTTCCACACTGTTGAGGGACCAGGATTGGCAGAGAGGTGTCTCTCCAGGCTCTCCCCGTAACACCTCCTGGCTTTCCTGACCTCTCGGTTCAGTGTGTTTCTGGTCTGCTTGAACAGGTCCCGGTCGCCGCTCCTGTAGGCCTCCTCCTTGACTTTGCGCAGCCTCCTAAGGTTCGGTGTAAACCAAGGTTTGTCGTTGTTGTACGTGCAGAAGGTCTTAGTCTGCACACACAGATCCTCACAAAAACTGATGTATGATGTGACAGTGTCAGTGAGTTCATGCAAGTCTGAATTTGCAGCTTTCAAAAACTCTCCAATCGGTGCAGTCAAAGCAGGCTTGGAGGTTCTGCCTTGACTCCACTGTCCACTCCCTGACAGTCCTCACCACAGGTTTAGAAGTTTTTAGTTTCTGTCTGTAGGCAGGGATCAGCTGAACTAGACAGTGGTCCGAGAGTCCTAAAGCTGCACGAGCCACAGAGTGGTATGCATCCTTAATTACAGTGTAGCAGTGGTCCAGTGTCTGTGCCCCTCTGGTGGGACACGTTATGTGCTGTCTGTATCTGGGGAGTTCGTGTGCGAGGTTCGCCCTGTTAAGATCACCCAGAACAATGATTAGTGAATTTGGGAGAAGTTTCTCCATGTCTGTCACCTGGTCAGCCAGCATCTGCGTGGCTACACTCGCACGTGCGTGTGGTGGGATGTAAACAGCCGTCATGACGATCGAGGAGAACTCCCGTGGTGAATAGAATGGCCGGCAGTTTATGAAAATTCTTGTTAAAATCACACTTAGATGTGAACTGGAAATGACAATAATAACACAGAGTGAAAGCCAAATTGAGCAAATTGGCTATTTCAGAAGTGTGTGTCAAACTGGTAGCCCTTTGCCTTAATCAGTACCCAGGAAGTAGCTCTCGGTTTAAGAAAGGTTGGTGACCCCTGCTGTATACCATATAGATCTACATCCATTTGCTATTTCTATAGGATGAATGAATATTATAATTTAACAGGTGTTATCATGAGATATATAAATTGCCAGAGCAGGTCACACATTAGGTTTCAAAGGATCTGCAGAATTACTAATCTACTTTAGTGACCTTTATTTATGCCAGTCGATCAATACAAATAGAACTATATGCAACACAATATGGAAATTCAATTTAACGATAACATACTGAGAGTGAGCATCAAACAAAGAAAACTGAATTTTTAGACCAAACAGCCAGCCATGTTTATAAGCCGAAGGGAACAGAGACACACTGAGATGATGTGTGTGGGGGGGCTGGGGGACAAACTGGGGTTGGGGAGGGGTGGTTTGGAAAGAAACTTTTATAGGGACCGCAGACTAAACAGGGCCTCTGTGTTTTTTTCATTCTTATTTGTTGTTGGGCATTGTCTGCCACCATTATAAGATGGTCTGCTACTTTTGTGATCACTAACTACGGCCAAGCCCAATTTCACTTCATTATCTCAACTTTTTATTAAGTATAGTGTATACTACTACATTTTTGAACCTATTGTAACAATTGGGCCAGTTTCTCCATTTTTTTTTCATGGGAGTGGTCAATCATCCAATCATGCTTACATTAATCATCTTTTGAATCCATTTGCAACACTTCTCCTTTCAGTTCTCTAAGAAGCCACACACGTTGCATCTTCAGCATAACCACAGTCAGACATACTCTCCTCTGACCAAGATTCCCTTTTGTTCATCTAGCATCGCACATTATACACTTGATAACAATAAAAAAATTCAATTAGCAGTCAGCACACCTTTAGTCTTAGCAATGAAGATCTCTAAATATCAACAAGCTCACTAATTTTGTGACACAGAAACCCTTTTCAAAAGCTTTTCAACAACTAGTACGCGCACCCATGCTTCTTATCCAAGCTAAGTCAGCTTTAACTCTGCAATATGTCACTGTTGTGTTACAGGTTGTATTACGATTAAATTTACTAAACTGTGATACTGTAGAGTGTACAGTATCACAGTTTAGCAAGTTAAATTGTCTTATTGTCATTAAATATTCCCCCTATGACAGTACCTACCTCCTTGTGTAGAATTTTGTTTCTCAAGGATGACAAAGAGGACCATGCTCTGCACCTTAATTGCTGAGGTGGCTGATCGGAGCTGTGGTCTTAAAGTGGTCACTGCCTGTCTTGACAGTAACCCCACACACTGGTGAATAGCTTCGGTAAAGAATGCAATCAAGCTGGGAAAAAAAATTAGTCATCACGGTGGTCGGTGGGATTCCAAAGGCAGCTGACAAAATCCTGTATAATATGTATACTCTACATGTGTAAAATTGTGTAAATTTCAAAGGTCTTGAGCAACCGGTAAATATTAATTTAATATTGATTAAAAAATTGCCCATTTTATTGTTTCAAATGTATTGGTGAGATGAGAGCATGAACTTTTAAAATGTTTAAAATAAGAACCAATCCTATTGTTGAAATAATTGTTTTTGCAGAAGCGCTGGTCGGCCTGAACCGGAGGCTTCATATGTTTGCTTAAACAAAGATCTCTGTCTAGCTCCGGGGAGTTCTTAGACTCCCTTTCCTTTCTTATCTGTGAGAGGCCCTCACTAGTTATGAAGAGAATACCTTTGTTCTTTGTTTAGTTAGAAGTTCTTTCTCTTTTAAACCTTGTAGTTTCTATTCATAAATTGTTGTTGACCGGTACAGTTTTTCTTTAATATAAAGTGTTACAGAAAAGACATACATGTTGAAGTAGTTGTTATCCCATATTTACTCAATGTTTAAGTAGACTTCATGCAAGTTATCTACATATACTTAATGTTTGTTGGAGTGTTTGCACGAGAGGTATCTGACTATTTACTTATTATTATTATTGTATGAAACTTAGCAAGAAAGTCTAGAGCAGGGGTTCCCAACACTCGATCGCGATCGACCGGTCGATCGCCTGGCCACCACTGGTCGATCGCGTGACAAAAAAATGTTTTGGGCTTTTTTTCACACTTGACGCGTGCGCAAAAAACGGCGCTAACAACACAACACGAACACGCAAGCTCGTGAGTTCCCTCCAATTGTCAGAACCCTATTTTTTCTCTTTAACTTAAGAAAGGGTATAAAAATGAGTGGGGCAGCTGGACATAGTAAAAAGATTTTAAAAAAAATGTATATAAGTATAAGTATATATATATATATATATATATATATATATATATATATATATATATATATATATATATATATATATATAATTCATTATTTTTTTGTGGGTAGATCTTTGTGACTTGGTCATTTCAAAAGTAGCTCGCCAGCTGAAAATGTTTGGGCACCCCTGGTCTAGAGCATTGTTTTACAGGGACACGGCACCCAGCACGTTTGGAGATCACAGCCTAGGATGAGGCTGCCAACCAACTAAGGACAGACTCTGTATTGCTGGGGTCACGAATCGGCCAAGGCCTCGCACCACACATCCTTTAGTTAGCTAATCAGCGTTGCTACAGCTACAATCTCCCCTCCTTTTAGTGTAGCAACGCCTCTTGTAACCAGGGCAACCCAAAATAAAGAGGAGATAGTGGAAGAGGAGTCCAGAATTGGTGGAGGACTGTAACTGGGCCTTCTACGTAATTCTCCTCGCGAGCAAAAATAATACTGGTTGTCTTCTCCTCTTCTTTCAGTGTGTAAAATAATGTCTGATGGTACTTAGACCTGACACCTATATGTATATAATACAATACTTGTATATATTGGGAAGTGCATCCTAGTTACCGTGTATTAGCAGTTGTGTTTTTATTTCTCCATTTATGTATTGTGTGTTCTGACCACCAGGGAAACGTGTCTTAACAGTTTTTTAGTGCTGTTCCCCAGCTAATGTGTTACTGTGAGAACTTAATTAAGGCGACAGTAAGGAAAGCTATTACAGGTAAGGTGTTAGAAATTAACCAGTCAATCTAAGGTTGTCTAAATTGAGTTTTTTTTTCAGAAGCGTCCGGTGTTCAACTCATGAAATCTCTTTTCCTCTTGCTAACCCTGAACCCCTGGGTTCAATTTTGGTGTACATGTTTCATATTAGTGAGAATACAAAAGTCAATTAAGAAGGTGCTTTAGACATCCAATTAAGTCTTTGGACAATTCTTGTACTTCACTCCTACCTCCTCCACAACTAATAATGAAATAACGCACATATCCTCTTTCTCCCTTCCCATCTTCTCTAAATAATGAAGCAACTTAAAAACACTCTAGGGTTTTAAATGAAGGCTTTAAAAGGTTGCAGAATACAATCATCTTCTAGATGTCATTGTCTACCTATGTTTTGCTTTCTTGTCACACCTCAAAGGCTAAACTACAAACTGAGAGTGTTGATTCAAATAGTGGCTGTTTGAACACTAATCCCTTTGCATTTGGCCATTCAGTTAAAGATTTAACCTGCACTCAGGAGGATAAGTGCAAATATATACAGTCTATTCCATCATTAATGTTCTCAATTGTCTTGTGTTTCTGTAACATCAGGGATTACGAACTGATGTTTATTTGAACATTCATCTCATGTGGCAACTGCTGGTTGCAAGGAGTAGTACATGAAAGCATACCATAATTTATTAGGCTGACTTTTTGTGTCTTCTCGGTAATTGTAGAAAATTAGAACAGGTTTACCCCTCCCCAAGCAGTTAGGAGGTCAAGAATAAAGTAACATTTATTTTTTGTTGTAAAGGTTTGAAAAAGCAAAAATAAATGTTGTTTTGGTTTTCTGTGTGTTTTACACCGAGTAGTAGGGCAAAAGGTGTGATAGTCCGGCACGCATAATTTGCTTTTATGATTTATGATTCCTATGAGAAACGTTGCTTCTACTTACAAATGTTTCGACTTACAAATTCGATTGCGGAACCAATTAAGTTCGTAAGTAGAAGTACCACTGTATCTTAACTATTTACCAGCAGCACACCAGGGATAATCAAACAAGATCAGCCCATTATTACCGTATTTTCCGGACTATAAGTCGCTCCGGAGTATAAGTCGCACCGGCCATAAAATGCCCCAAAAAGTGAAAAAAAAAAAACATATATAAGTCGCTCCGGAGTATGAGTCGCATTTTGGGGGCAACTTATTCGACAAAATCCCACACCAAAAACAGTCATGAACGAGCAACAACAGGCTAAACAATAGCATCAACAGGCTAAACGATAGGTATGCTAACGTGACAAACACAAACAAAGAGCTGAGAACGGGCCTGACGTAACATATAGAGTGATTAAGGACAACTATTACATGAATAACATGTTTATAAAACCATCAGTGTCACTCCAATTCATTAAATAGCAACAAAAGGATAAACGATAGGTATGCTAACGTGGCAAACTCAAACAAAGAGCTGAGAACGGGCCTGACGTAACATATAGAGTGATTAAGGACAACTATTACATGAATAACATGTTTATAAAACCATCGGTGTCACTCCAATTCATTAAATAGCAAGAACAGGCTAAACGATAGGTATGCTAACGTGACAAACACAAACAAAGAGCTGAGAACGGGCCTGACCTAACATATAGAGTGATTAAGGACAACTATTACATGAATAACATGTTTATAAAACCATCGTTTTCACTCCAATTCATTAAATCCATCGATCGTTCTTTGTCAACAATGGGTGCGCACGGCTGAGGGCGCTTGCACTTCAAAATATTCCACAGGCTCATATAACGATAGATAAACTATATTTCAAATGACTATAATACAAGCCAATAATATTATCAAACCATCCGTGCACTTTAATTCCATTAAATCCATCGATCAAATTCCTCGTCCTTTGTCAACATCGCCGCGCGTGCGCCCTGACGTCAGCCTCGTCTTTACTCCACAGATCTACTATATAACTATATTGTAGCGTTAAAAAAGTACAAGGATAGACGTGGGTTTGGTAAATGGCTCTTTATTAAACAAAACAAACTTCCAAGCGTGTGGCGGCGTGGACTTCCAGACAGACCGGGCGTGCGTAATGGCCATGTCCGAGCCCCGCGCACCGTTCGCGGACAGCCACTCGGCCGAGCGCCGGCCCCCGACTCAGTAGAGTAGGACCGGGCGTGCGTAAAAGCCATAACAGTTTTTCAAACCTTCTATGTCACTCCAAATCCTTAATTCCTTCAAACTCTTTGTCCTCCGTGTCACTTAGAAATGATCACCGCTAATGATGCCGGTAGTCCTTATGTGGGCACATTTGTATGTAAACAACCGCCGCGCCGCGCTACTGACGTCACTTGAAATAGTAATCCATTGGTACATCACGGTTCTCCAAACTTTCTTTCTGCTGCTCGATTCCTGTTTTCAGCTGCATATTTTACAACTTGAAGTTTGTCACCTGCAAAATATGAGTTTCTTTTTGGTGCCATTTTTCTTAAGCCCACCCAGTTGATGAGTCACGGCCAACGGTGAAATTTAGAGCGCCCTCATCCAGTTTCGTCTGAAAATATATATTTTTTTGGTTGTTTTATCAAAGTCAAAGTCTGCTTTATCGTCGATTTTTTTTTATTTACTAAGACACACAAAGAGATTGAAATTACGTTTCCACTATCCCTCGGTGAGATAGTACACATATGCATACAAGCAACACACAAAAAAAACCAAGAAGGCACAAACAATGAATAAATAAGAGTGTTGAATAAATGATAAATAAACAAATAATAAATAATAATAATAAATATAAGAGGAACAAAAATGGAGCAAGTGTACATACAGCAGACAGTGGACTTGGATATGGTGCTCTAAAGTGTTAATTGCTTTATTTGATGTTTTCTCTATTTTTTATGTTTTGAATATGTTCAAGATAAAGATATAAAAGCATGTGAAGTGATCAACTATACTAAAAATAACATGGGAAGTGGTCAACTATACTTGTAAGTGATGTCTTAATGATCAAGTAAAAATTTGTGAAAAAAAACATATATAAGTCGCTGCTGAGTATAAGTCGCCCCCCCACCCAAACTATGAAAAAAAACGCGACTTATAGTCCGGAAATTACGGTACAAAGTATTCATTAAAAGTGAATGGCCACACCTCAAACGGGATAATTTTTTAAGTGGATGACACGTTTGTACCGTAATTTTTGGACTATAAGTCGCATTTTTTTCCCAAGTTTTGGTGGGGGGGCGGGCTGACTGAGGAGCAACTTATGAGAATTTTTTCACAAATTTTCAAAATTCAAAAAAGAAAAAAATAAACGATAAACGAACCGCGACGTAGCAACGGATTACTGTAATTTGAATTTCAAGTGACGTCAGTGGCGCGGCGCGGCGGTTGTTTACATAAAGGACAAAGATTCGATCACGAGATGACGAAGGGCCTCACGTACTCCCGGCATCATTACTAGCGGCTTTGTTTGTAAGTGACACGGAGGACGAAGAGTTTGAAGGATTTAATGATTTGGAGTGACACAGAAGGTTTGAAAAATTATTATGGCTTTTACGCACGCCCGGTCCTACTCTACGGAGCTTTCTTTCACCTCCGTGGATTGAAGTCGGGGGCCGGCGCTCGGCCGGGTGGCTGTCCGGGGACGGTGGATGGGGCTCGGACATGGCTTTTACGCACGCCCGGTCCTACTCTATGGAGCTCTCTTTCACCTCCGTGGATGGAAGTCGTGGGCTGGCGCTCGGCCGGGTGGCTGTCCGGGGAAGGTGGATGGGGCTCAGACATGGCTTTTATGCACACCCGGTCCTATTCTATGGAGCTCTCTTCCACCTCCGTGGCTGGAAGTCCACGCCGTCACACACCTGGAAGTCCACGCCGGTGCTTGGGGCCGTGTGGTGGTGAACTATTTATGTTATAGTTATTTGATATATTTTATTTCGTATAGCAACTTGTATATGTTTTTATTGTTACAGTTCCGTACTTGTTGGTTCGTTGAACTCTTGTTTTGTTAAATAAAGAGACGTTTACCAAACCCACGTCTTTCCTTGTACTTTGTTAACGCTATAATATAGTTATATACTAGATCTGTGGAATAACGACGAGGCTGACGTCAGGGCGCACGCGCGGCTTTGTTGACAAAGAACGAGGAATTTGATCGATGGATTTAATGATGATGGTTTGATAATATTGTTGTTTATATGATAGTTATTTGATATATACTTTATATATCGTTATATGGGTCTGTGGAATATTTAGAATATTTAGACGTCAGCGGCGCGGCGCATACGCGGCATCGTTTTCATAAATGACGATCGATGGATTTAATGAATTGGAGTGATGCAGATGGTTTTATAAACATGTTATTCATGTAATAGTTATTTGAATAACTATGAATGTTACGTCAGCTCTTCGTTTGTGTTTATGTCACGTTAGCATACCTATCGTTGAGCCTGTTGTTGCTCGTTCATGTCTGTTGGTGTTGGATTTTGTCGAATAAATTTCCCCCAAAATGCGACTTGTACTCCGGAGGGACTTATATATGTTTTTTTTCACGTTATTGTGCATTTTATGGCTAATGCGACCTATATTCCGGAGCGACTTTTAGTCCGAAAATCCGAGGAGGCATCCTGATGAGATGCCCGAGCCATCTCATCTGGCTCCTCTCAATGTGGAAGAGCGGCTCTACTCAGAGTCTCTCCCGGATGACCGAGCTTCTCACCCTATCTCCAAGGGAGAGCTCGGACACCCTGCGGAGGAAACTCATTTCGGCCGCTTGTATCCGGGATCTCGTTCTTTCGGTCACGACCCATAGCTCGTGACCATAGGTGAGGGTAGGAGCGTAAATCGACCGGTAAATTGAGAGCTTTGCCTTTTGGCTAAGCTCTCTCTTTACCACGACAGACCGGTGCAGAGTCCGCATTACGGACCCTCTCGTTCACCGGGGTGAACTCCAATGTGCGGATGCCCAGCTAGGGGGCAACAAGTATGCCCACACCTGCCTCTCGCCGTGGGCAACTCCAGAGTGGAAGACGGTCCAGCCTCTCTCAAGAGGGCTTGCACCAGAGCCCAAACTGTGTGTGGAGGCAAGTCTAGTGTCTAGTCGGAATTTTTCTGCCTCGCACACCAGCTCGGGGTCCTTTCCAGCCAGAGAGGTGACATTCCATGTCCCAAGAGCCAGCTTCTGCAGCCGGAGATCCGACTGCCAAGGCCAGGGGTTGGCAACATGCGGCTCCAGAGCTGCATGTGGCTCTTTAGCCCCTCCCTAGCGGCTCCCTAGAGCTTTTGCAAAAATGCGTGAAAATGGAAAAATGTTTTTGTTGTTGTTGTTTTTTTTTTAATATGGTTTTTAGATGTTAATCATGACACAAACATTTTTATGCTGTAAAAATGTATGTAATTGTAAATATATTAAAATGCCGAATTTCAGAATGGTGTCAAATAGCCAAATTGCATCATAGCCTGAGACACAGTACAGGCGAGTTGTTAACAAACAGGGGTGTGAGAGAGTGATGGGCCATGGATTCAAAAGTCAAACAGAGAAAGATTGCTGATGACAACAGAGGGTTTAAGAAAGACCGGACTGAACGATTTGCTTTCATTGCCAATGCCGAAGGATTGCCTGCAGGTATGATTTGTAATGAGAAGTTGTCAAATAACAAGAAGAGGAATTAGGAGCAACATTTTCAGCTAAAGCATGCTAAATTTGCTGCCGATCACCCAGTTGGAACTGAAAAGAAAGGTTTAATTGCATTGCTGGTGGAGAAATTGGAGGACCGAAAAACCGGTTTCAAGAAGTGGATTGCATCTCCAAACTCTACTACTGCTGCAAGTTTTGTTGCAGCCCGGGAGATAATAAAGTTCGGAAAACCATTCGCCAATGGTGAGTACATGAAGGATTCATTCACTAAACTACCGGAGTGCCTATTTTCAGACTTCAAAAACAAAACCGAGATCATTCAGAAAATTAAAGACATGCCTCTCGCTGCAAAAACAGTGAAGGAAAGGGTAATTAAAACGGCAAACAATATCAGCAAATCAAGGGCATCAATTCAGCTCCAGTTTTCTCAATGGCCTGTGACGTGACCGATGTCGAACAGACAGCTCTGCTATGCAACGATTCAGGTACATGAACTCTAATGGGCCGCAACAAAACACAAGACATTAATATTGTAATGGAAGTTTGGCTAAACTTGAAGTAGCAATAGGCCTATCGTACATGAATAGTCACGTGGTGCGTAATTCTCTCCAGGATGCGTTGCAGGGAAAATAAACATTTAATCATGAATGTTCATTTTGTATTTGTAGCCTCCTTAATTATTTTAATAGTAGGCATGAATACAGCTTATGTATTGACAGTCTATGATGCCTTATAAAAGGCATTTAGATTTTTGCGGCTCGAGACAGGTATGGTTTTTTTTTTGGGCCAAATTGGCTCTTTGAACATTTTGGGTTGCTGACCCCTGGCCAAGGCCTTTGCTCGCCGCCCAGCTCGCTTTTCACCCGACCCCTTTGGCCCCTCCCACAGGTGGTGAGCCCATGGGAAGGGGGACCCACGTCTCCTTTTCAGGCTGTGCCCAGCCGGGCCCCATGAGTGAAGGCCCACCAACCAGACGCTCGCCTTTGAGCCCCACCTCCAGGCCTGGCTCCTTGATTTTGGCATGAATTTCAAACTTTAAAATGTGGAATTTTTGGTAAGTGAGAAATTGTGTAACAGGTAGGCATAGGATGAAGCAAATGTTGAATGCCCCATAAAGAATGAATGGGAATTTAAATTTGGAATGAAATGAAAACTACGGGTTTAAAAGGTTCACTTTGGAATTCTAAAGTTGAAACAGGTTGAATCCGACAAAAATTGTAAAAGTTGGAGCAAGTGTTGAATTCCGCATAGAGAATGAATGGGAATTTAAGAAAAAAATTGCGCCAACATTTTTTAAATTTGCAACGAAACGCAAACTACGGGTTTAAGAGGTTCAATTTTGAATTCTAAAGTTGAAACGGGTTGAATCGGACAAAAATTGTAAAAGCTAGAGCAAATGTTGAATGCCCCATAAAGAATGAATGGGAATTTAAAAAAAAAAAAATGTGCCAACATTTTCTGAAACTTGGAACGAAACGAAAACTACGGGTTTAAGAAGTTCACTTTGGAATTCTAAAGTTGAAACGGGTTGAATCGGACAAAAATTGTGAAAGTTAGAGCAAATGTTTGATTTAGGTCACTTCTGGTTTTATTTAGGGCACTTCTGGTTGAAATAAGGTCCCTTCCGGTTTATTTGGGGCACTTCAGGTTTATTTGGGGCCACTTCTGGTTTAGCTGAGGCCACTTCCGGTTTATTTGGGTCACTTCCGGTTTAATTTAGGTCGCATCCGGTTTAGTTGGGTCACTTCCAGTTTGATTTAGGTCACTCCTGGTTTGATTTGGGGCACTTCCGGTTCAATTTGGGTCACTTCCAGTTTGATTTGAGGTACTTCCGGTTCACTTCCTGTTAAAATTAGGGCACTTCTGGTTCACTTCCTGTTCATATTGGGTCACTTCCTGTTCATTTTGGGGCCCTTCCTGTTTGTTTTGGGGCACTTCCTGTTCACTTTGTGTTCAATTTGGGGCACTTCTGGGTCAATCCAAGATGGCCGCCACACTGTGGAAGTAGGGGTGAAGGGGTGAATTAGGTAAGCATAGCGGAAGTGGGGGTGAAGGTGGTGAATATGGTAAGCATAAGGTGAACAAAATGAATAAAGTTGGAAAAGGTTTTAATCAGTTGAAAAATGTAGAAATTAAAGTCAAAGTCAAAGTCAAAAGTTTAGCGGGGCAAAAACAAATCTTGGAGAATTTGGCAGGAATTTCTAATTTGAAAATTTATAATTTTTGGTAAGTGGGAAGTTGTGGAATAGGGAGGCAAAAGATCAACGGTTGAAAGTTTGAATGGGTTGAATCAGTTGAAAAATGTATAAATTAGAGGTGAAAAACGAAATTTTGTGAAATTTTGCGGAAATTTTAAAGGTGAAAACGTGAAATTTTTGAATTTTCTAATTTTGGGAATGTCGAGAATCTTTCCGAATGTGATTTGAATGTGCTGAATGTTGTGGAATAGGTAGGCAAAATATGAACAGTTGAAAGTTGGAATGGGTTGAATCGGTGGAAAAATGTAAAAATTAGAAGGGAAAAATGAAATTTTGGAGAATTTGGCGTGAATTTCAAATTTAAAAATTTGGAAGTTTTGAGAAGTGGGAAGTTGTGGAATAGGTAGGCAAAAGATGAACAGTTGAAAGTTGGAATAGGTTGAATCAGTTGAAAAATGTGGAAATTAGAGGTGAAAAACGAAATTTTGTGCAATTTTGTGAAATATGAAATTTTTTAATTTGGCAATTTTGGGAATGTCGAGAATCTTTCTGAATGTGACTTGAATGTGCTGAATGATGTGAATTTTAAACTGGAACGATGTAAATGTGAAATGTTGAATGTGCCATTGAGAATGAATGTGGAAAAAATTGTCGTAAATTTGCAAATTTTGCGAAAACTTAAAATCTTTGGAATGAGAAAAATGCAAGCGCTCATGTCGTGAATATTTGGAATACGTCAAAAGTGGAATGGAGTGAATCGGTTGAATTATGTGGAAGTAGTAGCAGGACAAAAAGTGAGGAGAATAAAATAGAAGAAGAAGAAGAAGAAGAAGAAGAAGAAGAAGAAGAAAGTAAATGTGTAGAATAATAATAATAAACACACTATTAATAAAGTGAATGGTGTAGAACATGGGTCACCAACCTTTCTTAATCCGAGAGCTACTTCCTGGGTACTGATTAAGGCAAAGGGCTACCAGTTTGACACACAATTCTGAAATAGCCAATTTGCTTAATTTGGCTTTTACTATGTGTTATTATTGTCATTTCCAGTTCACATGTAAGTGTGATTTTAACAAGAATAGCAAAAATACAGTCAAACCTTGGTTTTTGACCACAATCCGTTCCAGAAGGCGGTTCGAGAAGCGAATTGGTCGAATTCCGAATCTGGTTTTCCCATTACAAATAATGTTTTTTTTTTTTTAAATCCGTTTCAAGACAAAAAAAAAAAACGCCTTTTTTAAGCAGTTTTTCATTTGCGCATATTTGTCGGATCGCGAAACTGCAGCGCACCGCCGAACGCGCAACCGTCGCGCGTCGCCCACCGCGCAGGTCGCATTATTGTGACAGAGCCGTCGCTGAAATTTAGAAAATATTTTTAAAGTCCTAATGTACTTCCCCAAATTTAAGTGGACCTAAGTGTGCAGGGAGCTTAATTTTGTCCAATCGCGCAACTGCAGCGCACCGCCGAAGCGCAACAGTAGCGCGTCGCCGACCGCGCAACTGCCCCGCCCTGGTCGCATTATTGTCACAGAGAGGTCGCTATAATTTAGAAAATATTTCTAAAGTCCTGATGTACTTTAAAACTTTTAAGTGGACCTCAGGGCGCAGGGAGCTTAATTTGGTCCGATCGCGCAACCGCAGCGCACCGCCGAACGCGCAACCGTAGCGCGTCGCCGACCGCGCAACTGCACCGCGTTGGTCGCATTATTGTGACAGAGCCGTCGCTAAAATTTACTAGATATTTTTAAAGTCCTGATGTACTTTCCAAAATTTAAGTGGAACTCATTGCGCAGGGCTCTTAATTTGGTCCGATCGCGCAACCGCCGCACGCCGGGCGCCCACTGTAGCATTGCTTTAAGAGCGTCTTTTTGTTTTAGGATGGCTTTACTGCTTCCACTTGCTTTTTTGGAGGCATGATTAGGGGTTAATACAATCCTCAAAGTAACGAAAATACAATAACAACGGAGTCAGTCGGCATCCAGGCCGCGCGGTCGGGTTTTCTTGGGTCTTCCCGGCTCATCTCGCGAGGTTCGACCTCCGAATTTTGTTTGACAACCGAAGCAAAAATATCTCGAATTTTTTTGGTTCAAATTCCAATTATTTCGAGAACCGGGACGTTCGAAAGCCGAGGTTTGACTGTAAAATAAATAGATGCAGCTCACTGACAAGTGCCGCTATTTTGAGCTAATTTTAGAACAGTTCTGCGGGCGACTCATGCGGTCCTCACGGGCGACCTGGTGCCCGCAGGCACCGTGTTGGTGACCCCTGGTGTAGAATAACATAAGTGTAAAGGCCTTCAACTTCACACTAATATAGTGAATGGTGTAGAATAACAAAAGTGTGAAGGCGAAGGCCTAATTATGTTTTGCACCGTGGTCGTAGGAGGAAGGCATCGTTGAACCTAACATGAGCCAACAAGTCATCAATCAACACACCTATTTGGTCTGAGGTGCAAATTTTACGCAACAAGTTGTTTCTAACAAACATAATGAGGTTATTAAAATAAGTGAAACACATCTTTTTAGCAACTAACATGCACACAACTAAAACCTTTTCATTGTGGACCGTGAAATAATTGTGTATATTATGGGAGAATTAATCTCCAATCAGTCGTCCGGTGGGAGTCACTCATGCATCAAGTCACTTTTTTGTTGAGGGGGGTCACGTTGACGTCTTAAGAGACATTTGTAGTAAATAGTGTTTTCTACTTGGAAAAAAGAGAAAATTTCAAAGAAACATTTGGAGTGGCAACAGGCTGTGTGAAGCAGAGGTACAACTAATGCAGGAGATCTCTGAATTTTTAATTGTTGTATTGAGTCAGCGTTACATTCTATTTAAGTGTTTTTGTATTGCATTCTTGAATAATGCACCTGGCAATATGTGATTGCTAATGTGCTTGACCTTTTTTCTTTTGAATTTCATTTATCAAGCACACCTCAATAATAAAAATGCAGATTTCAAATCTTCTCATCTTGGTGTATTCAACTGATTAGTCATGCATCACAAATTTGTAATGTCCTAGATTCCAAAATCTTTATTTGGGGACATTTATCAGATAAGAGATTAAAATGCAATGAATTAATTACAAATCCTATAATTAATTAGTCTAACTTTAATCACCTGACAGCACTAGTAACAACATGCTTTGAATGTTGTGATACTATTAATTTTAACAAATGATTATTTAGCTTTGAGCTTTCAATTGTAGGTATTGTAATTGATGCAAAACTATGCTGGGAATCCATCCATCCATCCATCCATCCATCCATCCATCCATCCATCCATCCATCCATCCATCCATCCATCCATCCTCTTCCGCTTATCCGGGGTCGGGTCGCGGGGGCAGATGCTTTAGGAGGGACTCCCAGACTTCCCTCTCCCCAGCCATTTCATCCAGCTCATCCCGGGGGATCCCAAGGCGTTCCCAGGCCAGTCGAGAGACATTGTCTCTCCAACGCGTCCTGGGTGGTCTGTGAGGTCTCCTACCGGTGGGATATGCCCGGAACACCTCCCGAGGGAGGCGTCCAGATGGCATCCTGATGAGATGCCCGAGCCACCTCATCTGGCTCCTCTCAACGTGGAGGAGCAGCGGCTCTACTCCGAGTCCCTCCCGGATGACCGAGCTTCTCAACTTATCTCTAAGGGAGAACCCGGACACCCTGCGGAAGAAACTCATTTCGGCCGCTTGTATCCGGGATCTCGTTCTTTCGGTCACGACCCATAGCTTGTGACCATAGGTGAGGGTGGAGCGTAGATCGACCGGTAAATTGAGAGCTTTGCCTTTTGGCTCAGCTCTCTCTTCACCACAACGGACCGGTACAGAGTCTGCATTACTGCCGATACTGCACCGATCCGCCTGTTGATCTCGCACTCCATCCTGCCCTCGCTCGTGAACAAGACCGACCCCAAGATACTTGAACTCCTCCACTTGGGGCAGGATCTCATCCCCGATCCGGAGGGGGCATTCCACCCTTTTGACGATGGAGGTGCTGACCCTCATCCCGACCTCTTCACACTTGGCTGCGAACCGCCCCAGTGAGAGCTGGAGATCACGGCTTGAAGCAAACAGCACCACATCGTCTGCAAAAAGCAGAGACCCAATGCTGAGGTCCTCAAACCGGACACCCTCAATGCCTCGGCTGCGCCTAGAAATTCTGTCCATAAAAGTTATGAACAGAAACGGTGACAAAAGGCAGCCTTGGCAGAGTCCAACCCTCACTGGGAACGAATCTGAATTATTGCCGGAAATGCGGACCAAACTCTGGCATCGGTAATACAGAGACCGAACGGCCCTTATCAGTTGGCTCGGTACCCTGTACTCCGGAAGCACCCTCCACAGAACTTCTCGAAGGACACGGTCTAACGCCTTCTCCAAGTCCACAAAACACATGTGGACTTGTTGAGCGAACTCCCATGCCCCCTCGAGGATCCTGCCGAGAGTGTAGAGCTGGTCCACTGTTCCACAGCCAGGACGAAAGCCACGCTGCTCCTCCTGAATCCGAGGTTCAACCTCCTGACTGACCCTCCTCTCCCGCACCCGTGAATAGAACTTACCAGGGAAGCTGAGGAGTGTGATTCCCCTATGGTTGGAACACACCCTCCGGTCCCCCTTCTTAAAAAGGGGAACCACCACCCCAGTCTGCCAATCCAGAGGCACCGTCCCCGATGTCCACGCAATGCTGTAGAGCCGTGTCAGCCATGACAGCCCCACAACATCTAGAGCCTTTAAAAACTCTAGGCAGATCTCATCCACTCCCGGGGCCTTGCCCCCAAGGAGTTTTTTAACTACCTCAGTGACTTTGACCCCAGAGATAACCTTAACCCACCTCAGAGTCTCCATGCCCTGCTTCCACAATGGAAGGCGTGTCGGTGGAATTGAGGAGGTCTTCGAAGTCCTCTCCCCACCGACTCACGACGTCCCGAGTCGAGGTCAGCAGCACGCCATCTCCACTGTAAACAGTGATGACGGTGCACTGCTTCCCCCTCCAGTGACGGCGGATGGTGGACCAGAATTTCCTCGAAGCCGTCCGGAAGTCATTTCCATGGCCCCGCCAAACTCATCCCACGCCTGGGTTTTTGCCTCAGCAACCGCCGAAGCCGCGTTCAGCTTGGCCATCCAGTACCTATCAGCTGCCTCCGGAGTCCCGCTGGCCAAAATGGCCCGATAGGACACCTTCTTCAGTTTGACGGCATCCCTTACCACCGGTGTCCAGCAGCGGGTTCGGGGATTGCCGCCACGACAGGCACCAACCACCTTACGGCCACAGCTCCGGTCGACTGCCTCAACAATGGAGGCACGGAACATGGTCCACTCAGACTCAATGTCCCCCGCCTCCTCCGGAACGTGAAAAAAGCTCTGCCGGAGATGGGAGTTGAAACTCTTCCTGACAGGGGATTCTGCCAGACATTCCCAGCAGACCCTCACAATACGTTTGGGCCTGCCAGGTCGGACCGGCATCTTCCCCCACCATCGGAGCCAACCCACCACCAGGTAGTGATCAGTTGACAGCTCCAAAAGAGTGTCCAAAACATGCGACCGGAAATCCGATGACAAGACTACAAAGTCAATCATCGAACTGCGGCCTAGGGTGTCCTGGTGCCAAGTGCACATATGGACACCCTTATGTTTGAACATGGTGTTCATTATTGACAATCCGTGTCGAGCACAGTCCAATAATAGAACACCGCTCGGGTTCAGATCGGGGGAGCCGTTCCTCCCAATCACGCCCTTTCAGGTCTCACTGTCATTGCCCACGTGAGCATTGAAGTCACCCAGTAGAACAATGGAGTCCCCAGAAGGAGCACTCTCCAGCACTTCTTCCAAGGACTCCAAAAAGGGTGGGTACTCGAGCTGCTGTTTGGTGCATAGACAATAACAACAGTCAGGACCCGTCCAACCACCCGAAGGCGGAGGGAGGTTACCCTCTCGTTCACCGGGGTGAACCCCAATGTGAAGGCACCCAGCCAGGGTGCAATAAGTATTCCCACACCTGCTCGACGCCTCTCACCGTGGGCAACTCCAGAGTGGAAGAGAGTCCAGCCCCTCTCGTAACCCAAACTATGTGTGGAGGCAAGTCCGACTTTGTCTAGTCGGAACTTTTCTGCCTCGCACACAAGCTCGGGCTCCTTTCCAGCAAGAGAGGTGACAGTCCATGTCCCAAGAGCCAGCTTCTGCAGCCGGGCATCGGACCGTCAAGGTCCCTCCCTTTAGCCACCGCCCAGCTTACACTGCACCCGACCCCTTTGGCCCCTCCCACAGGTGGTGAGCCCATGGGAAGGGGGACCCACGTTTCCTTTTCGGGCTGTGCCCGGCCGGACCCCATGGGCGAAGGCCCGGCCACCAGACGCTCACCTTTGAGCCCCACCTCCAGGCCTGGCTCCAGAGGGGGGCTCCGGTGACCCGCGTCCGAGCAAGAGAAAACAAAGTTCATTTATGTTTTTCTTCCTAAGGGGCTTGTCTGGCCCCTCACTTAGGACCCTTTTGCCATCGGTGACCCTACCAGAGCCATGAAGCCCCAGACAACATGACTCCTAGGATCATTGGGGCGCGCAAACCCCTCCACCACGATAAGGTGACGACTCACGGAGGGGATGGTGGGAATCACGAATAGACATTTTTAAAAGTAAAATATCCAAAATTATAGGCATCCATCATAAAAACAAGGATGTCCTAAAAATGGAATCATTCTACACATATACTACACTTATACTGTTTTTGATTATTGCCATACTGTGCCTGACCTATTGTGTGGAGATGTGGGGTAATACATGAAAAAAAACCTCAGTCTACGATATATATATATATATATATATATAAATTATCAACTGTTCCAACCAATGCATGACTTATCAGGTTAAACACTCATACATTTCATCACTTAGTTAAATCTAAAACAGCACAACTATAAGCCTTACATTAACCAACTTTGACATGGTATTCGGAAGATGTTCGAAACTAAAGATGTTACGATCGGATGGAACATGGAGCAGGGCGACCAAGTGCAGCTTGGACCAGGGTTTATTGAGGGAAAAGGGAAGTGGAACGAGGCATCGAGGGACACAGACGAGAACTGGCAAACTAATAACTTGACAGACTGACCGACAGGGATGGCAAACAGAAACAGACTCGAAACAGACAGGAACCACAAGGACAGCAAACGTGACGACATCGACGATCCGACAGGGAGTGAGGGGCAGACAGGACTTATATACACGACAGGTAACGAGAAGCAGGTGGGAATAATCACACTGATCATGGGCACACAGGAGGGGAGGGGCGAGCACACAGACACACTAACAGAACTATGACACGATCGGGGACGAGTCCTGACAAAAGAAGGTGGCTGTTATAACTTAAGGGCCACTAGTGACTTAAAAAAATAAAATAAGAACCAAATGTGTGTGTCTCTAAAATGTGGTAATTTGTGGAATAATTATGAAAATGAATTAAAAATATTTGAATCACTTCCTGTGCTCAAAAGGTAAAATTATAGGACCAGTGTATAAGGTTGTTCTCACAACACTGCTATATGATTCAGAGGCATGACATGCCAGAAAACTAAACGGGTTCCATCTTAACTGCCTGAGAAAGCTAATGCTCATCACGGATTTTTTTTTTCCTTATGTCCCAATAGGTTAAATGTTAGAATGGAGGTGTGAGAATGTCTAATTGTACCAGACATAATGCTTGATAAATTCTTTGTTCATGCATGAGCACTTTGTTATTTGTAACCAAAAACGTTTTGGCCTAGCTAGTCACAAGGCTGTGATAAGCTACTTAAGAAGCCATTTATACTTAATTTCAATCAAAGCAAATCCATGTCAATTAAAAAAAATCAGAGAATTACTCAGCCCTTACTGAAAACTTCCCGTTCCTAATAATCAGCTGCAGTCAGTAATGAACAGCAGCATACCTATTTGGCTTTCCATTTACTCCTTCACTGTATTTTCTTGGATAAGAGCAATAAAACGATAAGAAAAGTGGCAGGAGACCAAGCCTTTAACACTTGGAGTAATTACTTCTCTATGTGTATTTATTTTATTTTATTTTGCATTCATTTTAATTAGAGGCATCCACACTGCCTGCAATTGTCCAGTTTCTGCTAATTTAAAGTAATGAGACTGCTAATGGAAAGGGAATGCAAGGTGTTAAACCAAATGGCCTTTGGCTTTAAGATGCAGCATCTTCCCAATGACTCACAATAAAAGTACACACATGCACACACGCACACACGCACGCACACACAGACACGCACACACACACACACACACACACACACACACACACACACAATGTTAATCTAAAATATATGTATCTGAGCACCAGTACCTGTAATTCCTTAAGGCGATAAGAGTGTATTAAATATCTGTCAACACTTGTCCATGCTAAAATTGGCTGGTGACCACTTCAGCTGTATACCACCAAAGTCAGCTAAGATAGGGTTACCCACAACCCTAATAAAGATTCGTGATATAGAAAATGGAGGAAAGAATGAAGCCGGTCATAATGGCATCTCAAACAATCCTAAACAAAATTTTGTTTTTGCTGAATTGTATTTCTATTATTTATAACTGAAATAAATACAAGGATGTGTTTGAATAACGAAATAAAATTTAGGTATATCTGTGTAGATCTACATTGTGGTGATTATGTTGCTGTCATCAACAAAAATAAGGACACAATATCATCACCAAAGAGACTTTTTCTCGTGACGAGACAAGAAGCAATGAAAATGGGGGTCACATAACGATAATGGTAACAAAATCTGTAATGCCTAATTGTTGATGAATAAATATGCGATTAAGTGTGATTTACAAAATAAAAACTATGCTAAAATATAAAATGAGAAAAATGTCGGAATTATTCCTGCTGGTATCATGCAGACCGACAACTGAGGAAAATCCCCACTCAGTGAATGACCTCAAAACATTTTTGGCATTGCCTGTTATCATTGGGTTTGGTAAAAAAAAAAAAAAAAAAAAAAAAAAAATGTATGTATGTACTGTATGTATAAATGTGCCATGTATTGGAATCCTGAACATGTTATATACCGTATTGGCCCGAATATGAGATGGTGGTTTTGCATTGAAATAGGACTGAAAAAGTGGGGGTCGTCTTACATTCGGGGTCTAGACATTATACATTTTTGAATAGTTACGTCACCCCGCCTTAAGTCTCGCGTAAGTTACCTCAGCAGTTGTTGGAGCTTGTGCGCAGCTGTAAATTAAAAGTTGTTGGTATCGACTGAGTGTGTTGCTGTGATCGTGTGCGTTTTTGACACAAAGTGAGTATATATATTTCATTGTTACTACTGTCAACTGTTGTGCCGTTTGTCTGATCGCGGTTTGTTTCGTGTGTGCACCGTTTGAGTGATAGCTTCGGCGCGCTCCTTTAAGTTTTCCTCGCACCGTACGAGTAGCTGTTACGCAGCGGCACGGCAACTAACGGTTGCCAACAAATGTATTTTGTTGTCTTGATGACTTATGTTTGGTGTGTTGCCGAGAACATTTCATTTATGGTTATTTAGTATAGCGGAACCGTTACGCGCAGTTAGTTATATAATGTGTGACATCTACTGGTGTTGTGTGACGTCAGAAGTTGAGCGTTGACTTACGTGCTGTATTTCTGTCTGTTGCAGAACCACACACAACACCCCCCCCCCCACACACACACACACCACACCCTTCACACACTTCATAGAATAATCACGCACACAAGAATCACATTCACACATCCAAAGACTCACCCATGTGCACTACACACATCTGCTCTCTCGACCAAACGTGTGCCTATACCCTTTTGCCAGTTTGCCTGTATGCCCCTATGAGCCACAGTGCCTGTTACGATTTTGCTTTTTGCCAATAATTCAGTAAAGCAATCAAAACTGAACCACGTCTTCCCTCCTGTGTTCTGACCGACACCCGGGGGCGAAAAGAGCATAACCATCCGAGCCAACCCCCTATACAGTCCTCAGGCTCCCCAACAAAAGCGGTAGCAGTTTGCATTATTTTATTGCAATGTTTTTCCTTATTCAGATTTTTTTCAAGACTACAGTTACAGTTAGACTTCACTTTGATGGTTAATGCAGTTATTGCAATTTTGTTGTTTTATCACAGTAGATTGGTTTATCTACATTTCAAAAATCAGAAGCTATTCATTTACAAATGTGATTGCACTTTCGTTTACATATTTAAATGTTCAGATATTAAGATGTGATGGACAGTTTTTGCATGATTTGAATGAGGCAAAATAGCATGCTTTTTCTCTCGAATATATCGTTAGAATAATTTGTTTCAGATGTTCTATAATTATTTTCTGCAAAAAAATTTAATTTGGTGCTCAAAAAGTTTTCTTTCAAACTTGAACTTAAAATCAGGGTCGTCTCATATTCGGGCCAATACGGTATTCTATTGTTATAGGGTTATGCTTCTAGGGATGGAAGTTAAGCACACACACACACACATGCACGCACGTGCACGCATGCACAAGCATGAGTGCACCTGAATGTAGCGCAATGTTCGTACATTTTTTAGCATATGATATGAAATCGTAAACAATTACACACTTGATATTATATTGTTTTTTTAATTTTTGTTTACGTTTAGACACTGAACCTTAGCGTTGTTTTCTTGGGGAACTGTGTTGCCACAGCAACAGTGTTCTGCAAAAATTCTTGAACATTTTGTTTTAACATCACGAAGGCCTAGACACTCATTCATTCATCATCCGAACTGCCTATCCTCACGAGGGTGGCAGGTGCGCTGGACCCCATCTCAGCATTCTTTTGGGTGGTAGGCATGGTACACCCTGAACAGGTTGCCAGCCAATCACAGGGCCCACATCAACAAACAACCATTCACACTCACACTTACGGGCAATTTGAAGTCGACAATTGGCCTAGATTGCATGTTCTTGGAACGTGCGAGGAAACTGCAGTCCCCAAAAGAAACCCACACAGGCACAGAGAGAAAACATGCAAACTACACACAGTTTGCTCTTGTCTGCTCTTATGTAATTCTCCAAAGGTTGAACTTAACATAACTAATTATTTTTAGAAATAAATAAATATATATTCTATCTCCTTAAATTGATCGCTTAATTCGTCAGCATTGTTTATTTTATTCAAATTACCTGAACTAAATTTAAACGCAAAATTAAAAGTTACCTTGAAGAAAAGCAATGCAAAAAAATAATCAAAATAATAATAAACCTGCCTGTTATGTATATCTAAAAACATTTACCACAAAAATGTAGCTCTTTTGAATAAGTCCCCTTTAAACAGGAATTTAAATGTATTGAATAACACAGTGAACAAGAATATATTATGATAAGAATATTCAGACCAACTCAAGCAGTTTTACTTTCTTTTCATCAGTCGTCTGAGCTTTAATGGGACACTTGAGTTGAGATACGGCTGGGCCTAAATTTGCCACGGCTGTGCCACAGGTTATTAATCTGGGAATTTGATTATTAAATGTTTGCACGGACCCCTTGCAGTGTGCTCACATACCCAGAGAGGTATGCGTACTCTCGACTGGGAAACACCACTTCAGAAAACTGCTAACAATCAAATTGTGTGGCACAGACAGTCCATAAGTGAAGTGTAGCTTACTCTTCAGACATTAATTATATGTAGTTATATTGCAAATGTAATTCCATGTTGTTAGAATAATTGGATGGTGAAGCTTGACCGAGGTTCTAATATTTTACGAGTTGGACCTAAAACATTAAAAAGAGGGAGACAGCAGACTAAGAGCTCAGAATGGATGGAGAGCTCTCTCTGTCATTCTCCTCGCGAGTAAAATGAATATTGGTTGTCTTCTCCTCTTTGTTTTCAGTGTGAATTAATGTCTGATGGTACTTAGACCTGACACATACTTGAAGTATTTTATTTGTGTAAGTCACTGCAAAATCACATTTTTCCTCGCTTTCCTGGCCTCACCTGGCACCTTTGCACTCTGATTTAGATTGTCATCTACAGAGTACAGTGACTGAAATTAGAAGGACCTTCCACAGTTAAGGCAGGCAGAAAATCCAGCGGCTACGTTTACATGGACACAATTTCTTCAATCTGAGTCGAGATTATAAATATGATCGGATGGACTGTTTTTATGAACGCTAAAAGTATTGATCTGACTTGCATGTTCATCCATCACACTTTCGATTGGGAAAAAACTCTTTGACATGCACAGAATCACCAACTGTACCGGGAATAGTAGTAGAAGAATGTGTGTAGCAACGTCCATGTCAACAAACCATCCCTCTGTTTATTTCTACTTTAAGTGTTAGTGTTATTTGATTGATTGATTGATTGATTGATTGATTGATTGATTGATTGATTGATTGATTGAACTTTATTCATCCCACATTGGGGAAATGTTCTTGTCACAGTACCGTACAAGTGTGCAAGAATACATGAAACAAGTGCCAAATGTAAAAATGGATAAATAACAGACAAACAAGGACAAAGACACGTACCACTAGAAGCGGTAGAGACGAAACGGAAGGAAACCAACACATGATCAGGTGCTGCACGTGTTGTAGAATCTGACAGCAGTGGGAATGAAGGACCTGCGGAACCTCTCCTTCCTACACCTTGGGTGTAATAGCCTGCTGCTGAAGGAGCTGCTCAGGGACCGCACAATGTCATGGAGGAGGTGAGAGGTGTTGTCCATGATGGAGTTCAGCTTAACTAACATCCTCCTCTCATCCAAAACCTTTCTGACAGACATAGGCAAACTATGGCCCGCGGGCCACATCCGGCTCACGGGGCCGTTTAATCCGGCCCGCCAAACCTGAATAAATTGTATTATCAATTTTTTTTGGGGTCATTTTCCCTGCAATTACTATGTTTCCCCAACAGATGGGGACGCGCCCGCCCGCACATTTACTCCCGGAAGCCGTGTAAGAAAGCTCGGTGCACACTCACAAGTGCGTGCACGTACTAAGTAGTACGGACCCGGTGCATTCCGCGCTCTATTTCCATCAGTGCCGAATTTCGAGTGTGGGCTGTGACGTCAGCATTCTCGTAATTCGTGCGCTGAGCTTTCAGATACACTTTTACGCTAATGCCACCCACAAACCTTCCCCTGGAATCCTTCCATTATGAGTGGCCCGAGGAAAAGAAAGGTGGACACTGAGTGCCGTGTGTTTAAAAAAAGAGCGGACAATTTGTGTGAGCAGACGTTCAGCCACAGGAACGTCAACAAAGCCGGTCACAGATCTAGGTTAACGGACCGACACCTCGGCTCTATCCTAAGAATTACCACAACACATTTTACTCCAGACCATGATGCACTTGCAAAAAAGAGACACCAACAATACTATTGATTTCTTTATTACTTTATTTAGATGTATTCTTTCACTGATTTTTCAAGATGATGTATTTGGTCAGAATGTTTGCCGTTTGATGTGATTTCGCCTCATTAGATAAACATATTTCATAAATCTGACCTGCAGGCGCTGAAGTGATGGAAACTATTATTCATAATAACAGGGTCGTATATAATGAGAATCACTGATAGTTTTTTGGTGAAATATTTTTTTAATGCTGTTAATTAATGCATTTGTTTTCAAAAAAGCTTTTTTTGAATATCCATGCTTTACGACCTACTAAAAGTACAAACCTTTTAGGCAATGACCTTTACATATCATTTCTATTACTTCACACAAACACTACATCCATCTGCTCCTGGTTCGGCCCCCCGGTCTAAATTTAGAACCAAATTCGGCCCGCCAGTCAAAAAGTTTGCCCCCCCCCCCTGCTCTATGGAGTCCAGGGGACAGCTCAGGACAGAGCTCGCTCTCCTGACCATTTTATTCAGTCTCCCTCTGTCCCGGTCCGTGCTGCCCCCTCTCCAGCAGACCACAGCGTGGAGGACAGCTGAGGCCACCACAGAGTCATAGAAGGTCCTGAGGAGAGCCCTGCACACACCGAAGGACCGCAGTCTCCTCAGCACGTGGAGGCGACTATGGCCCTTCTTGCACAGAGTGTGGGTGTGATCAGTCCAGTCCAGTTTGTTGTTAAAGTGAACACCCAGGAATTTGTAGTTCTCCACTACTTCAATGTCCGATCCCTGGATGTTCACCGGAGTGAAGTGGGGTGCTGACCTCCCGAAGTTCACAATCATCTCCTTCGTCTTGCTGGTGTTCAGCTGAAGCTGGTTAACCTCACACCAGCTGACAAAGTCCTTGATGACCGTCCTGTATTCCAGATCGTTCCCCTCAGAAACATATTCAACAATGGCTGTGTCGTCGGAGAACATCTGGACGTGGCAGCGTGTGGTGTCATGGGTGAAGTCCGAAATGTACAGTGTTAAAAGGAAAGGAGAGAGCACCGGACTCTGGGGGACACCTGTGCTGCAGAGCACCACGTCAGACTCACAGCGATGTACGTACTGCGGCCTGTTGATGAGGAAGTCTGTAGTCAATGCAGCCAGGCGTTGGTCCACTCCTGCCTTCTCCATCTTCACCCTGAGCAGTGACGGCTGGATGGTGTTAAAAGCATTGGAGAAATCAAAGAAAATGCTTCTCCCAGTGCTCCCGATGTCCTCCAGGTGAAGCAATGATCTGTGCAGTATATAAATTACTGCATCGTCCACCCCAACACCAGGCCGATAAGCAAACTGCAGGGGGTCCAGCTGTGCTCCCACCTGTGAACGCAAGTGACCCAGGATGATCCTCTCCATAGACTTCATCAGGTGGGAAGTCAAGCCAATAGGCCTGAAGTGGTTAGGCTCCTTGGGGCGCGGCACCTTCGGGACCGGGACCACGCAGGAGGTCTTCCACAAGGCTGGAACTTTATTCAGGCTCAGGTTGATCAGGTACGTGAGCACGCCACTTAGCTGATTCGCACAGTCCCTGAGCAGTCTTGGACAGATGCCGTCTGGGCCCGGGGCCTTCCCTTCCTTGATCTTCCTGAGTTGACCTGAAGATCTGTAAAGGAGAGGGGTGTGTGGGAAGACTGGGGTGGGGGAGTGAAGAGTGACGAGTGTCTTTGGGGGGGTGAGAGGGGGTTGGTGAGCTGGGGTGGGGGGGCAGGCCGGGAAAGGTGAAGAGTGGGAGCAGGGTGGGTAAAGGGGTGGGGGAGGCAGAATCAAATCTATTGAAGAACAGATTGAGCTCATCCGCCCAGATATTATTGAACATTTTTTTGGTCATTGTCCCTAGCAATGACTGTTTTTCCCCAGTAGATAGGGGAGCGCCCGTCCGTGCATTTACTCCCGGAAGCCGTGTCAGAAAGCTCGATGCACACTCACAAGTGCATGTACGCACTCAGTAGTACGGACCCGGCGCACTCCGCACTCTATTTATATCAGTGCCAAATTTCGAGTGTGGGCTGTGACGTTAGCATTCTCGTAATTCACACGCTGAGCTTTCAGGTACAGCCAAAGTCACCCACAAACCTTCCCCTTGAATCCTTCCATTAAAATGAGGTAAAGAAAGGTGGTACTCTTAAAGAGTGGACAATTTGGCACGACCCATGTGTGTGAGCAGACGTTCAGCCACATGAACATCAACAAAGCCCGTCACAGAGCTAGGTTAAGGACCAACACCTCAGCTCTAGCCTATGAATTGCCACAACAAATTTTACTCCTGACTATGATGCACTAGCAAAAAATGGAGACCAACAACACCGTTCCCACTGAAAATGAAGGGGAGTTTCTCTAGTTTGTTTTAAAAAGAAAATGCATTTTGAAAATAATTTGTACAAATAACAGGGACTGAAACTAACGATCATTCTTATTTTCAAACAATGCAGGATAGAGAAATGAATAATGTATAAAACCTTGATGTCTATTGTATGTAAATGAGGTAGGGGTCATACAATTTTATGGCCTTTTATGGCACCATAAATCAACACCATTTTGGATTGGGAGGGGGGGCATGTGCACCAGTCTGGCGGGCGCCAAGATAGCGCCAGTCGAGACGGCGCCATCTTTGGCTGTCGCCATTTTGATTTGCTGGCACCATTTTTGGATGGGGACATGTATGGGCATGTATAGGGCCTGTATTTTTATGAAACAAACCAGAGAAGTGATACACCTGAGCTAGATTTGCTATCAACCAGTGTGTCTAAGGTCAAGGGGAGAGTTTTGTTGAAAAAAGGGGGGGTCAATGGGGGAGTTTTGTTGAAAAAAAGGCATCTGAAGGAGATAGTCAAGGTGTTGTTGCATCTAATTTGACATAGAATAGGCCTCCGAGTTGTCTGTGTAACTTTGTTGAAAAAGGCATCTAATTTGACATACAATAGCTTGTGGAGCCACCGCTAGTTGAGTCATGAGAGTCAACATTATTGTCTCCGAGTTGTCTGCGTGTAACTTTGTTGAAAAAGATATCTGAAGGAGAAAGTTTAACATACAATAGTTTGAGCTGAGGTCGAGTCATTAAAACGACGTCACAAATTATTAGCGGTAGCAGAGTGTTCTCGCGGCACGTGACCCCATAGGCGTGGTCTTTTCTCCGCCGAATTTGAAGTTAGTTTGGGACGGATGACCAGCGCTCATTTTGAGAAGACAAGCCAGGGCATGAGCTCTGATCAAGGGAGTCGGAATGCGTCGAAAATTGTTTCGAGATGGTTAAAGGGAAGTCATGTTACGATTGTGTCAGTATAACAATAAATAATAATAATAATAATAATACACAGGAGTTATTTGTAAAACACGATGTAATGTTTATGTAATGTTTGTAAACATCACCGTTTTTGCCGATGTCCATGCATCTTTTGACGACGACTCTAGCGGGGTTTATCTAACACAATCAGACTACGGTGAGTCAACTGTTCATCTAAGGTAGTTAATATAAATGCTATTAGTTGGTGATTTATTTTATGTATTTTATGCCGCGGCCACTAGGCAAAACGAGCAGCCGACACAAGCTGATTCTGAAACACAGACTCTAGTGGGTGTCTCTGGACTCCATTTTGAAGCATCGGAAACGGCAGAGCCAATCACATCAGAGCCAGCGAGACCAACCGCATCAGAGTCACGTGCTACCATTGAAACTAATCCACTTACGCCCCACGTCGACCGACAGGGAGCATCCACGGACACAGAATTAGCGGAGGCTCTTTCTGCATACGAAGGCTTGAACCATCCTCACGAGTCGACAAACAAATTTGGAGGTATTCCTTCTATTTTTTTCTCTTTCTATGTTATCATTCGATCTGCTATTCGACCGCGGCGGTTCTGTTGTAGTCAATAGACCGCATTTCAATAATGTCGAGGTAAGGCGACAGTTAAATATACCATCGCAAGCGAACATGAATGAGTTTGCAACCTTTTACCTCCAAATTGAAGATACAAAAGATGATGTTTTGCAAGAGGTGGTTAGCCGAGCACAATCAGGTGATGTGATTCAAGCTGAGTTAGTGAGTGGTAATGAAAGAGCTCACATCTACCAGCAAACAAGTGACAAACTCTATCAAAGATAGTGTATCAGACATGCTTGAGCGTTTAGCCCAATCAAATGCAGAGCTTCTGGCTGATGAGAGCTTAGAGCTTATTGTACAAATAGTCACTCCATTCCGCGGTGGAATGCGTCGTAGGTTGCTGAAGAGTACCAACAGAGTAATTTTTAGGTTGTAAAAATGACACTTATACCTCGTAACAAAGACAACAATCAATGCTTTGCTCTCTCACTAACCTATCTGCTAAATGACACTAACAACAAAACAGGCCACAAGACAGGCACGGCTTTTACATGAGTGTGGGGTTGAATTGTGAAACACCTGTGAGTTTGGGGATGTTCATACATTTGAGAAAGTTCTCAGACGGAAAATAACTGTAATGTACCGAAAAGAGGACTGTCGCCCCATGACTTTTTTCCACACACATTATCCCAAAACAGACAACGACACTTTATTTGTCTTACACCTCGAGGGTGATTACTACGGCGTGAAAGCTATAGAGGCATTCGTTGATCACGCGTTCTTTTGCAGACTTTGCTACAAGGGCACGCGAATTGGCAACAGCACCAGTGTGAAGGACACTGTAGCGTTTGTCTCGATCCGTGTTGTAAAAAACGGCGGATTAAACGTGTTATCTGCCCCGATTGTAACAAAACTTGTCGTAATGAGGAATGCTTTGCCAAACATAAAGAGTTTTGAGCGACGAATAGTGTCAGCAACTGCACTTCAAACAAAAAATGCTTGCAGTGTGGTCTCCAGTATTATGTGAAAGCTGATGGTACCGGTGCTAAACATCGCTGCCCTGTTAAAAAATGCACAGTGCGTGATGAGATCTTAAATCAAGATGATGCCTTGCTGAACCCCCACATGTGCTACATTCAGCCCATCAAGCCTCAACCACCTTGCAAAAATGTAGTCTACTACGATTTCGAAACCTATGTAGATACAGATGGTTTACACAAACCTTTTCTCATCTGTTGTAAATCAAATAGACTGGCGAAACAGTAGTTTGGCACAGATTGTGTTGACGAATTTCTCAGATTTTTTCGAAAATCAAGGTTTAAAAAAAATACATTTATTGCACATAATGCGAGAGGTTTTGATTCATACATCTTGATAAGGACTTTGACTTTGACTTTGAGAATGCTTGAATTAGGTCTCAAACTTGACATTCTGATGCAGGGGCGTAAAGTTCTGTCTTTTGTCGATTTAGACACAAAATCTCAATTCATAGACTCGCTCTCATTCCTGACGATGCCTCTAAGTGCGATGCCTAAGGCCCTGGGGTTTGAAGACAAATCAAAGGGTTATTTCCCACACAAATTCAGCTCTTTAGAGCATCTAAACTACGTGGGGTGTCACCCTGACCCTACGTACTACGATATCGAGCGAATGTCACCCCCTCAACGAGCCAAGTTTGATAAATGGTATGCCAAAGAAGCTCGCAATGTGTTTGATTTTGCTAAACAGGCTGCGGGAATGACGTTGACCTGTTAATGCAGGGGTGTGAGAAATTCAGGATTGAGTTTCTTGAGGCCACCGGAACAGACCCATTCAATGCTGTGACAATAGCCTCTGCGTACATGAAAGTTTTTCGCACTAATTTTCTAACCCCTCAAACACTAGCCATTACACCTTCAGACAACTATATGCGTCAGTAGAAAGCTTTTTCGCATGACTCTATTCAGTACATGCAATGGATCATGCATAGCCAAATTATTCACATTAGGCATGCATTGAACGGGGGTGAGGTTAAGATAGATAACTACACAGTAGACGGATATTCTGAAATTGGGGGCGTAAAAATAGTGTTTGAGTATTTTGGTTGTTATCACCACGGCTGCGCAGAATACTACGACCTCTCTAAAATATGTCCGACAACAAAATGCCCCTTTCAGGAGAGGTTTGATAACACCCAAAAGAAAATTCAGGAAATACAGCTTAAACAGGATGTGCACCTTGTAATTATGTGAGAGCACGAATGGTTGCAAATGAAAAAGTTGAACATAGAGGTGAAGGAATTCCTGAAAAAAGCCAAATTTCCTACACCGCTCAAGCCGAGGCAGGCCCTTTTTGAGGGTCGAACAAACGCATTTGTTTTAAGATACACGGCAGAACCTAACGAGCATGTGTTGTATTTTGATGTGACGTCATTATACCCTTTCATCAATAGTACAGGCACCTGCCCCATCGGTCAGCCAACGATTATCCACGGTGATTTTAAAGAGCCCAGGTCGTATTTCGGTTTCATCAGCGCCACAGTCAACCCACCCTGTGGTTTGTATTTTCCTGTTTTACCCTTCAAAATATCTAAAGGTAAACTCGTCTTCACACTGTGTCGTACATGCACTGAGCGTAACAACCAGCAGACGGCGTGTACACATAATGATGAGCAAAGATCGTTAACAGGTGTTTGGACAACCCCTGAGTTTGTTAAGGCACTTGATCTCGGCTACACGGTTGCAGATATTACAGACGTATGGCATTACACAAGGGCGAGCGACACAATTTTCCGTGATTACATGCGAACATTCCTAAAAGGTAAACAGGAATCTTCAGGTTATCCGGCTCACGTGGTCAATCAGGCTGATAGAGAAAGATACCCAATTCATCAGGGTATCCAACTAGACCCTTCCAAAATTGCTGTAAACCAGGGAAAAAGGTTTCAAAACTCTGTCTTAACAATCTATGGGGGAAACTCGCGCAGCGTGAGAACATGACTGTTAGAAAAATTGTATATATATGTTATCATGCGTTCTCTAATGAGTACTTATTCATAATGTTACTGCTCAGTATGCTTGCTGCTTTGCCTTGCTTATTCTTATCTTGTGTAACAGAACAGAAGGATTACGGCTGAGTCAGGGGCGAGATGACGGTTGTGTCAAACAAGATACTGCTGACATCTCAGCAGAAAAATGACATCCACCAGAACAGATCACATCAAACGATGCTTCATGAACCTTCTGATCTTCCTTAAAGAACATCACTTTCTCTTTTTATCTCTCGGAATATTGCTTAAACTCTTTTGCTGATATAGCCATATCTGCACGCAAGACTTTGTGCATTACTTTTTGTTTCTTTTCTTACGAGACGAAGCCCACAATCTTTTTTCCCCTCACCCTCGGGGGCTAATTGTCTCACACTGTGGGTAGGGCGTTCCAAATAAAAAGAGCGAGAGTGTAAACAGATGTTTTAGTGTAGTCAGATTGTAGAAAGCAATCTGTATCGCACTCCTTGCGAGAAAAATCAATATTCTGCCTCACTTGTTTTTTGTCTGCTGATCCTTTTCTCTTATTCAGATATTCAGTTAGCACTTTGAACCTGACAATGAAAAACACAAAAATTGTGACAAAATCTGAGGAATTTTTTGAACTTCTGTTTTCAGGTCTGTACGATATGAAATTCTTCCACTTTATCAGGGAAAAGCTTACGATTGTACAGTATTGTTTCAACATAAACAACGAGATACCCGCGTCAAAAACATCAAACGTGGCTGCAGTGTGTTTCACAACAGCCTATGCACATCTAAAAATGTACAGCTATTTAGAAATTTTACAGAGGCGAGTCCTTTACACCGATACAGACAGCCTTGTGTACACGGGGAAACTGGGTGAAAGTGTTCTCCCTCTTTCGAATGACAGCATTTTAGAATTTGTCTCAGCAGGGCCAAAAACATACGCTTACAGGACGCGGGAGACAGGTCGCACAGTCATGAAGGTGAAGGGAATCACGCAGACTCACGAAAGCGGTCACACATCAATCTCAATAGCATGCTCAATTTGATTCAAGGGTACATCGACACATCAGGTGCAACTTCAGATGTGCTATACGCCCCTCAACATAACATTGTTCGCGATAAGAGAGGGTTTCATCTCAGAAACACGTCATTTTCCAAGCGGCTTCGTGTGGTGTATGACAAAAGAAGGCTGTTGGGACGAGGCACCACTGAACTGTTTGGCTATTGACATTTTTCTATCCCTGCGTGCGTGCGTGTGTGGAAATGGCTTTTAACCAGATTGAATTTGACCCTAGATTAGAACTTCTTTTTTCATCTTTAGTAGCAGGGCCTTCAGGTTGTGGCAAGACTTTCTTTGTAAAAAATGTATTGGAAAATCCTGAACATGTTATGAGAAAAAAAACGGATAATATTGTCTGGGTTTATCTTCATATCAACCAATGTACGATGAGCTCAAAAACCTGAATAAAGACATCATTTTTATCAAGGGACTGCCTGAATCTTTTGATGACGAGAAGTTGTTCCCGCCACCGCAGCAGCATCTATTGATTCTGGATGACATCATCTTCCAAGGTTCGGATAATCCGGAAGTGGTTCGAATATCCACCTAATATAGACATCATAACAATGTAATGCTAACACAGAATGTATTCCATCAGGGCAAATTCAGCCGTACTATTAGTTTAAACAGTAATTATTTAATTTTGTTCAAAAACCCCCGCGATAAACTGCAAGTGAATGTTTTGGCGAATCAAATTTCTCCCAACAACCGGAAGTTTTTCCTGGTGTGTTTTGAGGATGCTACAAGGGAGCCGCACGGGTATTTAGTGATAGATTTGACACCTACGTGCCCAGAACAATATAGACAACGTACAGGTGTACTGCATAACCAGTGGCCTGTAGTTTATATCCCTAAACAATAAAACAATGACGAAGCTTTGAAAAACAAATGCTCCATTACTCAAGTCTTTGTTTACATCCAAACCGTTCAAACGTAAGCATTTACTCCTCAGAGGTCCTACTAGTTTAGTGAAAGCATTGTGCGAGATTGCTCTAAATCTTCTTAAAGGACATGTGCCCCTAAAATCAAAACTCTACAAGAAACTTAAAAAGCAAAAGAAAAATATCCGCTTTTTGGCTGATAAGAAAAATACTTTGAAGAAGAAAAGAGCTGTGTTAGTTCAGAAAGGTGGTTTTATATTGCCTTTACTAGCCGCATTCGCACCTGTTCTGGGAAGCGTCGTTAGTGGTTTTATGAACAGATAATAAAATGAGTTTGAAAACGGCGCAGAAAATGTACCTGATCTCCCCTTATCAGCTCGAGAGACTAAATCGACCTGCCCCGACCATTCGCGATACAGCCGTGTATTCTTTGGATGAAGAGCTAAAGCAGATTTTGGATAATAAAAATTTTAATCAATATGAAAAGATCAAAATGTATCAAGCCCTGATGCAACGTTACATAGGGTTGGTCAAACAAAAAGGCTAAGAGCAAATTCCTATTGCGTTTCGTAACGAAGCCAATGAGGGGGGTGAAAGAAAGACGACAGATGAGGTGGCAGGTCAACAATGGGGGATTATTTTGGACGCCATAGGTCCACGTTTCCGCCGCAATGCCACCTACGTATGTGTTGAAAAGATTATCGGCATACGATGTAAGCTGGACGCCGTTAAGTGAATTTATTTTTAGAGGAAAAACTGTCAAAGGCTCACATATGAGTGATTTGTTGAGACATCTATGTGTGAGTCGGACTAAACTAACTGGCCAACCGGTAGGTTGGACCGAATTTCTCCGAACACTAGCACAGCTCAACCTACCGGAAACAAGCATCTCCAACCCCTTGGCTCGTGCAGATTTTAAACGTTTAAAATACGCTAGGGATGAAGATGAGGATGTGTCTTATGCAAAAGATGTAAGTGTGATAAATAAAAGAAAAAGAAAGAAGACATCGCCGGTAGTAAAATGGGTTAGTTATTACACGTTAGATACTCTATTGTTGTTACTGGGAAAAAACAAAACAAAAAAAAAAACGCATGACTCTGTAACTCTCTTTAACAATGTTTATTGAATAAAAGAGATTTTTATAAAACACTAACACGGTTTCAGACAATGAAATTTTTTAAATTTATGAAATGAACATGATGTTTGTCCGCTGCACATCCAGTCTGGCCTTCGACATTTTTTGACAAACTTGCTAACCATGGCGTCGTTATTCAGAGGATCAAGATTGTAATGAGTCATCACTTCATGATAGGTGAGCCCCAATCCACGTTGGCTTAAATAATACACGTAGTGTTGACCGCAGGTGTCTGTCAGCTCGTGTTGCAGTTGGCCGTTCTGGTATTCTACCCGATTAGAATGCTTCTTCAGAAATCTATATATACTTGACGGGTAATATGGACTGTCCGGTGGCAGACCAAAAGGGTCAAAGAATGTGGCCGAACCATTCGATTCTAAGGTTAAAGCGATCCAATGTTCACCCGGTAGATGCCTCGGATGGGTGTTCACAATGTAGTGTCTGGGGGGGGGGGGGGGTTGACGTCAGCTAACTCGTCCGATGCATAAACACCTCCAAACAATGCTCTTTGCATCCGAGTCATAATCAAGTCCAATCCACGACCGTTCATAGCATTAATAATAGTCCATCAATACTTCCCTCTTGGCATTAATCTTAATAAGGGAATTGTAAGCCGCGTATACAATGACAGTGGCTGTGTGCGGTACCGGCATACGAAACGCAAATCTAGTCTTAAAACACCGTTATTTACGGGTGACAAAGCCCCAGAGTCATCTACCTGACTTAAATTGAAAACAAAAAGTGAGTAGCCTTGACTAAAATCCTGTTGATCGATACAAAGAGGTAAATCTTTCAAAAACCGCCCTGTTGCTGTGTATAAATTATGAAATTCACGTGTACATATCCCAGCTTCGAAATTGGGCTGAAAAGCTTTGGCAGGTATTTGTCGACCTTCATGGTTAAGAGCCAAGTACTCTATGTTATGATGCAAAAAATTAAACGGATTTAAATCTCTCCGCCCCATGAAGCTGTTATGATTTACCATAGCTAATACAATTTATTTAGGGATATGTCCGAGAAAGCGATTGTCTTGATGACAAATCCGCAAGTTTTGAGGTATGGAAAATGTCTTCATATTGATTCTGGTTAATGGATACAATTCGTTACCTTTCTGTAAAGCTGTGGCGTGGCCTATTGCGACGGCCGGTGAGACTGTTACTTTTTTCACAAACAGTGATGCTCCTAGTATCTTGAGACACGAATCGCTGTCTGGAGCACTCATGAGACAGAAATCATCAGGAGCTCTAGTTAACTTCAGGCGCAGATCCACATTATTCGATAGGTGGCGTTCGGAAAAGAAAATATCTCCATGAAGCGGTCCCGTTCGGTGGAATTCACGTGACCCTGCTATTTGCTGTGCGCGCCGGATTAAGCCCTCGTTGCCCAATGGCCCTTCGAAAGCGATAGAATCCATATGTCCCCTTGTGTCTTTAGCGAATATTCCTGCTGTGAATTGTGACTCCAAAGAATCGTTTGAAAAGTTTAAAAATAACTCAATGATGGCCCGATAGGCGTGTGTGGCGCTAGATTGTGAGATTAGCCGCCTGCCCTGCGAAACATCTAATTGACTAAAAATTGCGTTTATCGGGAAATTCACAATGCCAACTTGTTCTTGTGGCGGTAAGTTTGTTCCATCTCTACGTATGACCTTTAAACGCAGGTGTAGTAGCGTGTCGGATAAATCTAGATATTTTGAGCCGTCCCCGGGTATAAAAAATTCAATTGGACCCTGGTCCACAATGGCGGATAAAGGGAGAAATTCAACAAAAGAACTGTCTTCGATGGAGAGTTGCGTCAAGTTGACGGAGAACAGGTCCAAACTTGAGAGGACACATTCTTGACTTTTAAAATGTAGAAGGGCCATTTTAAGAGAAAATATCTGTCTTGCGTGTCCTCCGCCTTTTCTTGACAACTGATCTGAGATCGGCCGAGCGCCTTTTTCTTTTAACGCTTCTTTTTCTCCGCCCAGCAGGGTAAAGCTGCAAGCCTGTAACCTTCTTGAGTGGTTTACGGTTTTTGGTGAAACCTCTCTATGACTCGCCCTGCTACATCCGTTGCTATGTTTTTGGCAGCGGCTTGAAGGTGTGGCTTCACCAAGTTAAACCCGTTTTTGAACATCGGCACCACGAAGCGGAAGAGTTTAGCAAAAATAGAGCCCAGACCGCGCCCATATTGAACGGGGCTTCCTTGGAACCCCTGAAATGACCCCCCCTACTTGTGTTTCGTAATAATTGACAAAACGATACAGGTCGGGATGCGTGGTTGACGTCACCATTATTTTTTATTATTTTGATCTAAAATGCAGAACGAGAATAACTTTCCTGTATTCAAATTCTAACGGATTGTTCTGGTCTGTTCGTAGGTAAATCGAAATGGATTCGATATGGCCTCTGCACACGCCCGAGAACAAGAACCTCTGCTTATGTTGATCAAATTGCACATCAATCTTTTTCTTACTCGCTTTAGTTAATAGAGTTTAAATTTCCGAAGCCAATGACTCATGATCGTTGTAAACGCCTCCTCGAACTTTCAGCATATGTCGAACTTCTGAATCATCTTGGAATACGTCACCTCTGTGCGCAGAAAACGTCAGCTGTTTGAGATAGAAATTCCGTTTTTTCTCAGAAACGTCAGAAATTGAGTTGATGTATGCAATTTCACATAATCTGACCTCCCATGAACCTTTTAAGTCGATATATTGCGCTAATTCCACTTTAAATTCTGAAAGGGTATTTTCACTGAAAATGTGCATACTAGCATTTGACGCTAATGTGACGTAGAATTCTCTCTGGCCTTCACCCATCTTGTAATTTTCACAGAATGACCGTTTTATCGAATTTCAAATGTCTAACGCTCTTTGCGGGTACCCAACTGTCGAATTTGGCCGGCCAGCCGACCCAGTGGACGAGGAACTCGCGCCTGCCTGACACGCTACGTGATTTAAGAATTTTCTGTATGCGGATTCTTTTTTTTTTTTTATTTTTGCTTTTTGTAATTCCGCTTCGTAAAAGCTGACTTCTATGGGCATACCGTCCAAGTCCGATATTTTGTAGACGGGGGGAACGCGATGCAGACGTTGTGTTATTCTGAATACTTCGTCCGTGTAACTTTGTAAATAACCCTTCTCAAAAACGCCTCTTAGTTTAGAAAGCCGCACAGTTTCACCTGGAGCGAAACGGAACTTGTCCCCCCGGTGGAAAGGATTGTTTGCATACAGGTTGGTGAAAACAATATCTTTATTATCCTCGTTTACGGCATTTGGTGTCATTTTTATACTAGTAGTATGAAAACTGTCATTATAGCTGACAATAAAATCCTGAATTACATCGACGTATTGTTGTTGTGTGTTCTTAGCTGTGAAATACCTCCACATGCGTGCCTTTAATGTTTTGTTGAATCATTCAACAGTTTGTGTTTTTGTATCGGAAGACGTTGCAAAATGTATAATATTGTGCTGTCTCATTAATTTCTGGAAATATTTGTTAAAAAATTATTTCCCCTTATCTGTCTGGATGGTGTGCCGCTAACTGATAAGACATCTTCAAATGCTTTGGTGACCTGCGTACCTGTTTTTGATTTCAAAACTCGTACATATGCACGTTTCGAGAAAATATCGATCACGGTCAGTAAATATTTATATCCATCATTGTAGCGTGCTAATGATTGCATATCGCATAAATCTGCTTGAAATTGTCTCATAGGACCTCGAACAAAAACTTTATTTCTACAAAAAATTATTCTGGCTGGTTTGTGTAAAGCAGGGGTGTCCAAGTCCAGTCCTCGAGGGCCGCATTCCTACATGTTTTCCAAGTTTCCCTCGTTAAACACACCTGTGCAGGAGCCTGATCATTGAATCAGGTGTGTTTAACGAGGGAAACTTGGAAAACATGGAGGAATGCGGCCCTCGAGGACTGGACTTGGACACCCCTGGTGTAAAGTATAAGCATCTTGATCGGATAAAAAAGCTTTCACTTTTTTAATGTTCGTGTTTTTACAGCTAACAGCCGCTGTTCTGTGTAAGCATGCCTCACCCCCGAAACTAGCTGGATTTTTAGCATCATAATAGAGCTTTTCAAGACATCTCTCCCCACCCATTGTTGATGTGGTCTGCTGGATATCGGAGTGCGACGCGGTTAATGAAGCAAACAGGTATGGTATTGTGTGATTTTAAATTGAATAAACACAGAAAAACAATCTCTTTGTTGGTCCCAAAAGTTTATTACAAAAAGAAAAGTCAGCTAGTTCTTAAAATAGTTATATCATTTGGCAAATGGTATTTAATACAGTCTATAAACAATGTTAGAACAGTCACCAATTGGGCCCACATTTTTCTCACAATATTTCACATTGCGTCTTTCCAAAGGTTCTAAATAATAGTTCGACTTCACTATTACTCAACAACACAATGCCACTAAATTCTTGTTTTATCAAACGGAGACGTGCAAAGACCTTGCATTCATGCGCGAGGTCGTGCAAAATGGCAGCAGCCATGTTGCGGATGTTTTTAAGGGAGCCGGCTGTTCTGAAATAGAAAAGCATGGTCGATAAAGTATGGAGGAAGTTAGCATTGCACAACTCGGCCGTGACTGTTTCATAATTTGCATAAATATAAAAGCAGCGGTCCTCAATAAACAGGCACGTGTGATGCAACTGGCTGAGATCGTCAAGGGTACACCAGTCACATTTCATTTTTGCATGTTTAATTAAGGCATCGTACAAAAGATGAGCGACCATTAGTTTCACACGTATGTAATCTTCTACCACGAGCCATGAAAGCGATTCTGTCTCCATAGCGTATTCATCTGGCTGTCTACTGACTCGGGCTGGCGTCGATGTCAGCGGTGGCATTAGCTCAAAGTTCATGTCGATCAGCGGGGAGTCCTGCGTCGGAATGTTGTCCCCAGCGGTGGGTGAGGGGTAGTCGACAACGACTGTGTCATCCGCGGCCAGATCCATGTTCCCCGCAAAATCATCGGCGACCCTGGCCTCTGTCTCTGTATTAAAGGCCTAGAGACACCCCTTTTTTTTTCAATTAGAATGGAATTTGATAGAATGTATAAAGTGAACACATTTGCCGCAATTAAAAATGGACACCGATTACTAAGAATAAAGCTAAAATGAAATGCCAGTTTATCGATCGGGTCCCGCACGAAGCGGCGCCATTACTGTGACGTCACAAGTTGTACATCTGGATGTCAACAAACCCAAACAACATGGCAGATGATAGCGACAGCTCCGTTTCTAGCGGCACTATTAGCATAATTTTATCCGATTCAGAAACCTCTTTTGACGCAGAATATGATGAATCTAGCAGTTCACTTGGGCTGAGCTGAGCACATTTTCTGAATTGTGCCCCTCCCGTCACTCTGGTTAGGTTGGCATAGTAAAAAGTGCTCTTGGGGGCTTTAGAGTGCCGAGTTGATCTCGGCACATGAAGACATGACCACCTGCAACGTTTGGTTTAGGTTTTATAAGCATTTTTAATTTTATTGCTTAAATCGCATTTTCTCGACGAGCTGAGCAAGTTTTCTGAATTGTGCCTCTCCCGTCACTGTGGTTAGGTTGGCATAGTAAAAAGTTCTCAGGGGGCTTTAGAGTGCCGAGTTGACCACTGCGCATGGAGAAATGAACATCTGCAGCGTTTGGTTTAGGTTTTAGGCGCATTTTTAATTTTATTGCTTAAATCGCATTTTCTCGACGAGCTGAGCACGTTTTCTGAATTGTGCCCCTCCCGTCACGCTTCGACATACTTTTCAAAGTCAAAGTCTCAAAGTCTCCTTTATTGTCAATTCCTCCGCATGTCAAGACACACAAAGAGATCAAAATTACGTTTCTCACTATCCCAGGGTGACAAGACAGAGTTTACAACGCACATACAACACAGGGAAATTAAAATAAGAAGATGAACAATAAGAGTGATAGCACGCTAGCCGCTCCCGATGCACAGCAGAGTCCGGAAAGATGACAGTCAACCAGGCCACTGTGAACACGAGCACACAGCAGGCACGCACTGTCCGGTTCGTGGATCCTATCAGGCGAACGCAACCCATCTTGTCGTCCCGCGAACGAACGTACGCCAGGAGAATGGAAGGCACGGCTAGGCGAGCTGGGTTGGCCGCAAACCTGGCCCGACGTCTCCGCGCTGGCCCCTCTTCTCTCTTTGTTTACATTCACTGAAGCTAAACGCGTACAACTTGAGACGTCATGAGACGTCACTTCCGGCTGGCGGCTCGGTGCAGTCAAACTCGTCTGCGCGGCAAATTTAAATTGTATTTTTTCAGACCAACAGCTTCCTTTTCGTTGTTTTGATCGTCAATTTATATTTATAAGCCCATAAGCTAACTAAAACCGATTTATACATATACCGGTGTCTCAAGGCCTTTAAGTATGTGGGCAATGTCAGCGGGAGATAAACTGGGCAAATCCATACCGTTTTCAGGATAACGCGCGCATGCGTCGTCAAACAGGTCGATGGCACGTGACGAGAACCAATGTTCATGCTGCTGCTCCATCCCGTTTGCTAAGCGGCGCTCTCCGCTGTACCCCGGGGTCGCCTGTAGGGTCTCAGGACTCTCAAACACATCGAAGGCTGATGACGAAGCTCCAAAAGACGCGCGAATCAGCGTAGTCCAGCGACGGTAGCTGTAGCACCGGTGATAAGAGATCGCTCGCCCACTCAGCTGTTTGTGACGTTGTGACGCTCGGTTCGGGTGTGGGCATCGGCAAGATGTCAAACCCCTCTGGTGCTGACCACGTCGTAGCAGCCGGTGATCTCAACCCCTCAGCCGGCGCGTCTGGTCGTGGTGCTGCGATGAAAGCTGTGTCGGCCTGGCTTTGCGCTGTGCCAGAGTTGTCAGGGCTGGACCAGAGTGTGATCGTACAATGCGGTACGGTTTGCACACCTCTGGAAAGCTTTTCTCCCAGCCCGTTCTCCACAGGTGCAAAACTTGGTAAAAGTCGTCTGGCGGGTCTTTTTTGAGCCATCTTCTTTCTCTGACGTGTAGAGCGGTCTGTTTGTGGTAGGTGTGAAGGATGAGCCCGAAAGCCCTGTCTGATACATTTTAGATAGGTATGCTAATGACTACAGCCCCACCTGTCTGTGACAGGAGGTACAACAAAATAATAATAAAGGGGGCGCGAGGAAAGTTTGTACTGAAGAGGTGTGAGGAGGGCAAGGGTGGGGGGAGTTTAAAGTTATTTTTTAGTAAGGGTTAATCTAAAGTCAGTTTATGTTTCACACCGATAATGTTTGTCCAGACACGGCTAGATAGAAAGAGTCCCGTAATACTGTCACCAAATGCTTGCATTCATTTATACCATTCTGTTAATGGTACATTCACTATTGTTTGAAAAACTCCACATTCGCTATTAAACACTTCTAGCGTCAGATACAGTAGATCGATTAGCTCTCCATCTTCTGTCCCATCAACAGTTTGAGGAAAAACCTTAAGCCGGAAAAAACATCTTCCGCTGGCTGTAATTCTTGAAATCCATATTACATTCAGCTCGCCTTCTAATCCGTATCCATCGAGATATTCAGTCAAAACCTCGGGCAGGAGTTGAATTAAAACACCCCAGTCATTTGAGTTCAATGAACCATACGTGCTGGCTGGCTCACAGTCGTTTTTTGGTCCAGAACCCCCTAGGTTTCTCATGAAGAAAGATAGCTCGCCGACCTCATAAAAAAAATTAAATCCCCACAGAGTCTCCGGTCTTAGATACCGGTGCTCAAGTTTTTCTGTAGGAGGCTGTTGCATACGCTTTAGATACATATGTTTCTTCCTAGGTGCGTCTAACAAGCCATCAGGGCCTTTACGGCAAAGATGAATACTGACCGGTGTTTCCGCTATCATGATTTGAGCTTCAGGTTTGCAGTTTAACACCAAAGCTTGAGCTTAGCTCTTTTCTGTGAACTAGCCGCTCGATACTCTGCCGTAATATAGGTGCAACAGGTCCACCCCCTCTCTCAAACCACACCTTTGTGTATCACGTGTTTTTAGTCAGGACATGTTTTTAACTTGGGCAACTTTCATAAAAACTAAACAAAATGTAACATCCGAAATATGCTGGAGGCATATCAAATATACTGAAATATAAGGCCTTCAGAGGCCTTCATCTGTCTCCCTCCAAAATTAAATGATCCCAACAGCCAGTCTCTTTCTTTCAGATAACTTCGTTAGCTTATTAACGACGTTTTAATGACTCGAACTCAGCTCAACCTATTGTATGTTAAACTTTCTCCTTCAGATGTCTTTTTCAACAAAGTTACACGCAGACAACTCAGAGCCAATAATGTTGACTCTCATGACTCAACTAGCGGTGGCCCCACAAGCTATTGTATGTCAAATTAGATGCCTTTTTTCAACAAAGTTACACAGACAACTCGGAGGCCCCACAAGCTATTTTATGTCAAATTAGATGCAACAACACCTTGACTATCTCCTTCAGATGCCTTTTTTCAACAACCCCCCCCCCCCCCTTGACCCCCCTTTTTTCAACAAAACTCCCCCCTTGACCCTAGACGCACTGGTTGATAGCAAATCTAGCTCAGGTGTATCACTTCTCTGGTTTGTTTCATAAAAATACAGGCCCTATACATGCCCATACATGTCCCCATCCAAAAATGGTGCCAGCAAACCAAAATGGAGAATGGAATGGAAACCAGGAGAATCTGTGCTGGAACTACCATGGCGAACCAAAGTGGATTCCTGCCACTGTTATTGCGCAAACTGGACCAGTATCCTATGTTAGGGTTTTCCAGGTTATCTTTATCATAGGATTATGTTGGAATGCAACAGGTAATAAATACCTTACCTTGTCCTCCTTATCACAAGGTCGTAAAACATCCCCTGAGATGTTTAGACTAGAGGACAAGGGCTTTCTATTCAGCCCACTCATACCCCCACTCTGTTTCTCTTAATAAATATCCTCTTGCAGGAAGGAGAGTTCAGACCTCCATTCGAACATCGCTGCACGCACAGCGACGAATGGACTCTCCACCTGCAGGTGTCTAAAAGGACTTACTTGTCTCCCGTGTGGTTCTTGCAAAATAAATTGGAGTGAGCAAATCTCTAACATCCTACACTGTCCAAACATCTGATAGTGTATGGAGGAAACATGTTGATCAACTCCTACAGACTCCGTTAGTGCCAGCGGAGTTGTCCCTCAAAGATTTCCCTAATGGCCCTGTCAGTGTCAAAACACCGGTTCACATACCCTCACAAGTGCAGGACTCAACCGCATCAGCGCCAACAGTCCCAGCTGAGGATGTGACTGAAACAGAGACTGAGACATCTTCCTTTACAGAAGCCCCTGCAACGAGTTTACCATTGGACGACCATAGGGCTAATACTGTGCCTCCAGATAGGAGATATCCTACCAGAGAGCGGCGAGCTGCTGCACGCCTGGACTTATAGGTTAGTGGATGACCTGAGTTATGGGGGTGCAGAATATTCTCATGGGTATAATTCGAGGTAGTCCACCCTCACCCAAATTTAAGGTTTCATGGGAATATTATTGTCATAATTAGTCTGGACCATATATGATAATTGTTTAATGGTAGTTATTGATAGATCTTGGAGATGTCAAGTTATAGGTGCACGAGACTATGTTGTTCATACATATAGCACGTTCATTGTAAGAGGGGAGGAGATGTTGTGTATTTTGGGCTAACTTAAGTTCCGTAGTAGGAAAACCCCGGAAGTGGGATGGGTTACTTCTAGGGCATTCTGTGTTGTGTGTGGTACGCCCTGTGAACGCACTGTGATTAAGGAATGAAGCAGTTATCCTTCACGTCATTGTCCGACCTATTCTTGCTATCTAAGAACCTGGAAAATAGTAAGGATATAACAGTTACCGTCGCACATCACATGTTGCGCACGTCATGCTATCGCGGTTGTCTTGTTCGAGCGCACGCCCCGATAACGTAATTGTGTGAGGATATTGTAGCGGAGTAACGAGTGTAATAGTATCATAGTTTATGGAGAAAAACAATTTAAAAGGGATATTCGACGTGCTGTCAAATCAGTCATATGACTCAATTGCACAATGACGTCAGCATGCGGTCGTGGAGGAAAACGTACGTTTTGGGGGGAATTTTTAGCAGCATGGGCGTCATCGCTAACACACACTTGGCGATTATTAGAAGATGGGCGATAATTAGAATAAATACGCTCTGTGTAAATCACAAATAAGAAGTATATTTAGATGGAGATGTCTTGACCCTTTTTTAGAGCCTTTTGTACTGCTCCAAGGGGGTCAACCAGGACTGTTCTTTGCTCTTTTGGATATATAACATCGACAGGACATATATATTTTAAGCTAGTGCTTCAGTAATTCAAACTTTAATTCAAACTTAATTTTGTACTATGTACTATTTTTTACAACAAGCACCCAGTGGTTGTTCTCACACACCCCTCTGACCAAGACGTCATATAGTAATGGTTGAGCTACAAGTATTTAACCAACTTTATTATTCTGAACAATATACCGTGTTGGCCCGAATATAAGACAACCCTGATTATAAGACGACCCCCTCTTTTTCAAGACTCAAATTTGAAAAATACTTTTTGAACACCAAATTTAATTATTATACAGAAAATGATTACATCTGAAACAAAAGATTATAACAATATATTCGAGATAAAAAGCATGTTATTTTGCCTCATTCAAATCGTGCAAAAACACATCTTAATATCTGAACATTTAAATATGTGAACAAAAGTGCAATAACATTTATAAATGAATGGCTTCTGGTTTTTGAAATGTAAGTAAACCAATCTACTGTGATAAAACAACAAAATTGCAATAACTGCATTAACCATCAAAGTGAAGTCTAACTGTAACTGTAGTCTTGAAACAAATCTGAATAAGGAAAAACATTACAATAAAATAATGCAAACCGCTACCACTATTGTTGGGGAGCCTGAGGACTGTATAAGGGGTTGGCTCGGATGGTTATGCTCTTTTCACCCCCGGGTGTCGGTCAGAACACAGGAGGGAAGACGTGGTTCAGTTTTGATTGCTTTACTGAATTATTGGCAAAAAGCAAAATCGTAACAGGCACTGTGGCTCATAGGGACATACAGGCAAACTGGCAAAAGGGTGTAGGCACACGTAAGGATGTGAGAGCAGGTGTGTGTAGTGTACATGGGTGAGTGTGTGAATGTGATTCTTGTGTGTGTGATTATTGTATGAAGTGTGTGAAGGGTGTGTGTGTGTGTGTGTGTGTGTGTGTGTGTATGTGTGTGGTGTGTTGTGTGTGGTTCTACAACAGACAGAAATATAGCACGTAAGTCAACGCTCAACGTCTGACATCACACACCACTAGTAGACGGCACACATTACATAACTAACTGCGCGTAACGGTACCGCTATACTAAATAACCATAAATGAAATACTCTCTGCAACACACCAAACATAAGTCATCGAGACAACAAAATACATTTGTTGGCAACTGTTAGTTGCCGTGCCGCTGCGTAACGGCTACTCGTACGATGCGAGGAAAACTTAAAGGAGCAGCACATCACGAAATGGAACTCCGCCGTGTCGCAGAAACCAAATGACAACTCCGTGAGGAAAGACAAAAACAGGCTCCAGCACGACCACAACCCACCACCACTTTCCCCTGTCCACCCTGCACAACAATATGTGGATCCCGGATCGGCCTCTACGACCACCTGCGGACCCACAAGTAGACGACCCCGAGAAGAAGATACTCGTCATACTTGTCACGAGTGACCGCTGATGATGATGATGTGTGCCTGTGTGCGTGTGTGCGGTTCTGCAACAGACAGAAATACAGCACATAAGTCAACGGTCAACTTCTGACGTCACACAACAGTAGTAGACGGCACACATTACATAACTAACTGCGCGTAACGGTTCCGCTATACTAAATAACCATAAATGAAATACTCTCGGCAACACACCAAACATAAGTCATCGAGACAACAAAATACATTTGCTGGCGACCGTTAGTCGCCGTGCCGCTGCGTAACGGCTGGAGTCATGTGTGTACACTGCTCGTACAATGCGAGGCAAACTTAAAGGAGCGCGCCGGAGCTGTCGCTCAAACGGCGCGCACACGAAGCAAACCGCGATCGGACAAACGGCACAATAATGGACAGTAGTAACAATGAATGTATATACTCACTTTGTGTCAAAGACGCACACGATCACAGCAACATACTCAGTCGATACCAGCAACCTTTAACTTACCGCTGCCCACAAGCGAATGGGTATAATGTCTCGACCAGGCGTCACCAACCTTTCTTAAACCGAGAGCTACTTCCTGGGTACTGATTAAGGCAAAGGGCTACCAGTTTGACACACACTTCTAAAATAGCCAATTTGCTCAATTTGGCTTTCACTATGTGTTATTATTGTCATTTCCAGTTCACATGTAAGTATGATTTTAACAAGAAAAGCAAAAATACAGTCAAACCTTGGTTTTTGATCACAATCCATTCCAGAAGGCGGTTCGAGAAGTGAATCGGTCGAATTCCGAATCTATTTTTCCCATTACAAATACTGTAAAAAAATTTAATCCGTTTCAAGACAAAAAAAACCCCGCCTTTTTTAAGCATTTTTTCATTTGTGCATATTTGTCCGACTGCAAAACTGCAGCGCACCGCCGAACGCGCAACGGGTAGCGCGTCGCCCACCGCGCAACTGCATTATTGTGACAGAACAGTCGTTGAAATTTAGAAAATATTTTTAAAGTCCTGATGTACTTTCCAAAATTTAAGTGGACCTAATTTAAGTGCGCAGGGAGCTTAATTTTGTCCGATCGCGCAACTGCAGCGCACCGCCGAACGCACAACAGTAGCGCGTCGCCGACCGCGCAACTGCACCACGCTGGTCTCATTATTGTCACAGAGCCGTTGCTAAAATTTAGAAAATATTTTTAAAGCCCTGATGCACTTTCCAAAATTTAAGTGGACCTCAGTGTGCAGGGAGCTTAATTTGGTCCGATCGCGCAACCGCAGCATGCCGGGCGCTCACTGTCGCGTTGCTTTAAGAGCGTCTTTGTGTTTTAGGATGGCTTTACTGCTCCCACTTGCTTTCTTTGGAGGCATGATTAGGGGTTGATACAATCCTCAAAGTAACGAATATAAAATAACAATGGAGTCAGTCGGCATCCGGGCCGCGCAGTCAGGTTTTCTCGTGAGGTTCGACCTCCGAATTTTGTTCGACAACCGAAGCAAAAAATCTCGAATTTTTTGTTCAAATTCCGATTTGTTCGAGAACCAGGACATTCGAAAACCAAGGTTTGACTGTAAAATAAATAGATGCAGCTCACTGACAAGTGCCACTATTTGAGCTAATTGTCGAACAGTCTTGCGGGTGACTCATGCGGTCCTCACGGGCGACCTGGTGCCCGCGGGCACCGTGTTGGTGACCCCTGGTCTAGACCCCGAATGTAAGACGACCCCCACTTTTTCAGTCTTATTTCAATGCAAAAAAACACCGTCTTATATTCGGGCCAATGCGGTAGTTAATTTAGGAATGAATTGAACTCATTCTTACCTTCCTAAGACCCTTGGACCTCCCCTGCCAAATGGAAGTCATTTCATAAGAGTCAATTAAATGACCTTTAATACAAGATTCCTGGCCTTTGACCGTGGTGGCCAAGAATGCATTTACCACCTACAGTATTTGGTATAGGACACACAAAACACATAGGTTAATACAAACTATAATTCTGAATGGGACCAATGTAACATACTTGACTCTCGAGGAGCCTCCCAGGCTCAAGATGGTCCCGAAGGTCCTGAGGGAATATTTTATATGGGCCTATTTTGCTCCACAAAATATTACTCAGGAAGCTCCCTGTCCATATGTCATGTATTACTGAAAGTAAAGTAAATTATATCAACAGGAATTCCTTATTCATTGTGATAAAATAAAGGTTTTACTTACAGCTCTGGAGGGTCGGTGTGGGTTTAGGTATTGTAGGCCTCTGTACAGTAAAACTAATGGGGATGTAGTTTGCTCTCTCAGAGAAGGTGGAGGATGAGAAGAGCCAAGGAGGGAAGGGGGGACCTGTCCAGGAACAGCAGAGGGAGATGGAGAGTGCCTGAGCCCTTTTCTAGGACTTCTGGGCCCTGGTTCATTGAAGGCGGATGAGGTGGTTAATATTTACAGTATATTGATCGAAGCCTTCCCCTTCTTTGGCACCAGGGTCACAGATTTTCCTTCCAATTTAATTATTGTGAAAGGGCCCAGCATTGAACTCTCCATCGTTCCACCCTTTCTCTGCTCCTCCCTGACATTCTGCCGCAGGACTTGGTCTACGATGGCAAAAATGTCCTCCCTATCTGACTCCAACTTTCTCTTCCTCACCTCCTCCTGCACTCTGACCACATTTAATGTTGCCTTTTTAAAGTGGACAGGTAGTTCCTGATGGCCAGTGAATAGAGACTCGTTACCTGCAAGCTCTTCAACTGTTTCATGATCAACCTGAATGAAATGAGAAATTACAGACAATATTTTATCAATGGGTAAGATTACCGTACATTTGGGACTATAAGCCGCGACTTTTTTCTCATATTTTGAACCCTGCGACTTATCACTTTTTTGTGATGACTTGATCACGTTTATACACTTGTAAAAAGGCTGTGGACCGCTGTTGTGCGGCACCGCTATGCACTGGGCGAAGGGATATATGACACGGTCACGAAGGAGAAAAGTGGTGTGTTGATTGCATGTCCATCCGCTAGGCAAATAGTGCCGTATAATTCACACAAAGAAGAGACAGAACGAGATCAAGATAGACATTACTGAAAGGAAGCTTCTATACACAAACCGGCATTATTGGGGGCTTACATAGTATTTTTTTCTTGTGATTTTTGTGATGACTTGATCACTTTTATACACTCGTAAAAAGGCTGTGGACCGCTGTTGTGCGGCACTGCTTTGCGGGGCGGAGGGATATATGACACGGTCACTGGGGAGAAAAGTGGTGTGTTGATCTCATGTCCATCCGCCAGGCAAATACCGTATTTATTCAAATTATTGCCCAGGGCGATAATTAGAGAAGGTTTATGTCCAACAGGGCGGGTGAGCGGTTAATAGAGAACACTTTTTGTCCGATCACCAAGGGCCACTGAAATGGGTGATATGACTAAAATTAGCATGAACAGACTCACCATGGAAAATGCATAAAATCGACGACGAAAGAAAGACTGAGAAAGTATGTGGCGAAGAATATCTAACGCTATTCCAATCGGACACTGAGGAGGAAGACTTTGATGGTTTCAGTGCACAGGAGGAAGATGAAGACGACTAAGCTTTTTTTTTTTTTATTTTACTGGTATGCTTTTCCCCTCCATGAGTCGTCACCTTACCGTGGTGGAGGGGTTTGCATGTCACAATAATCCTAGGAGCCATGTTAACTGGGGCTTCATGCCCCTGGTAGGTCACCCATGGCAAAAGGGTACTAGGTGAGGGGCCGGACAAAGCACGGCTCAAAGAGCCCCTTATGAAAAAAAACATATATGGACTCAGATTTCCCTCACCCGGACGCGGGTCACCGGGGCCCCTCTCTGGAGCCAGGCCTGGAGGTGGGGCTTGAAGGCAAGCGTCTGGTGGCCGGGCCTTCGCCCATGGGGCCCGGCCGGTCACAGCCCGAAAAGGAAAAGTGGGTCCCCCTTTCCATGGGCTCACCACCTGTGGCAGGGGCCAAAGGGGTCGGGTGCATTGTGAGCTGGGTGGCAGCCAAACGCAGGGACCTTGGCACTTCCGATGCCAGGCTGCAGAAGCTGGCTCTTGGGACATGGAATGTCACAACTCTGGCTGGAAAGGAGCCCGAATTGGTGAGCAAGGAAGAAAAGTTCCGACTAGATATAGTCGGACTTGCCTCCACACACAGTTTTGGTTCCGGTACTAGCCCTCATTCGACTTCCGGCGGCCGGCGCACTCACGCACGCCCCCAGGGACCACCGGGAGGCTATGCGCACGTGCCAGGTGGCCGAAAATACCTCCAGCCGAGCGGACCGGCACTGTATAAGCACCGCGGATGAGATCGCGGAGCATTATTCAACTTCCAGCGGCCGTCGCGCTCACGCACGTCGCCCAGCACCACCGGGAGCCCGTGCGCACGCGCCGGGTGGCCGAAACTAGCTCCAGCCGAGGGGATCGGAACTTTATAAGCACCGCAGATGAGATCGCGGAGCCCCATTCGACTGCCGGCAGCCGGCGCAGTCACGCACGCCGCCCGGTACCACCGGGAGGCGGTGCGCATGCGCAGTGGCCGGAAATAGCTCCAGCCGAGCGGATCAGCTGTTTATAAGCACCGCGGAGGAGATCGCGGAGCCTCATTCGACTTCCAGCGGCCAGCGCACTCGCGCACGACGCCCGGCACCACCGGGAGGCCGTGCGCATGCGCCGTGGCCGAAAACAGCTCCGGCCGAGCGGATCGGCTGTTTATCAGCACCGCGGAGGAGATCGCGGAGCCTTATTTGGCTTCCGGCGGCCGGAGCACTCGCGCACGCCGCCCAGGACCACCGGGAGGCCGTGCGCACGCGCTGGGTGGCCGAAAATAGCACCAGCCGAGCGGGTCGGCTGTTTATAAGCACCGCGGAGGAGATCGCGGAGCCTTATTCGACTTCCAGCGGCCGGAGCACTCGCGCACGCCTCCTGGGTCCACCGGGAGGCCGTGCGCACGTGCCAGGTGGCCGAAAATAGCTCCGGCCGAGCGGATCGGCACTATATGAGCACCCCGGATGAGATCGCGGAGCCTTATTTGACTTCCAGCGGGCTGCGCGCGCACGACGAGCGGACCCGGTGACGGTCCAGCTCCACCTGGTACGTTGCACGGCCCGCTTCTCACCCCGCGCGGACTTCCGAGCGCTCGGAGAGACGTTCGGAAGCCGCCGGTGCCGCTGTGGCTGGGAACTGCTTCCCTCTAGCGGACACGGCGAGTAAATACACCACCTCTCCTACTTAGGGCACACTCGCATTGCTGCGCGTCCGATGACACTTCAAGCGGGCTTGACGGCGGGAGTAACTATGACTCTCTTAAGGTAGGCTCACTTGACATTTTTTTTAACGGTTAGTGGAGGCGACCGGGAGCACCAACAGGCCAATGCGCACCGAGAACGGTCCGCGCCTTTCGGCCCCGTCCTGGTTCGGAAGGTGCAGAAAGTACTCCCACGTCCCCGGGGGGAAGCGGCAAAGGTGGAATAAGGAAAGCGCTGTACAGCGCGGGTGCGGAAGCGGCCGGGGAGCCCGGAGGGCCCCCCCGCACCGCCCCGCCGCCCGCGCCACCTTCGCCCCAGACCCTTCCAAGCCAACCCAGGGACGGTCGTGACGCACAACCACGGAGGATGTGCGCCTGGCGCGGGGACGTCCGACTCCGGGAACGCACGCGTGAAGGCAGGGCCCCCGAAAGGGTCCGCCCACCGCGACGCCCCAGGCGGCCGCCAATCCCAGCCGGGTTGAATCCCCCGATCGGACTACGTGGTCCCCACCCGTTTACCTCTCAACGGTTTTACGCACTGTTGAACTCTCTCTTCAAAGTTCTTTTCAACTTTCCCTTAAGGTACTTGTCCTCTATCGGTCTCGTGCCAGTAGAAGTGTCGATGATCAATGTGTCCTGCAATTCACATTAGTTCTCGCAGCTAGCTGCGTCCTTCATCGACGCACGAGCCGAGTGATCCACCACTAAGAGTTGTACGTTTTTTTTGCGGCGCGAGATCGGGGAGAGGCGGGGAGATGGCGTTACGCCGCGCGCGGACCCTCCACCGTCGCCTCGAGGACGTCGGGGCTTGCCGGCGCGGTCGCCGCCGTCCACCGCCGCGCTTCCTTCAGCAGCGCGCCGCGGTTTGCCAAGTTCCAACGATCAAAAATTTGTTTTTTCCTGTGGATGCCACCCACCCACCTCAAAAGTGCGTGTGGTGTGGACATTGAAGCCCCCACGGTCCGCCGCGAGTTGGGTACCCGCCGCAAAGGGGTTAAGTTCTGAGTGGGGGTTCCGCGATGGCACCGGGCCCGACCCCAGCCGCGGCACGCCCGGAGACCTTGGATGAACCCCAACATTCGCATATTTTTCCTCCGGCCTGTGTTTATGGAGGCGGCCGGTAATTCCCTTTCTTGGATGGCCGAACACATTCGCATGTTTTCCCGGCCTTTGTTTACCGATGCGGCTGGTATCTCCGTCTGCCTTGGATGGACCTCATCCGCAGATTTTCGTCCGGCCTTAGCTTAAGGAGACGGCCGTTACCTCCCTTCCTTGGATGCATTCGCAGATTTTCCGCTCCGGGCTAGGGCGGGTGAGGTCGTCTCGAACCACGTGCCTGAAGGCCGCCTCGCACCAGATGCGGCCCCGCTCTGTCATGCGGTGTGACCGTCTGACGCGGGCATCACTAGATTAGCCGTGGCCCCGATCCTTCCACACCGCGAGCCTTTCGCCCTCGGCTGGTATTCGTTCAAAGCGCGGGCCGCTGATCCCGCTCCATCGCTCCGGCCTGTGTTTAAGGAGGTGGCCGGTAACCCCCATCATTGGATGAACCCCAACATTCGCATATTTTTCGCCCGGCCCGTGTTTAAGAAGGCGGCCGGTAACTCCCTTTCTTGGATGGCCCAACACATTCGCATGTTTTCCCGGTCTTTGTTTACCGAGGCGGCCGGTCCTCGCCAAGGAAAGCGGCCCGCAAGTGGGGAGGAACCGTCCACCCAACGCCGGCGAGCCGGGGCCGCATGTCGGTCAAAGTGTGAGGGGGGGGTTAAGGACGGCTGCCGGGAGCAGACAGCCGTCCCCGGGAGGAGGGTACAGTCCCTTCACGGCGGCCGCTGGGAGCAGACGGCCGTCCGTAGATTCTGCCAGTGTTCATAGGACTTTGAATATTTCACAGCCATGCTCGCACTTAGAAAATTTTCGAGCGCTGTGGCACTTAGAAATGTTTCGTCAGTTGTGGCAGTTAGAAATTTTTCGTCAGTTGTGGCACTTAGAAATTTTTCGTCAGTTGTGGCACTTAGAAAATGTTTCACTCTCTTTGTATTGCACTTCCAGGGTGCTGTGCCGTGCCACCCAAGTTCTGCTGTCCGAGCAGAGGGTGCTGCTGGCGGCCAATGCCAGCGCTCGGACAGGGCCATTTTGTTTTGTGGGTAAAATCTTGTGCCCCCCATGCTCGTTCTGACTATATTTTGCGAAAGGGGAGTAACGTCAATGAGTACACTAACTAGGGGGACCAACTCATGTACTCTGGCACACCTGAAGACCAAAGTTGGTACTGCACCTCTACCCCTGATACCCCAACCCCTGGTACCTAATGGCACTTAGAAACATTTCCCCAAATTTCCAGCTTGCTCCAGGGGGAGAGGCCGAATTCTCGCTTTTTGCCGCCGACCGCGGGAACCAGCCGAGGCGGACACTTTTCGGCGCAAGAGCCGTTGGCACTTAGAAAAAATTCGCAGAAGTTGGCAGGACTTCCAGGGCCAGAGGCCGAATTTTCGCTTTTTGCGGCCGACCACGGGAACCAGCCGAGGCGTACACTTTACGGTGGTTGAGTCGTTGGCACTTAGAAAATATTTGCAAAACGTGGCCAGACTTCCAGGGGAAGAGGCCGAATTTTCATTTGTGGTGGCCGACCTGGGGAACCAGCCGAGGCGGACACTATCAGGCGGTTGAGTCGTTGGCACTTAGAAAATATTTGCCAAACTTGGCCGGACTTCCAGGGGAAGAGGCCGAATTTTTACTTGTGGTGGGCGACATGGGGAACCAGCCGAGACGAACACTTTACGGCTGTTGAGTCGTTGGCACTTAGAAAATATTCGCCAAACTCGGCCGGACTTCCAGGAGAAGAGGCCGAATTTTCACTTGTTCTGGCCGACCGGAGGAACCAGCCGAGGCGGACACATCACCCCGCAAGTGCCGTTGGCACTTAGAAAATATTCGCCAAACTCGGCCGGTCTTCCAGGGGAAGAGGGCGAATTTTCACTTGTTCTGGCCGAGGTTGGCATAGTAAAAAGTGCTCTTGGGGGGTTTAGAGTGCCGAGTTGACCACGGCACATGAAGGAATGACCACCTGCAAAGCTTTATTTAGGTTTTTTGCGCATTTTTAATTTTATTGCTTAAATCGCATTTTCTCGACGAGCTGAGCTGGTTTTCTGAATTGTGCCCCTCCCGTCACTCTGGTTGGGTTGGTATAATAAAAAGTGCTCTTGGCGGCTAGAGAGTGCCGAGTTGACCACTGCGCATGAAGAAATAACCACCTGCAACGTTTGGTTTGGGTTTTATAAGTAGTTATAAATTTATGGCTTAAATCGCATTTTCTCGACGAGCTGAGTACGTTTTCTGAATGGTGCTCCTCCCGTCACTCTGGTTGGGTTGGCAGAGTAAAAAGTGCTCTTGGCGGCTAGAGAGTGCCGAGTTGACCACTGCGCATGAAGAAATGACCATCTGCAGCGTTTGGTTTAGGTTGTAGGTGCATTTTTAATTTTATTGCTTAAATCGCATTTTCTCGACTAGCTGAGCACGTTTTCTGAATTGTGCTCCTCCCTTCACTCTGGTTGGGTTGGTATAGTAAAAAGTGCTCTTGGCGGCTAGAGAGTGCCGAGTGGACCACTGCGCATGAAGAAATGACCACCTGCAGCGTTTGGTTTAGGTTTTAGGTGCATTTTTAATTTTATTGCTTAAATCTCATTTTCTCGACGAGCTGAGCACGTTTTCTGAATTGTGCTCCTCCCGTCACTCTGGTTAGGTTGGCATAGTAAAAAGTACTCTTGGGGGCTTTAGAGTGCCGAGTTGACCACTGCGCATGAAGAAATGACCATCTGCAGCGTTTGGTTTAGGTTTTGGGTGCATTTTTAATTTCATTGCTTAAATCGCATTTTCTCGACGAGCTGAGCACGTTTTCTGAATTGTGCTCCTTCCGTCATTATGGTTAGGTTGGCATAGTAAAAAGTGCTCTTGGCGGTGTTGGATTTTGTCCACAATTTAGGGAGCGCGTTATCTGCGCCTCACGGCAAAAGCCTTTGCCAATCACCTGTTATTCAATTTACTCACTGCGTGCTCGTTTGATTTCTTCAGATTTAGGAAAATGCAAAGACACTGAAGCAGAAATTAGACTTAGACAGCTTGGTTGAGTTCAATCACAATTCTTGTTCAAAAAGCTCTGTTTTCAGGAAAGTGCAATACAGCGCTGGGCCCTTCAAGAGCGGAAAGTCTCCATTCAGAAAAGGGCAAAGTCCAAGGTTGTTAGATCAGTTTTATATTCAGTAGCACATTGTGGGCCGGGATTGATGGGCGATGAGTCTTCGGGGTGGGGCAAGTTCGAAGGAGAGTCTGCTTCGATGCGAGTGGTGCTGGTTATGGGCGATTCGGTGTGTTGGTGGGGGCTGTTGGTGTGTGTGTGTGGAGGGGGTTGTTGTCTTCCATCCCGTATCTCGGCCTTGGCGATCATCTTTGGCCGAGTTCTCGGGTGGCTCCTTCTGGCACCAGCTGGTTTTATCTCCACGTGACCTTCCTGTGAACATTCTCCTCCAATCTCGGACATACACTGTCGTACCGCATTCAACCGTATCTTTTTCTTTGTTAGGCCAAGATATTTCCCTCTGTGCAGAACGTTCAGTAGTAATCAAAAACTGGCGTCTAGCATTAGTCAAAACATAAGATACAATCAAGTACTGAACGGTCAAGACGACTGTGGCCGTGTCCATGATTCAGAGAAAAAACATCAGGCATGCATTCCACAGTTCCTTAAGGGTCATTAAGGTATTTAGGCAATATATCAAAAGTCATTTGTTATTTCAAAGTCCTCAGAAATATATATATCAGATCATAAAGTTATAAAAACCTTTCTCATCACCACTTATCAAAAATGTCTAGTTATGTCTTCTTTATTGATTTGGTGTGTAGGTATAATTATATGCTTCAAATGTTTCTTTTATTTATTTAATATGTGAATATACTTGTCTGCTTATGTACTTTATTCAATGAGGTTTGAGCATATCTGTTTTTGTAGCGAGGCAGGACTTTTTGTATTTCGACCTCATTCCTTCAGCGGCTATAGAGTGCTGAGTTGACCACTGCGCATGAAGAAATAACCACCTGCAGCGTTTGGTTTGGGTTTTGGGTGCATTTTTAATTTTATTGCTTAAATCGCATTTTCCCGACGAGCTGAACACATTTTCTGAATTGTGCCCCTCCCGTCACCCTGGTTAGGTTGGCATCGTAAAAATTGCTCTTGGCGGCTATAGAGTGGCGAGTTGACCACTGCGCATGAAGACATAACCACCTGCAACGTTTGGTTTGGGTTTTACAAGTACCGTATTTGCCGGTGTACAGGTCGACTCGGTGTATAAGTCGACCCCCTAAAATTCGACGGAAATTTACGATTTTATGATATATCCTTTGTATAAGTCGAGCTCAATTGTTGCATTATATTAAACTTCAAAATTCAATATGCGAAATTTATTGACGAAATGTGTTCAAATTCCGGGAGGCCGTGCGCATGCGGCTGTTTATAAGCACCGCGGAGGAGATCGCGGCCGGCGAGCTCGCGCACGCCACCCGGCACCAACGGGAGGCCGGAAATAGCTCCAAGCCGAGCGGATCGGCACTTTATAAGCACCGCGGAGGAGATCGCGGCGCCTCATTGGACTTCCAGCGGCCGGCGAGCTCGCGCACCCGCCCGGCACATCCGGGAGGCCGTGCGCACGAGCCAAGTGGCCGAAAATAGCCCCCGCCGAGCGGATCGGCTGTTTATAAGCACCGCGGAGGTGGTCGCGGCGTCTCATTCGACTTCCAGCGGCCGGCGAGCTCGCGCACCCGCCCGGCACATCCGGGAGGCCGTGCGCACGAGCCAAGTGGCCGAAAATAGCCCCCGCCGAGCGGATCGGCTGTTTATAAGCACCGCGGAGGTGGTGGCGGCGCCTCATTCGACTTCCAGCGGCCGGCGAGCTCGCGCACCCGCCCGGCACATCCGGGAGGCCGTGCGCACGAGCCAAGTGGCCGAAAATAGCCCCCGCCGAGCGGATCGGCTGTTTATAAGCACCGCGGAGGTGGTGGCGGCGCCTCATTCGACTTCCAGTGGCCGGCGAGCTCGCGCGCCCGCCCGGCACATCCGGGAGGCCGTGCGCACGAGCCAAGTGGCCGAAAATAGCCCCCGCCGAGCGGATCGGCTGTTTATAAGCACCGCGGAGGTGGTCGCGGCGTCTCATTCGACTTCCAGCGGCCGGCGAGCTCGCGCACCCGCCCGGCACATCCGGGAGGCCGTGCGCACGAGCCAAGTGGCCGAAAATAGCCCCCGCCGAGCGGATCGGCTGTTTATAAGCACCGCGGAGGTGGTGGCGGCGCCTCATTCGACTTCCAGCGGGCCGCGCACTCGCGCACGCCGCCCGGTTCAAATTTTCTAAGTGCAACGCACAATGAGATGCATGAGAAACGGCCTTGGTTACCATCACATTTGAAGCGATGAATACGAAGTTAAATTTTATGACTCGGTGTATAAGTCGAGGTCGATTTTTTTCGGTCGATTTTGGATCGAAAAAGGTCGACCAATACACCGGCAAATACGGTATTTATAAATTTATTGCTTCAATCGCATTTTCTCGACGAGCTGAGCACGTTCTCTGAATTGTGCTCCTCCCGTCACTCTGGTTGGGTTGGCATAGTAAAAAGTGCTCTTGGCGGCCAGAGAGTGCCGAGTTGAGCACTGCTCATGAAGAAATGACTATCTGCAGCGTTTGGTTTAGGTTTTAGTGGCATTTTTATTTTTCTTGCTTGAATTGCATTTTCTCGACGAGCTGAGAACGTTTTCTGAGTTGTGCTCCTCCCGTCACTCTGGTTGGGTTGGCATAGTAAAAAGTGCTCTTGGCGGCTAGAGAGTGCCCAGTTGACCACTGCGCATGAGGAAATGAACATCTGCAGCGTTCGCTTTAGGATTTAGGTGCATTTTTAATTTTATTGCTTAAATCGCATTTTCTCGACGAGCTGAGCACGTTTTCTGAATTGTGCTCCTCCCGTCACTCTGGTTGGGTTGGTATAGTAAAAAGTGCTCTTGGCGGCTAGAGAGTGCCGAGTTGACCACTGCGCGTGAAGAAATAACCTGCAACGTTTGGTTTAGGTTTTAGGTGCATTTTTAATTTTATTGCTTGAATGGCATTTTCTCGACGAGCGAAGCACGTTTTCTGAATTGTGCTCCTCCCGTCACTCTGGTTAGGTTGGCATAGTAAAGAGTACTCTTGGGGGCTATAGAGTGCCGAGTTGACCACTGCGCATGAATAAATGACCATCTGCAGCATTTGGTTTAAATTTTATTTGCATTTTTAATTTTATTGCTTAAATAACATTTTCTCAACGAGCTGAGCACGTTTTCTGAATTGTGCCCCTCCCGTAACTCTGGTTGGGTTGGCATAGTAAAAAGTGCTCTTGGCGGCTAGAGAGTGCCGAGTTGACCATTGCGCATGAAGAAATGACCATCTGCAGCGTTTGGTTTAGGTTTTCGGTGCATTTTTAATTTTATTGCTTAAATCGCATTTTCTCGACGAGCTGAACACATTTTCTGAATTGTGCCCCTCCCGTCACTCTGGTTAGGTTGGCATCGTAAAAAGTGCTCTTGGCGGCTATAGAGTGCCGAGTTGACCACTGCGCATGAAGAAATAACCACCTGCAACGTTTGGTTTGGGTTTTACAAGTATTTTTAATTTTATTGCTTAAATCGCATTTTCTCGACGAGCTGAGCACGTTTTCTGAGTTGTGCTCCTCCCGTCACTCTGGTTGGGTTTGCATAGTAAAAAGTGCTCTTGGCAGCTAGAGAGTGCCGAGTTGACCACTGCGCATGAAGAAATAACCACCTGCAACGTTTGATTTGGGTTTTAGGTGCATTTTTAGTTTTATTGCTTAAATCGCATTTTCTCGACAAGCTGAGCACGTTTTCTGAAATGTGCTCCTCCCGTCGCTCTGGTTGGGTTGGCATAGTAAAAAGTGCTCTTGGCGGCTAGAGAGTGCCGAGTTGACCACTGCGCATGAAGAAATGACCATCTGTAGCGTTTGGTTTAGGTTTTAGGTGCATTTTTAATTTTATTGATTAAATCGCATTTTCTCGACGAGCTGAGCACGTTTTCTGAATTGTGCTCCTCCCGACACTCTGGTTGGGTTGGTATAGTAAAAAGTGCTCTTGGCGGCTAGAGAGTGCCAAGTTGACCACTGCGCATGAAGAAATGACCATCTGCAGCGTTTTGTTTAGGTTTTAGGTGCATTTTTAATTTTATTGCTTAAATCAGATTTTCTCGACGAGCTGCGCACGTTTTCTGAATTGTGCTCCTCCCGTCACTCTGGTTGGGGTGGCATAGTAAAAAGTGCTCTTGGCGGCTAGACAGTGCCGAGTTGACCACTGCGCATGAAGAAATGACCATCTGCAGCGTTTGGTTTAGGTTTTAGGGGCATTTTTATTTTTCTTGCTTAAATCGCATTTTCTCGACGAGCTGAGCACGTTTTCTGAGTTGTGCTCCTCCCGTCACTCTGGTTGGGTTGTAAAGGGAAATGTGCTTTCGGGAGTTTGCAAACATATTTTTTAAGGTTGTGTTAAACTTATAATCATATTAATATCTAGTATTGGAGTGCTCGTGTGGATTGGTGGGGGCCGAAGAATGTGCAGGCAAACTGCATGAACTTGTTTTCTTCGAAGTGTTGTGGAATCGGCCCGGATAGGGAGTACCGGAGGAGACCACCTCAAGGTCGGTGAGGAACGAGAACAACAGCACGTCTATGAGACCGGGCTTCGAGGGGAAAACCCAACCACCTGACCTCAGCGACACCTGGACGGGGAGGAGATGGCCATCGACCAATCATCTCACAATATTTTGCATGTTTTAATATTCATATTGTGTTTCTTGAAAACTGGGCAACCCGGAAGAATGTGTCGTCTTTTGGTGGTCACAAAAACGCACGAGTTTTAGTGTGAGGGACCCGGGACCCCGGCCTGTATGAGTGGGCTTTGTCAGGAATAAACAATTGGTAAATTTGGTCTGATTGATCTACTGGTCTTCTCTTTGACAGAACGAACTCGCAAAATTGTTAAGTGCGCCAGTGTGTGGATTAGGACATAGCAATTTATGTGTTAAGTGTTGATCGCAATTTGGAGTCAGATCAATAACTAGAATCCGTAACCTAACAATTTCTTGGTGACCGCGGACGTGATGTCAAGAGAAGGGTAATTGACAACTCGTGGTCTTTAGCCAAGACACCGGACAGTGTCAGGGACACTGTCTCCCGGTCGGCGAACCTTTTGGAATAAGCGCACAACGTTGAGCTGGTACGACGTCTCCTTAACCCTGAGCTCATCACCGGTAAGGTTAGCAGAATACCTGTTACTATAAATCGAAATGCTGCAAATTGAAAGAGGAAATTTAAGAGGAGACTGTCGTTCAGATCAAATAAGGTGTGCATGAAGTTAAGATACATACGGTGAATAAGTTTGGAACTTACGTGTGTAACGTGTATGGTAAAGTCAGGGACTTACGCGTACTACGGATAGGTCAGGGACCTAGTGCTTCGTCGTGGCGGACAAGGGTGCGGTGACGATCGTATTCAAATAGCTGGGGTTAATAAAGAGATCCCCGAGCGGAAGTGAGGCCTCCTCAAAAAATATCCGGTGGTAACAGTTCCTCCTGTGAGAGATCAGACCGCTTAAATATCCAAAATGAACCAAATTGGGGGGAGAGTGTGTGTGCGCGCAGAGGATCCTCATGAGTGGGTGTATATGAGTGTGTGTGAGTGAGATGTGTGTTCTATGGAAGAAATCAGAAATCATGAGCAGTGGTCAACGCGGCACTCTCTAGCTGCCAAGAGCGCTTTTTACTATGCGCAGCCAACCAGAGTGACGGGAGGAGCACATTTTAGAAAACGTGCTCAGCTCGTCGAGAAAATGCGATTTAAGCAATAAAATTAAAAATGCACGTAAAGCCTAAACCAAACTTTGCAGGTGCTTATTTCTTCATGCGCAGTGGTCAACGCGGCACTCTCTATCTGCCAAGAGCACTTTTTACTATGCGCACCCAACCAGAGTGACGGGAGGAGCACATTTCAGAAAACGTGCTCAGCTCGTCGAGAAAATGCGATTAAAGCAATAAAATTAAAAATTCACCTAAAACCTAAACCAAACGTTGCAGGTGCTTATTTCTTCATGCGCAGTGGTCAACGCGGCACTCTCTAGCTGCCAGGGGCACTTTTTACTATGCGCGCACAACCAGAGCGACGGGAGGAGCACATTTCAGAAAACGTGCTCAGCTCGTCGAGAGAATGCGATTTAAGCAATAAAATAAAAAATGCACCTTAAACCTAAACCAAACGTTCCAGGTGGTTATTTCTTCATGCGCAGTGGTCAACGCAGCACTCTCTAGCTGCCAAGAGCACTTTTTACTATGCGCACCCAACCAGAGTGACGGGAGGAGCACATTTCAGAAAACGTGCTCAGCTCGTCGAGAAAATGCGATTTAAGCAATAAAATTAAAAATGCACCTAAAACCTAAACCAAACGTTGCAGGTGCTTATTTGTTCATGCGCAGTGGTCAATGCGGCACTCTCTAGCTGCCAGGAACACTTTTTACTATGCGCGCCCAACCAGAGCGACGGGAGGAGCACATTTCAGAAAACGTGCTCAGCTCGTCGAGAAAATGCGATTTAAGCAATCAAATTAAAAATGCACCTAAAACCTAAACCAAACGTTGCAGGTGCTTATTTCTTCATGCGCAGTGGTCAACGCGGCACTCCCTAGCTGCCAGGAGCACTTTTTACTGTGCGAACCCAACCAGAGTGACGGGAGGAGCACATTTCAGAAAACGTGCTCAGCTCGTTGAGAAAATGCGATTTAAGCACTAAAATTAAAAATGCACCTAAAACCTAAACCAAACGTTGCAGGTGCTTATTTCTTCATGCGCAGTGGTCAACGCGGCACTCTCTAGCTGCCAAGAGCACTTTTTACTAGGCGCAACCAACCAGAGCGACGGGAGGAGCACATTTCAGAAAACGTGCTCAGCTTGTCGAGAAAATGCGATTTAAGCAATAAAATTAAAAATGCACCTAAAACCTAAACCAAACGTTGCAGGTGCTTATTTCTTCATGCGCAGTGGTCAACGCGGCACTCTCTAGCTTCCAGGAGCACTTTTTACTAAGCGCGCACAAACAGAGCGACGGGAGGAGCACATTTCAGAAAACGTGCCCAGCTCGTCGAGAAAATGCGATTTAAGCAATAAAATTAAAAATGCACCTAAAACCTAAACCAAATGTTGCAGGTGCTTATTTCTTCATGCGCAGTGGTCAACGCGGCACTCTCTAGCTGCCAGGAGCACTTTTTACTACGCGCACCCAACCAGAGCGACGGGAGGAGCGCATTTCAGAAAACGTGCTCAGCTCGTCGAGAGAATGCGATTTAAGCAATAAAATTAAAAATGCACCTAAAACCTAAACCAAACGTTGCAGGTGTTTTTTTCTTCGTGCGCAGTGGTCAACGCGGCACTCCCTAGCTGCCAGGAGCTCTTTTTACTGTGCGCACCCAACCAGAGTGACGGGAGGAGCACATTTCAGAAAACGTGCTCAGCTCGTCGAGAAAATGCGATTTAAGCATAGAAATTAAAAATGCACCTAAAACCTGAACCAAACGTTGCAGGTGGTTATTTCTTTATGCGCAGTGGTCAACTCGGCACTCTCTAGCTGCCAAGAGCACTTTTTACTATGCACACCCAACCAGAGTGACGGGAGGAGCACATTTCAGAAAACGTGCTCAGCTCGTCGAGAAAATGCGATTTAAGCAATAAAATTAAAAATGCACCTAAAACCTAAACCAAACGTTGCAGATGCTTTTTTCTTCGTGCGCAGTGGTCAACGCGGCACTCCATAGCTGCCAGGAGCTCTTTTTACTGTGCGCACCCAACCAGAGTGACGGGAGGAGCACATTTCAGATAACGTGCTCAGCTCGTCGAGAAAATGCGATTTAAGCAATAAAATTAAAAATGCACCTAAAACCTAAACCAAACGTTGCAGGTGCTTATTTGTTCATGCGCAGTGGTCAACGCGGCACTCTCTAGCTGCCAGGAGCACTATTTACTACGCGCACCCAACCAGAGCGACAGGAGGAGCGCATTTCAGAAAACGTGCTCAGCTCGTCGAGAGAATGCGATTTAAGCAATAAAATTAAAAATGCACCTAAAACCTAAACCAAACGTTGCAGGTGCTTTTTTCTTCGTGCGCAGTGGTCAACGCGGCACTCTCTAGCTGCCAAGAGCACTTTTTACTATGCGCGCCCAACCAGAGCGACGGGAGGAGCACATTTCAGAAAACATGCTCAGCTCGTCGAGAAAATGCGATTTAAGCAATAAAATTAAAAATGCACCTAAAACCTAAAGCAAACGTTGCAGGTGCTTATTTCTTCGTGCGCAGTGGTCAACGCGGCACTCCCTAGCTGCCAGGAGCTCTTTTTACTGTGCGCACCCAACCAGAGCGACAGGAGGAGCACATTTCAGAAAACGTGCTCAGCTCGTCGAGAAAATGCGATTTACGCAATAAAGTTAAAAATGCACCTAAAACCTAAACCAAACGTTGCAGGTGCTTATTTCTTCATGCGCAGTGGTCAACGCGGCACTCCCTAGCTGCCAGGAGCACTTTTTTCTGTGCGCACCCAACTAGAGTGACGGAATGAGAACATTTCAGAAAACGTACTCAGCTCGTCGAGAAAATGCGATTTAAGCAATAAAATTAAAAATGCACCTAAAACCTAAACCAAACGTTGCAGGTGCTTATTTCTTCATGCGCAGTGGTCAACGCGGCACTCTCTAGCTGCCAGAAGCACTTTTTACTGTGCGCACAACCAGAGCGACGGGAGGAGCACATTTCAGAAAACGTGCTCAGCTCGTCGAGAAAATGCGATTTAAGCAATAAAATTAAAAATGCACGTAAAACCTAAACAAAACGTTCCAGGTGCTTATTTCTTCATTTGCAGTGGTCAACGCGGCACTCTCTAGCTGCCAGGAGGACTTTTTACTACGCGCACCCAACCAGAGCGACGGGAGGAGCACATTTCAGAAAACGTGCTCAGCTCGTCGAGAGAATGCGATTTAAACAATAAAATTAAAAATGCACCTAAAACCTAAACCAAACGTTGCAGGTGCTTATTTCTTCGAGCGCAGTGGTCAACGCGGCACTCCCTAGCTGCCAGGAGCACTTTTTACTGTGCGCACCCAACCAGAGTGACGGAAGGGGAGCATTTCAGAAAACGTACTCAGCTCGTCGAGAAAATGCGATTTAAGCAATGAAATTAAAAATGCACCTAAAACCTAAACCAAACGTTGCAGGTGCTTATTTCTTCATGCGCAGTGGTCAACGCGGCACTCTCTAGCTTCCAGGAGCACTTTTTACTAAGCGCGCACAACCAGAGCGACAGGAGGAGCACATTTCAGAAAACGTGCCCAGCTCGTCGAGAAAATGCGATTTAAGCAATACAATTAAAAATGCACCTAAAACCTAAACCAAACGTTGCAGGTGCTTATTTCTTCATGCGCAGTGGTCAACGCGGCACTCCCTAGCTGCCAGGAGCACTTTTTACTGTGCGCACCCAACCAGAGTGACGGGAGGAGCACATTTCAGAAAACGTGCTCAGCTCGTCGAGAAAATGCGATTTAAGCAATACAATTAAAAATGCACCTAAAACCTAAACCAAACGTTGCAGGTGCTTATTTCTTCATGCGCAGTGGTCAACGCGGCACTCTCTAGCTGCCAAGAGCACTTTTTACTATGCGCGCCCAACCAAAGCGACGGGAGGAGCACATTTCAGAAAACGTGCTCAGCTCGTCGAGAAAATGCGATTTAAGCAATAAAATTAAAAATGCACCTAAAACCTAAACCAAACGTTGCAGGTGCATATTTCTTCATGCGCAGTGGTCAACGCGGCACTCTCTAGCTGCCAGGAGCACTTTTTACTACGCGCACCCAACCAGAGCGACGGGAGGAGCGCATTTCAGAAAACGTGCTCAGCTCGTCGAGAGAATGCGATTTAAGCAATAAAATTAAAAATGCACCTAAAACCTAAACCAAACGTTGCAGGTGCTTTTTTCTTCGTGCGCAGTGGTCAACGCGGCACTCCCTAGCTGCCAGGAGCTCTTTTTACTGTGCGCACCCAACCAGAGTGACGGGAGGAGCACATTTCAGATAACGTGCTCAGCTCGTCAAGAAAATGCGATTTAAGCAATAAAATTAAAAATGCACCTAAAACCTAAACCAAACGTTGCAGGTGCTTATTTGTTCATGCGAAGTGGTCAACGCGGCACTCTCTAGCTGCCAGGAGCACTTTTTACTACGCGCACCCAACCAGAGCGACGGGAGGAGCGCATTTCAGAAAACGTGCTCAGCTCGTCGAGAGAATGCGATTTAAGCAATAAAATTAAAAATGCAACTAAAACCTAAACCAAACGTTGCGGGTGCTTTTTTCTTCGTGCGCAGTGGTCAACGCGGCACTCCCTAGCTGCCAGGAGCTCTTTTTACTGTGCCCACCCAACCAGAGTGACGGGAGGAGCACATTTCAGAAAACGTGCTCAGCTCGTCGAGAAAATGCGATTTAAGCAATAAAATTAAAAATGCACCTAAAACCTAAACCAAACGTTGCAGGTGCTTATTTCTTCATGCGCAGTGGTCAAGGCGGCACTCTCTAGCTGCCAGGAGCACTTTTTACTACGCGCACCCGACCAGAGCGACGGGAGGAGCGATTTTCAGAAAACGTGCTCAGCTCGTCGAGAGAATGCGATTTAAGCAATAAAATAAAAAATGCACCTAAAACCTAAACCAAACGTTGCAGGTTTTTTTTTCTTCGTGCGCAGTGGTCAACGCGGCACTCCCTAGCTGCCAGGAGCTCTTTTTACTGTGCGCACCCAACCAGAGTGACGGGAGGAGCACATTTCAGAAAACGTGCTCAGCTCGTCGAGAAAATGCGATTTAAGCAATAAAATTAAAAATGCACCTAAAACCTAAACCAAACGTTGCAGGTGCTTATTTCTTCGTGCGCAGTGGTCAACGCGGCTCTCCCTAGCTGCCAAGAGCACTTTTTACTATGCGCACCCAACCAGAGTGACGGGAGGAGCACATTTCAGAAAACGTGCTCAGCTCGTCGAGAAAATGCGATTTAAGCAATAAAATTAAAAATGAACCTAAAACCTGAACCAAACGTTGCAGGTGGTTATTTCTTTATGCGCAGTGGTCAACTCGGCACTTTCTAGCTGCCAAGAGCACTTTTTACTATGCAGACCCAACCAGAGTGATGGGAGGAGCACATTTCAGAAAACGTGCTCAGCTCGTCGAGAGAATGCGATTTAAGCAATAAAATAAAAAATGCACCTAAAACCTAAACCAAACGTTGCAGGTGCTTATTTCTTCGTGCGCAGTGGTCAACGCGGCACTCCCTAGCTGCCACGAGCTCTTTTTACTGTGCGCACCCAACCAGAGCGACGGGAGGAGCACATTTCAGAAAACGTGCTCAGCTCGTCGAGAAAATGCGATTTAAGCAATAAAATTAAAAATGCACCTAAAACCTAAACCAAACGTTGCAGGTGCTTATTTCTTCATGCGCAGTGGTCAACGCGGCACTCTCTAGCTGCCAGGAGCACTTTTTACTACGCGCACCCAACCAGAGCGACGGGAGGAGCACATTTCAGAAAACGTGCTCAGCTCGTCGAGAGAATGCGATTTAAGCAATAAAATTAAAAATGCACCTAAAACCTAAACCAAACGTTGCAGGTGCTTATTTCTTCGTGCGCAGTGGTCAACGCGGCACTCCCTAGCTGCCAGGAGCTCTTTTTACTGTGTGCACCCAACTAGAGCGACGGGAGGAGCACATTTCAGAAAAAGTGCTCAGCTCGTCGAGAGAATGCGATTTAAGCAATAAAATAAAAAATGCACCTAAAACCTAAACCAAACGTTGCAGGTGCTTATTTCTTCGTGCGCAGTGGTCAACGCGGCACTCCCTAGCTGCCAGGAGCTCTTTTTACTGTGCGCACCCAACCAGAGCGACGGGAGGAGCACATTTCAGAAAACGTGCTCAGCTCGTCGAGAAAATGCGATTTAAAAAATAAAATTAAAAATGCACCTAAAACCTAAACCAAACGTTGCAGGTGCTTATTTCTTCGTGCGCAGTGGTCAACGCTGCACTCTCTAGCTGCCAGGAGCACTTTTTACTGTGCGCACCCAACCAGAGTGACGGGAGGAGCACATTTCAGAAAACGTGCTCAGCTCGTCGAGAGAACGCGATTTAAGCAATAAAATTAAAAATGCACCTAAAACCTAAACCAAACGTTGCAGGTGCTTATTTCTTCGTGCGCAGTGGTCAACGCGGCACTCCCTAGCTGCCAGGAGCTCTTTTTACTGTGCGCACCCAACCAGAGCGACGGGAGGAGCACGTTTCAGAAAACGTGCTCAGCTTGTCGAGAAAATGCGATTTAAGCAATAAAATTAAAAATGCACCTAAAACCTAAACCAAACGTTGCAGGTGCTTATTTCTTGGTGCGCAGTGCTCAACGCGGCACTCCCTAGCTGCCAGGAGCACTTTTTACTGTGCGCACCCAACCAGAGCGACGGGAGGAGCACATTTCAGAAAACGTGCTCAGCTCGTCGAGAGAATGCGATTTAAGCAATAAAATTAAAAATGCACCTAAAACCTAAACCAAACATTGCAGGTGCTTATTTCTTCGTGCGCAGTGGTCAACGCGGAACTCCCTAGCTGCCAGGAGCTCTTTTTACTGTGCGCACCCAACCAGAGCGACGGGAGGAGCACATTTCAGAAAACGTGCTCAGCTCGTCGAGAAAATGCGATTTAAGCAATAAAATTAAAAATGCACCTAAAACCTAAACCAAACGTTGCAGGTGCTTATTTCTTCATGCGCAGTGGTCAACGCGGCACTCCCGAGCTGCCAAGAGCACTTTTTACTGTGCGCACCCAACCAGAGCGACGGGAGGAGCACATTTCAGAAAACGTGCTCAGCTAGTCGAGAGAATGCGATTTAAGCAATAAAATTAAAAATGCACCTAAAACCTAAACCAAACGTTGCAGGTGCTTATTTCTTCGTGCGCAGTGGTCAACGCGGAACTCCCTAGCTGCCAGGAGCTCTTTTTACTGTGCGCACCCAACCAGAGCGACGGGAGGAGCACATTTCAGAAAACGTGCTCAGCTCGTCGAGAAAATGCGATTTAAGCAATAAAATTAAAAATGCAGCTAAAACCTAAATCAAACGTTGCAGGTGCTTATTTCTTCGTGTGCAGTGCTCAACGCGGCACTCCCTAGCTGCCAGGAGCACTTTTTACTGTGCGCACCCAACCAGAGTGACGGGAGGAGCACATTTCAGAAAACGTGCTCAGCTCGTCGAGAAAATGCGATTTAAGCAATAAAATTAAAAATGCACCCAAAACCTAAACCAAACGTTGCAGGTGCTTATTTCTTTGTGCGCAGTGGTCAACGCGGCACTCTCTAGCTGCCAAGAGCACTTTTTACTATGCGCACCCAACCAGAGTGACGGGAGGAGCACATTTCAGAAAACGTGCTCAGCTCGTCGAGAAAATGCGATTTAAGCAATAAAATTAAAAATGCTCCTAAAACCTAAACCAAACGTTGCAGGTGCTTATTTCTTCATGCGCAGTGGTCAACGCGGCACTCTCTAGCTGCCAGGAGCACTTTTTACTACGCGCACCCAACCAGAGCGACGGGAGGAGCACATTTGAGAAAACGTGCTCAGCTCGTCGAGAGAATGCGATTTAAGCAATAAAATTAAAAATGCACCTAAAACCTAAACCAAACGTTGCAGGTGCTTATTTCTTCGTGCGCAGTGGTCAACGCGGCACTCCCTAGCTGCCAGGAGCTCTTTTTACTGTGCGCACCCAACCAGAGCGACGGGAGGAGCACATTTCAGAAAACGTGCTCAGCTTGTCGAGAAAATGCGATTTAAGCAATAAAATTAAAAATGCACCTAAAACCTAAACCAAACGTTGCAGGTTCTTATTTCTTCTTGCGCAGTGGTCAACGCGGCACTCTCTAGCTGCCAGGAGCACTTTTTACTATGCGCGCCCAACCAGAGCGACGGGAGGAGCACATTTCAGAAAACGTGCTCAGCTCGTCGAGAAAATGCGATTTAAGCAATAAAATTAAAAATGCACCTAAAACCTAAACCAAACGTTGCAGGTGCTTATTTCTTCATGCGCAGTGGTCAACGCGGCACTCCCGAGCTGCCAAGAGCACTTTTTACTGTGCGAACCCAACCAGAGCGACGGGAGGAGCACATTTCAGAAAACGTGCTCAGCTCGTCGAGAGAATGCGATTTAAGCAATAAAATTAAAAATGCACCTAAAACCTAAACCAAACGTTGCAGGTGCTTATTTCTTCGTGCGCAGTGGTCAACGCGGAACTCCCTAGCTGCCAGGAGCTCTTTTTACTGTGCGCACCCAACCAGAGCGACGGGAGGAGCACATTTCAGAAAACGTGCTCAGCTCGTCGAGAAAATGCGATTTAAGCAATAAAATTAAAAATGCAGCTAAAACCTAAACCAAACGTTGCAGGTGCTTATTTCTTCGTGCGCAGTGGTCAACGCGGAACTCCCTAGCTGCCAGGAGCACTTTTTACTGTGCGCACCCAACCAGAGCGACGGGAGGAGCACATTTCAGAAAACGTGCTCAGCTCGTCGAGAAAATGCGATTTAAGCAATAAAATTAAAAATGCACCCAAAACCTAAACCAAACGTTGCAGGTGCTTATTTCTTTGTGCGCAGTGGTCAACGCGGCACTCTCTAGCTGCCAAGAGCACTTTTTACTATGCGCACCCAACCAGAGTGACGGGAGGAGCACATTTAAGAAAACGTGCTCAGCTCGTCGAGAAAATGCGATTTAAGCAATAAGATTAAAAATGCACCTAAAACCTAAACCAAACGTTGCAGGTGCTTATTTCTTCTTGCGCAGTGGTCAACGCGGCACTCTCTAGCTGCCAAGAGCACTTTTTACTATGCGCACCCAACCAGAGTGACGGGAGGAGCACATTTCAGAAAACGTGCTCAGCTCGTCGAGAAAATGCGATTTAAGCAATAAAATTAAAAATGCACCTAAAACCTAAACCAAACGTTGCAGGTGCTTATTTCTTCATGCGCAGTGGTCAACGCGGCACTCCCGAGCTGCCAAGAGCACTTTTTACTGTGCGCATCCAACCAGAGCGACGGGAGGAGCACATTTCAGAAAACGTGCTCAGCTCGTCGAGAGAATGCGATTTAAGCAATAAGATTAAAAATGCACCTAAAACCTAAACCAATCGTTGCAGGTGCTTATTTCTTCATGCGCAGTGCTCAACGCGGCACTCTCTAGCTGCCAGGAGCACTTTTTATTGTGCGCACCCAACCAGAGTGACGGGAGGAGCACATTTCAGAAAACGTGCTCAGCTCGTCGAGAAAATGCGATTTAAGCAATAAAATTAAAAATGCACCCAAAACCTAAACCAAACGTTGCAGGTGCTTATTTCTTTGTGCGCAGTTGTCAACGCGGCACTCTCTAGCTGCCAAGAGCACTTTTTACTATGCGCACCCAACCAGAGTGACGGGAGGAGCACATTTCAGAAAACGTGCTCAGCTCGTCGAGAAAATGCGATTTAAGCAATAAAATTAAAAATGCTCCTAAAACCTAAACCAAACGTTGCAGGTGCTTATTTCTTAATGCGCAGTGGTCAACGCGGCACTCCCTAGCTGCCAGGAGCTCTTTTTACTGTGCGCACCCAACCAGAGCGACGGGAGGAGCACATTTCAGAAAACGTGCTCAGCTCGTCGAGAAAATGCGATTTAAAAAATAAAATTAAAAATGCACCTAAAACCTAAACCAAACGTTGCAGGTGCTTATTTCTTCGTGCACAGTGGTCAACGCTGCACTCTCTAGCTGCCAGGAGCACTTTTTACTGTGCGCACCCAACCAGAGTGACGGGAGGAGCACATTTCAGAAAACGTGCTCAGCTCGTCGAGAGAACGCGATTTAAGCAATAAAATTAAAAATGCACCTAAAACCTAAACCAAACGTTGCAGGTGCTTATTTCTTCGTGCGCAGTGGTCAACGCGGCACTCCCTAGCTGCCAGGAGCTCTTTTTACTGTGCGCACCCAACCAGAGCGACGGGAGGAGCACGTTTCAGAAAACGTGCTCAGCTTGTCGAGAAAATGCGATTTAAGCAATAAAATTAAAAATGCACCTAAAACCTAAACCAAACGTTGCAGGTGCTTATTTCTTGGTGCGCAGTGCTCAACGCGGCACTCCCTAGCTGCCAGGAGCACTTTTTACTATGCGCGCCCAACCAGAGCGACGGGAGGAGCACATTTCAGAAAACGTGCTCAGCTCGTCGAGAAAATGCGATTTAAGCAATAAAATTAAAAATGCACCTAAAAGCTAAACCAAACGTTGCAGGTGCTTATTTCTTCATGCGCAGTGGTCAACGCGGCACTCCCGAGCTGCCAAGAGCACTTTTTACTGTGCGCACCCAACCAGAGCGACGGGAGGAGCACATTTCAGAAAACGTGCTCAGCTCGTCGAGAAAATGCGATTTAAGCAATAAAATTAAAAATGCACCTAAAACCTAAACCAAACGTTGCAGGTGCTTATTTCTTCATGCGCAGTGGTCAACGCGGCACTCCCGAGCTGCCAAGAGCACTTTTTACTGTGCGCACCCAACCAGAGCGACGGGAGGAGCACATTTCAGAAAACGTGCTCAGCTCGTCGAGAGAATGCGATTTAAGCAATAAAATTAAAAATGCACTTAAAACCTAAACCAAACGTTGCAGGTGCTTATTTCTTCGTGCGCAGTGGTCAACGCGGCACTCCCTAGCTGCCAGGAGCTCTTTTTACTGTGCGCACCCAACCAGAGCGACGGGAGGAGCACATTTCAGAAAACGTGCTAAGCTTGTCGAGAAAACGCGATTTAAGCAATAAAATTAAAAATGCACCTAAAACCTAAACCAAACGTTGCAGGTTCTTATTTCTTCTTGCGCAGTGGTCAACGCGGCACTCTCTAGCTGCCAGGAGCACTTTTTACTATGCGCGCCCAACCAGAGCGACGGGAGGAGCACATTTCAGAAAACGTGCTCAGCTCGTCGAGAAAATGCGATTTAAGCAATAAAATTAAAAATGCACCTAAAACCTAAACCAAACGTTGCAGGTGCTTATTTCTTCATGCGCAGTGGTCAACGCGGCACTCCCGAGCTGCCAAGAGCACTTTTTACTGTGCGCACCCAACCAGAGCGACGGGAGGAGCACATTTCAGAAAACGTGCTCAGCTAGTCGAGAGAATGCGATTTAAGCAATAAAATTAAAAATGCACCTAAAACCTAAACCAAACGTTGCAGGTGCTTATTTCTTCGTGCGCAGTGGTCAACGCGGAACTCCCTAGCTGCCAGGAGCTCTTTTTACTGTGCGCACCCAACCAGAGCGACGGGAGGAGCACATTTCAGAAAACGTGCTCAGCTCGTCGAGAAAATGCGATTTAAGCAATAAAATTAAAAATGCAGCTAAAACCTAAATCAAACGTTGCAGGTGCTTATTTCTTCGTGTGCAGTGCTCAACGCGGCACTCCCTAGCTGCCAGGAGCACTTTTTACTGTGCGCACCCAACCAGAGTGACGGGAGGAGCACATTTCAGAAAACGTGCTCAGCTCGTCGAGAAAATGCGATTTAAGCAATAAAATTAAAAATGCACCCAAAACCTAAACCAAACGTTGCAGGTGCTTATTTCTTTGTGCGCAGTGGTCAACGCGGCACTCTCTAGCTGCCAAGAGCACTTTTTACTATGCGCACCCAACCAGAGTGACGGGAGGAGCACATTTCAGAAAACGTGCTCAGCTCGTCGAGAAAATGCGATTTAAGCAATAAAATTAAAAATGCTCCTAAAACCTATACCAAACGTTGCAGGTGCTTATTTCTTCATGCGCAGTGGTCAACGCGGCACTCTCTAGCTGCCAGGAGCACTTTTTACTACGCGCACCCAACCAGAGCGACGGGAGGAGCACATTTGAGAAAACGTGCTCAGCTCGTCGAGAGAATGCGATTCAAGCAATAAAATTAAAAATGCACCTAAAACCTAAACCAAACGTTGCAGGTGCTTATTTCTTCGTGCGCAGTGGTCAACGCGGCACTCCCTAGCTGCCAGGAGCTCTTTTTACTGTGCGCACCCAACCAGAGCGACGGGAGGAGCACATTTCAGAAAACGTGCTCAGCTTGTTGAGAAAATGCGGTTTAAGCAATAAAATTAAAAATGCACCTAAAACCTAAACCAAACGTTGCAGGTGCATATTTCTTCGTACGCAGTGCTCAACGCGGCACTCCCTAGCTGCCAGGAGCACTTTTTACTATGCGCGCCCAACCAGAGCGACGGGAGGAGCACATTTCAGAAAACGTGCTCAGCTCGTCGAGAAAATGCGATTTAAGCAATAAAATTAAAAATGCACCTAAAACCTAAACCAGACGTTGCAGGTGCTTATTTCTTCTTGCGCAGTGGTCAACGCGGCACTCTCTAGCTGCCAGGAGCACTTTTTACTATGCGCGCCCAACCAGAGCGACGGGAGGAGCACATTTCAGAAAACGTGCTCAGCTCGTCGAGAAAATGCGATTTAAGCAATAAAATTAAAAATGCAGCTAAAACCTAAACCAAACGTTGCAGGTGCTTATTTCTTCGTGCGCAGTGGTCAACGCGGAACTCCCTAGCTGCCAGGAGCACTTTTTACTGTGCGCACCCAACCAGAGCGACGGGAGGAGCACATTTCAGAAAACGTGCTCAGCTCGTCGAGAAAATGCGATTTAAGCAATAAAATTAAAAATGCACCCAAAACCTAAACCAAACGTTGCAGGTGCTTATTTCTTTGTGCGCAGTGGTCAACGCGGCACTCTCTAGCTGCCAAGAGCACTTTTTACTATGCGCACCCAACCAGAGTGACGGGAGGAGCACATTTAAGAAAACGTGCTCAGCTCGTCGAGAAAATGCGATTTAAGCAATAAGATTAAAAATGCACCTAAAACCTAAACCAAACGTTGCAGGTGCTTATTTCTTCTTGCGCAGTGGTCAACGCGGCACTCTCTAGCTGCCAAGAGCACTTTTTACTATGCGCACCCAACCAGAGTGACGGGAGGAGCACATTTCAGAAAACGTGCTCAGCTCGTCGAGAAAATGCGATTTAAGCAATAAAATTAAAAATGCACCTAAAACCTAAACCAAACGTTGCAGGTGCTTATTTCTTCATGCGCAGTGGTCAACGCGGCACTCCCGAGCTGCCAAGAGCACTTTTTACTGTGCGCATCCAACCAGAGCGACGGGAGGAGCACATTTCAGAAAACGTGCTCAGCTCGTCGAGAGAATGCGATTTAAGCAATAAGATTAAAAATGCACCTAAAACCTAAACCAATCGTTGCAGGTGCTTATTTCTTCATGCGCAGTGCTCAACGCGGCACTCTCTAGCTGCCAGGAGCACTTTTTATTGTGCGCACCCAACCAGAGTGACGGGAGGAGCACATTTCAGAAAACGTGCTCAGCTCGTCGAGAAAATGCGATTTAAGCAATAAAATTAAAAATGCACCCAAAACCTAAACCAAACGTTGCAGGTGCTTATTTCTTTGTGCGCAGTTGTCAACGCGGCACTCTCTAGCTGCCAAGAGCACTTTTTACTATGCGCACCCAACCAGAGTGACGGGAGGAGCACATTTCAGAAAACGTGCTCAGCTCGTCGAGAAAATGCGATTTAAGCAATAAAATTAAAAATGCTCCTAAAACCTAAACCAAACGTTGCAGGTGCTTATTTCTTAATGCGCAGTGGTCAACGCGGCACTCCCTAGCTGCCAGGAGCTCTTTTTACTGTGCGCACCCAACCAGAGCGACGGGAGGAGCACATTTCAGAAAACGTGCTCAGCTCGTCGAGAAAATGCGATTTAAAAAATAAAATTAAAAATGCACCTAAAACCTAAACCAAACGTTGCAGGTGCTTATTTCTTCGTGCACAGTGGTCAACGCTGCACTCTCTAGCTGCCAGGAGCACTTTTTACTGTGCGCACCCAACCAGAGTGACGGGAGGAGCACATTTCAGAAAACGTGCTCAGCTCGTCGAGAGAACGCGATTTAAGCAATAAAATTAAAAATGCACCTAAAACCTAAACCAAACGTTGCAGGTGCTTATTTCTTCGTGCGCAGTGGTCAACGCGGCACTCCCTAGCTGCCAGGAGCTCTTTTTACTGTGCGCACCCAACCAGAGCGACGGGAGGAGCACGTTTCAGAAAACGTGCTCAGCTTGTCGAGAAAATGCGATTTAAGCAATAAAATTAAAAATGCACCTAAAACCTAAACCAAACGTTGCAGGTGCTTATTTCTTGGTGCGCAGTGCTCAACGCGGCACTCCCTAGCTGCCAGGAGCACTTTTTACTATGCGCGCCCAACCAGAGCGACGGGAGGAGCACATTTCAGAAAACGTGCTCAGCTCGTCGAGAAAATGCGATTTAAGCAATAAAATTAAAAATGCACCTAAAAGCTAAACCAAACGTTGCAGGTGCTTATTTCTTCATGCGCAGTGGTCAACGCGGCACTCCCGAGCTGCCAAGAGCACTTTTTACTGTGCGCACCCAACCAGAGCGACGGGAGGAGCACATTTCAGAAAACGTGCTCAGCTCGTCGAGAAAATGCGATTTAAGCAATAAAATTAAAAATGCACCTAAAACCTAAACCAAACGTTGCAGGTGCTTATTTCTTCATGCGCAGTGGTCAACGCGGCACTCCCGAGCTGCCAAGAGCACTTTTTACTGTGCGCACCCAACCAGAGCGACGGGAGGAGCACATTTCAGAAAACGTGCTCAGCTCGTCGAGAGAATGCGATTTAAGCAATAAAATTAAAAATGCACTTAAAACCTAAACCAAACGTTGCAGGTGCTTATTTCTTCGTGCGCAGTGGTCAACGCGGCACTCCCTAGCTGCCAGGAGCTCTTTTTACTGTGCGCACCCAACCAGAGCGACGGGAGGAGCACATTTCAGAAAACGTGCTAAGCTTGTCGAGAAAACGCGATTTAAGCAATAAAATTAAAAATGCACCTAAAACCTAAACCAAACGTTGCAGGTTCTTATTTCTTCTTGCGCAGTGGTCAACGCGGCACTCTCTAGCTGCCAGGAGCACTTTTTACTATGCCCGCCCAACCAGAGCGACGGGAGGAGCACATTTCAGAAAACGTGCTCAGCTCGTCGAGAAAATGCGATTTAAGCAATAAAATTAAAAATGCACCTAAAACCTAAACCAAACGTTGCAGGTGCTTATTTCTTCATGCGCAGTGGTCAACGCGGCACTCCCGAGCTGCCAAGAGCACTTTTTACTGTGCGCACCCAACCAGAGCGACGGGAGGAGCACATTTCAGAAAACGTGCTCAGCTAGTCGAGAGAATGCGATTTAAGCAATAAAATTTAAAATGCACCTAAAACCTAAACCAAACGTTGCAGGTGCTTATTTCTTCGTGCGCAGTGGTCAACGCGGAACTCCCTAGCTGCCAGGAGCTCTTTTTACTGTGCGCACCCAACCAGAGCGACGGGAGGAGCACATTTCAGAAAACGTGCTCAGCTCGTCGAGAAAATGCGATTTAAGCAATAAAATTAAAAATGCAGCTAAAACCTAAATCAAACGTTGCAGGTGCTTATTTCTTCGTGTGCAGTGCTCAACGCGGCACTCCCTAGCTGCCAGGAGCACTTTTTACTGTGCGCACCCAACCAGAGTGACGGGAGGAGCACATTTCAGAAAACGTGCTCAGCTCGTCGAGAAAATGCGATTTAAGCAATAAAATTAAAAATGCACCCAAAACCTAAACCAAACGTTGCAGGTGCTTATTTCTTTGTGCGCAGTGGTCAACGCGGCACTCTCTAGCTGCCAAGAGCACTTTTTACTATGCGCACCCAACCAGAGTGACGGGAGGAGCACATTTCAGAAAACGTGCTCAGCTCGTCGAGAAAATGCGATTTAAGCAATAAAATTAAAAATGCTCCTAAAACCTATACCAAACGTTGCAGGTGCTTATTTCTTCATGCGCAGTGGTCAACGCGGCACTCTCTAGCTGCCAGGAGCACTTTTTACTACGCGCACCCAACCAGAGCGACGGGAGGAGCACATTTGAGAAAACGTGCTCAGCTCGTCGAGAGAATGCGATTCAAGCAATAAAATTAAAAATGCACCTAAAACCTAAACCAAACGTTGCAGGTGCTTATTTCTTCGTGCGCAGTGGTCAACGCGGCACTCCCTAGCTGCCAGGAGCTCTTTTTACTGTGCGCACCCAACCAGAGCGACGGGAGGAGCACATTTCAGAAAACGTGCTCAGCTTGTTGAGAAAATGCGGTTTAAGCAATAAAATTAAAAATGCACCTAAAACCTAAACCAAACGTTGCAGGTGCATATTTCTTCGTACGCAGTGCTCAACGCGGCACTCCCTAGCTGCCAGGAGCACTTTTTACTATGCGCGCCCAACCAGAGCGACGGGAGGAGCACATTTCAGAAAACGTGCTCAGCTCGTCGAGAAAATGCGATTTAAGCAATAAAATTAAAAATGCACCTAAAACCTAAACCAGACGTTGCAGGTGCTTATTTCTTCTTGCGCAGTGGTCAACGCGGCACTCTCTAGCTGCCAGGAGCACTTTTTACTATGCGCGCCCAACCAGAGCGACGGGAGGAGCACATTTCAGAAAACGTGCTCAGCTCGTCGAGAAAATGCGATTTAAGCAATAAAATTAAAAATGCACCTAAAACCTAAACCAAACGTTGCAGGTGCTTATTTCTTCATGCGCAGTGGTCAACGCGGCACTCCCGAGCTGCCAAGAGCACTTTTTACTGTGCGCACCCAACCAGAGCGACGGGAGGAGCACATTTCAGAAAACGTGCTCAGCTCGTCGAGAAAATGCGATTTAAGCAATAAAATTAAAAATGCACCTAAAACCTAAACCAAACGTTGCAGGTGCTTATTTCTTCATGCGCAGTGGTCAACGCGGCACTCTCTAGCTGCCAAGAGCACTTTTTACTGTGCGCACCCAACCAGAGTGACGGGAGGAGCACATTTCAGAAAACGTGCTCAGCTCGTCGAGAAAATGCGATTTAAGCAATAAGATTAAAAATGCACCTAAAACCTAAACCAAACGTTGCAGGTGCTTATTTCTTCATGCGCAGTGGTCAACGCGGCACTCTCTAGCTGCCAGGAGCACTTTTTACTACGCGCACCCAACCAGAGCGACGGGAGGAGCACATTTCAGAAAACGTGCTCAGCTCGTCGAGAGAATGCGATTTAAGCAATAAAATTAAAAATGCACCTAAAACCTAAACCAAACGTTGCAGGTGCTTATTTCTTCGTGCGCAGTGGTCAACGCGGCACTCCCTAGCTGCCAGGAGCTCTTTTTACTGTGCGCACCCAACCAGAGCGACGGGAGGAGCACATTTCAGAAAACGTGCTCAGCTTGTCGAGAAAATGCGATTTAAGCAATAAAATTAAAAATGCACCTAAAACCTAAACCAAACGTTGCAGGTTCTTATTTCTTCTTGCGCAGTGGTCAACGCGGCACTCTCTAGCTGCCAGGAGCACTTTTTACTATGCGCGCCCAACCAGAGCGACGGGAGGAGCACATTTCAGAAAACGTGCTCAGCTCGTCGAGAAAATGCGATTTAAGCAATAAAATTAAAAATGCACCTAAAACCTAAACCAAACGTTGCAGGTGCTTATTTCTTCATGCGCAGTGGTCAACGCGGCACTCCCGAGCTGCCAAGAGCACTTTTTACTGTGCGAACCCAACCAGAGCGACGGGAGGAGCACATTTCAGAAAACGTGCTCAGCTCGTCGAGAGAATGCGATTTAAGCAATAAAATTAAAAATGCACCTAAAACCTAAACCAAACGTTGCAGGTGCTTATTTCTTCGTGCGCAGTGGTCAACGCGGAACTCCCTAGCTGCCAGGAGCTCTTTTTACTGTGCGCACCCAACCAGAGCGACGGGAGGAGCACATTTCAGAAAACGTGCTCAGCTCGTCGAGAAAATGCGATTTAAGCAATAAAATTAAAAATGCAGCTAAAACCTAAACCAAACGTTGCAGGTGCTTATTTCTTCGTGCGCAGTGGTCAACGCGGAACTCCCTAGCTGCCAGGAGCACTTTTTACTGTGCGCACCCAACCAGAGCGACGGGAGGAGCACATTTCAGAAAACGTGCTCAGCTCGTCGAGAAAATGCGATTTAAGCAATAAAATTAAAAATGCACCCAAAACCTAAACCAAACGTTGCAGGTGCTTATTTCTTTGTGCGCAGTGGTCAACGCGGCACTCTCTAGCTGCCAAGAGCACTTTTTACTATGCGCACCCAACCAGAGTGACGGGAGGAGCACATTTAAGAAAACGTGCTCAGCTCGTCGAGAAAATGCGATTTAAGCAATAAGATTAAAAATGCACCTAAAACCTAAACCAAACGTTGCAGGTGCTTATTTCTTCTTGCGCAGTGGTCAACGCGGCACTCTCTAGCTGCCAAGAGCACTTTTTACTATGCGCACCCAACCAGAGTGACGGGAGGAGCACATTTCAGAAAACGTGCTCAGCTCGTCGAGAAAATGCGATTTAAGCAATAAAATTAAAAATGCACCTAAAACCTAAACCAAACGTTGCAGGTGCTTATTTCTTCATGCGCAGTGGTCAACGCGGCACTCCCGAGCTGCCAAGAGCACTTTTTACTGTGCGCATCCAACCAGAGCGACGGGAGGAGCACATTTCAGAAAACGTGCTCAGCTCGTCGAGAGAATGCGATTTAAGCAATAAAATTAAAAATGCACCTAAAACCTAAACCAAACGTTGCAGGTGCTTATTTCTTCATGCGCAGTGGTCAACGCGGCACTCTCTAGCTGCCAGGAGCTCTTTTTACTGTGCGCACCCAACCAGAGCGACGGGAGGAGCACATTTCAGAAAACGTGCTCAGCTCGTCGAGAAAATGCGATTTAAGCAATAAGATTAAAAATGCACCTAAAACCTAAACCAAACGTTGCAGGTGCTTATTTCTTCATGCGCAGTGCTCAACGCGGCACTCTCTAGCTGCCAGGAGCACTTTTTACTGTGCGCACCCAACCAGAGTGACGGGAGGAGCACATTTCAGAAAACGTGCTCAGCTCGTCGAGAAAATGCGATTTAAGCAATAAAATTAAAAATGCACCCAAAACCTAAACCAAACGTTGCAGGTGCTTATTTCTTTGTGCGCAGTTGTCAACGCGGCACTCTCTAGCTGCCAAGAGCACTTTTTACTATGCGCACCCAACCAGAGTGACGGGAGGAGCACATTTCAGAAAACGTGCTCAGCTCGTCGAGAAAATGCGATTTAAGCAATAAAATTAAAAATGCTCCTAAAACCTAAACCAAACGTTGCAGGTGCTTATTTCTTAATGCGCAGTGGTCAACGCGGCACTCTCTAGCTGCCAGGAGCACTTTTTACTACGCGCACCCAACCAGAGCGACGGGAGGAGCACATTTCAGAAAACGTGCTCAGCTCGTCGAGAGAATGCGATTTAAGCAATAAAATTAAAAATGCACCTAAAACCTAAACCAAACGTTGCAGGTGCTTATTTCTTCGTGCGCAGTGGTCAACGCGGCACTCCCTAGCTGCCAGGAGCTCTTTTTACTGTGCGCACCCAACCAGAGCGACGGGAGGAGCACATTTCAGAAAACGTGCTCAGCTTGTCGAGAAAATGCGGTTTAAGCAATAAAATTAAAAATGCACCTAAAACCTAAACCAAACGTTGCAGGTGCATATTTCTTCGTACGCAGTGCTCAACGCGGCACTCCCTAGCTGCCAGGAGCACTTTTTACTATGCGCGCCCAACCAGAGCGACGGGAGGAGCACATTTCAGAAAACGTGCTCAGCTCGTCGAGAAAATGCGATTTAAGCAATAAAATTAAAAATGCACCTAAAACCTAAACCAGACGTTGCAGGTGCTTATTTCTTCTTGCGCAGTGGTCAACGCGGCACTCTCTAGCTGCCAGGAGCACTTTTTACTATGCGCGCCCAACCAGAGCGACGGGAGGAGCACATTTCAGAAAACGTGTTCAGCTCGTCGAGAAAATGCGATTTAAGCAATAAAATTAAAAATGCACCTAAAACCTAAACCAAACGTTGCAGGTGGTTATTTCTTCATGCGCAGTGGTCAACGCGGCACTCCCGAGCTGCCAAGAGCACTTTTTACTGTGCGCACCCAACCAGAGCGACGGGAGGAGCACATTTCAGAAAACGTGCTCAGCTCGTCGAGAGAATGCGATTCAAGCAATAAAATTAAAAATGCACCTAAAACCTAAACCAAACGTTGCAGGTGCTTATTTCTTCGTGCGCAGTGGTCAACGCGGAACTCCCTAGCTGCCAGGAGCTCTTTTTACTGTGCGCACCCAACCAGAGCGACGGGAGGAGCACATTTCAGAAAACGTGCTCAGCTCGTCGAGAAAATGCGATTTAAGCAATAAAATTAAAAATGCACCTAAAACCTAAACCAAACGTTGCAGGTGCTTATTTCTTCATGCGCAGTGGTCAACGCGGCACTCTCTAGCTGCCAGGAGCACTTTTTACTACGCGCACCCAACCAGAGCGACGGGAGGAGCACATTTCAGAAAACGTGCTCAGCTCGTCGAGAGAATGCGATTTAAGCAATAAAATAAAAAATGCACCTAAAACCTAAACCAAACGTTGCAGGTGCTTATTTCTTCGTGCGCAGTGGTCAACGCGGCACTCCCTAGCTGCCAGGAGCTCTTTTTACTGTGTGCACCCAACCAGAGCGACGGGAGGAGCACATTTCAGAAAACGTGCTCAGCTCGTGGAGAGAATGCGATTTAAGCAATAAAATAAAAAATGCACCTAAAACCTAAACCAAACGTTGCAGGTGCTTATTTCTTCGTGCGCAGTGCTCAACGCGGCACTCCCTAGCTGCCAGGAGCTCTTTTTACTGTGCCCACCCAACCAGAGCGACGGGAGGAGCCCATTTCAGAAAACGTGCTCAGCTCGTCGAGAAAATGCGATTTAAGCAATAAAATTAAAAATGCACCTAAAACCTAAACCAAACGTTGCAGGTGCTTATTTCTTCGTGCGCAGTGCTCAACGCGGCACTCCCTAGCTGCCAGGACCACTTTTTACTGTGCGCACCAACCAGAGTGACGGGAGGAGCACATTTCAGAAAACGTGCTCAGCTCGTCGAGAAAATGCGATTTAAGCAATAAAATTAAAAATGCACCTAAAACCTAAACCAAACGTTGCAGGTGCTTATTTCTTCATGCGCAGTGGTCAACGCGGCACTCTCTAGCTGCCAGGAGCACTTTTTACTATGCGCGCACAACCAGAGCGACGGGAGGAGCACATTTCAGAAAACGTGCTCAGCTCGTCGAGAAAATGCGATTTAAGCAATAAAATTTAAAATGCACCTAAAACCTAAACCAAACGTTGCAGGTGCTTATTTCTTTGTGCGCAGTGGTCAACGCGGCACTTTTTAGCTGCCAAGAGCACTTTTTACTATGCGCACCCAACCAGAGCGACGGGGGGAGCACATTTCAGAAAACGTGCTCAGCTTGTCGAGAAAATGCGATTTAAGCAATAAAATTAAAAATGCACCTAAAACCTAAACCAAACGTTGCAGGTGGTTATTTCTTCATGCGCAGTGGTCAACGCGACACTCTCTAGCTGCCAAGAGCACTTTTTACTGTGCGCACCCAACCAGAGTGACGGGAGGAGCACATTTCAGAAAACGTGCTCAGCTCGTCGAGAAAATGCGATTTAAGCAATAAAATTAAAAATGCACCTAAAACCTAAACCAAACGTTGCAGGTGCTTATTTCTTCATGCGCAGTGGTCAACGCGGCACTCTCTAGCTTCCAGGAGCACTTTATACTAAGCGCGCACAACCAGAGCGACGGGAGGAGCACATTTCAGAAAACGTGCCCAGCTCGTCGAGAAAATGCGATTTAAGCAATAAAATTAAAAATGCACCTAAAACCTAAACCAAATGTTGCAGGTGCTTATTTCTTCATGCGCAGTGGTCAACGCGGCACTCTCTAGCTGCCAGGAGCACTTTTTACTACGCACACCCAACCAGAGCGACGGGAGGAGCGCATTTCAGAAAACGTGCTCAGCTCGTCGAGAGAATGCGATTGAAGCAATAAAATTAAAAATGCACCTAAAACCTAAACCAAACGTTGCAGGTGGTTTTTTCTTCGTGCGCAGTGGTCAACGCGGCACTCCCTAGCTGCCAGGAGCTCTTTTTACTGTGCGCACCCAACCAGAGTGACGGGAGGAGCACATTTCAGAAAACGTGCTCAGCTCGTCGAGAAAATGCGATTTAAGCAATAAAATTAAAATTGCACCTAAAACCTAAACCAAACGTTGCAGGTGCTTATTTCTTCATGCGCAGTGGTCAACGCGGCACTCTCTAGCTGCCAAGAGCACTTTTTACTATGCGCACCCAACCAGAGCGACGGGAGGAGCGCATTTCAGAAAACGTGCTCAGCTCGTCGAGAGAATGCGATTTAAGCAATAAAATTAAAAATGCACCTAAAACCTAAACCAAACGTTGCAGGTGCTTTTTTCTTCGTGCGCAGTGGTCAACGCGGCACTCCCTAGCTGCCAGGAGCTCTTTTTACTGTGCGCACCCAACCAGAGTGACGGGAGGAGCACATTTCAGATAACGTGCTCAGCTCGTCGAGAAAATGCGATTTAAGCAATCAAATTAAAAATGCACCTAAAACCTAAACCAAACGTTGCAGGTGCTTATTTGTTCATGCGCAGTGGTCAACGCGGCACTCTCTAGCTGCCAGGAGCACTATTTACTACGCGCACCCAACCAGAGCGACGGGAGGAGCGCATTTCAGAAAACGTGCTCAGCTCGTCGAGAGAATGCGATTTAAGCAATAAAATTAAAAATGCACCTAAAACCTAAACCAAACGTTGCAGGTGCTTTTTTCTTCGTGCGCAGTGGTCAACGCGGCACTCTCTAGCTGCCAAGAGCACTTTTTACTATGCGCGCCCAACCAGAGCGACGGGAGGAGCACATTTCAGAAAACATGCTCAGCTCGTCGAGAAAATGCGATTTAAGCAATAAAATTAAAAATGCACCTAAAACCTAAAGCAAACGTTGCAGGTGCTTATTTCTTCGTGCGCAGTGGTCAACGCGGCACTCCCTAGCTGCCAGGAGCTCTTTTTACTGTGCGCACCCAACCAGAGCGACAGGAGGAGCACATTTCAGAAAACGTGCTCAGCTCGTCGAGAAAATGCGATTTACGCAATAAAGTTAAAAATGCACCTAAAACCTAAACCAAACGTTGCAGGTGCTTATTTATTCATGCGCAGTGGTCAACGCGGCACTCCCTAGCTGCCAGGAGGACTTTTTTCTGTGCGCACCCAACTAGAGTGACGGAATGAGAACATTTCAGAAAACGTACTCAGCTCGTCGAGAAAATGCGATTTAAGCAATAAAATTAAAAATGCACCTAAAACCTAAACCAAACGTTGCAGGTGCTTATTTCTTCATGCGCAGTGGTCAACGCGGCACTCTCTAGCTGCCAGAAGCACTTTTTACTGTGCGCACAACCAGAGCGACGGGAGGAGCACATTTCAGAAAACGTGCTCAGCTCGTCGAGAAAATGCGATTTAAGCAATAAAATTAAAAATGCACGTAAAACCTAAACAAAACGTTCCAGGTGCTTATTTCTTCATTTGCAGTGGTCAACGCGGCACTCTCTAGCTGCCAGGAGGACTTTTTACTATGCGCGCCCAACCAGAGCGACGGGAGGAGCACATTTCAGAAAACGTGCTCAGCTCGTCGAGAGAATGCGATTTAAGCAATAAAATAAAAAATGCACCTAAAACCTAAACCAAACGTTGCAGGTGCTTATTTCTTCGTGCGCAGTGGTCAACGCGGAACTCCCTAGCTGCCAGGAGCTCTTTTTACTGTGCGCACCCAACCAGAGCGACGGGAGGAGCACATTTCAGAAAACGTGCTCAGCTCGTCGAGAAAATGCGATTTAAGCAATAAAATTAAAAATGCAGCTAAAACCTAAACCAAACGTTGCAGGTGCTTATTTCTTCGTGTGCAGTGCTCAACGCGGCACTCCCTAGCTGCCAGGAGCACTTTTTACTGTGCGCACCCAACCAGAGTGACGGGAGGAGCACATTTCAGAAAACGTGCTAAGCTTGTCGAGAAAACGCGATTTAAGCAATAAAATTAAAAATGCACCTAAAACCTAAACCAAACGTTGCAGGTGCTTATTTCTTCATGCGCAGTGGTCAACGCGGCACTCTCTAGCTGCCAGGAGCACTTTTTACTACGCGCACCCAACCACAGCGACGGGAGGAGCACACTTCAGAAAACGTGCTCAGCTCGTCGAGAAAATGCGATTTAAGCAATAAGATTAAAAATGCACCTAAAATCTAAACCAAACGTTGCAGGTGCTTATTTCTTCATGCGCAGTGGTCGACGCGGCACTCTCTAGCTGCCAGGAGCACTTTTTACTACGCGCACCCAACCAGAGCGACGGGAGGAGCACATTTCAGAAAACGTGCTCAGCTCGTCGAGAGAATGCGATTCAAGCAATAAAATTAAAAATGCACCTAAAACCTAAACCAAACGTTGCAGGTGCTTATTTCTTCGTGCGCAGTGGTCAACGCGGAACTCCCTAGCTGCCAGGAGCTCTTTTTACTGTGCGCACCCAACCAGAGCGACGGGAGGAGCACATTTCAGAAAACGTGCTCAGCTCGTCGAGAAAATGCGATTTAAGCAATAAAATTAAAAATGCACCTAAAACCTAAACCAAACGTTGCAGGTGCTTATTTCTTCATGCGCAGTGGTCAACGCGGCACTCTCTAGCTGCCAGGAGCACTTTTTACTACGCGCACCCAACCAGAGCGACGGGAGGAGCACATTTCAGAAAACGTGCTCAGCTCGTCGAGAGAATGCGATTTAAGCAATAAAATAAAAAATGCACCTAAAACCTAAACCAAACGTTGCAGGTGCTTATTTCTTCGTGCGCAGTGGTCAACGCGGCACTCCCTAGCTGCCAGGAGCTCTTTTTACTGTGTGCACCCAACCAGAGCGACGGGAGGAGCACATTTCAGAAAACGTGCTCAGCTCGTGGAGAGAATGCGATTTAAGCAATAAAATAAAAAATGCACCTAAAACCTAAACCAAACGTTGCAGGTGCTTATTTCTTCGTGCGCAGTGCTCAACGCGGCACTCCCTAGCTGCCAGGAGCTCTTTTTACTGTGCCCACCCAACCAGAGCGACGGGAGGAGCCCATTTCAGAAAACGTGCTCAGCTCGTCGAGAAAATGCGATTTAAGCAATAAAATTAAAAATGCACCTAAAACCTAAACCAAACGTTGCAGGTGCTTATTTCTTCGTGCGCAGTGCTCAACGCGGCACTCCCTAGCTGCCAGGACCACTTTTTACTGTGCGCACCAACCAGAGTGACGGGAGGAGCACATTTCAGAAAACGTGCTCAGCTCGTCGAGAAAATGCGATTTAAGCAATAAAATTAAAAATGCACCTAAAACCTAAACCAAACGTTGCAGGTGCTTATTTCTTCATGCGCAGTGGTCAACGCGGCACTCTCTAGCTGCCAGGAGCACTTTTTACTATGCGCGCACAACCAGAGCGACGGGAGGAGCACATTTCAGAAAACGTGCTCAGCTCGTCGAGAAAATGCGATTTAAGCAATAAAATTTAAAATGCACCTAAAACCTAAACCAAACGTTGCAGGTGCTTATTTCTTTGTGCGCAGTGGTCAACGCGGCACTTTTTAGCTGCCAAGAGCACTTTTTACTATGCGCACCCAACCAGAGCGACGGGGGGAGCACATTTCAGAAAACGTGCTCAGCTTGTCGAGAAAATGCGATTTAAGCAATAAAATTAAAAATGCACCTAAAACCTAAACCAAACGTTGCAGGTGGTTATTTCTTCATGCGCAGTGGTCAACGCGACACTCTCTAGCTGCCAAGAGCACTTTTTACTGTGCGCACCCAACCAGAGTGACGGGAGGAGCACATTTCAGAAAACGTGCTCAGCTCGTCGAGAAAATGCGATTTAAGCAATAAAATTAAAAATGCACCTAAAACCTAAACCAAACGTTGCAGGTGCTTATTTCTTCATGCGCAGTGGTCAACGCGGCACTCTCTAGCTTCCAGGAGCACTTTATACTAAGCGCGCACAACCAGAGCGACGGGAGGAGCACATTTCAGAAAACGTGCCCAGCTCGTCGAGAAAATGCGATTTAAGCAATAAAATTAAAAATGCACCTAAAACCTAAACCAAATGTTGCAGGTGCTTATTTCTTCATGCGCAGTGGTCAACGCGGCACTCTCTAGCTGCCAGGAGCACTTTTTACTACGCACACCCAACCAGAGCGACGGGAGGAGCGCATTTCAGAAAACGTGCTCAGCTCGTCGAGAGAATGCGATTGAAGCAATAAAATTAAAAATGCACCTAAAACCTAAACCAAACGTTGCAGGTGGTTTTTTCTTCGTGCGCAGTGGTCAACGCGGCACTCCCTAGCTGCCAGGAGCTCTTTTTACTGTGCGCACCCAACCAGAGTGACGGGAGGAGCACATTTCAGAAAACGTGCTCAGCTCGTCGAGAAAATGCGATTTAAGCAATAAAATTAAAATTGCACCTAAAACCTAAACCAAACGTTGCAGGTGCTTATTTCTTCATGCGCAGTGGTCAACGCGGCACTCTCTAGCTGCCAAGAGCACTTTTTACTATGCGCACCCAACCAGAGCGACGGGAGGAGCGCATTTCAGAAAACGTGCTCAGCTCGTCGAGAGAATGCGATTTAAGCAATAAAATTAAAAATGCACCTAAAACCTAAACCAAACGTTGCAGGTGCTTTTTTCTTCGTGCGCAGTGGTCAACGCGGCACTCCCTAGCTGCCAGGAGCTCTTTTTACTGTGCGCACCCAACCAGAGTGACGGGAGGAGCACATTTCAGATAACGTGCTCAGCTCGTCGAGAAAATGCGATTTAAGCAATCAAATTAAAAATGCACCTAAAACCTAAACCAAACGTTGCAGGTGCTTATTTGTTCATGCGCAGTGGTCAACGCGGCACTCTCTAGCTGCCAGGAGCACTATTTACTACGCGCACCCAACCAGAGCGACGGGAGGAGCGCATTTCAGAAAACGTGCTCAGCTCGTCGAGAGAATGCGATTTAAGCAATAAAATTAAAAATGCACCTAAAACCTAAACCAAACGTTGCAGGTGCTTTTTTCTTCGTGCGCAGTGGTCAACGCGGCACTCTCTAGCTGCCAAGAGCACTTTTTACTATGCGCGCCCAACCAGAGCGACGGGAGGAGCACATTTCAGAAAACATGCTCAGCTCGTCGAGAAAATGCGATTTAAGCAATAAAATTAAAAATGCACCTAAAACCTAAAGCAAACGTTGCAGGTGCTTATTTCTTCGTGCGCAGTGGTCAACGCGGCACTCCCTAGCTGCCAGGAGCTCTTTTTACTGTGCGCACCCAACCAGAGCGACAGGAGGAGCACATTTCAGAAAACGTGCTCAGCTCGTCGAGAAAATGCGATTTACGCAATAAAGTTAAAAATGCACCTAAAACCTAAACCAAACGTTGCAGGTGCTTATTTATTCATGCGCAGTGGTCAACGCGGCACTCCCTAGCTGCCAGGAGGACTTTTTTCTGTGCGCACCCAACTAGAGTGACGGAATGAGAACATTTCAGAAAACGTACTCAGCTCGTCGAGAAAATGCGATTTAAGCAATAAAATTAAAAATGCACCTAAAACCTAAACCAAACGTTGCAGGTGCTTATTTCTTCATGCGCAGTGGTCAACGCGGCACTCTCTAGCTGCCAGAAGCACTTTTTACTGTGCGCACAACCAGAGCGACGGGAGGAGCACATTTCAGAAAACGTGCTCAGCTCGTCGAGAAAATGCGATTTAAGCAATAAAATTAAAAATGCACGTAAAACCTAAACAAAACGTTCCAGGTGCTTATTTCTTCATTTGCAGTGGTCAACGCGGCACTCTCTAGCTGCCAGGAGGACTTTTTACTATGCGCGCCCAACCAGAGCGACGGGAGGAGCACATTTCAGAAAACGTGCTCAGCTCGTCGAGAGAATGCGATTTAAGCAATAAAATAAAAAATGCACCTAAAACCTAAACCAAACGTTGCAGGTGCTTATTTCTTCGTGCGCAGTGGTCAACGCGGAACTCCCTAGCTGCCAGGAGCTCTTTTTACTGTGCGCACCCAACCAGAGCGACGGGAGGAGCACATTTCAGAAAACGTGCTCAGCTCGTCGAGAAAATGCGATTTAAGCAATAAAATTAAAAATGCAGCTAAAACCTAAACCAAACGTTGCAGGTGCTTATTTCTTCGTGTGCAGTGCTCAACGCGGCACTCCCTAGCTGCCAGGAGCACTTTTTACTGTGCGCACCCAACCAGAGTGACGGGAGGAGCACATTTCAGAAAACGTGCTAAGCTTGTCGAGAAAACGCGATTTAAGCAATAAAATTAAAAATGCACCTAAAACCTAAACCAAACGTTGCAGGTGCTTATTTCTTCATGCGCAGTGGTCAACGCGGCACTCTCTAGCTGCCAGGAGCACTTTTTACTACGCGCACCCAACCACAGCGACGGGAGGAGCACACTTCAGAAAACGTGCTCAGCTCGTCGAGAAAATGCGATTTAAGCAATAAGATTAAAAATGCACCTAAAATCTAAACCAAACGTTGCAGGTGCTTATTTCTTCATGCGCAGTGGTCGACGCGGCACTCTCTAGCTGCCAGGAGCACTTTTTACTACGCGCACCCAACCAGAGCGACGGGAGGAGCACATTTCAGAAAACGTGCTCAGCTCGTCGAGAGAATGCGATTTAAGCAATAAAATAAAAAATGCACCTAAAACCTAAACCAAACGTTGCAGGTGCTTATTTCTTCGTGCGCAGTGGTCAACGCGGCACTCCCTAGCTGCCAGGAGCTCTTTTTACTGTGCGCACCCAACCAGAACGACGGGAGGAGCACATTTCAGAAAACGTGCTCAGCTCGTCGAGAAAATGCGATTTAAGCAATAAAATTAAAAATGCACCTAAAACCTAAACCAAACGTTGCAGGTGCTTATTTCTTCATGCGCAGTGGTCAACGCGGCACTCTCTAGCTGCCAGGAGCACTTTTTACTATGCGCGCCCAACCAGAGCGACGGGAGGAGCACATTTCAGAAAACGTGCTCAGCTCGTCGAGAAAATGCGATTTAAGCAATAAAATTAAAAATGCACCTAAAACCTAAACCAAACGTTGCAGGTGCTTATTTCTTCATGCGCAGTGGTCAACGCGGCACTCCCGAGCTGCCAAGAACACTTTTTACTGTGCACACCCAACCAGAGCGACGGGAGGAGCACATTTCAGAAAACGTGCTCAGCTCGTCGAGAGAATGCCATTTAAGCAATAAAATTAAAAATGCACCTAAAACCTAAACCAAACGTTGCAGGTGCTTATTTCTTCGTGCGCAGTGGTCAACGCGGAACTCCCTAGCTGCCAGGAGCTCTTTTTACTGTGCGCACCCAACCAGAGCGACGGGAGGAGCCCATTTCAGAAAACGTGCTCAGCTCGTCGAGAAAATGCGATTTAAGCAATAAAATTAAAAATACACCTAAAACCTAAACCAAACGTTGCAGGTGCTTATTTCTTCGTGCGCAGTGCTCAACGCGGCACTCCCTAGCTGCCAGGAGCACTTTTTACTGTGCGCACCCAACCAGAGTGACGGGAGGAGCACATTTCAGAAAACGTGCTCAGCTCGTCGAGAAAACGCGATTTAAGCAATAAGATTAAAAATGCACCTAAAACCTAAATCAAACGTTGCAGGTGCTTATTTCTTCATGCGCAGTGGTCAACGCGGCACTCTCTAGCTGCAAAGAGCACTTTTTACTGTGCGCACCCAACCAGAGTGACGGGAGGAGCACATTTCAGAAAACGTGCTCAGCTCGTCGAGAAAATGCGATTTAAGCAATAAGAGTAAAAATGCACCTAAAACCTAAACCAAACGTTGCAGGTGCTTATTTCTTCATGCGCAGTGGTCAACGCGGCACTCTCTAGCTGCCAGGAGCACTTTTTACTACGCGCACCCAACCAGAGCGACGGGAGGAGCACATTTCAGAAAACGTGCTCAGCTCGTCGAGAGAATGCGATTTAAGCAATAAAATAAAAAATGCACCTAAAACCTAAACCAAACGTTGCAGGTGCTTATTTCTTCGTGCGCAGTGGTCAACGCGGAACTCCCTAGCTGCCAGGAGCTCTTTTTACTGTGCGCACCCAACCAGAGCGACGGGAGGAGCCCATTTCAGAAAACGTGCTCAGCTCGTCGAGAAAATGCGATTCAAGCAATAAAATTAAAAATGCACCTAAAACCTAAACCAAACGTTGCAGGTGCTTATTTCTTCGTGCGCAGTGCTCAACGCGGCACTCCCTAGCTGCCAGGAGCACTTTTTACTGTGCGCACCCAACCGGAGTGACGGGAGGAGCACATTTCAGCAAACGTGCTCAGCTCGTCGAGAAAATGCGATTTAAGCAATAAAATTAAAAATGCACCTAAAACCTAAACCAAACGTTGCAGGTGCTTATTTCTTCGTGCGCAGTGGTCAACGCGGCACTCTCTAGCTGCCAAGAGCACTTTTTACTGTGCGCACCCAACCAGAGTGACGGGAGGAGCACATTTCAGAAAACGTGCTCAGCTCGTCGAGGAAATGCGATTTAAGCAATAAGATTAAAAATGCACCTAAAACCTAAACCAAACGTTGCAGGTGCTTATTTCTTCATGCGCAGTGGTCAACGCGGCACTCTCTAGCTGCCAGGAGCACTTTTTACTACGCGCACCCAACCAGAGCGACGGGAGGAGCACATTTCAGAAAACGTGCTCAGCTCGTCGAGAGAATGCGATTTAAGCAATAAAATTAAAAATGCACCTAAAACCTAAACCAAACGTTGCAGGTGCTTATTTCTTCGTGCGCAGTGGTCAACGCGGCACTCCCTAGCTGCCAGGAGCTCTTTTTACTGTGCGCACCCAACCAGAGTGACGGGAGGAGCACATTTCAGAAAACGTGCTCAGCTCGTCGAGGAAATGCGATTTAAGCAATAAGATTAAAAATGCACCTAAAACCTAAACCAAACGTTGCAGGTGCTTATTTCTTCATGCGCAGTGGTCAACGCGGCACTCTCTAGCTGCCAGGAGCACTTTTTACTACGCGCACCCAACCAGAGCGACGGGAGGAGCACATTTCAGAAAACGTGCTCAGCTCGTCGAGACAATGCGATTTAAGCAATAAAATTAAAAATGCACCTAAAACCTAAACCAAACGTTGCAGGTGCTTATTTCTTCGTGCGCAGTGGTCAACGCGGCACTCCCGAGCTGCCAAGAGCACTTTTTACTGTGCGCACCCAACCAGAGCGACGGGAGGAGCACATTTCAGAAAACGTGCTCAGCTCGTCGAGAGAATGCGATTCAAGCAATAAAATTAAAAATGCACCTAAAACCTAAACCAAACGTTGCAGGTGCTTATTTTTTCGTGCGCAGTGGTCAACGCGGAACTCCCTAGCTGCCAGGAGCTCTTTTTACTGTGCGCACCCAACCAGAGCGAAGGGAGGAGCACATTTCAGAAAACGTGCTCAGCTCGTCGAGAAAATGCGATTTAAGCAATAAAATTAAAAATGCACCTAAAACCTAAACCAAACGTTGCAGGTGCTTATTTCTTTGTGCGCAGTGGTCAACGCGGCACTCTTTAGCTGCCATGAGCACTTTTTACTATGCGCACCCAACCAGAGTGACGGGAGGAGCACATTTCAGAAAACGTGCTCAGCTCGTCGAGAAAATGCGATTTAAGCAATAAAATTAAAAATGCACCTAAAACCTAAACCAAACGTTGCAGGTGCTTATTTCTTCGTGCGCAGTGGTCAACGCGGAACTCCCTAGCTGCCAGGAGCTCTTTTTACTGTGCGCACCCAACCAGAGTGACGGGAGGAGCACATTTCAGAAAACGTTCTCAGCTCGTCGAGAAAATGCGATTTAAGCAATAAAATTAAAAATGCACCTAAAACCTAAACCAAACGTTGCAGGTGCTTATTTCTTCGTGCGCAGTGCTCAACGCGGCACTCCCTAGCTGCCAGGAGCACTTTTTACTGTGCGCACCCAACCAGAGTGACGGGAGGAGCATATTTCAGAAAACGTGCTCAGCTCGTCGAGAAAATGCGATTTAAGCAATAAAATTAAAAATGCACCTAAAACCTAAACCAAACGTTGCAGGTGCTTATTTCTTCATGTGCAGTGGTCAACGCGGCACTCTCTAGCTGCCAGGAGCACTTTTTACTATGCGCGCACAACCAGAGCGACGGGAGGAGCACATTTTAGAAAACGTGCTCAGCTCGTCGAGAAAATGCGATTTAAGCAATAAAATTTAAAATGCACCTAAAACCTAAACCAAACGTTGCAGGTGCTTATTTCTTTGTGCGCAGTGGTCAACGCGGCACTTTTTAGCTGCCAAGAGCACTTTTTACTATGCGCACCCAACCAGAGTGACGGGAGGAGCACATTTCAGAAAACGTGCTCAGCTCGTCGAGAAAATGCGATTTAAGCAATAAAATTAAAAATGCACCTAAAACCTAAACCAAACGTTGCAGGTGGTTATTTCTTCATGCGCAGTGGTCAACGCGGCACTCTCCAGCTGCCAAGAGCACTTTTTACTGTGCGCACCCAACCAGAGTGACGGGAGGAGCACATTTCAGAAAACGTGCTCAGCTCGTCGAGAAAATGCGATTTAAGCAATAAAATTAAAAATGCACCTAAAACCTAAACCAAACGTTGCAGGTGCTTATTTCTTCATGTGCAGTGGTCAACGCGGCACTCCCTAGCTGCCAAGAGCACTTTTTACTATGCGCACCCAACCAGAGTGACGGGAGGAGCACATTTCAGAAAACGTGCTCAGCTCGTCGAGAAAACGCGATTTAAGCAATAAGATTAAAAATGCACCTAAAACCTAAATCAAACGTTGCAGGTGCTTATTTCTTCATGCGCAGTGGTCAACGCGGCACTCTATAGCTGCCAGGAGCACTTTTTACTGTGCGCACCCAACCAGAGTGGCGGCAGGAGCACATTTCAGAAAACGTGCTCAGCTCGTCGAGAAAATGCGATTTAAGCAATAAAATTAAAAATGCACCTAAAACCTAAACCAAACGTTGCAGGTGCTTATTTCTTCATGCGCAGTGGTCAACGCGGCACTCTCTCGCTGCCAAGAGCACTTTTTACTGTGCGCACCCAACCAGAGTGACGGGAGGAGCACATTTCAGAAAACGTGCTCATCTCGTCGAGAAAATGCGATTTAAGCAATAAGATTAAAAATGCACCTAAAACCTAAACCAAACGTTGCAGGTGCTTATTTCTTCATGCGCAGTGGTCAACGCGGCACTCTCTAGCTGCCAGGAGCACTTTTTACTACGCGCACCCAACCAGAGCGACGGGAGGAGCACATTTCAGAAAACGTGCTCAGCTCGTCGAGAGAATGCGATTTAAGCAATAAAATAAAAAAATGCACCTAAAACCTAAACCAAACGTTGCAGGTGCTTATTTCTTCGAGCGCAGTGGTCAACGCGGCACTCCCTAGCTGCCAGGAGCACTTTTTACTGTGCGCACCCAACCAGAGTGACGGGAGGAGCACATTTCAGAAAACGTGCTCAGCTCGTCGAGGAAATGCGATTTAAGCAATAAGATTAAAAATGCACCTAAAACCTAAACGAAACGTTGCAGGTGCTTATTTCTTCATGCGCAGTGGTCAACGCGGCACTCTCTAGCTGCCAGGAGCACTTTTTACTACGCGCACCCAACCAGAGCGACGGGAGGAGCACATTTCAGAAAACGTGCTCAGCTCGTCGAGACAATGCGATTTAAGCAATAAAATTAAAAATGCACCTAAAACCTAAACCAAACGTTGCAGGTGCTTATTTCTTCGTGCGCAGTGGTCAACGCGGCACTCCCGAGCTGCCAAGAGCACTTTTTACTGTGCGCACCCAACCAGAGCGACGGGAGGAGCACATTTCAGAAAACGTGCTCAGCTCGTCGAGAGAATGCGATTCAAGCAATAAAATTAAAAATGCACCTAAAACCTAAACCAAACGTTGCAGGTGCTTATTTTTTCGTGCGCAGTGGTCAACGCGGAACTCCCTAGCTGCCAGGAGCTCTTTTTACTGTGCGCACCCAACCAGAGCGAAGGGAGGAGCACATTTCAGAAAACGTGCTCAGCTCGTCGAGAAAATGCGATTTAAGCAATAAAATTAAAAATGCACCTAAAACCTAAACCAAACGTTGCAGGTGCTTATTTCTTTGTGCGCAGTGGTCAACGCGGCACTCTTTAGCTGCCATGAGCACTTTTTACTATGCGCACCCAACCAGAGTGACGGGAGGAGCACATTTCAGAAAACGTGCTCAGCTCGTCGAGAAAATGCGATTTAAGCAATAAAATTAAAAATGCACCTAAAACCTAAACCAAACGTTGCAGGTGCTTATTTCTTCGTGCGCAGTGGTCAACGCGGAACTCCCTAGCTGCCAGGAGCTCTTTTTACTGTGCGCACCCAACCAGAGTGACGGGAGGAGCACATTTCAGAAAACGTTCTCAGCTCGTCGAGAAAATGCGATTTAAGCAATAAAATTAAAAATGCACCTAAAACCTAAACCAAACGTTGCAGGTGCTTATTTCTTCATGCGCAGTGGTCAACGCGAAACTCTCTAGCTGCCAAGAGCACTTTTTACTGTGCGCACCCAACCAGAGTGACGGGAGGAGCACATTTCAGAAAACGTGCTCAGCTCGTCGAGAAAATGCGATTTAAGCAATAAAATTAAAAATGCACCTAAAACCTAAACCAAACGTTGCAGGTGCTTATTTCTTCGTGCGCAGTGCTCAACGCGGCACTCCCTAGCTGCCAGGAGCACTTTTTACTGTGCGCACCCAACCAGAGTGACGGGAGGAGCACATTTCAGAAAACGTGCTCAGCTCGTCGAGACAATGCAATTTAAGCAATAAAATTAAAAATGCACCTAAAACCTAAACCAAACGTTGCAGGTGCTTATTTCTTCGTGCGCAGTGCTCAACGCGGCACTCCCTAGCTGCCAGGAGCACTTTTTACTGTGCGCACCCAACCAGAGTGACGGGAGGAGCATATTTCAGAAAACGTGCTCAGCTCGTCGAGAAAATGCGATTTAAGCAATAAAATTAAAAATGCACCTAAAACCTAAACCAAACGTTGCAGGTGCTTATTTCTTCATGTGCAGTGGTCAACGCGGCACTCTCTAGCTGCCAGGAGCACTTTTTACTATGCGCGCACAACCAGAGCGACGGGAGGAGCACATTTTAGAAAACGTGCTCAGCTCGTCGAGAAAATGTGATTTAAGCAATAAAATTTAAAATGCACCTAAAACCTAAACCAAACGTTGCAGGTGCTTATTTCTTTGTGCGCAGTGGTCAACGCGGCACTTTTTAGCTGCCAAGAGCACTTTTTACTATGCGCACCCAACCAGAGTGACGGGAGGAGCACATTTCAGAAAACGTGCTCAGCTCGTCGAGAAAATGCGATTTAAGCAATAAAATTAAAAATGCACCTAAAACCTAAACCAAACGTTGCAGGTGGTTATTTCTTCATGCGCAGTGGTCAACGCGGCACTCTCTAGCTGCCAAGAGCACTTTTTACTGTGCGCACCCAACCAGAGTGACGGGAGGAGCACATTTCAGAAAACGTGCTCAGCTCGTCGAGAAAATGCGATTTAAGCAATAAAATTAAAAATGCACCTAAAACCTAAACCAAACGTTGCAGGTGCTTATTTCTTCATGTGCAGTGGTCAACGCGGCACTCCCTAGCTGCCAAGAGCACTTTTTACTATGCGCACCCAACCAGAGTGACGGGAGGAGCACATTTCAGAAAACGTGCTCAGCTCGTCGAGAAAACGCGATTTAAGCAATAAGATTAAAAATGCACCTAAAACCTAAATCAAACGTTGCAGGTGCTTATTTCTTCATGCGCAGTGGTCAACGCGGCACTCTATAGCTGCCAGGAGCACTTTTTACTGTGCGCACCCAACCAGAGTGGCGGCAGGAGCACATTTCAGAAAACGTGCTCAGCTCGTCGAGAAAATGCGATTTAAGCAATAAAATTAAAAATGCACCTAAAACCTAAACCAAACGTTGCAGGTGCTTATTTCTTCATGCGCAGTGGTCAACGCGGCACTCTCTCGCTGCCAAGAGCACTTTTTACTGTGCGCACCCAACCAGAGTGACGGGAGGAGCACATTTCAGAAAACGTGCTCATCTCGTCGAGAAAATGCGATTTAAGCAATAAGATTAAAAATGCACCTAAAACCTAAACCAAACGTTGCAGGTGCTTATTTCTTCATGCGCAGTGGTCAACGCGGCACTCTCTAGCTGCCAGGAGCACTTTTTACTACGCGCACCCAACCAGAGCGACGGGAGGAGCACATTTCAGAAAACGTGCTCAGCTCGTCGAGAGAATGCGATTTAAGCAATAAAATAAAAAAATGCACCTAAAACCTAAACCAAACGTTGCAGGTGCTTATTTCTTCGAGCGCAGTGGTCAACGCGGCACTCCCTAGCTGCCAGGAGCACTTTTTACTGTGCGCACCCAACCAGAGTGACGGGAGGAGCACATTTCAGAAAACGTGCTCAGCTCGTCGAGAAAATGCGATTTAAGCAATAAAATTAAAAATGCACCTAAAACCTAAACCAAACGTTGCAGGTGCTTATTTCTTCATGCGCAGTGGTCAACGCGGCACTCTTTAGCTGCCAGGAGCACTTTTTACTATGCGCGCCCAACCAGAGCGACGGGAGGAGCACATTTCAGAAAACGTGCTCAGCTCGTCGAGAAAATGCGATTTAAGCAATAAAATTAAAAATGCACCTAAAACCTAAACCAAACGTTGCAGGTGCTTATTTCTTTGTGCGCAGTGGTCAACGCGGCACTCTTTAGCTGCCAAGAGCACTTTTTACTATGCGCACCCAACCAGAGTGACGGGAGGAGCACATTTCAGAAAACGTGCTCAGCTCGTCGAGAAAATGCGATTTAAGCAATAAAATTAAAAATGCACCTAAAACCTAAACCAAACGTTGCAGGTGGTTATTTCTACATGCGCAGTGGTCAACGCGGCACTCTCTAGCTGCCAAGAGCACTTTTTACTGTGCGCACCCAACCAGAGTCACGGGAGGAGCACATTTCAGAAAACGTGCTCAGCTCGTCGAGAAAATGCGATTTAAGCAATAAAATTAAAAATGCACCTAAAACCTAAACCAAACGTTGCAGGTGCTTATTTCGTCATGTGCAGTGGTCAACGCGGCACTCCCTAGCTGCCAAGAGCACTTTTTACTATGCGCACCCAACCAGAGTGACGGTAGGAGCACATTTCAGAAAACGTGCTCAGCTCGTCGAGAAAATGCGATTTAAGCAATAAAATTAAAAATGCACCCAAAACCTAAACCAAACGTTGCAGGTGGTTATTTCTTCAAGCGCAGTGGTCAACGCGGCACTCTCTAGCTGCCAAGAGCACTTTTTCCTATGCGCACCCAACCAGAGCGACGGGAGGAGCACATTTCAGAAAACGTGCTCAGCTTGTCGAGAAAATGCGATTTAAGCAATAAAATTAAAAATGCACCTAAAACCTAAACCAAACGTTGCAGGTGCTTATTTCTTCGTGCACAGTGGTCAACGCGGAACTCCCTAGCTGCCAGGAGCTCTTTTTACTGTGCGCACCCAACCAGAGCGACGGGAGGAGCACATTTCAGAAAACGTGCTCAGCTTGTCGAGAAAATGCGATTTAAGCAATAAAAATAAAAATGCAGCTAAAACCTAAACCAAACGTTGCAGGTGCTTATTTCTTCGTGCGTAGTGCTCAACGCGGCACTCCCTAGCTGCCAGGAGCACTTTTTACTGTGCGCACCCAACCAGAGTGACGGGAGGAGCACATTTCAGAAAACGTGCTCAGCTCGTCGAGAGAATGCGATTTAAGCAATAAAATTAAAAATGCACCTAAAACCTAAACCAAACGTTGCAGGTGCTTATTTCTTCGTGCGCAGTGGTCAACGCGGCACTCCCTAGCTGCCAGGAGCTCTTTTTACTGTGCGCACCCAACCAGAGCGACGGGAGGAGCAAATTTCAGAAAACGTGCTCAGCTTGTCGAGAAAATGCGATTTAAGCAATACAATTAAAAATGCACCTAAAACCTAAACCAAACGTTGCAGGTGCTTATTTCTTCTTGCGCAGTGGTCAACGCGGCACTCTCTAGCTGCCAGGAGCAATTTTTACTATGCGCACCCAACCAGAGCGACGGGAGGAGCACATTTCAGAAAACGTGCTCAGCTCGTCGAGAAAATGCGATTTAAGCAATAAAATTAAAAATGCACCTAAAACCTAAACCAAACGTTGCAGGTGCTTATTTCTTCATGCGCAGTGGTCAACGCGGCACTCCCGAGCTGCCAAGAGCACTTTTTACTGTGCGCACCCAACAAGAGCGACGGGAGGAGCACATTTCAGAAAACGTGCTCAGCTCGTCGAGAGAATGCGATTTAAGCAATAAAATTAAAAATGCACCTAAAACCTAAACCAAACGTTGCAGGTGCTTATTTCTTCGTGCGCAGTGGTCAACGCGGAACTCCCTAGCTGCCAGGAGCTCTTTTTACTGTGCGCACCCAACCAGAGCGACGGGAGGAGCACATTTCAGAAAACGTGCTCAGCTCGTCGAGAAAATGCGATTAAAGCAATAAAATTAAAAATGCTGCTAAAACCTAAACCAAACGTTGCAGGTGCTTATTTCTTCGTGCGTAGTGCTCAACGCGGCACTCCCTAGCTGCCAGGAGCACTTTTTACTGTGCGCACCCAACCAGAGTGACGGGAGGAGCACATTTCAGAAAACGTGCTCAGCTCGTCGAGAAAATGCGATTTAAGCAATAAAATTAAAAATGCACCTAAAACCTAAACCAAACGTTGCAGGTGCTTATTTCTTCATGCGCAGTGGTCAACGCGGCACTCTCTAGCTGACAAGAGCACTTTTTACTGTGCGCACCCAACCAGAGTGACGGGAGGAGCACATTTCAGAAAACGTGCTCAGCTCGTCGAGAAAATGCGATTTAAGCAATAAGATTAAAAATGCACCTAAAACCTAAACCAAACGTTGCAGGTGCTTATTTCTTCATGCGCAGTGGTCAACGCGTCACTCTCTAGCTGCCAGGAGCACTTTTTACTACGCGCACCCAACCAGAGCGACGGGAGGAGCACATTTCAGAAAACGTGCTCAGCTCGTCGAGAGAATGCGATTTAAGCAATAAAATAAAAAATGCACCTAAAACCTAAACCAAACGTTGCAGGTGCTTATTTCTTCGTGCGCAGTGGTCAACGCGGCACTCCCTAGCTGCCAGGAGCTCTTTTTACTGTGTGCACCCAACCAGAGCGACGGGAGGAGCACATTTCAGAAAACGTGCTCAGCTCGTCGAGAGAATTCGATTTAAGCAATAAAATAAAAAATGCACCTAAAACCTAAACCAAACGTTGCAGGTGCTTATTTCTTCGTGCGCAGTGGTCAACGCAGAACTCCCTAGCTGCCAGGAGCTCTTTTTACTGTGCCCACCCAACCAGAGCGACGGGAGGAGCCCATTTCAGAAAACGTGCTCAGCTCGTCGAGAAAATGCGATTTAAGCAATAAAATTAAAAATGCAACTAAAACCTAAACCAAACGTTGCAGGTGCTTATTTCTTCGTGCGCAGTGCTCAACGCGGCACTCCCTAGCTGCCAGGAGCACTTTTTACTGTGCGCACCAACCAGAGTGACGGGAGGAGCACATTTCAGAAAACGTGCTCAGCTCGTCGAGAAAATGCGATTTAAGCAATAAAATTAAAAATGCACCTAAAACCTAAACCAAACGTTGCAGGTGCTTATTTCTTCATGCGCAGTGGTCAACGCGGCACTCTCTAGCTGCCAGGAGCACTTTTTACTATGCGCGCACAACCACAGCGACGGGAGGAGCACATTTCAGAAAACGTGCTCAGCTCGTCGAGAAAATGCGATTTAAGCAATAAAATTTAAAATGCACCTAAAACCTAAACCAAACGTTGCAGGTGCTTATTTCTTTGTGCGCAGTGGTCAACGCGGCACTTTTTAGCTGCCAAGAGCACTTTTTACTATGCGCACCCAACCAGAGCGACGGGGGGAGCACATTTCAGAAAACGTGCTCAGCTTGTCGAGAAAATGCGATTTAAGCAATAAAATTAAAAATGCACCTAAAACCTAAACCAAACGTTGCAGGTGGTTATTTCTTCATGCGCAGTGGTCAACGCGGCACTCTCTAGCTGCCAAGAGCACTTTTTACTGTGCGCACCCAACCAGAGTGACGGGAGGAGCACATTTCAGAAAACGTGCTCAGCTCGTCGAGAAAATGCGATTTAAGCAATAAAATTAAAAATGCACCTAAAACCTAAACCAAACGTTGCAGGTGCTTATTTCTTCATGTGCAGTGGTCAACGCGGCACTCCCTAGCTGCCAAGAGCACTTTTTACTATGCGCACCCAACCAGAGTGACGGGAGGAGCACATTTCAGAAAACGTGCTCAGCTCGTCGAGAAAACGCGATTTAAGCAATAAGATTAAAAATGCACCTAAAACCTGAATCAAACGTTGCAGGTGCTTATTTCTTCATGCGCAGTGGTCAACGCGGCACTCTCTAGCTGCCAGGAGCACTTTTTACTATGCGCGCCCAACCAGAGCGACGGGAGGAGCACATTTCAGAAAACGTGCTCAGCTCGTCGAGAAAATGCGATTTAAGCAATAAAATTAAAAATGCACCCAAAACCTAAACCAAACGTTGCAGGTGCTTATTTCTTCATGCGCAGTGGTCAACGCGGCACTCTCTAGCTGCCAGGAGCACTTTTTACTATGCGCGCCCAACCAGAGCAACGGGAGGAGCACATTTCAGAAAACGTGCTCAGCTCGTCGAGAGAACGCGATTTAAGCAATAAAATTAAAAATGCACCTAAAACCTAAACCAAACGTTGCAGGTGCTTATTTCTTCGTGCGCAGTGGTCAACGCGGCACTCCCTAGCTGCCAGGAGCTCTTTTTACTGTGCGCACCCAACCAGAGCGACGGGAGGAGCACATTTCAGAAAACGTGCTCAGCTTGTCGAGAAAATGCGACTTAGGCAATAAAATTAAAAATGCACCTAAAACCTAAACCAAACGTTGCAGGTGCTTATTTCTTCGTGCGCAGTGTTCAACGCGGCACTCCCTAGCTGCCAGGAGCACTTTTTACTATGCGCGCCCAACCAGAGCGACGGGAGGAGCACATTTCAGAAAACGTGCTCAGCTCGTCGAGAAAATGCGATTTAAGCAATAAAATTAAAAATGCACCTAAAACCTAAACCAAACGTTGCAGGTGCTTATTTCTTCATGCGCAGTGGTCAACGCGGCACTCCCGAGCTGCCAAGAGCACTTTTTACTGTGCGCACCGAACCAGAGCGACGGGAGGAGCACATTTCAGAAAACGTGCTCAGCTCGTCGAGAGAATGCGATTCAAGCAATAAAATTAAAAATGCACCTAAAACCTAAACCAAACGTTGCAGGTGCTTATTTCTTCGTGCGCAGTGGTCAACGCGGAACTCCCTAGCTGCCAGGAGTTCTTTTTACTGTGCGCACCCAACCAGAGCGACGGGAGGAGCACATTTCAGAAAACGTGCTCAGCTCGTCGAGAAAATGCGATTTAAGCAATAAAATTAAAAATGCAGCTAAAACCTAAACCAAACGTTGCAGGTGCTTATTTCTTCGTGTGCAGTGCTCAACGCGGCACTCCCTAGCTGCCAGGAGCACTTTTTACTGTACGCACCCAACCAGAGTGACGGGAGGAGCACATTTCAGAAAACGTGCTCAGCTCGTCGAGAAAATGCGATTTAAGCAATAAAATTAAAAATGCACCCAAAACCTAAACCAAACGTTGCAGGTGCTTATTTCTTTGTGCGCAGTGGTCAACGCGGCACTCTCTAGCTGCCAAGAGCACTTTTTACTATGCGCACCCAACCAGAGTGACGGGAGGAGCACATTTCAGAAAACGTGCTCAGCTCGTCGAGAAAATGCGATTTAAGCAATAAAATTAAAAATGCTCCTAAAACCTAAACCAAACGTTGCAGGTGCTTATTTCTTCATGCGCAGTGGTCAACGCGGCACTCTCTAGCTGCCAGGAGCACTTTTTACTACGCGCACCCAACCAGAGCGACGGGAGGAGCACATTTCAGAAAACGTGCTCAGCTCGTCGAGAGAATGCGATTTAAGCAATAAAATTAAAAATGCACCTAAAACCTAAACCAAACGTTGCAGGTGCTTATTTCTTCGTGCGCAGTGGTCAACGCGGCACTCCCTAGCTGCCAGGAGCTCTTTTTACTGTGCGCACCCAACCAGAGCGACGGGAGGAGCACATTTCAGAAAACGTGCTCAGCTTGTCGAGAAAATGCGGTTTAAGCAATAAAATTAAAAATGAACCTAAAACCTAAACCAAACGTTGCAGGTGCATATTTCTTCGTACGCAGTGCTCAACGCGGCACTCCCTAGCTGCCAGGAGCACGTTTTACTATGCGCGCCCAACCAGAGCGACGGGAGGAGCACATTTCAGAAAACATGCTCAGCTCGTCGAGAAAATGCGATTTAAGCAATAAAATTAAAAATGCACCTAAAACCTAAACCAAACGTTGCAGGTGCTTATTTCTTCATGCGCAGTGGTCAACGCGGCACTCCCGAGCTGCCAAGAGCACTTTTTACTGTGCGCACCCAACCAGAGCGACGGGAGGAGCACATTTCAGAAAACGTGCTCAGCTCGTCGAGAGAATGCGATTCAAGCAATAAAATTAAAAATGCACCTAAAACCTAAACCAAACGTTGCAGGTGCTTATTTCTTCGTGCGCAGTGGTCAACGCGGAACTCCCTAGCTGCCAGGAGCACTTTTTACTGTGCGCACCCAACCAGAGTGACGGGAGGAGCACATTTCAGAAAACGTGCTCAGCTCGTCGAGAAAATGCGATTTAAGCAATAAAATTAAAAATGCACCCAAAACCTAAACCAAACGTTGCAGGTGCTTATTTCTTTGTGCGCAGTGGTCAACGCGGCACTCTCTAGCTGCCAAGAGCACTTTTTACTATGCGCACCCAACCAGAGTGACGGGAGGAGCACATTTCAGAAAACGTGCTCAGCTCGTCGAGAAAATGCGATTTAAGCAATAAGATTAAAAATGCACCTAAAACCTAAACCAAACGTTGCAGGTGCTTATTTCTTCATGCGCAGTGGTCAACGCGGCACTCTCTAGCTGCCAAGAGCACTTTTTACTGTGCGCACCCAACCAGAGTGACGGGAGGAGCACATTTCAGAAAACGTGCTCAGCTCGTCGAGAAAATGCGATTTAAGCAATAAGATTAAAAATGCACCTAAAACCTAAACCAAACGTTGCAGGCGCTTATTTCTTCGTGCGCAGTGGTCAACGCGGAACTCCCTAGCTGCCAGGAGCTCTTTTTACTGTGCGCACCCAACCAGAGCGACGGGAGGAGCCCATTTCAGAAAACGTGCTCAGCTCGTCGAGAAAATGCGATTTAAGCAATAAAATTAAAAATGCACCTAAAACCTAAACCAAACGTTGCAGGTGCTTATTTCTTCGTGCGCAGTGCTCAACGCGGCACTCCCTAGCTGCCAGGAGCTCTTTTTACTGTGCGCACCCAACCAGAGCGACGGGAGGAGCACATTTCAGAAAACGTGCTCAGCTTGTCGAGAAAATGCGATTTAAGCAATAAAATTAAAAATGCACCTAAAACCTAAACCAAACGTTGCAGGTTCTTATTTCTTCTTGCGCAGTGGTCAACGCGGCACTCTCTAGCTGCCAGGAGCACTTTTTACTATGCGCGCCCAACCAGAGCGACGGGAGGAGCACATTTCAGAAAACGTGCTCAGCTCGTCGAGAAAATGCGATTTAAGCAATAAAATTAAAAATGCACCTAAAACCTAAACCAAACGTTGCAGGTGCTTATTTCTTCATGCGCAGTGGTCAACGCGGCACTCCCGAGCTGCCAAGAGCACTTTTTACTGTGCGCACCCAACCAGAGCGACGGGAGGAGCACATTTCAGAAAACGTGCTCAGCTCGTCGAGAGAATGCGATTTAAGCAATAAAATTAAAAATGCACCTAAAACCTAAACCAAACATTGCAGGTCCTTATTTCTTCGTGCGCAGTGGTCAACGCGGAACTCCCTAGCTGCCAGGAGCTCTTTTTACTGTGCGCACCCAACCAGAGCGACGGGAGGAGCACATTTCAGAAAACGTGCTCAGCTCGTCGAGAAAATGCGATTTAAGCAATAAAATTAAAAATGCACCTAAAACCTAAACCAAACGTTGCAGGTGCTTATTTCTTCGTGCGCAGTGCTCAACGCGGCACTCCCTAGCTGCCAGGAGCACTTTTTACTGTGCGCACCCAACCAGAGTGACGGGAGGAGCACATTTCAGAAAACGTGCTCAGCTCGTCGAGAAAATGCGATTTAAGCAATAAAATTAAAAATGCACCTAAAACCTAAACCAAACGTTGCAGGTGCTTATTTCTTCATGCGCAGTGGTCAACGCGGCACTCTCTAGCTGCCAAGAGCACTTTTTACTGTGCGCACCCAACCAAAGTGACGGGAGGAGCACATTTCAGAAAACGTGCTCAGCTCGTCGAGAAAATGCGATTTAAGCAATAAGATTAAAAATGCACCTAAAACCTAAACCAAACGTTGCAGGTGCTTATTTCTTCATGCGCAGTGGTCGACGCGGCACTCTCTAGCTGCCAGGAGCACTTTTTACTACGCGCACCCAACCAGAGCGACGGGAGGAGCACATTTCAGAAAACGTGCTCAGCTCGTCGAGAGAATGCGATTTAAGCAATAAAATAAAAAATGCACCTAAAACCTAAACCAAACGTTGCAGGTGCTTATTTCTTCGTGCGCAGTGGTCAACGCGGCACTCCCTAGCTGCCAGGAGCTCTTTTTACTGTGCGCACCCAACCAGAACGACGGGAGGAGCACATTTCAGAAAACGTGCTCAGCTCGTCGAGAAAATGCGATTTAAGCAATCAAATTAAAAATGCACCTAAAACCTTAACCAAACGTTGCAGGTTCTTATTTCTTCTTGCGCAGTGGTCAACGCGGCACTCTCTAGCTGCCAGGAGCTCTTTTTACTGTGCGCACCCAACCAGAGTGACGGGAGGAGCACTTTTCAGAAAACGTGCTCAGCTCGTTGAGAAAACGCGATTTAAGCAATAAGATTAAAAATGCACCTAAAACCTAAATCAAACGTTGCAGGTGCTTATTTCTTCATGCGCAGTGGTCAACGCGGCACTCTCTAGCTGCCAGGAGCACTTTTTACTGTGCGCACCCAACCAGAGTGTGGCAGGAGCACATTTCAGAAAACGTGCTCAGCTCGTCGAGAAAATGCGATTTAAGCAATAAAATTAAAAATGCACCTAAAACCTAAACCAAACGTTGCAGGTGCTTATTTCTTCATGCGCAGTGGTCAACGCGGCACTCTCTAGCTGCCAAGAGCACTTTTTACTGTGCGCACCCAACCAGAGTGACGGGAGGAGCACATTTCAGAAAACGTGCTCAGCTCGTCGAGAAAATGCGATTTAAGCAATAAGATTAAAAATGCACCTAAAACCTAAACCAAACGTTGCAGGTGCTTATTTCTTCATGCGCAGTGGTCAACGCGGCACTCTCTAGCTGCCAGGAGCACTTTTTACTACGCGCACCCAACCAGAGCGACGGGAGGAGCACATTTCAGAAAACGTGCTCAGCTCGTCGAGAGAATGCGATTTAAGCAATAAAATAAAAAAATGCACCTAAAACCTAAACCAAACGTTGCAGGTGCTTATTTCTTCGAGCGCAGTGGTCAACGCGGCACTCCCTAGCTGCCAGGAGCACTTTTTACTGTGCGCACCCAACCAGAGTGACGGGAGGAGCACATTTCAGAAAACGTGCTCAGCTCGTCGAGAAAATGCGATTTAAGCAATAAAATTAAAAATGCACCTAAAACCTAAACCAAACGTTGCAGGTGCTTATTTCTTCATGCGCAGTGGTCAACGCGGCACTCTTTAGCTGCCAGGAGCACTTTTTACTATGCGCGCCCAACCAGAGCGACGGGAGGAGCACATTTCAGAAAACGTGCTCAGCTCGTCGAGAAAATGCGATTTAAGCAATAAAATTAAAAATGCACCTAAAACCTAAACCAAACGTTGCAGGTGCTTATTTCTTTGTGCGCAGTGGTCAACGCGGCACTCTTTAGCTGCCAAGAGCACTTTTTACTATGCGCACCCAACCAGAGTGACGGGAGGAGCACATTTCAGAAAACGTGCTCAGCTCGTCGAGAAAATGCGATTTAAGCAATAAAATTAAAAATGCACCTAAAACCTAAACCAAACGTTGCAGGTGGTTATTTCTACATGCGCAGTGGTCAACGCGGCACTCTCTAGCTGCCAAGAGCACTTTTTACTGTGCGCACCCAACCAGAGTCACGGGAGGAGCACATTTCAGAAAACGTGCTCAGCTCGTCGAGAAAATGCGATTTAAGCAATAAAATTAAAAATGCACCTAAAACCTAAACCAAACGTTGCAGGTGCTTATTTCGTCATGTGCAGTGGTCAACGCGGCACTCCCTAGCTGCCAAGAGCACTTTTTACTATGCGCACCCAACCAGAGTGACGGGAGGAGCACATTTCAGAAAACGTGCTCAGCTCGTCGAGAAAATGCGATTTAAGCAATAAAATTAAAAATGCACCCAAAACCTAAACCAAACGTTGCAGGTGGTTATTTCTTCAAGTGCAGTGGTCAACGCGGCACTCTCTAGCTGCCAAGAGCACTTTTTCCTATGCGCATCCAACCAGAGCGACGGGAGGAGCACATTTCAGAAAACGTGGTCAGCTTGTCGAGAAAATGCGATTTAAGCAATAAAATTAAAAATGCACCTAAAACCTAAACCAAACGTTGCAGGTGCTTATTTCTTCGTGCGCAGTGGTCAACGCGGAACTCCCTAGCTGCCAGGAGCACTTTTTACTATGCGCGCCCAACCAGAGCGACGGGAGGAGCACATTTCAGAAAACGTGCTCAGCTCGTCGAGAAAATGCGATTTAAGCAATAAAATTAAAAATGCACCTAAAACCTAAACCAAACGTTGCAGGTGCTTATTTCTTCATGCGCAGTGGTCAACGCGGCACTCCCGAGCTGCCAAGAGCACTTTTTACTGTGCGCACCCAACCAGAGCGACGGGAGGAGCACATTTCAGAAAACGTGCTCAGCTCGTCGAGAGAATGCGATTTAAGCAATAAAATTAAAAATGCACCTAAAACCTAAACCAAACGTTGCAGGTGCTTATTTCTTCGTGCGCAGTGGTCAACGCGGAACTCCCTAGCTGCCAGGAGCTCTTTTTACTGTGCGCACCAACCAGAGCGACGGGCGGAGCACATTTCAGAAAACGTGCTCAGCTCGTCGAGAAAATGCGATTTAAGCAATAAAATTAAAAATGCACCTAAAACCTGAACCAAACGTTGCAGGTGCTTATTTCTTCATGCGCAGTGGTCAACGCGGCACTCTCTAGCTGCCAGGAGCACTTTTTACTATGCGCGCACAACCAGAGCGACGGGAGGAGCACATTTCAGAAAACGTGCTTAGCTCGTCGAGAAAATGCGATTTAAGCAATAAAATTTAAAATGCACCTAAAACCTAAACCAAACGTTGCAGGTGCTTATGTCTTTGTGCGCAGTGGTCAACGCGGCACTTTTTAGCTGCCAAGAGCACTTTTTAGTATGCGCACCCAACCAGAGCGACGGGGGGAGCACATTTCAGAAAACGTGCTCAGCTTGTCGAGAAAATGCGATTTAAGCAATAAAATTAAAAATGCACCTAAAACCTAAACCAAACGTTGCAGGTGGTTATTTCTTCATGCGCAGTGGTCAACGCGGCACTCTCTAGCTGCCAAGAGCACTTTTTACTGTGCGCACCCAACCAGAGTGACGGGAGGAGCACATTTCAGAAAACGTGCTCAGCTCGTCGAGAAAATGCGATTTAAGCAATAAAATTAAAAATGCACCTAAAACCTAAACCAAACGTTGCAGGTGCTTATTTCTTCATGTGCAGTGGTCAACGCGGCACTCCCTAGCTGCCAAGAGCACTTTTTACTATGCGCACCCAACCAGAGTGACGGGAGGAGCACATTTCAGAAAACGTGCTCAGCTCGTCGAGAAAACGCGATTTAAGCAATAAGATTAAAAATGCACCTAAAACCTGAATCAAACGTTGCAGGTGCTTATTTCTTCATGCGCAGTGGTCAACGCGGCACTCTCTAGCTGCCAGGAGCACTTTTTACTATGCGCGCCCAACCAGAGCGACGGGAGGAGCACATTTCAGAAAACGTGCTCAGCTCGTCGAGAAAATGCGATTTAAGCAATAAAATTAAAAATGCACCTAAAACCTAAACCAAACGTTGCAGGTGCTTATTTCTTCATGCGCAGTGGTCAACGCGGCACTCTCTAGCTGCCAGGAGCACTTTTTACTATGCGCGCCCAACCAGAGCAACGGGAGGAGCACATTTCAGAAAACGTGCTCAGCTCGTCGAGAGAACGCGATTTAAGCAATAAAATTAAAAATGCACCTAAAACCTAAACCAAACGTTGCAGGTGCTTATTTCTTCGTGCGCAGTGGTCAACGCGGCACTCCCTAGCTGCCAGGAGCTCTTTTTACTGTGCGCACCCAACCAGAGCGACGGGAGGAGCACATTTCAGAAAACGTGCTCAGCTTGTCGAGAAAATGCGATTTAAGCAATAAAATTAAAAATGCACCTAAAACCTAAACCAAACGTTGCAGGTGCTTATTTCTTCGTGCGCAGTGCTCAACGCGGCACTCCCTAGCTGCCAGGAGCACTTTTTACTATGCGCGCCCAACCAGAGCGACGGGAGGAGCACATTTCAGAAAACGTGCTCAGCTCGTCGAGAAAATGCGATTTAAGCAATAAAATTAAAAATGCACCTAAAACCTAAACCAAACGTTGCAGGTGCTTATTTCTTCATGCGCAGTGGTCAACGCGGCACTCCCGAGCTGCCAAGAGCACTTTTTACTGTGCGCACCCAACCAGAGCGACGGGAGGAGCACATTTCAGAAAACGTGCTCAGCTCGTCGAGAGAATGCGATTCAAGCAATAAAATTAAAAATGCACCTAAAACCTAAACCAAACGTTGCAGGTGCTTATTTCTTCGTGCGCAGTGGTCAACGCGGAACTCCCTAGCTGCCAGGAGCTCTTTTTACTGTGCTCACCCAACCAGAGCGACGGGAGGAGCACATTTCAGAAAACGTGCTCAGCTCGTCGAGAAAATGCAATTTAAGCAATAAAATTAAAAATGCAGCTAAAACCTAAACCAAACGTTGCAGGTGCTTATTTCTTCGTGCGTAGTGCTCAACGCAGCACTCCCTAGCTGCCAGGAGCACTTTTTACTGTGCGCACCCAACCAGAGTGACGGGAGGAGCAGATTTCAGAAAACGTGCTCAGCTCGTCGAGAAAATGCGATTTAAGCAATAAAATTAAAAATGCACCTAAAACCTAAACCAAACGTTGCAGGTGCTTATTTCTTCATGCGCAGTGGTCAACGCGGCACTCTCTAGCTGCCAAGAGCACTTTTTACTATGCGCGCCCAACCACAGCGACGGGAGGAGCACATTTCAGAAAACGTGCTCAGCTCGTCGAGAAAATGCGATTTAAGCAATAAGATTAAAAATGCACCTAAAACCTAAACCAAACGTTGCAGGTGCTTATTTCTTCATGCGCAGTGGTCAACGCGGCACTCTCTAGCTGCCAGGAGCACTTTTTACTGTGTGCACCCAACCAGAGTGACGGGAGGAGCACATTTCAGAAAACGTGCTCAGCTCGTCGAGAAAATGCGATTTAAGCAATAAAATTAAAAATGCACCTAAAACCTAAACCAAACGTTGCAGGTGCTTATTTCTTCATGCGCAGTGGTCAACGCGGCACTCTCTAGCTGCCAGGAGCACTTTTTACTACGCGCACCCAACCAGAGCGACGGGAGGAGCACATTTCAGAAAACGTGCTCAGCTCGTCGAGAGAATGCGATTTAAGCAATAAAATTAAAAATGCACTTAAAACCTAAACCAAACGTTGCAGGTGCTTATTTCTTCGTGCGCAGTGGTCAACGCGGCACTCCCTAGCTGCCAGGAGCTCTTTTTACTGTGCGCACCCAACCAGAGCGACGGGAGGAGCACATTTCAGAAAACGTGCTAAGCTTGTCGAGAAAACGCGATTTAAGCAATAAAATTAAAAATGCACCTAAAACCTAAACCAAACGTTGCAGGTTCTTATTTCTTCTTGCGCAGTGGTCAACGCGGCACTCTCTAGCTGCCAGGAGCACTTTTTACTATGCGCGCCCAACCAGAGCGACGGGAGGAGCACATTTCAGAAAACGTGCTCAGCTCGTCGAGAAAATGCGATTTAAGCAATAAAATTAAAAATGCACCTAAAACCTAAACCAAACGTTGCAGGTGCTTATTTCTTCATGCGCAGTGGTCAACGCGGCACTCCCGAGCTGCCAAGAGCACTTTTTACTGTGCGCACCCAACCAGAGCGACGGGAGGAGCACATTTCAGAAAACGTGCTCAGCTCGTCGAGAGAATGCGATTCAAGCAATAAAATTAAAAATGCACCTAAAACCTAAACCAAACGTTGCAGGTGCTTATTTCTTCGTGCGCAGTGGTCAACGCGGAACTCCCTAGCTGCCAGGAGCTCTTTTTACTGTGCGCACCCAACCAGAGCGACGGGATGAGCACATTTCAGAAAACGTGCTCAGCTCGTCGAGAAAATGCGATTTAAGCAATAAAATTAAAAATGCAGCTAAAACCTAAACCAAACGTTGCAGGTGCTTATTTCTTCATGCGCAGTGGTCAACGCGGCACTCCCTAGCTGGCAAGAGCACTTTTTACTGTGCGCACCCAACCAGAGAGACGGGAGGAGCACATTTCAGAAAACGTGCTCAGCTCGTCGAGAAAATGCGATTCAAGCAATAAAATTAAAAATGCCCCTAAAACCTAAACCAAACGTTGCAGGTGCTTATTTCTTCATGCGCAGTGGTCAACGCGGCACTTTCTAGCTGCCAGGACGACTTTTTACTACGCACACCCAACTAGAGCGACGGGAGGAGCACATTTCAGAAAACGCGCTCAGCTCGTCGAGAGAATGCGATTTAAGCAATAAAATAAAAAATGCACCTAAAACCTAAACCAAACGTTGCAGGTGCTTATTTCTTCGTGCGCAGTGGTCAACGCGGAACTCCCTAGCTGCCAGGAGCTCTTTTTACTGTGCGCACCCAACCAGAGCGACGGGAGGAGCACATTTCAGAAAACGTGCTCAGCTCGTCGAGAGAATGCGATTTAAGCAATAAAATTAAAAATGCACCTAAAACCTAAACCAAACGTTGCAGGTGCTTATTTCTTCATGCGCAGTGGTCAACGCGGCACTCTCTAGCTGCCAGGAGCACTTTTTACTACGCGCACCCAACCACAGCGACGGGAGAAGCACATTTCAGAAAACGTGCTCAGCTCGTCGAGAAAATGCGATTTAAGCAATAAGATTAAAAATGCACCTAAAATCTAAACCAAACGTTGCAGGTGCTTATTTCTTCATGCGCAGTGGTCGACGCGGCACTCTCTAGCTGCCAGGAGCACTTTTTACTACGCGCACCCAACCAGAGCGACGGGAGGAGCACATTTCAGAAAACGTGCTCAGCTCGTCGAGAGAATGCGATTTAAGCAATAAAATAAAAAATGCACCTAAAACCTAAACCAAACGTTGCAGGTGCTTATTTCTTCGTGCGCAGTGGTCAACGCGGCACTCCCGAGCTGCCAAGAACACTTTTTACTGTGCGCACCCAACCAGAGCGACGGGAGGAGCCCATTTCAGAAAACGTGCTCAGCTCGTCGAGAAAATGCGATTCAAGCAATAAAATTAAAAATGCACCTAAAACCTAAACCAAACGTTGCAGGTGCTTATTTCTTCGTGCGCAGTGCTCAACGCGGCACTCCCTAGCTGCCAGGAGCACTTTTTACTGTGCGCACCCAACCAGAGTGACGGGAGGAGCACATTTCAGCAAACGTGCTCAGCTCGTCGAGAAAATGCGATTTAAGCAATAAAATTAAAAATGCACCTAAAACCTAAACCAAACGTTGCAGGTGCTTATTTCTTCGTGCACAGTGGTCAACGCGGCACTCTCTAGCTGCCAAGAGCACTTTTTACTGTGCGCACCCAACCAGAGTGACGGGAGGAGCACATTTCAGAAAACGTGCTCAGCTCGTCGAGGAAATGCGATTTAAGCAATAAGATTAAAAATGCACCTAAAACCTAAACCAAACGTTGCAGGTGCTTATTTCTTCATGCGCAGTGGTCAACGCGGCACTCCCTAGCTGCCAAGAGCACTTTTTACTGTGCGCACCCAACCAGAGAGACGGGAGGAGCACATTTCAGAAAACGTGCTCAGCTCGTCGAGAAAATGCGATTCAAGCAATAAAATTAAAAATGCCCCTAAAACCTAAACCAAACGTTGCAGGTGCTTATTTCTTCATGCGCAGTGGTCAACGCGGCACTTTCTAGCTGCCAGGACGACTTTTTACTACGCACACCCAACTAGAGCGACGGGAGGAGCACATTTCAGAAAACGCGCTCAGCTCGTCGAGAGAATGCGATTTAAGCAATAAAATAAAAAATGCACCTAAAACCTAAACCAAACGTTGCAGGTGCTTATTTCTTCGTGCGCAGTGGTCAACGCGGAACTCCCTAGCTGCCAGGAGCTCTTTTTACTGTGCGCACCCAACCAGAGCGACGGGAGGACCACATTTCAGAAAACGTGCTCAGCTCGTCGAGAGAATGCGATTTAAGCAATAAAATTAAAAATGCACCTAAAACCTAAACCAAACGTTGCAGGTGCTTATTTCTTCATGCGCAGTGGTCAACGCGGCACTCTCTAGCTGCCAGGAGCACTTTTTACTACGCGCACCCAACCACAGCGACGGGAGGAGCACATTTCAGAAAACGTGCTCAGCTCGTCGAGAAAATGCGATTTAAGCAATAAGATTAAAAATGCACCTAAAATCTAAACCAAACGTTGCAGGTGCTTATTTCTTCATGCGCAGTGGTCGACGCGGCACTCTCTAGCTGCCAGGAGCACTTTTTACTACGCGCACCCAACCAGAGCGACGGGAGGAGCACATTTCAGAAAACGTGCTCAGCTCGTCGAGAGAATGCGATTTAAGCAATAAAATAAAAAATGCACCTAAAACCTAAACCAAACGTTGCAGGTGCTTATTTCTTCGTGCGCAGTGGTCAACGCGGCACTCCCTAGCTGCCAGGAGCTCTTTTTACTGTGCGCACCCAACCAGAACGACGGGAGGAGCACATTTCAGAAAACGTGCTCAGCTCGTCGAGAAAATGCGATTTAAGCAATAAAATTAAAAATGCACCTAAAACCTAAACCAAACGTTGCAGGTGCTTATTTCTTCATGCGCAGTGGTCAACGCGGCACTCTCTAGCTGCCAGGAGCACTTTTTACTACGCGCACCCAACCACAGCGACGGGAGGAGCACATTTCAGAAAACGTGCTCAGCTCGTCGAGAGAATGCGATTTAAGCAATAAAATAAAAAATGCACCTAAAACCTAAACCAAACGTTGCAGGTGCTTATTTCTTCGTGCGCAGTGGTCAACGCGGCACTCCCGAGCTGCCAAGAACACTTTTTACTGTGCGCACCCAACCAGAGCGACGGGAGGAGCACATTTCAGAAAACGTGCTCAGCTCGTCGAGAGAATGCGATTTAAGCAATAAAATTAAAAATGCACCTAAAACCTAAACCAAACGTTGCAGGTGCTTATTTCTTCGTGCGCAGTGGTCAACGCGGCACTTTCTAGCTGCCAGGACGACTTTTTACTACGCACACCCAACTAGAGCGACGGGAGGAGCACATTTCAGAAAACGCGCTCAGCTCGTCGAGAGAATGCGATTTAAGCAATAAAATAAAAAATGCACCTAAAACCTAAACCAAACGTTGCAGGTGCTTATTTCTTCGTGCGCAGTGGTCAACGCGGAACTCCCTAGCTGCCAGGAGCTCTTTTTACTGTGCGCACCCAACCAGAGCGACGGGAGGAGCACATTTCAGAAAACGTGCTCAGCTCGTCGAGAGAATGCGATTTAAGCAATAAAATTAAAAATGCACCTAAAACCTAAACCAAACGTTGCAGGTGCTTATTTCTTCATGCGCAGTGGTCAACGCGGCACTCTCTAGCTGCCAGGAGCACTTTTTACTACGCGCACCCAACCACAGCGACGGGAGGAGCACATTTCAGAAAACGTGCTCAGCTCGTCGAGAAAATGCGATTTAAGCAATAAGATTAAAAATGCACCTAAAATCTAAACCAAACGTTGCAGGTGCTTATTTCTTCATGCGCAGTGGTCGACGCGGCACTCTCTAGCTGCCAGGAGCACTTTTTACTACGCGCACCCAACCAGAGCGACGGGAGGAGCACATTTCCGAAAACGTGCTCAGCTCGTCGAGAGAATGCGATTTAAGCAATAAAATAAAAAATGCACCTAAAACCTAAACCAAACGTTGCAGGTGCTTATTTCTTCGTGCGCAGTGGTCAACGCGGCACTCCCTAGCTGCCAGGAGCTCTTTTTACTGTGCGCACCCAACCAGAACGACGGGAGGAGCACATTTCAGAAAACGTGCTCAGCTCGTCGAGAAAATGCGATTTAAGCAATAAAATTAAAAATGCACCTAAAACCTAAACCAAACGTTGCAGGTGCTTATTTCTTCATGCGCAGTGGTCAACGCGGCACTCTCTAGCTGCCAGGAGCACTTTTTACTACGCGCACCCAACCACAGCGACGGGAGGAGCACATTTCAGAAAACGTGCTCAGCTCGTCGAGAGAATGCGATTTAAGCAATAAAATAAAAAATGCACCTAAAACCTAAACCAAACGTTGCAGGTGCTTATTTCTTCGTGCGCAGTGGTCAACGCGGCACTCCCGAGCTGCCAAGAACACTTTTTACTGTGCGCACCCAACCAGAGCGACGGGAGGAGCACATTTCAGAAAACGTGCTCAGCTCGTCGAGAGAATGCGATTTAAGCAATAAAATTAAAAATGCACCTAAAACCTAAACCAAACGTTGCAGGTGCTTATTTCTTCGTGCGCAGTGGTCAACGCGGAACTTCCTAGCTGCCAGGAGCTCTTTTTACTGTGCGCACCCAACCAGAGCGACGGGAGGAGCACATTTCAGAAAACGTGCTCAGCTCGTCGAGAAAATGCGATTTAAGCAATAAAATTAAAAATGCACCTAAAACCTAAACCAAACGTTGCAGGTGCTTATTTTTTCGTGCGCAGTGGTCAACGCGGAACTCCCTAGCTGCCAGGAGCACTTTTTACTGTGCGCACCCAACCAGAGTGACGGGAGGAGCACATTTCAGAAAACGTGCTCAGCTCGTCGAGAAAATGCGATTTAAGCAATAAAATTAAAAATGCACCTAAAACCTAAACCAAACGTTGCAGGTGCTTATTTCTTCATGCGCAGTGGTCAACGCGGCACTCTCTAGCTGCCAAGAGCACTTTTTACTGTGCGCACCCAACCAGAGTGACGGGAGGAGCACATTTCAGAAAACGTGCTCATCTCGTCGATAAAATGCGATTTAAGCAATAAGATTAAAAATGCACCTAAAACCTAAACCAAACGTTGCAGGTGCTTATTTCTTCATGCGCAGTGGTCAACGCGGCACTCTCTAGCTGCCAGGAGCACTTTTTACTACGCGCACCCAACCAGAGCGACGGGAGGAGCACATTTCAGAAAACGTGCTCAGCTCGTCGAGAGAATGCGATTTAAGCAATAAAATTAAAAATGCACCTAAAACCTAAACCAAACGTTGCAGGTGCTTATTTCGTCGTGCGCAGTGGTCAACGCGGCACTCCCTGGCTGCCAGGAGCTCTTTTTACTGTGCGCACCCAACCAGAGCGACGGGAGGAGCACATTTCAGAAAACGTGCTCAGCTTGTCGAGAAAATGCGATTTAAGCAATAAAATTAAAAATGCACCTAAAACCTAAACCAAACGTTGCAGGTTCTTATTTCTTCTTGCGCAGTGGTCAACGCGGTACTCTCTAGCTGCCAGGAGCACTTTTTACTATGCGCGCACAACCAGAGCGACGGGAGGAGCACATTTCAGAAAACGTGCTCAGCTCGTCGAGAAAATGCGATTTAAGCAATAAAATTTAAAATGCACCTAAAACCTAAACCAAACGTTGCAGGTGCTTATTTCTTTGTGCGCAGTGGTCAACGCGGCACTCTTTAGCTGCCAAGAGCACTTTTTACTATGCGCACCCAACCAGAGTGACGGGAGGAGCACATTTCAGAAAACGTGCTCAGCTCGTCGAGAAAATGCGATTTAAGCAATAAAATTAAAAATGCACCTAAAACCTAAACCAAACGTTGCAGGTGGTTATTTCTACATGCGCAGTGGTCAACGCGGCACTCTCTAGCTGCCAAGAGCACTTTTTACTGTGCGCACCCAACCAGAGTCACGGGAGGAGCACATTTCAGAAAACGTGCTCAGCTCGTCGAGAAAATGCGATTTAAGCAATAAAATTAAAAATGCACCTAAAACCTTAACCAAACGTTGCAGGTGCTTATTTCGTCATGTGCAGTGGTCAACGCGGCACTCCCTAGCTGCCAAGAGCACTTTTTACTATGCGCACCCAACCAGAGTGACGGGAGGAGCACATTTCAGAAAACGTGCTCAGCTCGTCGAGAAAATGCGATTTAAGCAATAAAATTAAAAATGCACCCAAAACCTAAACCAAACGTTGCAGGTGCTTATTTCTTCAAGCGCAGTGGTCAACGCGGCACTCTCTAGCTGCCAAGAGCACTTTTTCCTATGCGCACCCAACCAGAGCGACGGGAGGAGCACATTTCAGAAAACGTGCTCAGCTCGTCGAGAAAATGCGATTTAAGCAATAAAATTAAAAATGCACCTAAAACCTAAACCAAACGTTGCAGGTGCTTATTTCTTCATGCGCAGTGGTCAACGCGGCACTCCCGAGCTGCCAAGAGCACTTTTTACTGTGCGCACCCAACCAGAGCGACGGGAGGAGCACATTTCAGAAAACGTGCTCAGCTCGTCGAGAGAATGCGATTTAAGCAATAAAATTAAAAATGCACCTAAAACCTAAACCAAACGTTGCAGGTGCTTATTTCTTCGTGCGCAGTGGTCAACGCGGAACTCCCTAGCTGCCAGGAGCTCTTTTTACTGTGCGCACCCAACCAGAGCGACGGGAGGAGCACATTTCAGAAAACGTGCTCAGCTCGTCGAGAAAATGCGATTTAAGCAATAAAATTAAAAATGCACCTAAAACCTAAACCAAACGTTGCAGGTGGTTATTTCTACATGCGCAGTGGTCAACGCGGCACTCTCTAGCTGCCAAGAGCACTTTTTACTGTGCGCACCCAACCAGAGTCACGGGAGGAGCACATTTCAGAAAACGTGCTCAGCTCGTCGAGAAAATGCGATTTAAGCAATAAAATTAAAAATGCACCTAAAACCTAAACCAAACGTTGCAGGTGCTTATTTCGTCATGTGCAGTGGTCAACGCGGCACTCCCTAGCTGCCAAGAGCACTTTTTACTATGCGCACCCAACCAGAGTGACGGGAGGAGCACATTTCAGAAAACGTGCTCAGCTCGTCGAGAAAATGCGATTTAAGCAATAAAATTAAAAATGCACCCAAAACCTAAACCAAACGTTGCAGGTGGTTATTTCTTCAAGCGCAGTGGTCAACGCGGAACTCCCTAGCTGCCAGGAGCTCTTTTTACTGTGCGCACCCAACCAGAGCGACGGGAGGAGCACATTTCAGAAAACGTGCTCAGCTTGTCGAGAAAATGCGATTTAAGCAATAAAAATAAAAATGCAGCTAAAACCTAAACCAAACGTTGCAGGTGCTTATTTCTTCGTGCGTAGTGGTCAACGCGGCACTCCCTAGCTGCCAGGAGCACTTTTTACTGTGCGCACCCAACCAGAGTGACGGGAGGAGCACATTTCAGAAAACGTGCTCAGCTCGTGGAGAGAATGCGATTTAAGCAATAAAATTAAAAATGCACCTAAAACCTAAACCAAACGTTGCAGGTGCTTATTTCTTCGTGCGCAGTGGTCAACGCGGCACTCCCTAGCTGCCAGGAGCTCTTTTTACTGTGCGCACCCAACCAGAGCGACGGGAGGAGCAAATTTCAGAAAACGTGCTCAGCTTGTCGAGAAAATGCGATTTAAGCAATACAATTAAAAATGCACCTAAAACCTAAACCAAACGTTGCAGGTGCTTATTTCTTCTTGCACAGTGGTCAACGCGGCACTCTCTAGCTGCCAGGAGCAATTTTTACTATGCGCACCCAACCAGAGCGACGGGAGGAGCACATTTCAGAAAACGTGCTCAGCTCGTCGAGAAAATGCGATTTAAGCAATAAAATTAAAAATGCACCTAAAACCTAAACCAAACGTTGCAGGTGCTTATTTCTTCATGCGCAGTGGTCAACGCGGCACTCCCGAGCTGCCAAGAGCACTTTTTACTGTGCGCACCCAACCAGAGCGACGGGAGGAGCACATTTCAGAAAACGTGCTCAGCTCGTCGAGAGAATGCGATTTAAGCAATAAAATTAAAAATGCACCTAAAACCTAAACCAAACGTTGCAGGTGCTTATTTCTTCGTGCGCAGTGGTCAACGCGGAACTCCCTAGCTGCCAGGAGCTCTTTTTACTGTGCGCACCCAACCAGAGCGACGGGAGGAGCACATTTCAGAAAACGTGCTCAGCTCGTCGAGAAAATGCGATTTAAGCAATAAAATTAAAAATGCAGCTAAAACCTAAACCAAACGTTGCAGGTGCTTATTTCTTCGTGCGCAGTGGTCAACGCGGAACTCCCTAGCTGCCAGGAGCTCTTTTTACTGTGCGCACCCAACCAGAGCGACGGGAGGAGCCCATTTCAGAAAACGTGCTCAGCTCGTCGAGAAAATGCGATTTAAGCAATAAAATTAAAAATGCACCTAAAACCTAAACCAAACGTTGCAGGTGCTTATTTCTTCATGCGCAGTGGTCAACGCGGCACTCTCTAGCTGCCAAGAGCACTTTTTACTGTGCGCACCCAACCAGAGTGACGGGAGGAGCACATTTCAGAAAACGTGCTCAGCTCGTCGAGAAAATGCGATTTAAGCAATAAAATTAAAAATGCTGCTAAAACCTAAACCAAACGTTGCAGGTGCTTATTTCTTCGTGCGTAGTGCTCAACGCGGCACTCCCTAGCTGCCAGGAGCACTTTTTACTGTGCGCACCCAACCAGAGTGACGGGCGGAGCACATTTCAGAAAACGTGCTCAGCTCGTCGAGAAAATGCGATTTAAGCAATAAAATAAAAAATGCACCTAAAACCTAAACCAAACGTTGCAGGTGCTTATTTCTTCATGCGCAGTGGTCAACGCGGCACTCTCTAGCTGCCAAGAGCACTTTTTACTGTGCGCACCCAACCAGAGTGACGGGAGGAGCACATTTCAGAAAACGTGCTCAGCTCGTCGAGAGAATGCGATTTAAGCAATAAAATTAAAAATGCACCTAAAACCTAAACCAAACGTTGCAGGTGCTTATTTCTTCATGCGCAGTGGTCAACGCGGCACTCTCTAGCTGCCAGGAGCACTTTTTACTACGCGCACCCAACCAGAGCGACGGGAGGAGCACATTTCAGAAAACGTGCTCAGCTCGTCGAGAGAATGCGATTTAAGCAATAAAATTAAAAATGCACCTAAAACCTAAACCAAACGTTGCAGGTGCTTATTTCTTCGTGCGCAGTGGTCAACGCGGAACTCCCTAGCTGCCAGGAGCACTTTTTACTGTGCGCACCCAACCAGAGTGACGGGAGGAGCACATTTCAGAAAACGTGCTCAGCTCGTCGAGAAAATGCGATTTAAGCAATAAAATTAAAAATGCACCTAAAACCTAAACCAAACGTTGCAGGTGCTTATTTCTTCATGCGCAGTGGTCAACGCGGCACTCTCTAGCTGCCAAGAGCACTTTTTACTGTGCGCACCCAACCAGAGTGACGGGAGGAGCACATTTCAGAAAACGTGCTCATCTCGTCGAGAAAATGCGATTTAAGCAATAAGATTAAAAATGCACCTAAAACCTAAACCAAACGTTGCAGGTGCTTATTTCTTCATGCGCAGTGGTCAACGCGGCACTCTCTAGCTGCCAGGAGCACTTTTTACTACGCGCACCCAACCAGAGCGACGGGAGGAGCACATTTCAGAAAACGTGCTCAGCTCGTCGAGAGAATGCGATTTAAGCAATAAAATTAAAAATGCACCTAAAACCTAAACCAAACGTTGCAGGTGCTTATTTCTTCGTGCGCAGTGGTCAACGCGGCACTCCCTAGCTGCCAGGAGCTCTTTTTACTGTGCGCACCCAACCAGAGCGACGGGAGGAGCACATTTCAGAAAACGTGCTCAGCTTGTCGAGAAAATGCGATTTAAGCAATAAAATTAAAAATGCACCTAAAACCTAAACCAAACGTTGCAGGTTCTTATTTCTTCTTGCGCAGTGGTCAACGCGGCACTCTCTAGCTGCCAGGAGCACTTTTTACTATGCGCGCCCAACCAGAGCGACGGGAGGAGCACATTTCAGAAAACGTGCTCAGCTCGTCGAGAAAATGCGATTTAAGCAATAAAATTAAAAATGCACCTAAAACCTAAACCAAACGTTGCAGGTGCTTATTTCTTTGTGCGCAGTGGTCAACGCGGCACTCTTTAGCTGCCAAGAGCACTTTTTACTATGCGCACCCAACCAGAGTGACGGGAGGAGCACATTTCAGAAAACGTGCTCAGCTCGTCGAGAAAATGCGATTTAAGCAATAAAATTAAAAATGCACCTAAAACCTAAACCAAACGTTGCAGGTGCTTATTTCTTCGTGCGCAGTGGTCAACGCGGAACTCCCTAGCTGCCAGGAGCTCTTTTTACTGTGCGCACCCAACCAGAGCGACGGGAGGAGCCCATTTCAGAAAACGTGCTCAGCTCGTCGAGAGAATGCGATTTAAGCAATAAAATTAAAAATGCACCTAAAACCTAAACCAAACGTTGCAGGTGCTTATTTCTTCGTGCGCAGTGGTCAACGCGGAACTCCCTAGCTGCCAGGAGCTCTTTTTACTGTGCGCACCCAACCAGAGCGACGGGAGGAGCACATTTCAGAAAACGTGCTCAGCTCGTCGAGAAAATGCGATTTAAGCAATAAAATTAAAAATGCACCTAAAACCTAAACCAAACGTTGCAGGTGCTTATTTCTTCATGTGCCGTGGTCAACGCGGCACTCTCTAGCTGCCAGGAGCACTTTTTACTATGCGCGCACAACCAGAGCGACGGGAGGAGCACATTTCAGAAAACGTGCTCAGCTCGTCGAGAAAATGCGATTTAAGCAATAAAATTAAAAGAGCACCCAAAACCTAAACCAAACGTTGCAGGTGCTTATTTCTTTGTGCGCAGTGGTCAACGCGGCACTCTTTAGCTGCCAAGAGCACTTTTTACTATGCGCACCCAACCAGAGTGACGGGAGGAGCACATTTCAGAAAACGTGCTCAGCTCGTCGAGAAAATGCGATTTAAGCAATAAAATTAAAAATGCACCTAAAACCTAAACCAAACGTTGCAGGTGGTTATTTCTACATGCGCAGTGGTCAACGCGGCACTCTCTAGCTGCCAAGAGCACTTTTTACTGTGCGCACCCAACCAGAGTCACGGGAGGAGCACATTTCAGAAAACGTGCTCAGCTCGTCGAGAAAATGCGATTTAAGCAATAAAATTAAAAATGCACCTAAAACCTTAACCAAACGTTGCAGGTGCTTATTTCGTCATGTGCAGTGGTCAACGCGGCACTCCCTAGCTGCCAAGAGCACTTTTTACTATGCGCACCCAACCAGAGTGACGGGAGGAGCACATTTCAGAAAACGTGCTCAGCTCGTCGAGAAAATGCGATTTAAGCAATAAAATTAAAAATGCACCCAAAACCTAAACCAAACGTTGCAGGTGCTTATTTCTTCAAGCGCAGTGGTCAACGCGGCACTCTCTAGCTGCCAAGAGCACTTTTTCCTATGCGCACCCAACCAGAGCGACGGGAGGAGCACATTTCAGAAAACGTGCTCAGCTCGTCGAGAAAATGCGATTTAAGCAATAAAATTAAAAATGCACCTAAAACCTAAACCAAACGTTGCAGGTGCTTATTTCTTCATGCGCAGTGGTCAACGCGGCACTCCCGAGCTGCCAAGAGCACTTTTTACTGTGCGCACCCAACCAGAGCGACGGGAGGAGCACATTTCAGAAAACGTGCTCAGCTCGTCGAGAGAATGCGATTTAAGCAATAAAATTAAAAATGCACCTAAAACCTAAACCAAACGTTGCAGGTGCTTATTTCTTCGTGCGCAGTGGTCAACGCGGAACTCCCTAGCTGCCAGGAGCTCTTTTTACTGTGCGCACCCAACCAGAGCGACGGGAGGAGCACATTTCAGAAAACGTGCTCAGCTCGTCGAGAAAATGCGATTTAAGCAATAAAATTAAAAATGCTGCTAAAACCTAAACCAAACGTTGCAGGTGCTTATTTCTTCGTGCGTAGTGCTCAACGCGGCACTCCCTAGCTGCCAGGAGCACTTTTTACTGTGCGCACCCAACCAGAGTGACGGGAGGAGCACATTTCAGAAAACGTGCTCAGCTCGTCGAGAAAATGCGATTTAAGCAATAAAATTAAAAATGCACCTAAAACCTAAACCAAACGTTGCAGGTGCTTATTTCTTCATGCGCAGTGGTCAACGCGGCACTCTCTAGCTGACAAGAGCACTTTTTACTGTGCGCACCCAACCAGAGTGACGGGAGGAGCACATTTCAGAAAACGTGCTCAGCTCGTCGAGAAAATGCGATTTAAGCAATAAGATTAAAAATGCACCTAAAACCTAAACCTAACGTTGCAGGTGCTTATTTCTTCATGCGCAGTGGTCAACGCGGCACTCTCTAGCTGCCAGGAGCACTTTTTACTACGCGCACCCAACCAGAGCGACGGGAGGAGCACATTTCAGAAAACGTGCTCAGCTCGTCGAGAGAATGCGATTTAAGCAATAAAATAAAAAATGCACCTAAAACCTAAACCAAACGTTGCAGGTGCTTATTTCTTCGTGCGCAGTGCTCAACGCGGCACTCCCTAGCTGCCAGGAGCACTTTTTACTGTGCGCACCCAACCAGAGTGACGGGAGGAGCATATTTCAGAAAACGTGCTCAGCTCGTCGAGAAAATGCGATTTAAGCAATAAAATTAAAAATGCACCTAAAACCTAAACCAAACGTTGCAGGTGCTTATTTCTTCATGTGCCGTGGTCAACGCGGCACTCTCTAGCTGCCAGGAGCACTTTTTACTATGCGCGCACAACCAGAGCGACGGGAGGAGCACATTTCAGAAAACGTGCTCAGCTCGTCGAGAAAATGCGATTTAAGCAATAAAATTTAAAATGCACCTAAAACCTAAACCAAACGTTGCAGGTGCTTATTTCTTTGTGCGCAGTGGTCAACGCGGCACTCTTTAGCTGCCAAGAGCACTTTTTACTATGCGCACCCAACCAGAGTGACGGGAGGAGCACATTTCAGAAAACGTGCTCAGCTCGTCGAGAAAATGCGATTTAAGCAATAAAATTAAAAATGCACCTAAAACCTAAACCAAACGTTGCAGGTGGTTATTTCTACATGCGCAGTGGTCAACGCGGCACTCTCTAGCTGCCAAGAGCACTTTTTACTGTGCGCACCCAACCAGAGTCACGGGAGGAGCACATTTCAGAAAACGTGCTCAGCTCGTCGAGAAAATGCGATTTAAGCAATAAAATTAAAAATGCACCTAAAACCTTAACCAAACGTTGCAGGTGCTTATTTCGTCATGTGCAGTGGTCAACGCGGCACTCCCTAGCTGCCAAGAGCACTTTTTACTATGCGCACCCAACCAGAGTGACGGGAGGAGCACATTTCAGAAAACGTGCTCAGCTCGTCGAGAAAATGCGATTTAAGCAATAAAATTAAAAATGCACCTAAAACCTAAACCAAACGTTGCAGGTGCTTATTTCTTCGTGCGCAGTGCTCAACGCGGCACTCTCTAGCTGCCAAGAGCACTTTTTACTGTGCGCACCCAACCAGAACGACGGGAGGAGCACATTTCAGAAAACGTGCTCAGCTCGTCGAGAGAATGCGATTTAAGCAATAAAATTAAAAATGCACCTAAAACCTAAACCAAACGTTGCAGGTGCTTATTTCTTCGTGCGCAGTGGTCAACGCGGAACTCCCTAGCTGCCAGGAGCTCTTTTTACTGTGCGCACCCAACCAGAGTGACGGGAGGAGCACATTTCAGAAAACGTGCTCAGCTCGTCGAGAAAATGCGATTTAAGCAATAAGATTAAAAATGCACCTAAAACCTAAACCTAACGTTGCAGGTGCTTATTTCTTCATGCGCAGTGGTCAACGCGGCACTCTCTCGCTGCCAGGAGTGACGGGAGGAGCACATTTCAGAAAACGTGCTCAGCTCGTCGAGAAAATGCGATTTAAGCAATAAAATAAAAAATGCACCTAAAACCTAAACCAAACGTTGCAGGTGCTTATTTCTTCGTGCGCAGTGGTCAACGCGGCACTCCCTAGCTGCCAGGAGCTCTTTTTACTATGCGCACCCAACCAGAGTGACGGGAGGAGCACATTTCAGAAAACGTGCTCAGCTCGTCGAGAAAATGCGATTTAAGCAATAAGATTAAAAATGCACCTAAAACCTAAACCAAACGTTGCAGGTGCTTATTTCTTCATGCGCAGTGGTCAACGCGGCACTCTCTAGCTGCCAAGAGCACTTTTTACTGTGCGCACCCAACCAGAGTGACGGGAGGAGCACATTTCAGAAAACGTGCTCAGCTCGTCGAGAAAATGCGATTTAAGCAATAAGATTAAAAATGCACCTAAAACCTAAACCAAACGTTGCAGGTGCTTATTTCTTCGTGCGCAGTGGTCAACGCGGAACTCCCTAGCTGCCAGGAGCTCTTTTTACTGTGCGCACCCAACCAGAGCGACGGGAGGAGCCCATTTCAGAAAACGTGCTCAGCTCGTCGAGAAAATGCGATTTAAGCAATAAAATTAAAAATGCACCTAAAACCTAAACCAAACGTTGCAGGTGCTTATTTCTTCGTGCGCAGTGCTCAACGCGGCACTCCCTAGCTGCCAGGAGCTCTTTTTACTGTGCGCATCCAACCAGAGCGACGGGAGGAGCACATTTCAGAAAACGTGCTCAGCTTGTCGAGAAAATGCGATTTAAGCAATAAAATTAAAAATGCACCTAAAACCTAAACCAAACGTTGCAGGTTCTTATTTCTTCGTGCGCAGTGGTCAACGCGGAACTCCCTAGCTGCCAGGAGCTCTTTTTACTGTGCGCACCCAACCAGAGCGACGGGAGGAGCACATTTCAGAAAACGTGCTCAGCTCGTCGAGAAAATGCGATTTAAGCAATAAAATTAAAAATGCAGCTAAAACCTAAACCAAACGTTGCAGGTGCTTATTTCTTCGTGCGCAGTGGTCAACGCGGAACTCCCTAGCTGCCAGGAGCACTTTTTACTGTGCGCACCCAACCAGAGTGACGGGAGGAGCACATTTCAGAAAACGTGCTCAGCTCGTCGAGAAAATGCGATTTAAGCAATAAAATTAAAAATGCACCCAAAACCTAAACCAAACGTTGCAGGTGCTTATTTCTTTGTGCGCAGTGGTCAACGCGGCACTCTCTAGCTGCCAAGAGCACTTTTTACTATGCGCACCCAACCAGAGTGACGGGAGGAGCACATTTCAGAAAACGTGCTCAGCTCGTCGAGAAAATGCGATTTAAGCAATAAGATTAAAAATGCACCTAAAACCTAAACCAAACGTTGCAGGTGCTTATTTCTTCGTGCGCAGTGCTCAACGCGGCACTCCCTAGCTGCCAGGAGCTCTTTTTACTGTGCGCACCCAACCAGAACGACGGGAGGAGCACATTTCAGAAAACGTGCTCAGCTCGTCGAGAGAATGCGATTTAAGCAATAAAATTAAAAATGCACCTAAAACCTAAACCAAACGTTGCAGGTGCTTATTTCTTCGTGCGCAGTGGTCAACGCGGAACTCCCTAGCTGCCAGGAGCTCTTTTTACTGTGCGCACCCAACCAGAGCGACGGGAGGAGCACATTTCAGAAAACGTGCTCAGCTCGTCGAGAAAATGCGATTTAAGCAATAAAATTAAAAATGCAGCTAAAACCTAAACCAAACGTTGCAGGTGCTTATTTCTTCATGCGCAGTGGTCAACGCGGAACTCCCTAGCTGCCAGGAGCACTTTTTACTGTGCGCACCCAACCAGAGTGACGGGAGGAGCACATTTCAGAAAACGTGCTCAGCTCGTCGAGAAAATGCGATTTAAGCAATAAAATTAAAAATGCACCCAGAACCTAAACCAAACGTTGCAGGTGCTTATTTCTTTGTGCGCAGTGGTCAACGCGGCACTCTCTAGCTGCCAAGAGCACTTTTTACTATGCGCACCCAACCAGAGTGACGGGAGGAGCACATTTCAGAAAACGTGCTCAGCTCGTCGAGAAAATGCGATTTAAGCAATAAGATTAAAAATGCACCTAAAACCTAAACCAAACGTTGCAGGTGCTTATTTCTTCATGCGCAGTGGTCAACGCGGCACTCTCTAGCTGCCAAGAGCACTTTTTACTGTGCGCACCCAACCAGAGTGACGGGAGGAGCACATTTCAGAAAACGTGCTCAGCTCGTCGAGAAAATGCGATTTAAGCAATAAGATTAAAAATGCACCTAAAACCTAAACCAAACGTTGCAGGTGCTTATTTCTTCGTGCGCAGTGGTCAACGCGGAACTCCCTAGCTGCCAGGAGCTCTTTTTACTGTGCGCACCCAACCAGAGCGACGGGAGGAGCCCATTTCAGAAAACGTGCTCAGCTCGTCGAGAAAATGCGATTTAAGCAATAAAATTAAAAATGCACCTAAAACCTAAACCAAACGTTGCAGGTGCTTATTTCTTCGTGCGCAGTGCTCAACGCGGCACTCCCTAGCTGCCAGGAGCTCTTTTTACTGTGCGCATCCAACCAGAGCGACGGGAGGAGCACATTTCAGAAAACGTGCTCAGCTTGTCGAGAAAATGCGATTTAAGCAATAAAATTAAAAATGCACCTAAAACCTAAACCAAACGTTGCAGGTTCTTATTTCTTCTTGCGCAGTGGTCAACGCGGCACTCTCTAGCTGCCAGGAGCACTTTTTACTATGCGCGCCCAACCAGAGCGACGGGAGGAGCACATTTCAGAAAACGTGCTCAGCTCGTCGAGAAAATGCGATTTAAGCAATAAAATTAAAAATGCACCTAAAACCTAAACCAAACGTTGCAGGTGCTTATTTCTTCATGCGCAGTGGTCAACGCGGCACTCCCGAGCTGCCAAGAGCACTTTTTACTGTGCGCACCCAACCAGAGCGACGGGAGGAGCACATTTCAGAAAACGTGCTCAGCTCGTCGAGAGAATGCGATTTAAGCAATAAAATTAAAAATGCACCTAAAACCTAAACCAAACATTGCAGGTGCTTATTTCTTCGTGCGCAGTGGTCAACGCGGAACTCCCTAGCTGCCAGGAGCTCTTTTTACTGTGCGCACCCAACCAGAGCGACGGGAGGAGCACATTTCAGAAAACGTGCTCAGCTCGTCGAGAAAATGCGATTTAAGCAATAAAATTAAAAATGCACCTAAAACCTAAACCAAACGTTGCAGGTGCTTATTTCTTCGTGCGCAGTGCTCAACGCGGCACTCCCTAGCTGCCAGGAGCACTTTTTACTGTGCGCACCCAACCAGAGTGACGGGAGGAGCACATTTCAGAAAACGTGCTCAGCTCGTCGAGAAAATGCGATTTAAGCAATAAAATTAAAAATGCACCCAAAACCTAAACCAAACGTTGCAGGTGCTTATTTCTTCATGCGCAGTGGTGAACGCGGCACTCTCTAGCTGCCAAGAGCACTTTTTACTGTGCGCACCCAACCAGAGTGACGGGAGGAGCACATTTCAGAAAACGTGCTCAGCTCGTCGAGAAAATGCGATTTAAGCAATAAGATTAAAAATGCACCTAAAACCTAAACCAAACGTTGCAGGTGCTTATTTCTTCATGCGCAGTGGTCGACGCGGCACTCTCTAGCTGCCAGGAGCACTTTTTACTACGCGCACCCAACCAGAGCGACGGGAGGAGCACATTTCAGAAAACGTGCTCAGCTCGTCGAGAGAATGCGATTTAAGCAATAAAATAAAAAATGCACCTAAAACCTAAACCAAACGTTGCAGGTGCTTATTTCTTCGTGCGCAGTGGTCAACGCGGCACTCCCTAGCTGCCAGGAGGTCTTTTTACTGTGCGCACCCAACCAGAACGACGGGAGGAGCACATTTCAGAAAACGTGCTCAGCTCGTCGAGAAAATGCGATTTAAGCAATAAAATTAAAAATGCACCTAAAACCTAAACCAAACGTTGCAGGTTCTTATTTCTTCTTGCGCAGTGGTCAACGCGGCACTCTCTAGCTGCCAGGAGCACTTTTTACTATGCGCGCCCAACCAGAGCGACGGGAGGAGCACATTTCAGAAAACGTGCTCAGCTCGTCGAGAAAATGCAATTTAAGCAATAAAATTAAAAATGCACCTAAAACCTAAACCAAACGTTGCAGGTGCTTATTTCTTCATGCGCAGTGGTCAACGCGGCACTCCCGAGCTGCCAAGAGCACTTTTTACTGTGCGCACCCAACCAGAGCGACGGGAGGAGCACATTTCAGAAAACGTGCTCAGCTCGTCGAGAGAATGCGATTTAAGCAATAAAATTAAAAATGCACCTAAAACCTAAACCAAACGTTGCAGGTGCTTATTTCTTCGTGCGCAGTGGTCAACGCGGAACTCCCTAGCTGCCAGGAGCTCTTTTTACTGTGCGCACCCAACCAGAGCGACGGGAGGAGCACATTTCAGAAAACGTGCTCAGCTTGTCGAGAAAATGCAATTTAAGCAATAAAATTAAAAATGCAGCTAAAACCTAAACCAAACGTTGCAGGTGCTTATTTCTTCGTGCGCAGTGCTCAACGCGGCACTCCCTAGCTGCCAGGAGCACTTTTTACTGTGCGCACCCAACCAGAGTGACGGGAGGAGCACATTTCAGAAAACGTGCTCAGCTCGTCGAGAAAATGCGATTTAAGCAATAAAATTAAAAATGCACCTAAAACCTAAACCAAACGTTGCAGGTGCTTATTTCTTCATGCGCAGTGGTCAACGCGGCACTCTCTAGCTGCCAAGAGCACTTTTTACTGTGCGCACCCAACCAGAGTGACGGGAGGAGCACATTTCAGAAAACGTGCTCAGCTCGTCGAGAAAATGCGATTTAAGCAATAAAATTAAAAATGCACCTAAAACCTAAACCAAACGTTGCAGGTGCTTATTTCTTCATGCGCAGTGGTCAACGCGGCACTCTCTAGCTGCCAGGAGCACTTTTTACTACGCGCACCCAACCAGAGCGACGGGAGGAGCACATTTCAGAAAACGTGCTCAGCTCGTCGAGAGAATGCGATTTAAGCAATAAAATAAAAAAATGCACCTAAAACCTAAACCAAACGTTGCAGGTGCTTATTTCTTCGAGCGCAGTGGTCAACGCGGCACTCCCTAGCTGCCAGGAGCACTTTTTACTGTGCGCACCCAACCAGAGTGACGGGAGGAGCACATTTCAGAAAACGTGCTCAGCTCGTCGAGAAAATGCGATTTAAGCAATAAAATTAAAAATGCACCTAAAACCTAAACCAAACGTTGCAGGTGCTTATTTCTTCATGCGCAGTGGTAAACGCGACACTCTTTAGCTGCCAGGAGCACTTTTTACTATGCGCGCCCAACCAGAGTGACGGGAGGAGCACATTTCAGAAAACGTGCTCAGCTCGTCGCGAAAATGCGATTTAAGCAATAAAATTAAAAATGCACCTAAAACCTAAACCAAACGTTGCAGGTGCTTATTTCTTTGTGCGCAGTGGTCAACGCGGCACTCTTTAGCTGCCAAGAGCACTTTTTACTATGCGCACCCAACCAGAGTGACGGGAGGAGCACATTTCAGAAAACGTGCTCAGCTCGTCGAGAAAATGCGATTTAAGCAATAAAATTAAAAATGCACCTAAAACCTAAACCAAACGTTGCAGGTGGTTATTTCTACATGCGCAGTGGTCAACGCGGCACTCTCTAGCTGCCAAGAGCACTTTTTACTGTGCGCACCCAACCAGAGTCACGGGAGGAGCACATTTCAGAAAACGTGCTCAGCTCGTCGAGAAAATGCGATTTAAGCAATAAGATTAAAAATGCACCTAAAACCTAAACCAAACGTTGCAGGTGCTTATTTCTTCGTGCGCAGTGGTCAACGCGGAACTCCCTAGCTGCCAGGAGCTCTTTTTACTGTGCGCACCCAACCAGAGTGACGGGAGGAGCACATTTCAGAAAACGTGCTCAGCTCGTCGAGAAAATGCGATTTAAGCAATAAGATTAAAAATGCACCTAAAACCTAAACCAAACGTTGCAGGTGCTTATTTCTTCATGCGCAGTGGTCAACGCGGCACTCTCTAGCTGCCAAGAGCACTTTTTACTGTGCGCACCCAACCAGAGTGACGGGAGGAGCACATTTCAGAAAACGTGCTCAGCTCGTCGAGAAAATGCGATTTAAGCAATAAGATTAAAAATGCACCTAAAACCTAAACCAAACGTTGCAGGTGCTTATTTCTTCGTGCGCAGTGGTCAACGCGGAACTCCCTAGCTGCCAGGAGCTCTTTTTACTGTGCGCACCCAACCAGAGCGACGGGAGGAGCCCATTTCAGAAAACGTGCTCAGCTCGTCGAGAAAATGCGATTTAAGCAATAAAATTAAAAATGCACCTAAAACCTAAACCAAACGTTGCAGGTGCTTATTTCTTCGTGCGCAGTGCTCAACGCGGCACTCCCTAGCTGCCAGGAGCTCTTTTTACTGTGCGCATCCAACCAGAGCGACGGGAGGAGCACATTTCAGAAAACGTGCTCAGCTTGTCGAGAAAATGCGATTTAAGCAATAAAATTAAAAATGCACCTAAAACCTAAACCAAACGTTGCAGGTTCTTATTTCTTCTTGCGCAGTGGTCAACGCGGCACTCTCTAGCTGCCAGGAGCACTTTTTACTATGCGCGCCCAACCAGAGCGACGGGAGGAGCACATTTCAGAAAACGTGCTCAGCTCGTCGAGAAAATGCGATTTAAGCAATAAAATTAAAAATGCACCTAAAACCTAAACCAAACGTTGCAGGTGCTTATTTCTTCATGCGCAGTGGTCAACGCGGCACTCCCGAGCTGCCAAGAGCACTTTTTACTGTGCGCACCCAACCAGAGCGACGGGAGGAGCACATTTCAGAAAACGTGCTCAGCTCGTCGAGAGAATGCGATTTAAGCAATAAAATTAAAAATGCACCTAAAACCTAAACCAAACATTGCAGGTGCTTATTTCTTCGTGCGCAGTGGTCAACGCGGAACTCCCTAGCTGCCAGGAGCTCTTTTTACTGTGCGCACCCAACCAGAGCGACGGGAGGAGCACATTTCAGAAAACGTGCTCAGCTCGTCGAGAAAATGCGATTTAAGCAATAAAATTAAAAATGCACCTAAAACCTAAACCAAACGTTGCAGGTGCTTATTTCTTCGTGCGCAGTGCTCAACGCGGCACTCCCTAGCTGCCAGGAGCACTTTTTACTGTGCGCACCCAACCAGAGTGACGGGAGGAGCACATTTCAGAAAACGTGCTCAGCTCGTCGAGAAAATGCGATTTAAGCAATAAAATTAAAAATGCACCCAAAACCTAAACCAAACGTTGCAGGTGCTTATTTCTTCATGCGCAGTGGTCAACGCGGCACTCTCTAGCTGCCAAGAGCACTTTTTACTGTGCGCACCCAACCAGAGTGACGGGAGGAGCACATTTCAGAAAACGTGCTCAGCTCGTCGAGAAAATGCGATTTAAGCAATAAGATTAAAAATGCACCTAAAACCTAAACCAAACGTTGCAGGTGCTTATTTCTTCATGCGCAGTGGTCGACGCGGCACTCTCTAGCTGCCAGGAGCACTTTTTACTACGCGCACCCAACCAGAGCGACGGGAGGAGCACATTTCAGAAAACGTGCTCAGCTCGTCGAGAGAATGCGATTTAAGCAATAAAATAAAAAATGCACCTAAAACCTAAACCAAACGTTGCAGGTGCTTATTTCTTCGTGCGCAGTGGTCAACGCGGCACTCCCTAGCTGCCAGGAGGTCTTTTTACTGTGCGCACCCAACCAGAACGACGGGAGGAGCACATTTCAGAAAACGTGCTCAGCTCGTCGAGAAAATGCGATTTAAGCAATAAAATTAAAAATGCACCTAAAACCTAAACCAAACGTTGCAGGTTCTTATTTCTTCTTGCGCAGTGGTCAACGCGGCACTCTCTAGCTGCCAGGAGCACTTTTTACTATGCGCGCCCAACCAGAGCGACGGGAGGAGCACATTTCAGAAAACGTGCTCAGCTCGTCGAGAAAATGCGATTTAAGCAATAAAATTAAAAATGCACCTAAAACCTAAACCAAACGTTGCAGGTGCTTATTTCTTCATGCGCAGTGGTCAACGCGGCACTCCCGAGCTGCCAAGAGCACTTTTTACTGTGCGCACCCAACCAGAGCGACGGGAGGAGCACATTTCAGAAAACGTGCTCAGCTCGTCGAGAGAATGCGATTTAAGCAATAAAATTAAAAATGCACCTAAAACCTAAACCAAACGTTGCAGGTGCTTATTTCTTCGTGCGCAGTGGTCAACGCGGAACTCCCTAGCTGCCAGGAGCTCTTTTTACTGTGCGCACCCAACCAGAGCGACGGGAGGAGCACATTTCAGAAAACGTGCTCAGCTTGTCGAGAAAATGCAATTTAAGCAATAAAATTAAAAATGCAGCTAAAACCTAAACCAAACGTTGCAGGTGCTTATTTCTTCGTGCGCAGTGCTCAACGCGGCACTCCCTAGCTGCCAGGAGCACTTTTTACTGTGCGCACCCAACCAGAGTGACGGGAGGAGCACATTTCAGAAAACGTGCTCAGCTCGTCGAGAAAATGCGATTTAAGCAATAAAATTAAAAATGCACCTAAAACCTAAACCAAACGTTGCAGGTGCTTATTTCTTCATGCGCAGTGGTCAACGCGGCACTCTCTAGCTGCCAAGAGCACTTTTTACTGTGCGCACCCAACCAGAGTGACGGGAGGAGCACATTTCAGAAAACGTGCTCAGCTCGTCGAGAAAATGCGATTTAAGCAATAAAATTAAAAATGCACCTAAAACCTAAACCAAACGTTGCAGGTGCTTATTTTTTCATGCGCAGTGGTCAACGCGGCACTCTCTAGCTGCCAGGAGCACTTTTTACTACGCGCACCCAACCAGAGCGACGGGAGGAGCACATTTCAGAAAACGTGCTCAGCTCGTCGAGAGAATGCGATTTAAGCAATAAAATAAAAAAATGCACCTAAAACCTAAACCAAACGTTGCAGGTGCTTATTTCTTCGAGCGCAGTGGTCAACGCGGCACTCCCTAGCTGCCAGGAGCACTTTTTACTGTGCGCACCCAACCAGAGTGACGGGAGGAGCACATTTCAGAAAACGTGCTCAGCTCGTCGAGAAAATGCGATTTAAGCAATAAAATTAAAAATGCACCTAAAACCTAAACCAAACGTTGCAGGTGCTTATTTCTTCATGCGCAGTGGTAAACGCGACACTCTTAAGCTGCCAGGAGCACTTTTTACTATGCGCGCCCAACCAGAGTGACGGGAGGAGCACATTTCAGAAAACGTGCTCAGCTCGTCGAGAAAATGCGATTTAAGCAATAAAATTAAAAATGCACCTAAAACCTAAACCAAACGTTGCAGGTGCTTATTTCTTTGTGCGCAGTGGTCAACGCGGCACTCTTTAGCTGCCAAGAGCACTTTTTACTATGCGCACCCAACCAGAGTGACGGGAGGAGCACATTTCAGAAAACGTGCTCAGCTCGTCGAGAAAATGCGATTTAAGCAATAAAATTAAAAATGCACCTAAAACCTAAACCAAACGTTGCAGGTGGTTATTTCTACATGCGCAGTGGTCAACGCGGCACTCTCTAGCTGCAAGAGCACTTTTTACTGTGCGCACCCAACCAGAGTCACGGGAGGAGCACATTTCAGAAAACGTGCTCAGCTCGTCGAGAAAATGCGATTTAAGCAATAAAATTAAAAATGCACCTAAAACCTTAACCAAACGTTGCAGGTGCTTATTTCGTCATGTGCAGTGGTCAACGCGGCACTCCCTAGCTGCCAAGAGCACTTTTTACTATGCGCACCCAACCAGAGTGACGGGAGGAGCACATTTCAGAAAACGTGCTCAGCTCGTCGAGAGAATGCGATTTAAGCAATAAAATAAAAAATGCACCTAAAACCTAAACCAAACGTTGCAGGTGCTTATTTCTTCGTGCGCAGTGGTCAACGCGGCACTCCCTAGCTGCCAGGAGCTCTTTTTACTGTGTGCACCCAACCAGAGCGACGGGAGGAGCACATTTCAGAAAACGTGCTCAGCTCGTCGAGAGAATGCGATTTAAGCAATAAAATAAAAAATGCACCTAAAACCTAAACCAAACGTTGCAGGTGCTTATTTCTTCGTGCGCAGTGGTCAACGCAGAACTCCCTAGCTGCCAGGAGCTCTTTTTACTGTGCGCACCCAACCAGAGCGACGGGAGGAGCCCATTTCAGAAAACGTGCTCAGCTCGTCGAGAAAATGCGATTTAAGCAATAAAATTAAAAATGCACCTAAAACCTAAACCAAACGTTGCAGGTGCTTATTTCTTCGTGCGCAGTGCTCAACGCGGCACTCCCTAGCTGCCAGGAGCTCTTTTTACTGTGCGCACCCAACCAGAACGACGGGAGGAGCACATTTCAGAAAACGTGCTCAGCTCGTCGAGAGAATGCGATTTAAGCAATAAAATTAAAAATGCACCTAAAACCTAAACCAAACGTTGCAGGTGCTTATTTCTTCGTGCGCAGTGGTCAACGCGGAACTCCCTAGCTGCCAGGAGCTCTTTTTACTGTGCGCACCCAACCAGAGCGACGGGAGGAGCACATTTCAGAAAACGTGCTCAGCTCGTCGAGAAAATGCGATTTAAGCAATAAAATTAAAAATGCAGCTAAAACCTAAACCAAACGTTGCAGGTGCTTATTTCTTCGTGCGCAGTGGTCAACGCGGAACTCCCTAGCTGCCAGGAGCACTTTTTACTGTGCGCACCCAACCAGAGTGACGGGAGGAGCACATTTCAGAAAACGTGCTCAGCTCGTCGAGAAAATGCGATTTAAGCAATAAAATTAAAAATGCACCCAGAACCTAAACCAAACGTTGCAGGTGCTTATTTCTTTGTGCGCAGTGGTCAACGCGGCACTCTCTAGCTGCCAAGAGCACTTTTTACTATGCGCACCCAACCAGAGTGACGGGAGGAGCACATTTCAGAAAACGTGCTCAGCTCGTCGAGAAAATGCGATTTAAGCAATAAGATTAAAAATGCACCTAAAACCTAAACCAAACGTTGCAGGTGCTTATTTCTTCATGCGCAGTGGTCAACGCGGCACTCTCTAGCTGCCAAGAGCACTTTTTACTGTGCGCACCCAACCAGAGTGACGGGAGGAGCACATTTCAGAAAACGTGCTCAGCTCGTCGAGAAAATGCGATTTAAGCAATAAGATTAAAAATGCACCTAAAACCTAAACCAAACGTTGCAGGTGCTTATTTCTTCGTGCGCAGTGGTCAACGCGGAACTCCCTAGCTGCCAGGAGCTCTTTTTACTGTGCGCACCCAACCAGAGCGACGGGAGGAGCCCATTTCAGAAAACGTGCTCAGCTCGTCGAGAAAATGCGATTTAAGCAATAAAATTAAAAATGCACCTAAAACCTAAACCAAACGTTGCAGGTGCTTATTTCTTCGTGCGCAGTGCTCAACGCGGCACTCCCTAGCTGCCAGGAGCTCTTTTTACTGTGCGCATCCAACCAGAGCGACGGGAGGAGCACATTTCAGAAAACGTGCTCAGCTTGTCGAGAAAATGCGATTTAAGCAATAAAATTAAAAATGCACCTAAAACCTAAACCAAACGTTGCAGGTTCTTATTTCTTCTTGCGCAGTGGTCAACGCGGCACTCTCTAGCTGCCAGGAGCACTTTTTACTATGCGCGCCCAACCAGAGCGACGGGAGGAGCACATTTCAGAAAACGTGCTCAGCTCGTCGAGAAAATGCGATTTAAGCAATAAAATTAAAAATGCACCTAAAACCTAAACCAAACGTTGCAGGTGCTTATTTCTTCATGCGCAGTGGTCAACGCGGCACTCCCGAGCTGCCAAGAGCACTTTTTACTGTGCGCACCCAACCAGAGCGACGGGAGGAGCACATTTCAGAAAACGTGCTCAGCTCGTCGAGAGAATGCGATTTAAGCAATAAAATTAAAAATGCACCTAAAACCTAAACCAAACGTTGCAGGTGCTTATTTCTTCGTGCGCAGTGGTCAACGCGGAACTCCCTAGCTGCCAGGAGCTCTTTTTACTGTGCGCACCCAACCAGAGTGACGGGAGGAGCACATTTCAGAAAACGTGCTCAGCTCGTCGAGAGAATGCGATTTAAGCAATAAAATTAAAAATGCACCTAAAACCTAAACCAAACATTGCAGGTGCTTATTTCTTCGTGCGCAGTGGTCAACGCGGAACTCCCTAGCTGCCAGGAGCTCTTTTTACTGTGCGCACCCAACCAGAGCGACGGGAGGAGCACATTTCAGAAAACGTGCTCAGCTCGTCGAGAAAATGCGATTTAAGCAATAAAATTAAAAATGCACCTAAAACCTAAACCAAACGTTGCAGGTGCTTATTTCTTCGTGCGCAGTGCTCAACGCGGCACTCCCTAGCTGCCAGGAGCACTTTTTACTGTGCGCACCCAACCAGAGTGACGGGAGGAGCACATTTCAGAAAACGTGCTCAGCTCGTCGAGAAAATGCGATTTAAGCAATAAAATTAAAAATGCACCCAAAACCTAAACCAAACGTTGCAGGTGCTTATTTCTTCATGCGCAGTGGTCAACGCGGCACTCTCTAGCTGCCAAGAGCACTTTTTACTGTGCGCACCCAACCAGAGTGACGGGAGGAGCACATTTCAGAAAACGTGCTCAGCTCGTCGAGAAAATGCGATTTAAGCAATAAGATTAAAAATGCACCTAAAACCTAAACCAAACGTTGCAGGTGCTTATTTCTTCATGCGCAGTGGTCGACGCGGCACTCTCTAGCTGCCAGGAGCACTTTTTACTACGCGCACCCAACCAGAGCGACGGGAGGAGCACATTTCAGAAAACGTGCTCAGCTCGTCGAGAGAATGCGATTTAAGCAATAAAATAAAAAATGCACCTAAAACCTAAACCAAACGTTGCAGGTGCTTATTTCTTCGTGCGCAGTGGTCAACGCGGCACTCCCTAGCTGCCCAGAGGTCTTTTTACTGTGCGCACCCAACCAGAACGACGGGAGGAGCACATTTCAGAAAACGTGCTCAGCTCGTCGAGAAAATGCGATTTAAGCAATAAAATTAAAAATGCACCTAAAACCTAAACCAAACGTTGCAGGTTCTTATTTCTTCTTGCGCAGTGGTCAACGCGGCACTCTCTAGCTGCCAGGAGCACTTTTTACTATGCGCGCCCAACCAGAGCGACGGGAGGAGCACATTTCAGAAAACGTGCTCAGCTCGTCGAGAAAATGCGATTTAAGCAATAAAATTAAAAATGCACCTAAAACCTAAACCAAACGTTGCAGGTGCTTATTTCTTCATGCGCAGTGGTCAACGCGGCACTCCCGAGCTGCCAAGAGCACTTTTTACTGTGCGCACCCAACCAGAGCGACGGGAGGAGCACATTTCAGAAAACGTGCTCAGCTCGTCGAGAGAATGCGATTTAAGCAATAAAATTAAAAATGCACCTAAAACCTAAACCAAACGTTGCAGGTGCTTATTTCTTCGTGCGCAGTGGTCAACGCGGAACTCCTTAGCTGCCAGGAGCTCTTTTTACTGTGCGCACCCAACCAGAGCGACGGGAGGAGCACATTTCAGAAAACGTGCTCAGCTTGTCGAGAAAATGCAATTTAAGCAATAAAATTAAAAATGCAGCTAAAACCTAAACCAAACGTTGCAGGTGCTTATTTCTTCGTGCGCAGTGCTCAACGCGGCACTCCCTAGCTGCCAGGAGCACTTTTTACTGTGCGCACCCAACCAGAGTGACGGGAGGAGCACATTTCAGAAAACGTGCTCAGCTCGTCGAGAAAATGCCATTTAAGCAATAAAATTAAAAATGCACCTAAAACCTAAACCAAACGTTGCAGGTGCTTATTTCTTCATGCGCAGTGGTCAACGCGGCACTCTCTAGCTGCCAAGAGCACTTTTTACTGTGCGCACCCAACCAGAGTGACGGGAGGAGCACATTTCAGAAAACGTGCTCAGCTCGTCGAGAAAATGCGATTTAAGCAATAAAATTAAAAATGCACCTAAAACCTAAACCAAACGTTGCAGGTGCTTATTTCTTCATGCGCAGTGGTCAACGCGGCACTCTCTAGCTGCCAGGAGCACTTTTTACTACGCGCACCCAACCAGAGCGACGGGAGGAGCACATTTCAGAAAACGTGCTCAGCTCGTCGAGAGAATGCGATTTAAGCAATAAAATAAAAAAATGCACCTAAAACCTAAACCAAACGTTGCAGGTGCTTATTTCTTCGAGCGCAGTGGTCAACGCGGCACTCCCTAGCTGCCAGGAGCACTTTTTACTGTGCGCACCCAACCAGAGTGACGGGAGGAGCACATTTCAGAAAACGTGCTCAGCTCGTCGAGAAAATGCGATTTAAGCAATAAAATTAAAAATGCACCTAAAACCTAAACCAAACGTTGCAGGTGCTTATTTCTTCATGCGCAGTGGTAAACGCGACACTCTTTAGCTGCCAGGAGCACTTTTTACTATGCGCGCCCAACCAGAGTGACGGGAGGAGCACATTTCAGAAAACGTGCTCAGCTCGTCGAGAAAATGCGATTTAAGCAATAAAATTAAAAATGCACCTAAAACCTAAACCAAACGTTGCAGGTGCTTATTTCTTTGTGCGCAGTGGTCAACGCGGCACTCTTTAGCTGCCAAGAGCACTTTTTACTATGCGCACCCAACCAGAGTGACGGGAGGAGCACATTTCAGAAAACGTGCTCAGCTCGTCGAGAAAATGCGATTTAAGCAATAAAATTAAAAATGCACCTAAAACCTAAACCAAACGTTGCAGGTGGTTATTTCTACATGCGCAGTGGTCAACGCGGCACTCTCTAGCTGCCAAGAGCACTTTTTACTGTGCGCACCCAACCAGAGTCACGGGAGGAGCACATTTCAGAAAACGTGCTCAGCTCGTCGAGAAAATGCGATTTAAGCAATAAAATTAAAAATGCACCTAAAACCTTAACCAAACGTTGCAGGTGCTTATTTCGTCATGTGCAGTGGTCAACGCGGCACTCCCTAGCTGCCAAGAGCACTTTTTACTATGCGCACCCAACCAGAGTGACGGGAGGAGCACATTTCAGAAAACGTGCTCAGCTCGTCGAGAGAATGCGATTTAAGCAATAAAATAAAAAATGCACCTAAAACCTAAACCAAACGTTGCAGGTGCTTATTTCTTCGTGCGCAGTGGTCAACGCGGCACTCCCTAGCTGCCAGGAGCTCTTTTTACTGTGTGCACCCAACCAGAGCGACGGGAGGAGCACATTTCAGAAAACGTGCTCAGCTCGTCGAGAGAATGCGATTTAAGCAATAAAATAAAAAATGCACCTAAAACCTAAACCAAACGTTGCAGGTGCTTATTTCTTCGTGCGCAGTGGTCAACGCAGAACTCCCTAGCTGCCAGGAGCTCTTTTTACTGTGCGCACCCAACCAGAGCGACGGGAGGAGCACATTTCAGAAAACGTGCTCAGCTTGTCGAGAAAATGCGATTTAAGCAATTAAAGTAAAAATGCACCTAAAACCTAAACCAAACGTTGCAGGTTCTTATTTCTTCTTGCGCAGTGGTCAACGCGGCACTCTCTAGCTGCCAGGAGCACTTTTTACTATGCGCGCCCAACCAGAGCGACGGGAGGAGCACATTTCAGAAAACGTGCTCAGCTCGTCGAGAAAATGCGATTTAAGCAATAAAATTAAAAATGCACCTAAAACCTAAACCAAACGTTGCAGGTGCTTATTTCTTCATGCGCAGTGGTCAACGCGGCACTCCCGAGCTGCCAAGAGCACTTTTTACTGTGCGCACCCAACCAGAGCGACGGGAGGAGCACATTTCAGAAAACGTGCTCAGCTCGTCGAGAGAATGCGATTTAAGCAATAAAATTAAAAATGCACCTAAAACCTAAACCAAACGTTGCAGGTGCTTATTTCTTCGTGCGCAGTGGTCAACGCGGAACTCCCTAGCTGCCAGGAGCTCTTTTTACTGTGCGCACCCAACCAGAGCGACGGGAGGAGCACATTTCAGAAAACGTGCTCAGCTCGTCGAGAAAATGCGATTTAAGCAATAAAATTAAAAATGCAGCTAAAACCTAAACCAAACGTTGCAGGTGCTTATTTCTTCGTGCGCAGTGGTCAACGCGGAACTCCCTAGCTGCCAGGAGCACTTTTTACTGTGCGCACCCAACCAGAGTGACGGGAGGAGCACATTTCAGAAAACGTGCTCAGCTCGTCGAGAAAATGCGATTTAAGCAATAAAATTAAAAATGCACCCAAAACCTAAACCAAACGTTGCAGGTGCTTATTTCTTTGTGCGCAGTGGTCAACGCGGCACTCTCTAGCTGCCAAGAGCACTTTTTACTATGCGCACCCAACCAGAGTGACGGGAGGAGCACATTTCAGAAAACGTGCTCAGCTCGTCGAGAAAATGCGATTTAAGCAATAAGATTAAAAATGCACCTAAAACCTAAACCAAACGTTGCAGGTGCTTATTTCTTCATGCGCAGTGGTCAACGCGGCACTCTCTAGCTGCCAAGAGCACTTTTTACTGTGCGCACCCAACCAGAGTGACGGGAGGAGCACATTTCAGAAAACGTGCTCAGCTCGTCGAGAAAATGCGATTTAAGCAATAAGATTAAAAATGCACCTAAAACCTAAACCAAACGTTGCAGGTGCTTATTTCTTCGTGCGCAGTGGTCAACGCGGAACTCCCTAGCTGCCAGGAGCTCTTTTTACTGTGCGCACCCAACCAGAGCGACGGGAGGAGCCCATTTCAGAAAACGTGCTCAGCTCGTCGAGAAAATGCGATTTAAGCAATAAAATTAAAAATGCACCTAAAACCTAAACCAAACGTTGCAGGTGCTTATTTCTTCGTGCGCAGTGCTCAACGCGGCACTCCCTAGCTGCCAGGAGCTCTTTTTACTGTGCGCACCCAACCAGAGCGACGGGAGGAGCACATTTCAGAAAACGTGCTCAGCTCGTCGAGAGAATGCGATTTAAGCAATAAAATTAAAAATGCACCTAAAACCTAAACCAAACGTTGCAGGTGCTTATTTCTTCGTGCGCAGTGGTCAACGCGGAACTCCCTAGCTGCCAGGAGCTCTTTTTACTGTGCGCACCCAACCAGAGCGACGGGAGGAGCACATTTCAGAAAACGTGCTCAGCTCGTCGAGAAAATGCGATTTAAGCAATAAAATTAAAAATGCAGCTAAAACCTAAACCAAACGTTGCAGGTGCTTATTTCTTCGTGCGCAGTGGTCAACGCGGAACTCCCTAGCTGCCAGGAGCACTTTTTACTGTGCGCACCCAACCAGAGTGACGGGAGGAGCACATTTCAGAAAACGTGCTCAGCTCGTCGAGAAAATGCGATTTAAGCAATAAAATTAAAAATGCACCCAGAACCTAAACCAAACGTTGCAGGTGCTTATTTCTTTGTGCGCAGTGGTCAACGCGGCACTCTCTAGCTGCCAAGAGCACTTTTTACTATGCGCACCCAACCAGAGTGACGGGAGGAGCACATTTCAGAAAACGTGCTCAGCTCGTCGAGAAAATGCGATTTAAGCAATAAGATTAAAAATGCACCTAAAACCTAAACCAAACGTTGCAGGTGCTTATTTCTTCATGCGCAGTGGTCAACGCGGCACTCTCTAGCTGCCAAGAGCACTTTTTACTGTGCGCACCCAACCAGAGTGACGGGAGGAGCACATTTCAGAAAACGTGCTCAGCTCGTCGAGAAAATGCGATTTAAGCAATAAGATTAAAAATGCACCTAAAACCTAAACCAAACGTTGCAGGTGCTTATTTCTTCGTGCGCAGTGGTCAACGCGGAACTCCCTAGCTGCCAGGAGCTCTTTTTACTGTGCGCACCCAACCAGAGCGACGGGAGGAGCCCATTTCAGAAAACGTGCTCAGCTCGTCGAGAAAATGCGATTTAAGCAATAAAATAAAAAATGCAGCTAAAACCTAAACCAAACGTTGCAGGTGCTTATTTCTTCGTGCGCAGTGGTCAACGCGGCACTCCCTAGCTGCCAGGAGCTCTTTTTACTGTGTGCACCCAACCAGAGCGACGGGAGGAGCACATTTCAGAAAACGTGCTCAGCTCGTCGAGAGAATGCGATTTAAGCAATAAAATAAAAAATGCACCTAAAACCTAAACCAAACGTTGCAGGTGCTTATTTCTTCGTGCGCAGTGGTCAACGCAGAACTCCCTAGCTGCCAGGAGCTCTTTTTACTGTGCGCACCCAACCAGAGCGACGGGAGGAGCACATTTCAGAAAACGTGCTCAGCTTGTCGAGAAAATGCGATTTAAGCAATAAAAGTAAAAATGCACCTAAAACCTAAACCAAACGTTGCAGGTTCTTATTTCTTCTTGCGCAGTGGTCAACGCGGCACTCTCTAGCTGCCAGGAGCACTTTTTACTATGCGCGCCCAACCAGAGCGACGGGAGGAGCACATTTCAGAAAACGTGCTCAGCTCGTCGAGAAAATGCGATTTAAGCAATAAAATTTAAAATGCACCTAAAACCTAAACCAAACGTTGCAGGTGCTTATTTCTTTGTGCGCAGTGGTCAACGCGGCACTCCCTAGCTGCCAGGAGCACTTTTTACTGTGCGCACCCAACCAGAGTGACGGGAGGAGCACATTTCAGAAAACGTGCTCAGCTCGTCGAGAAAATGCGATTTAAGCAATAAAATTAAAAATGCAGCTAAAACCTAAACCAAACGTTGCAGGTGCTTATTTCTTCGTGCGCAGTGGTCAACGCGGAACTCCCTAGCTGCCAGGAGCACTTTTTACTGTGCGCACCCAACCAGAGTGACGGGAGGAGCACATTTCAGAAAACGTGCTCAGCTCGTCGAGAAAATGCGATTTAAGCAATAAAATTAAAAATGCACCCAAAACCTAAACCAAACGTTGCAGGTGCTTATTTCTTTGTGCGCAGTGGTCAACGCGGCACTCTCTAGCTGCCAAGAGCACTTTTTACTATGCGCACCCAACCAGAGTGACGGGAGGAGCACATTTCAGAAAACGTGCTCAGCTCGTCGAGAAAATGCGATTTAAGCAATAAGATTAAAAATGCACCTAAAACCTAAACCAAACGTTGCAGGTGCTTATTTCTTCATGCGCAGTGGTCAACGCGGCACTCTCTAGCTGCCAAGAGCACTTTTTACTGTGCGCACCCAACCAGAGTGACGGGAGGAGCACATTTCAGAAAACGTGCTCAGCTCGTCGAGAAAATGCGATTTAAGCAATAAGATTAAAAATGCACCTAAAACCTAAACCAAACGTTGCAGGTGCTTATTTCTTCGTGCGCAGTGGTCAACGCGGAACTCCCTAGCTGCCAGGAGCTCTTTTTACTGTGCGCACCCAACCAGAGCGACGGGAGGAGCCCATTTCAGAAAACGTGCTCAGCTCGTCGAGAAAATGCGATTTAAGCAATAAAATTAAAAATGCACCTAAAACCTAAACCAAACGTTGCAGGTGCTTATTTCTTCGTGCGCAGTGCTCAACGCGGCACTCCCTAGCTGCCAGGAGCTCTTTTTACTGTGCGCACCCAACCAGAGCGACGGGAGGAGCACATTTCAGAAAACGTGCTCAGCTCGTCGAGAGAATGCGATTTAAGCAATAAAATTAAAAATGCACCTAAAACCTAAACCAAACGTTGCAGGTGCTTATTTCTTCGTGCGCAGTGGTCAACGCGGAACTCCCTAGCTGCCAGGAGCTCTTTTTACTGTGCGCACCCAACCAGAGCGACGGGAGGAGCACATTTCAGAAAACGTGCTCAGCTCGTCGAGAAAATGCGATTTAAGCAATAAAATTAAAAATGCAGCTAAAACCTAAACCAAACGTTGCAGGTGCTTATTTCTTCGTGCGCAGTGGTCAACGCGGAACTCCCTAGCTGCCAGGAGCACTTTTTACTGTGCGCACCCAACCAGAGTGACGGGAGGAGCACATTTCAGAAAACGTGCTCAGCTCGTCGAGAAAATGCGATTTAAGCAATAAAATTAAAAATGCACCCAAAACCTAAACCAAACGTTGCAGGTGCTTATTTCTTTGTGCGCAGTGGTCAACGCGGCACTCTCTAGCTGCCAAGAGCACTTTTTACTATGCGTACCCAACCAGAGTGACGGGAGGAGCACATTTCAGAAAACGTGCTCAGCTCGTCGAGAAAATGCGATTTAAGCAATAAGATTAAAAATGCACCTAAAACCTAAACCAAACGTTGCAGGTGCTTATTTCTTCATGCGCAGTGGTCAACGCGGCACTCTCTAGCTGCCAGGAGCTCTTTTTACTGTGCGCACCCAACCAGAGCGACGGGAGGAGCACATTTCAGAAAACGTGCTCAGCTCGTCGAGAAAATGCGATTTAAGCAATAAAATTAAAAATGCACCTAAAACCTAAACCAAACGTTGCAGGTGCTTATTTCTTCGTGCGCAGTGCTCAACGCGGCACTCCCTAGCTGCCAGGAGCACTTTTTACTGTGCGCACCCAACCAGAGTGACGGGAGGAGCACATTTCAGAAAACGTGTTCAGCTCGTCGAGAAAATGCGATTTAAGCAATACAATTAAAAATGCACCTAAAACCTAAACCAAACGTTGCAGGTGCTTATTTCTTCATGCGCAGTGGTCAACGCGGCACTCTCTAGCTGCCAAGAGCACTTTTTACTGTGCGCACCCAACCAGAGTGACGGGAGGAGCACATTTCAGAAAACGTGCTCAGCTCGTCGAGAGAATGCGATTTAAGCAATAAAATTAAAAATGCACCTAAAACCTAAACCAAACGTTGCAGGTGCTTATTTCTTCGTGCGCAGTGGTCAACGCGGCACTCCCTAGCTGCCAGGAGCTCTTTTTACTGTGCGCACCCAACCAGAGCGACGGGAGGAGCACATTTCAGAAAACGTGCTCAGCTTGTCGAGAAAATGCGATTTAAGCAATAAAATTAAAAATGCACCTAAAACCTAAACCAAACGTTGCAGGTGCTTATTTCTTCGTGCGCAGTGGTCAACGCGGAACTCCCTAGCTGCCAGGAGCTCTTTTTACTGTGCGCACCCAACCAGAGCGACGGGAGGAGCACATTTCAGAAAACGTGCTCAGCTCGTCGAGAGAATGCGATTTAAGCAATAAAATTAAAAATGCACCTAAAACCTAAACCAAACGTTGCAGGTGCTTATTTCTTCATGCGCAGTGGTCAACGCGGCACTCTCTAGCTGCCAGGAGCACTTTTTACTACGCGCACCCAACCACAGCGACGGGAGGAGCACATTTCAGAAAACGTGCTCAGCTCGTTGAGAAAATGCGATTTAAGCAATAAGATTAAAAATGCACCTAAAACCTAAACCAAACGTTGCAGGTGCTTATTTCTTCATGCGCAGTGGTCGACGAGGCACTCTCTAGCTGCCAGGAGCACTTTTTACTACGCGCACCCAACCAGAGCGACGGGAGGAGCACATTTCAGAAAACGTGCTCAGCTCGTCGAGAGAATGCGATTTAAGCAATAAAATAAAAAAATGCACCTAAAACCTAAACCAAACGTTGCAGGTGCTTATTTCTTCGTGCGCAGTGGTCAACGCGGGACTCCCTAGCTGCCAGGAGCTCTTTTTACTGTGCGCACCCAACCAGAACGACGGGAGGAGCACATTTCAGAAAACGTGCTCAGCTCGTCGAGAAAATGCGATTTAAGCAATAAAATTAAAAATGCACCTAAAACCTTAACCAAACGTTGCAGGTGCTTATTTCTTCATGCGCAGTGGTCAACGCGGCACTCTCTAGCTGCCAGGAGCACTTTTTACTACGCGCACCCAACCACAGCGACGGGAGGAGCACATTTCAGAAAACGTGCTCAGCTCGTCGAGAGAATGCGATTTAAGCAATAAAATAAAAAATGCACCTAAAACCTAAACCAAACGTTGCAGGTGCTTATTTCTTCGTGCGCAGTGGTCAACGCGGCACTCCCGAGCTGCCAAGAACACTTTTTACTGTGCGCACCCAACCAGAGCGACGGGAGGAGCACATTTCAGAAAACGTGCTCAGCTCGTCGAGAGAATGCGATTTAAGCAATAAAATTAAAAATGCACCTAAAACCTAAACCAAACGTTGCAGGTGCTTATTTCTTCGTGCGCAGTGGTCAACGCGGAACTTCCTAGCTGCCAGGAGCTCTTTTTACTGTGCGCACCCAACCAGAGCGACGGGAGGAGCACATTTCAGAAAACGTGCTCAGCTCGTCGAGAAAATGCGATTTAAGCAATAAAATTAAAAATGCAGCTAAAACCTAAACCAAACGTTGCAGGTGCTTATTTTTTCGTGCGCAGTGGTAAACGCGGAACTCCCTAGCTGCCAGGAGCACTTTTTACTGTGCGCACCCAACCAGAGTGACGGGAGGAGCACATTTCAGAAAACGTGCTCAGCTCGTCGAGAAAATGCGATTTAAGCAATAAAATTAAAAATGCACCTAAAACCTAAACCAAACGTTGCAGGTGCTTATTTCTTCATGCGCAGTGGTCAACGCGGCACTCTCTAGCTGCCAAGAGCACTTTTTACTGTGCGCACCCAACCAGAGTGACGGGAGGAGCACATTTCAGAAAACGTGCTCATCTCGTCGAGAAAATGCGATTTAAGCAATAAGATTAAAAATGCACCTAAAACCTAAACCAAACGTTGCAGGTGCTTATTTCTTCATGCGCAGTGGTCAACGCGGCACTCTCTAGCTGCCAGGAGCACTTTTTACTACGCGCACCCAACCAGAGCGACGGGAGGATCACATTTCAGAAAACGTGCTCAGCTCGTCGAGAGAATGCGATTTAAGCAATAAAATTAAAAATGCACCTAAAACCTAAACCAAACGTTGCAGGTGCTTATTTCTTCGTGCGCAGTGGTCAACGCGGCACTCCCTAGCTGCCAGGAGCTCTTTTTACTGTGCGCACCCAACCAGAGCGACGGGAGGAGCACATTTCAGAAAACGTGCTCAGCTTGTCGAGAAAATGCGATTTAAGCAATAAAATTAAAAATGCACCTAAAACCTAAACCAAACGTTGCAGGTTCTTATTTCTTCTTGCGCAGTGGTCAACGCGGCACTCTCTAGCTGCCAGGAGCACTTTTTACTATGCGCGCCCAACCAGAGCGACGGGAGGAGCACATTTCAGAAAACGTGCTCAGCTCGTCGAGAAAATGCGATTTAAGCAATAAAATTAAAAATGCACCTAAAACCTAAACCAAACGTTGCAGGTGCTTATTTCTTCGTGCGCAGTGGTCAACGCGGCACTCTTTAGCTGCCAAGAGCACTTTTTACTATGCGCACCCAACCAGAGTGACGGGAGGAGCACATTTCAGAAAACGTGCTCAGCTCGTCGAGAAAATGCGATTTAAGCAATAAAATTAAAAATGCACCTAAAACCTAAACCAAACGTTGCAGGTGGTTATTTCTACATGCGCAGTGGTCAACGCGGCACTCTCTAGCTGCCAAGAGCACTTTTTACTGTGCGCACCCAACCAGAGTCACGGGAGGAGCACATTTCAGAAAACGTGCTCAGCTCGTCGAGAAAATGCGATTTAAGCAATAAAATTAAAAATGCACCTAAAACCTAAACCAAACGTTGCAGGTGCTTATTTCGTCATGTGCAGTGGTCAACGCGGCACTCCCTAGCTGCCAAGAGCACTTTTTACTATGCGCACCCAACCAGAGTGACGGGAGGAGCACATTTCAGAAAACGTGCTCAGCTCGTCGAGAAAATGCGATTTAAGCAATAAAATTAAAAATGCACCCAAAACCTAAACCAAACGTTGCAGGTGGTTATTTCTTCAAGCGCAGTGGTCAACGCGGCACTCTCTAGCTGCCAAGAGCACTTTTTCCTATGCGCACCCAACCAGAGCGACGGGAGGAGCACATTTCAGAAAACGTGCTCAGCTTGTCGAGAAAATGCGATTTAAGCAATAAAATTAAAAATGCACCTAAAACCTAAACCAAACGTTGCAGGTGCTTATTTCTTCGTGCGCAGTGGTCAACGCGGAACTCCCTAGCTGCCAGGAGCTCTTTACTGTGCGCACCCAACCAGAGCGACGGGAGGAGCACATTTCAGAAAACGTGCTCAGCTTGTCGAGAAAATGCGATTTAAGCAATAAAAATAAAAATGCAGCTAAAACCTAAACCAAACGTTGCAGGTGCTTATTTCTTCGTGCGTAGTGGTCAACGCGGCACTCCCTAGCTGCCAGGAGCACTTTTTACTGTGCGCACCCAACCAGAGTGACGGGAGGAGCACATTTCAGAAAACGTGCTCAGCTCGTCGAGAGAATGCGATTTAAGCAATAAAATTAAAAATGCACCTAAAACCTAAACCAAACGTTGCAGGTGCTTATTTCTTCGTGCGCAGTGGTCAACGCGGCACTCCCTAGCTGCCAGGAGCTCTTTTTGCTGTGCGCACCCAACCAGAGCGACGGAGGAGCAAATTTCAGAAAACGTGCTCAGCTTGTCGAGAAAATGCGATTTAAGCAATACAATTAAAAATGCACCTAAAACCTAAACCAAACGTTGCAGGTGCTTATTTCTTCTTGCACAGTGGTCAACGCGGCACTCTCTAGCTGCCAGGAGCAATTTTTACTATGCGCACCCAACCAGAGCGACGGGAGGAGCACATTTCAGAAAACGTGCTCAGCTTGTCGAGAAAATGCGACTTAGGCAATAAAATTAAAAATGCAACTAAAACCTAAACCAAACGTTGCAGGTGCTTATTTCTTCGTGCGCAGTGCTCAACGCGGCACTCCCTAGCTGCCAGGAGCACTTTTTACTATGCGCGCCCAACCAGAGCGACGGGAGGAGCACATTTCAGAAAACGTGCTCAGCTCGTCGAGAAAATGCGATTTAAGCAATAAAATTAAAAATGCACCTAAAACCTAAACCAAACGTTGCAGGTGCTTATTTCTTCATGCGCAGTGGTCAACGCGGCACTCCCGAGCTGCCAAGAGCACTTTTTACTGTGCGCACCGAACCAGAGCGACGGGAGGAGCACATTTCAGAAAACGTGCTCAGCTCGTCGAGAGAATGCGATTCAAGCAATAAAATTAAAAATGCACCTAAAACCTAAACCAAACGTTGCAGGTGCTTATTTCTTCGTGCGCAGTGGTCAACGCGGAACTCCCTAGCTGCCAGGAGTTCTTTTTACTGTGCGCACCCAACCAGAGCGACGGGAGGAGCACATTTCAGAAAACGTGCTCAGCTCGTCGAGAAAATGCAATTTAAGCAATAAAATTAAAAATGCAGCTAAAACCTAAACCAAACGTTGCAGGTGCTTATTTCTTCGTGTGCAGTGCTCAACGCGGCACTCCCTAGCTGCCAGGAGCACTTTTTACTGTACGCACCCAACCAGAGTGACGGGAGGAGCACATTTCAGAAAACGTGCTCAGCTCGTCGAGAAAATGCGATTTAAGCAATAAAATTAAAAATGCACCCAAAACCTAAACCAAACGTTGCAGGTGCTTATTTCTTTGTGCGCAGTGGTCAACGCGGCACTCTCTAGCTGCCAAGAGCACTTTTTACTATGCGCACCCAACCAGAGTGACGGGAGGAGCACATTTCAGAAAACGTGCTCAGCTCGTCGAGAAAATGCGATTTAAGCAATAAAATTAAAAATGCTCCTAAAACCTAAACCAAACGTTGCAGGTGCTTATTTCTTCATGCGCAGTGGTCAACGCGGCACTCTCTAGCTGCCAGGAGCACTTTTTACTACGCGCACCCAACCAGAGCGACGGGAGGAGCACATTTCAGAAAACGTGCTCAGCTCGTCGAGAGAATGCGATTTAAGCAATAAAATTAAAAATGCACCTAAAACCTAAACCAAACGTTGCAGGTGCTTATTTCTTCGTGCGCAGTGGTCAACGCGGCACTCCCTAGCTGCCAGGAGCTCTTTTTACTGTGCGCACCCAACCAGAGCGACGGGAGGAGCACATTTCAGAAAACGTGCTCAGCTTGTCGAGAAAATGCGGTTTAAGCAATAAAATTAAAAATGAACCTAAAACCTAAACCAAACGTTGCAGGTGCATATTTCTTCGTACGCAGTGCTCAACGCGGCACTCCCTAGCTGCCAGGAGCACTTTTTACTATGCGCGCCCAACCAGAGCGACGGGAGGAGCACATTTCAGAAAACATGCTCAGCTCGTCGAGAAAATGCGATTTAAGCAATAAAATTAAAAATGCACCTAAAACCTAAACCAAACGTTGCAGGTGCTTATTTCTTCATGCGCAGTGGTCAACGCGGCACTCCCGAGCTGCCAAGAGCACTTTTTACTGTGCGCACCCAACCAGAGCGACGGGAGGAGCACATTTCAGAAAACGTGCTCAGCTCGTCGAGAGAATGCGATTCAAGCAATAAAATTAAAAATGCACCTAAAACCTAAACCAAACGTTGCAGGTGCTTATTTCTTCGTGCGCAGTGGTCAACGCGGAACTCCCTAGCTGCCAGGAGCACTTTTTACTGTGCGCACCCAACCAGAGTGACGGGAGGAGCACATTTCAGAAAACGTGCTCAGCTCGTCGAGAAAATGCGATTTAAGCAATAAAATTAAAAATGCACCCAAAACCTAAACCAAACGTTGCAGGTGCTTATTTCTTTGTGCGCAGTGGTCAACGCGGCACTCTCTAGCTGCCAAGAGCACTTTTTACTATGCGCACCCAACCAGAGTGACGGGAGGAGCACATTTCAGAAAACGTGCTCAGCTCGTCGAGAAAATGCGATTTAAGCAATAAGATTAAAAATGCACCTAAAACCTAAACCAAACGTTGCAGGTGCTTATTTCTTCATGCGCAGTGGTCAACGCGGCACTCTCTAGCTGCCAAGAGCACTTTTTACTGTGCGCACCCAACCAGAGTGACGGGAGGAGCACATTTCAGAAAACGTGCTCAGCTCGTCGAGAAAATGCGATTTAAGCAATAAGATTAAAAATGCACCTAAAACCTAAACCAAACGTTGCAGGCGCTTATTTCTTCGTGCGCAGTGGTCAACGCGGAACTCCCTAGCTGCCAGGAGCTCTTTTTACTGTGCGCACCCAACCAGAGCGACGGGAGGAGCCCATTTCAGAAAACGTGCTCAGCTCGTCGAGAAAATGCGATTTAAGCAATAAAATTAAAAATGCACCTAAAACCTAAACCAAACGTTGCAGGTGCTTATTTCTTCGTGCGCAGTGCTCAACGCGGCACTCCCTAGCTGCCAGGAGCTCTTTTTACTGTGCGCACCCAACCAGAGCGACGGGAGGAGCACATTTCAGAAAACGTGCTCAGCTTGTCGAGAAAATGCGATTTAAGCAATAAAATTAAAAATGCACCTAAAACCTAAACCAAACGTTGCAGGTTCTTATTTCTTCTTGCGCAGTGGTCAACGCGGCACTCTCTAGCTGCCAGGAGCACTTTTTACTATGCGCGCCCAACCAGAGCGACGGGAGGAGCACATTTCAGAAAACGTGCTCAGCTCGTCGAGAAAATGCGATTTAAGCAATAAAATTAAAAATGCACCTAAAACCTAAACCAAACGTTGCAGGTGCTTATTTCTTCATGCGCAGTGGTCAACGCGGCACTCCCGAGCTGCCAAGAGCACTTTTTACTGTGCGCACCCAACCAGAGCGACGGGAGGAGCACATTTCAGAAAACGTGCTCAGCTCGTCGAGAGAATGCGATTTAAGCAATAAAATTAAAAATGCACCTAAAACCTAAACCAAACATTGCAGGTCCTTATTTCTTCGTGCGCAGTGGTCAACGCGGAACTCCCTAGCTGCCAGGAGCTCTTTTTACTGTGCGCACCCAACCAGAGCGACGGGAGGAGCACATTTCAGAAAACGTGCTCAGCTCGTCGAGAAAATGCGATTTAAGCAATAAAATTAAAAATGCACCTAAAACCTAAACCAAACGTTGCAGGTGCTTATTTCTTCGTGCGCAGTGCTCAACGCGGCACTCCCTAGCTGCCAGGAGCACTTTTTACTGTGCGCACCCAACCAGAGTGACGGGAGGAGCACATTTCAGAAAACGTGCTCAGCTCGTCGAGAAAATGCGATTTAAGCAATAAAATTAAAAATGCACCTAAAACCTAAACCAAACGTTGCAGGTGCTTATTTCTTCATGCGCAGTGGTCAACGCGGCACTCTCTAGCTGCCAAGAGCACTTTTTACTGTGCGCACCCAACCAGAGTGACGGGAGGAGCACATTTCAGAAAACGTGCTCAGCTCGTCGAGAAAATGCGATTTAAGCAATAAGATTAAAAATGCACCTAAAACCTAAACCAAACGTTGCAGGTGCTTATTTCTTCATGCGCAGTGGTCGACGCGGCACTCTCTAGCTGCCAGGAGCACTTTTTACTACGCGCACCCAACCAGAGCGACGGGAGGAGCACATTTCAGAAAACGTGCTCAGCTCGTCGAGAGAATGCGATTTAAGCAATAAAATAAAAAATGCACCTAAAACCTAAACCAAACGTTGAAGGTGCTTATTTCTTCGTGCGCAGTGGTCAACGCGGCACTCCCTAGCTGCCAGGAGCTCTTTTTACTGTGCGCACCCAACCAGAACGACGGGAGGAGCACATTTCAGAAAACGTGCTCAGCTCGTCGAGAAAATGCGATTTAAGCAATAAAATTAAAAATGCACCTAAAACCTAAACCAAACGTTGCAGGTGCTTATTTCTTCGTGCGCAGTGGTCAACGCGGAACTCCCTAGCTGCCAGGAGCACTTTTTACTGTGCGCACCCAACCAGAGTGACGGGAGGAGCACATTTCAGAAAACGTGCTCAGCTCGTCGAGAAAATGCGATTTAAGCAATAAAATTAAAAATGCACCCAAAACCTAAACCAAACGTTGCAGGTGCTTATTTCTTTGTGCGCAGTGGTCAACGCGGCACTCTCTAGCTGCCAAGAGCACTTTTTACTATGCGCACCCAACCAGAGTGACGGGAGGAGCACATTTCAGAAAACGTGCTCAGCTCGTCGAGAAAATGCGATTTAAGCAATAAGATTAAAAATGCACCTAAAACCTAAACCAAACGTTGCAGGTGCTTATTTCTTCATGCGCAGTGGTCAACGCGGCACTCTCTAGCTGCCAAGAGCACTTTTTACTGTGCGCACCCAACCAGAGTGACGGGAGGAGCACATTTCAGAAAACGTGCTCAGCTCGTCGAGAAAATGCGATTTAAGCAATAAGATTAAAAATGCACCTAAAACCTAAACCAAACGTTGCAGGTGCTTATTTCTTCGTGCGCAGTGGTCAACGCGGAACTCCCTAGCTGCCAGGAGCTCTTTTTACTGTGCGCACCCAACCAGAGCGACGGGAGGAGCCCATTTCAGAAAACGTGCTCAGCTCGTCGAGAAAATGCGATTTAAGCAATAAAATGAAAAATGCACCTAAAACCTAAACCAAACGTTGCAGGTGCTTATTTCTTCGTGCGCAGTGCTCAACGCGGCACTCCCTAGCTGCCAGGAGCTCTTTTTACTGTGCGCACCCAACCAGAGCGACGGGAGGAGCACATTTCAGAAAACGTGCTCAGCTTGTCGAGAAAATGCGATTTAAGCAATCAAATTAAAAATGCACCTAAAACCTTAACCAAACGTTGCAGGTTCTTATTTCTTCTTGCGCAGTGGTCAACGCGGCACTCTCTAGCTGCCAGGAGCTCTTTTTACTGTGCGCACCCAACCAGAGTGACGGGAGGAGCACTTTTCAGAAAACGTGCTCAGCTCGTTGAGAAAACGCGATTTAAGCAATAAGATTAAAAATGCACCTAAAACCTAAATCAAACGTTGCAGGTGCTTATTTCTTCATGCGCAGTGGTCAACGCGGCACTCTCTAGCTGCCAGGAGCACTTTTTACTGTGCGCACCCAACCAGAGTGGCGGCAGGAGCACATTTCAGAAAACGTGCTCAGCTCGTCGAGAAAATGCGATTTAAGCAATAAAATTAAAAATGCACCTAAAACCTAAACCAAACGTTGCAGGTGCTTATTTCTTCATGCGCAGTGGTCAACGCGGCACTCTCTAGCTGCCAAGAGCACTTTTTACTGTGCGCACCCAACCAGAGTGACGGGAGGAGCACATTTCAGAAAACGTGCTCAGCTCGTCGAGAAAATGCGATTTAAGCAATAAGATTAAAAATGCACCTAAAACCTAAACCAAACGTTGCAGGTGCTTATTTCTTCATGCGCAGTGGTCAACGCGGCACTCTCTAGCTGCCAGGAGCACTTTTTACTACGCGCACCCAACCAGAGCGACGGGAGGAGCACATTTCAGAAAACGTGCTCAGCTCGTCGAGAGAATGCGATTTAAGCAATAAAATAAAAAAATGCACCTAAAACCTAAACCAAACGTTGCAGGTGCTTATTTCTTCGAGCGCAGTGGTCAACGCGGCACTCCCTAGCTGCCAGGAGCACTTTTTACTGTGCGCACCCAACCAGAGTGACGGGAGGAGCACATTTCAGAAAACGTGCTCAGCTCGTCGAGAAAATGCGATTTAAGCAATAAAATTAAAAATGCACCTAAAACCTAAACCAAACGTTGCAGGTGCTTATTTCTTCATGCGCAGTGGTCAACGCGGCACTCTTTAGCTGCCAGGAGCACTTTTTACTATGCGCGCCCAACCAGAGCGACGGGAGGAGCACATTTCAGAAAACGTGCTCAGCTCGTCGAGAAAATGCGATTTAAGCAATAAAATTAAAAATGCACCTAAAACCTAAACCAAACGTTGCAGGTGCTTATTTCTTTGTGCGCAGTGGTCAACGCGGCACTCTTTAGCTGCCAAGAGCACTTTTTACTATGCGCACCCAACCAGAGTGACGGGAGGAGCACATTTCAGAAAACGTGCTCAGCTCGTCGAGAAAATGCGATTTAAGCAATAAAATTAAAAATGCACCTAAAACCTAAACCAAACGTTGCAGGTGGTTATTTCTACATGCGCAGTGGTCAACGCGGCACTCTCTAGCTGCCAAGAGCACTTTTTACTGTGCGCACCCAACCAGAGTCACGGGAGGAGCACATTTCAGAAAACGTGCTCAGCTCGTCGAGAAAATGCGATTTAAGCAATAAAATTAAAAATGCACCTAAAACCTAAACCAAACGTTGCAGGTGCTTATTTCGTCATGTGCAGTGGTCAACGCGGCACTCCCTAGCTGCCAAGAGCACTTTTTACTATGCGCACCCAACCAGAGTGACGGGAGGAGCACATTTCAGAAAACGTGCTCAGCTCGTCGAGAAAATGCGATTTAAGCAATAAAATTAAAAATGCACCCAAAACCTAAACCAAACGTTGCAGGTGGTTATTTCTTCAAGCGCAGTGGTCAACGCGGCACTCTCTAGCTGCCAAGAGCACTTTTTCCTATGCGCATCCAACCAGAGCGACGGGAGGAGCACATTTCAGAAAACGTGCTCAGCTTGTCGAGAAAATGCGATTTAAGCAATAAAATTAAAAATGCACCTAAAACCTAAACCAAACGTTGCAGGTGCTTATTTCTTCGTGCGCAGTGGTCAACGCGGAACTCCCTAGCTGCCAGGAGCACTTTTTACTATGCGCGCCCAACCAGAGCGACGGGAGGAGCACATTTCAGAAAACGTGCTCAGCTCGTCGAGAAAATGCGATTTAAGCAATAAAATTAAAAATGCACCTAAAACCTAAACCAAACGTTGCAGGTGCTTATTTCTTCATGCGCAGTGGTCAACGCGGCACTCCCGAGCTGCCAAGAGCACGTTTTACTGTGCGCACCCAACCAGAGCGACGGGAGGAGCACATTTCAGAAAACGTGCTCAGCTCGTCGAGAGAATGCGATTTAAGCAATAAAATTAAAAATGCACCTAAAACCTAAACCAAACGTTGCAGGTGCTTATTTCTTCGTGCGCAGTGGTCAACGCGGAACTCCCTAGCTGCCAGGAGCTCTTTTTACTGTGCGCACCAACCAGAGCGACGGGCGGAGCACATTTCAGAAAACGTGCTCAGCTCGTCGAGAAAATGCGATTTAAGCAATAAAATTAAAAATGCACCTAAAACCTGAACCAAACGTTGCAGGTGCTTATTTCTTCATGCGCAGTGGTCAACGCGGCACTCTCTAGCTGCCAGGAGCACTTTTTACTATGCGCGCACAACCAGAGCGACGGGAGGAGCACATTTCAGAAAACGTGCTTAGCTCGTCGAGAAAATGCGATTTAAGCAATAAAATTTAAAATGCACCTAAAACCTAAACCAAACGTTGCAGGTGCTTATGTCTTTGTGCGCAGTGGTCAACGCGGCACTTTTTAGCTGCCAAGAGCACTTTTTAGTATGCGCACCCAACCAGAGCGACGGGGGGAGCACATTTCAGAAAACGTGCTCAGCTTGTCGAGAAAATGCGATTTAAGCAATAAAATTAAAAATGCACCTAAAACCTAAACCAAACGTTGCAGGTGGTTATTTCTTCATGCGCAGTGGTCAACGCGGCACTCTCTAGCTGCCAAGAGCACTTTTTACTGTGCGCACCCAACCAGAGTGACGGGAGGAGCACATTTCAGAAAACGTGCTCAGCTCGTCGAGAAAATGCGATTTAAGCAATAAAATTAAAAATGCACCTAAAACCTAAACCAAACGTTGCAGGTGCTTATTTCTTCATGTGCAGTGGTCAACGCGGCACTCCCTAGCTGCCAAGAGCACTTTTTACTATGCGCACCCAACCAGAGTGACGGGAGGAGCACATTTCAGAAAACGTGCTCAGCTCGTCGAGAAAACGCGATTTAAGCAATAAGATTAAAAATGCACCTAAAACCTGAATCAAACGTTGCAGGTGCTTATTTCTTCATGCGCAGTGGTCAACGCGGCACTCTCTAGCTGCCAGGAGCACTTTTTACTATGCGCGCCCAACCAGAGCGACGGGAGGAGCACATTTCAGAAAACGTGCTCAGCTCGTCGAGAAAATGCGATTTAAGCAATAAAATTAAAAATGCACCTAAAACCTAAACCAAACGTTGCAGGTGCTTATTTCTTCATGCGCAGTGGTCAACGCGGCACTCTCTAGCTGCCAGGAGCACTTTTTACTATGCGCGCCCAACCAGAGCAACGGGAGGAGCACATTTCAGAAAACGTGCTCAGCTCGTCGAGAGAACGCGATTTAAGCAATAAAATTAAAAATGCACCTAAAACCTAAACCAAACGTTGCAGGTGCTTATTTCTTCGTGCGCAGTGGTCAACGCGGCACTCCCTAGCTGCCAGGAGCTCTTTTTACTGTGCGCACCCAACCAGAGCGACGGGAGGAGCACATTTCAGAAAACGTGCTCAGCTTGTCGAGAAAATGCGATTTAAGCAATAAAATTAAAAATGCACCTAAAACCTAAACCAAACGTTGCAGGTGCTTATTTCTTCGTGCGCAGTGCTCAACGCGGCACTCCCTAGCTGCCAGGAGCACTTTTTACTATGCGCGCCCAACCAGAGCGACGGGAGGAGCACATTTCAGAAAACGTGCTCAGCTCGTCGAGAAAATGCGATTTAAGCAATAAAATTAAAAATGCACCTAAAACCTAAACCAAACGTTGCAGGTGCTTATTTCTTCATGCGCAGTGGTCAACGCGGCACTCCCGAGCTGCCAAGAGCACTTTTTACTGTGCGCACCCAACCAGAGCGACGGGAAGAGCACATTTCAGAAAACGTGCTCAGCTCGTCGAGAGAATGCGATTCAAGCAATAAAATTAAAAATGCACCTAAAACCTAAACCAAACGTTGCAGGTGCTTATTTCTTCGTGCGCAGTGGTCAACGCGGAACTCCCTAGCTGCCAGGAGCTCTTTTTACTGTGCTCACCCAACCAGAGCGACGGGAGGAGCACATTTCAGAAAACGTGCTCAGCTCGTCGAGAAAATGCAATTTAAGCAATAAAATTAAAAATGCAGCTAAAACCTAAACCAAACGTTGCAGGTGCTTATTTCTTCGTGCGTAGTGCTCAACGCAGCACTCCCTAGCTGCCAGGAGCACTTTTTACTGTGCGCACCCAACCAGAGTGACGGGAGGAGCAGATTTCAGAAAACGTGCTCAGCTCGTCGAGAAAATGCGATTTAAGCAATAAAATTAAAAATGCACCTAAAACCTAAACCAAACGTTGCAGGTGCTTATTTCTTCATGCGCAGTGGTCAACGCGGCACTCTCTAGCTGCCAAGAGCACTTTTTACTATGCGCGCCCAACCACAGCGACGGGAGGAGCACATTTCAGAAAACGTGCTCAGCTCGTCGAGAAAATGCGATTTAAGCAATAAGATTAAAAATGCACCTAAAACCTAAACCAAACGTTGCAGGTGCTTATTTCTTCATGCGCAGTGGTCAACGCGGCACTCTCTAGCTGCCAGGAGCACTTTTTACTGTGTGCACCCAACCAGAGTGACGGGAGGAGCACATTTCAGAAAACGTGCTCAGCTCGTCGAGAAAATGCGATTTAAGCAATAAAATTAAAAATGCACCTAAAACCTAAACCAAACGTTGCAGGTGCTTATTTCTTCATGCGCAGTGGTCAACGCGGCACTCTCTAGCTGCCAGGAGCACTTTTTACTACGCGCACCCAACCAGAGCGACGGGAGGAGTACATTTCAGAAAACGTGCTCAGCTCGTCGAGAGAATGCGATTTAAGCAATAAAATTAAAAATGCACTTAAAACCTAAACCAAACGTTGCAGGTGCTTATTTCTTCGTGCGCAGTGGTCAACGCGGCACTCCCTAGCTGCCAGGAGCTCTTTTTACTGTGCGCACCCAACCAGAGCGACGGGAGGAGCACATTTCAGAAAACGTGCTAAGCTTGTCGAGAAAACGCGATTTAAGCAATAAAATTAAAAATGCACCTAAAACCTAAACCAAACGTTGCAGGTTCTTATTTCTTCTTGCGCAGTGGTCAACGCGGCACTCTCTAGCTGCCAGGAGCACTTTTTACTATGCGCGCCCAACCAGAGCGACGGGAGGAGCACATTTCAGAAAACGTGCTCAGCTCGTCGAGAAAATGCGATTTAAGCAATAAAATTAAAAATGCACCTAAAACCTAAACCAAACGTTGCAGGTGCTTATTTCTTCATGCGCAGTGGTCAACGCGGCACTCCCGAGCTGCCAAGAGCACTTTTTACTGTGCGCACCCAACCAGAGCGACGGGAGGAGCACATTTCAGAAAACGTGCTCAGCTCGTCGAGAGAATGCGATTCAAGCAATAAAATTAAAAATGCACCTAAAACCTAAACCAAACGTTGCAGGTGCTTATTTCTTCGTGCGCAGTGGTCAACGCGGAACTCCCTAGCTGCCAGGAGCTCTTTTTACTGTGCGCACCCAACCAGAGCGACGGGATGAGCACATTTCAGAAAACGTGCTCAGCTCGTCGAGAAAATGCGATTTAAGCAATAAAATTAAAAATGCAGCTAAAACCTAAACCAAACGTTGCAGGTGCTTATTTCTTCGTGCGTAGTGCTCAACGCGGCACTCCCTAGCTGCCAGGAGCACTTTTTACTGTGCGCACCCAACCAGAGTGACGGGAGGAGCACATTTCAGAAAACGTGCTCAGCTCGTCGAGAAAATGCGATTTAAGCAATAAAATTAAAAATGCACCTAAAACCTAAACCAAACGTTGCAGGTGCTTATTTCTTCATGCGCAGTGGTCAACGCGGCATCTCTAGCTGCCAAGAGCACTTTTTACTGTGCGCACCCAACCAGAGTGACGGGAGGAGCACATTTCAGAAAACGTGCTCAGCTCGTCGAGAAAATGCGATTTAAGCAATAAGATTAAAAATGCACCTAAAACCTAAACCAAACGTTGCAGGTGCTTATTTCTTCATGCGCAGTGGTCAACGCGGCACTCTCTAGCTGCCAGGAGCACTTTTCACTACGCGCACCCAACCAGAGCGACGGGAGGAGCACATTTCAGAAAACGTGCTCAGCTCGTCGAGAGAATGCGATTTAAGCAATAAAATTAAAAATGCACCTAAAACCTAAACCAAACGTTGCAGGTGCTTATTTCTTCGTGCGCAGTGGTCAACGCGGCACTCCCTAGCTGCCAGGAGCTCTTTTTACTGTGCGCACCCAACCAGAGTGACGGGAGGAGCACATTTCAGAAAACGTGCTCAGCTTGTCGAGAAAATGCGATTTAAGCAATAAAATTAAAAATGCACCTAAAACCTAAACCAAACGTTGCAGGTTCTTATTTCTTCTTGCGCAGTGGTCAACGCGGCACTCTCTAGCTGCCAGGAGCACTTTTTACTATGCGCGCCCAACCAGAGCGACGGGAGGAGCACATTTCAGAAAACGTGCTCAGCTCGTCGAGAAAATGCGATTTAAGCAATAAAATTAAAAATGCACCTAAAACCTAAACCAAACGTTGCAGGTGCTTATTTCTTCATGCGCAGTGGTCAACGCGGCACTCCCGAGCTGCCAAGAGCACTTTTTACTGTGCGCACCCAACCAGAGCGACGGGAGGAGCACATTTCAGAAAACGTGCTCAGCTCGTCGAGAGAATGCGATTTAAGCAATAAAATTAAAAATGCACCTAAAACCTAAACCAAACATTGCAGGTGCTTATTTCTTCGTGCGCAGTGGTCAACGCGGAACTCCCTAGCTGCCAGGAGCTCTTTTTACTGTGCGCACCCAACCAGAGCGACGGGAGGAGCACATTTCAGAAAACGTGCTCAGCTCGTCGAGAAAATGCGATTTAAGCAATAAAATTAAAAATGCACCTAAAACCTAAACCAAACGTTGCAGGTGCTTATTTCTTCGTGCGCAGTGCTCAACGCGGCACTCCCTAGCTGCCAGGAGCACTTTTTACTGTGCGCACCCAACCAGAGTGACGGGAGGAGCACATTTCAGAAAACGTGCTCAGCTCGTCGAGAAAATGCGATTTAAGCAATAAAATTAAAAATGCACCTAAAACCTAAACCAAACGTTGCAGGTGCTTATTTCTTCATGCGCAGTGGTCAACGCGGCACTCTCTAGCTGCCAAGAGCACTTTTTACTGTGCGCACCCAACCAGAGTGACGGGAGGAGCACATTTCAGAAAACGTGCTCAGCTCGTCGAGAAAATGCGATTTAAGCAATAAGATTAAAAATGCACCTAAAACCTAAACCAAACGTTGCAGGTGCTTATTTCTTCATGCGCAGTGGTCGACGCGGCTCTCTCTAGCTGCCAGGAGCACTTTTTACTACGCGCACCCAACCAGAGCGACGGGAGGAGCACATTTCAGAAAACGTGCTCAGCTCGTCGAGAGAATGCGATTTAAGCAATAAAATAAAAAATGCACCTAAAACCTAAACCAAACGTTGCAGGTGCTTATTTCTTCGTGCGCAGTGGTCAACGCGGCACTCCCTAGCTGCCAGGAGCTCTTTTTACTGTGCGCACCCAACCAGAACGACGGGAGGAGCACATTTCAGAAAACGTGCTCAGCTCGTCGAGAAAATGCGATTTAAGCAATAAAATTAAAAATGCACCTAAAACCTAAACCAAACGTTGCAGGTGCTTATTTCTTCATGCGCAGTGGTCAACGCGGCACTCCCTAGCTGGCAAGAGCACTTTTTACTGTGCGCACCCAACCAGAGAGACGGGAGGAGCACATTTCAGAAAACGTGCTCAGCTCGTCGAGAAAATGCGATTCAAGCAATAAAATTAAAAATGCCCCTAAAACCTAAACCAAACGTTGCAGGTGCTTATTTCTTCATGCGCAGTGGTCAACGCGGCACTTTCTAGCTGCCAGGACGACTTTTTACTACGCACACCCAACTAGAGCGACGGGAGGAGCACATTTCAGAAAACGCGCTCAGCTCGTCGAGAGAATGCGATTTAAGCAATAAAATAAAAAATGCACCTAAAACCTAAACCAAACGTTGCAGGTGCTTATTTCTTCGTGCGCAGTGGTCAACGCGGAACTCCCTAGCTGCCAGGAGCTCTTTTTACTGTGCGCACCCAACCAGAGCGACGGGAGGAGCACATTTCAGAAAACGTGCTCAGCTCGTCGAGAGAATGCGATTTAAGCAATAAAATTAAAAATGCACCTAAAACCTAAACCAAACGTTGCAGGTGCTTATTTCTTCATGCGCAGTGGTCAACGCGGCACTCTCTAGCTGCCAGGAGCACTTTTTACTACGCGCACCCAACCACAGCGACGGGAGAAGCACATTTCAGAAAACGTGCTCAGCTCGTCGAGAAAATGCGATTTAAGCAATAAGATTAAAAATGCACCTAAAATCTAAACCAAACGTTGCAGGTGCTTATTTCTTCATGCGCAGTGGTCGACGCGGCACTCTCTAGCTGCCAGGAGCACTTTTTACTACGCGCACCCAACCAGAGCGACGGGAGGAGCACATTTCAGAAAACGTGCTCAGCTCGTCGAGAGAATGCGATTTAAGCAATAAAATAAAAAATGCACCTAAAACCTAAACCAAACGTTGCAGGTGCTTATTTCTTCGTGCGCAGTGGTCAACGCGGCACTCCCTAGCTGCCAGGAGCTCTTTTTACTGTGCGCACCCAACCAGAACGACGGGAGGAGCACATTTCAGAAAACGTGCTCAGCTCGTCGAGAAAATGCGATTTAAGCAATAAAATTAAAAATGCACCTAAAACCTACACCAAACGTTGCAGGTGCTTATTTCTTCATGCGCAGTGGTCAACGCGGCACTCTCTAGCTGCCAGGAGCACTTTTTACTACGCGCACCCAACCAGAGCGACGGGAGGAGCACATTTTAGAAAACGTGCTCAGCTCGTCGAGAGAATGCAATTTAAGCAATAAAATAAAAAATGCACCTAAAACCTAAACCAAACGTTGCAGGTGCTTATTTCTTCGTGCGCAGTGGTCAACGCGGCACTCCCGAGCTGCCAAGAACACTTTTTACTGTGCGCACCCAACCAGAGCGACGGGAGGAGCACATTTCAGAAAACGTGCTCAGCTCGTCGAGAGAATGCGATTTAAGCAATAAAATTAAAAATGCACCTAAAACCTAAACCAAACGTTGCAGGTGCTTATTTCTTCGTGCGCAGTGGTCAACGCGGAACTTCCTAGCTGCCAGGAGCTCTTTTTACTGTGCGCACCCAACCAGAGCGACGGGAGGAGCACATTTCAGAAAACGTGCTCAGCTCGTCGAGAAAATGCGATTTAAGCAATAAAATTAAAAATGCAGCTAAAACCTAAACCAAACGTTGCAGGTGCTTATTTTTTCGTGCGCAGTGGTCAACGCGGAACTCCCTAGCTGCCAGGAGCACTTTTTACTGTGCGCACCCAACCAGAGTGACGGGAGGAGCACATTTCAGAAAACGTGCTCAGCTCGTCGAGAAAATGCGATTTAAGCAATAAAATTAAAAATGCACCTAAAACCTAAACCAAACGTTGCAGGTGCTTATTTCTTCGTGCGCAGTGGTCAACGCGGCACTCCCGAGCTGCCAAGAACACTTTTTACTGTGCGCACCCAACCAGAGCGACGGGAGGAGCCCATTTCAGAAAACGTGCTCAGCTCGTCGAGAAAATGCGATTCAAGCAATAAAATTAAAAATGCACCTAAAACCTAAACCAAACGTTGCAGGTGCTTATTTCTTCGTGCGCAGTGCTCAACGCGGCACTCCCTAGCTGCCAGGAGCACTTTTTACTGTGCGCACCCAACCAGAGTGACGGGAGGAGCACATTTCAGCAAACGTGCTCAGCTCGTCAGAGAGAGTAATAGAAGGCAGCAAGCTTTGATGTCTATTCATATGCAAATGAGTTAGGAAGTCATAAAATTTTATGATCTATTGATGTTGATTTATGACGTGTTTTATTGGGGGTCATAAATTCATTAGCGGGTTGGTGGCATCAAGATGGCGCCAGTCGTGACGGCGCCATCTTTGACTGTCGCCATTTTGGTTTGCTGGCGCCATTTTTAAGATGTGGATATGTATGGGCATGTATTTTTATGAATCAAGACAGGTGGAGCACCTGTGCTAGCTTTGCTAACAGCCCTCTGAGCTACCTTTGCATCCGGCCCGTACGTGTGAGACTGAAGGGGAGCCTTTTTGTTGAGAAGGCGAAGGGGAGGGGGGTGTTTGTGATAGGGTGGGGGGTTTGTGACAGGAGGCAACATTATAGGTGTCAAAGTTGGCTGGAAGAGAGTCGCATATAATTTGAGAATCAATGGCTCAGCCAAAGTTATCTGAAAAGCGAGAGACGCATGTAATTTGGTAAACATTGGTTTAGAGGATCAAAGGGCTTTTGTTGAGAAAATCACACTGTTACAAGTCACAAGTTATCTCTAATGTAATTTGACAAACAATAGCGGAGTCGGTATTACTGGGGCCAAGGATATGCTGTAGAGACTGTTTGAACCGTTTAATTTTGGAGGGAGACAGACGAAGGCCTCTGTTTTTTATGAAGGCTGTCTAAGTTTAAAACATATCCTGATTTTTTTAAAAAAAAAACACGTGATACACAGAGGTGTGGTTTGAGAGAGGGGCTGGACCTGTTGTTCGTATATTTACGCGAGAGTATCGTGCTGATAGTTCATAGAAAAAAGAGCTAAAGCTGTGGTGTTAAACTGCAAACCTGAAGCTCGAATCATGATAGCAGAAACGCCGGTCAGTATCCATCTTTGCCGCAGAGGCCCCGATGGCCTGCTAGATGCCCCTAGAAAGAAGCAAATGTATCTCAGGCGCATGCAACAAAGGCCTACAGAAAAACTTGAACGGAGCTGGCAGCTAACACCAGAGACTCTATGGGGATTTAGTTTTTTTTACGAGACTGGTGAGTTGTCTTTCTTCATGAGAAACCAAGAGAGCTCCGGTTCAAACATCAACAACAACAACAACAACACTTGTGAGCAGACAGGTGCGTTTGGCTCGTTGAACTCGAATGACTGGGCTGTCTTAAATCAACTCTTGCCAGAGGTTTTGACTGAATTTCTCAAGGAATACGGGTTAGAAGGTGAGCTGAATGCAACTTGGATTTCAAAAATCACAGCCAGCGGGAGATGTTTTTTCCGGCTGAAAGTTTCTCCTCAAACTGTTGATGGGGTAGAAGACGGAGAGCTAATCGATTTAATGTTTCTAAAACTTGAAGTGTTCAACAGCGAATGCGGTGTTTTCCAGACAATTTTGAATATACCGTTATCCGAATGGGATCAGAAGATGCAAGCTTATGGTGAGAGTATTACAGGGCTTTTTCTATCAAGCCGTGTCTGGACAAATGTCGTCGGAGTGAAACGTAAACTGGCTTTAGATTAACCCTTACTAAAAAATTAAGTTTAAACCCCAGGCCCTCTTCAACACACAAGACTCTGTTCCTCCTCCTAACCCCTCCTAGTCTCCATCTTTTTCTCACCTGCAGTCAATGAAAGTTGAGGGGGTGATAGTCATTAGCATAACTCTATAAAGCCAGGTCCCCAGACTTCTCTTTCACACACGCAGAGACGGTGGAAAGACAATGGCCCAAAAAATGCTTGCCAGAAGACTTTTACCACGTTTTATACCTATGGAGCATGGGCCTGACATCACATTCTGGTCCACCCCTGAAAACTCTGAGGCCGAAGCCGACGATGCTGACACAACTTTCATCGCATCGCCGGAACCAACACCAGCGCTGCCTGAGACATGGGCGGAAAGGTTTGAGATTCTTCCACTACCTACACCCGACCCGAGCGAATGCCTCTCACCCATATGCCTCGACGATCTGCAACCCGATTCTCTCTATGGAGCCTTGTCATCAACTTTTGACGTGTTTGAAACCCCTGAAACCTCGGGGGAGCAACAGCAGGAGGAGGAGCAGCAGAGACCGCAACAGCATGAACCGTGGTCCTCGTCACGAGCCATCGAATTGTTTGATGACGCCTGCGCACGCTACCCTGAAAACGGGATGGATTTGCCCAACTTGACTGCTGCTGACATTAGAGTCTTACTCGAAGAGGCAGAATCGCACCTACCCGCTGATTTTGAGGAGGGTGATGACCCTCAGCAGGCCCTTGAGTTTGGGGTCGTTCCTTCGATGAGCTCGACGCCTGGGAAAATCACACAGCAAGGCTCAGAGTATAATATGTGTGTCGAACCACTTATTTGGTTGGTTATTGAAGATTACACACGTCTAAAACTGATGGTTGTTCATCTTTTGTATGATGCATTGATTAAGCATGCTAAATCTAACTGTGATGGATGTGCTCTTGATGATCTCAGCCAAATGGCGCACACGTGCTTGTATGTTGAGGATCGAGACTTTTATTTCTACGCGAATTATGAAACAGTGATGGCTGAGTTGTGTAATGCTGACTTCCTCCACACGTTGTCGACAATGTTTTTCTATTTTAAAACCTCTGCACCCCTTATAAACATTCGCAATTCTGTTTCTGCCATTCTACATGACCTAGCTCACGAGTGCAAGATCTTTACACGGCTCCGTGCGATAAAACAAGAAGCGCGTGACACTGTGTTGAGCAGCAGCGAAGTCGCTCTATTATTCAGAACGTTTGGAAAAACAGAATGGGAGGTATTGTGAAAAAAATGTGGAGCCGGTTGAAGGCTTTCCTAACAGTACTTTTAGATGTAACAGGGGGCCAGCTAAAAAAGTTTAAAGTAACACCAACTATGCTATCTTCATTCCTGCGTTATGTTAAACCTTAGGATTTATAGAAAGATGTTTTTACCATGTTTTACACGTGTTTCCGTTTACTAGTAATGTTTTTTTAAGAACTAGTTTGATTTTTTTTATGTAATAAACTATTGTGACCGGAAAAGTGACTGTCTCTCTGTGTTTATTCAATGGCATGAGTTGTCTTCAGAGACTTTATAATTGTTGCTAAGAATCCTGTTAGTTTTAGGGCGAGAGACACGCCTACACAGGGGGAAAAAAAAAAAAAAAAAAAAAAAAAACCAAATCGAAAGCGAGAGACCGCTCAAAGCAGCAGCAGTGCGTTCGGACCTCTCATCTCGCACGTTTACTAACTTCTCGACTTAACTCCCCGCTAAAATTTGAAATAATGCCCACTAAAAAGGGGCTCGTGTTGGACGCGCTGGAAAACCTATCCAACGAGAACTTCAAAAGGTTTGTTAAGGCGCTGGTGAACCGTCGCGGTAACATAAAGGTGGCGAAAAACAAGGTGCAAGATAAGGACTTTGTGGACGTAACCGAGGTGCTGGTGTCCACTTTCACCGAGGACAACGCTCCAGCCGTGGTCTCCGAATTGCTCATCTCCATTAACTGCGCCGACGAGGCCTAAAAGCTCAGTGTGTGTGTGTGTGTGTGTGAGGCCAGAGGGGGGCAGCTAATTTTTAAGAACTAGTTTGATTTTTCTGTAATAAACTATTGTGATCGGAAAAGTGACCGTTTCTCTGTGTTTATTCAATTCGAAATCGTAAGATATCATACCTGTTTGTTTTATTAACAGCGTCACAATCTGTTATCCGCCAGAACTGATCTAACAATGCGTGGCGACAGGTGTCTTCACAAACTCTATTTTTCTGCTGAGAATCCAGCTAGTTTTGGGGGAGAGAGACGCCTGCATAGAGGGGCGGTGGATAGCTGTAAAAACACCAACATTAAAAAAGTAAAAGCTTTTTTATCCGATCAGGACGCATACACTTTACACAGACCAGCCAGAATAACTTTTCCTAGAAATAAAGTTTTTGTTCGAGGGCCTATGAGACAGTTCCAGGCAGATTTATGCGATTTGCAATCACTTGCGCGTTACAACGATGGCTATAAATATTTACTAACCGTAATCGATATATTTTCGAAACGCGCGTATGTACGCGTTTTGAAAGCAAAAACAGGTACCCACGTTAGCGAAGCATTTGAAGATATCCTAGCAGTTAGCGGTTCACCATTACGCCTTCAAACAGATAAAGGGACGGAGTTTTTTAACAAACATTTCCAGAAATTAATGAGAAAGCACAATATTACACATTTTTCCACCGTCTCAGACACTAAAGCCCAGACGGTCGAGAGATTCAACAGAACATTAAAATCCCGCATGTGGAGGTATTTCACAGCTAAGAACACACACAGATACGTAGATGTAATTCAGGATTTTATTGTCAGTTATAACGACAGTTTTCACAGCAGTATAAAAATGGCACCTAACGCTGTAAACGAGGAGAATAAGAATGTCGTTTTCACTAACCTCTACGCACGAAATCCTTTCCGACGGGAGAACAAGTTCCGGTTCGCACCGGGCGACACTGTGCGAATTTCCAAAATAAAAGGGAATTTTGAAAAAGGTTATTTACAAAGTTACACGGATGAAATTTTCACAATAAGACAGCGTCTCCACCGCGTTCCTCCCGTCTATAAAATATCAGATTTGGATGGTATGCCTGTAGAAGGGAGTTTCTACGAGGCGGAATTACAAAAAGTGCAAATAAAAAAAAATAAAATTTTTCGCATACAGAAAATTCTTAAATCACGCACCGTGTCAGGTAAACGCGAGTCCCTCGTCCATTGGGTGGGCTGGCCATCCAAATTCGACAGTTGGGTACCCACAAAGAGTATTAAAAACATCTGACGATCTCTAAAACGGCCATTCTGTGGAAATTCCAAGATGGGTGACCACCAGAGAGAATTCTACGTCACATTAGCGTCAAACGCAAGTGTACATCTTTTTAGTGCAAACACGCTCACAGAATTTAAAACGGAGCTGGCTCAACATATTGATTTAAAAGGCTCGTGGGAGGTTGGACTGTGCGAAATATCGTACGTCAACACAATAGCAACCGTCCCTGAGAAAAAACGGAACTTTTATCTAAAACAACCTAAAAATCCGCTCCCTAGAGGTGATACATTCCAAGACGACTCAGAAACTCGACATATGCTCAAAACAAGGGGAGGTGTTTATCAAAATTATGACTCGTTAGCTTTGGACATTCAAACTCTATTAACTAAAGCGAGTTGCAAAAAGATTGACGTCCGATTTGATCAACATAAACAAAGATTCATGTTTTCGGGCGAAGAAGGATTGAGAATTATGTTCAAGAGCCCCCTGGCGTATATTGTCGGGATAAATCCCGAGAATTGGCTGTCACTTAAACCGGAAGGCGTCAACGCACAACATCCTGCCGATATAAGAGCCGGATCATATTTTATGTTCATCTACACAGACATCATCCACCATCAGACAGTTGGCGACGCGTACGCGCCCATGCTTCGAACTCTACCGATAGAAGGGAATTACGGAGAAGTTGTGAACAGGACTTTTAATCCGGTTTACTATTTAGATGTGTGCAGAAGCCATATTGAAACCATTTCGGTTTACCTGCGATCAGACCAGAACAACCCGTTAGATTTCGAATACGGGAAGGTTATTCTCACTCTACATTTTAGATCGAAATAAAAAAAAAAAAAAAAAAAAAAAATTAACAGAACAACCCGTTAGATTTCGAATACGGGAAGGTTATTCTCACTCTGCATTTTAGATCAAAATAAAAAAAAAAAAAAAAAAAAAAAAATGACGTCATCGTCAATGCATCCTGATCTGTACCGGTTTGTCGATTATTACGAAACACAAGTGGGGGGCTCTTTTCAAGGTTACGCGGGCGCACCGGTTCAGTACGGACGTGGAATTGGATCTATTTTTGCAAAATTATTTCGTTTCGTGATGCCTTTGTTCAAAAACGGGTTTAACTTGGCGAAGCCACATCTCCAAGCCGCCGCTAAAAACATAGCAACGGATGTAGCGGGGCGCGTCATTCAAAGAATCCACCAGAAACAAGGCCCCGAGCAAGAAGGTTCCGGGCTTGCTGTATTGTCACGTGGGGCGATCCACCCTGGGGGGCGGAGAAAGAGGACCGTTAAAAGGAAAAGACGCTCCACCGGTCTCAGACCAGTTGTCAGGAAAAAGCGGAGAAGACGCAAGACAGATATTTTCTCTTAAAAAATGGCCCTTCTACATTTCAAGAGCCACGAGGCGACTTTATCAAGTCTGGACCTCTTTAGCGCTCCCTTGACCCAATTCTCCATAGAAGATAGCTCATATGTCGAATTCCAGCCATTGTCAGCAATTGTGGATCAGGGGCCTATAGAGTTCTTTATCCCCGGGGACGGCTCAAAATATTTAGATTTATCTGACACTTTACTACATCTCCGTGCAAAGGTGACGCGTAGGGATGGGACAAATATTCCACCGCAGGAGCAAGTCGGCATCGTGAATTTCCCTATAAACACAATTTTTAGTCAATTAGATATTTCGTTGGGTGGGCGGTTAATCTCACAATCTAGTGCTACACACGCATACAGATCCATCATCGAGCTGCTGTTAAATTTTTCAAAAGATTCTTTGGAGTCACAATTCACAGCAGGAATGTTCGCTATGGACACTAGGGGGCGTATGGACGCGATTTCGGTCGAAGAGGGCGTGGCTAACGCTGGTTTTGTGCGGCGCGCACAGCAGATTGCCGGCTCACGTGAATTCCATCTCACGGGGCCGCTTCATGGAGATATTTTCTTTTCCGAACGCCATCTATTGAATAATGTGGATCTACGTCTAAAGTTAACTAGAGCTTCTGATGATTTCTGTCTCATGAGCGCTCCAGACAGTGATTCGTGTCTCAAAATACTAGGAGCATCGTTATTTGTGAAAAAAGTATCAATTTCACCGGCTGTGGCGATAGGTCACGCCGCCGCTTTACAGAAAGGTAACGCCCTTTATCCGTTGACCAGAATCAATATGAAGACCTTCAGTATACCACAAAACTCACGAATTTGTCATCAGGATAATCTATTCCTCGGCCACATCCCCAAGCAAATTGTAATAGCTCTCGTAAACCACAACAGTTTCATGGGTCGGAGAGATTTAAACCCGTTTAATTTTTTGCATTATAACATAGAGTATTTAGCTCTCAGCCACGAAGGTCGACAAATACCTGCCAAAGCTTTTCAGCCCAATTTCGAAGCTGGGATATGTACACGTGAATTTCATAATTTATACACAGCAACAGGACGTTTTCTGAAAGACCTACCTCTTTGTATCGATCAACAGGATTTTAGTCAAGGCTACTCACTTTTTGTTTTCAATTTAAGTCAGGTAGATGATTCCGGGGCTTTGTCACCTGTGAATAACGGGGTCCTGAGACTCGATTTGCGCTTCAGAACCCCATTACCACATACCGCGACCCTTATCGTATATGCTGCATATGATTCGCTTATCGAAATTAATGCTAAGAGGGAAGTATTGATGGACTATTATTAACGCTATGAACGGTCGTGAACTGGACATGATTATGACCCGGATGCAGAGAGCATTATTCGGTGGTGTTTTCGCATCGGATGAGTTAGCTGACGTCAGAGACCCGCCTCCAAAATATTACATCGTCAACACGCATCCAAGACATTTACCCGGTGAGCACTGGCTCGCTTTGACTTTAGAATCGGACGGTTCGGCCACATTCTTTGATCCTTTTGGTCTGCCACCGGACAGCCCGTACTACCCGTCGAGTATATACAGATTTCTGAAGAAGCATTCTAAACGGGTCGACTATCAGAACGGGCAGTTGCAACACGAGCTCACAGACACCTGCGGTCAACATTGCGTGTATTATCTAAGTCAACGTGGGCGGGGCCTCACCTATCGCGAAGTGTTGACTCATTACAATTCGGATCCTCTCCATAACGACGCCATGGTTAGTGAGTTTGTCAAAAAATGTCGAAGGCCAGACCGGATGTGCGGCGGGCAAACATCATGTTCATTGCATAAATTTAAAAAATGTCATTGTCTGAAACCGTGTTAATGTTTTATAAAATCTCTTTTATTCAATAAACATTGTTAAAGAGAGTTACAGAGTCATGTGTTTTTTTTTTTTTTCACTAACAACAATAGAGTATCATCTAATAACTAACCCATTTTACTATCGGCGACGTTCTTTTTCTTTTTCTCTTACTCATCACGTTTACATCTTCTGCATAAGAAACATCCGCATCTTCACCTGTAGCGTATTTCAAACGTTTAAAATCTGCGCGAGCCAAGGGGTTGGAGATACTTGTTTCCGGCAGGTTTAATCGGGCTAGCGTCCGGAGAAATTCACTCCATCCTATCGGTTTCTCGTTGATTTTTTTCCCACTCGCACACAAATGTCTCAACAGATCGCTCATATGGGAGCCTTTGATAGTTTTCCCTCTAAAAATAAATTCACTTAACGGTGTCCAGCTTACATCTTCTGCCGACAGTCTTTTCAGCACATAGTTGGCGTTACGCCGAAAACGTGGACCTATGGCGTCCAAGATATCCTCATAGCGTCTACCTGTCACCTCGATCGTGGTCTCATCTCCGGTCTTTCTTTCTCCCTCCTCATTGGCTTCGTTGCGAATCGTAATAGGAATTTGCTCGGAGTCTTTTTGTTTGACCAGCCCCATGTAACGCTGCATTAAGGTCTGATAAATTTTGATCTTTTCATATTGATTTAAATTTTTATTATCCAAAACCTGTTTCATCTCTTCATCCAAAGAATGCTCTGCTGTATCACGGATGGTCGGAGCGGGTCGATTCAGCCTCTCGAACTGATAAGGTGAAATCAGGAACATTTTCTGAGCCGTTTTCAAACTCATTTTTTATGATTTGCTCATAAAGCCGCTAATGACACTCCCGAGAACAGGTGCGAAAGCGGCCAGCAACGGTAATATAAAACCACCTTTCTGAACTAACACAGCTCTTTTCTTCTTCAAAGTATTTTTCTTATCAGCCAAAAAGCGGATATTTTTCTTTTGCTTTTTAAGTCTCTTGTAAAGTTTTGATTTTAAGGGTACATGTCCTTTAAGAAGATTTAGAGCAATCTCACATAACGCTTTCACCAGACTACTAGGGCCTCTGAGTAGCAAATGCTTACGTTTGGCCGGTTTGGATGTAAACAGAGATTTGAGTAACGGTGCGTTTGTTTTTAAAAGCCTCGTCATCGTTTTATTGTTTGGGTATATAAACGACAGGCCACTGGTTATGTAGTACACCTGTACGTAGTCTATATTGTTCTGGGCATGAAGGTGTCAAATCTACCAGTAAATACCCATGCGGCTCTCTTGTAGCATCTTCAAAGCATTCCAGGAAAAACTTCCGGTTGCCGGGAGAAATTTGATTCGCCAGGACACTCACCTGCTGTTTATCACGGGGGTTTTTGAACAAAATCAAATAATTACTGTTTAAACTAATAGTACGGCTAAATTTGCCCTGATGGAATACATTCTGCGTTAGCATTATAACGCTTAAATTTTTATGATGTCTATATTGGGTGAATATTCGGACCACTTCGGGGTTATCCGAAGCTTGGAAGATGATGTCATCCAGAATCAGTAGATGGTGCTGGTGTGGCGGGAACAGCTTCTCGTCATCAAAAGATTCAGGCAGCCCCTTGATAAAAACAATGTCTTTATTCAGGTTTTTGAGTTCATCGTACATTGGTTGATATGCTGTATAAACCCAGACAATATTATCAGGTTTTTTTCTTAGAACATGTTCAGGATTTTGCAATACATTTTTTACAAAGAAAGTCTTCCCACACCCTGAAGGCCCTGCGACTAAAGATGAGAAAGGAAGTTCTAATCTGGGGTCGAATTCAATCTGATTAAAAGCCATTTCCACACACGTAGACACACGTATGGATAGATAGAAATATCAGTAGCCAAACGGTTCAGTGGTGCCTCGCTCTAGCAGCCTTCTTTTATCGTACACCACACGAAGCCGCTTGGAAAATGACATGTTTCTGAGATGAAACCCTCTCTTATCGCGAACGATGTTATGTTGGGGGGCGTATAGCACATCTGAGTTTCCACATGCTGTATCTATGTACCCTTGAACCAAATTGAGCATGCTATCGAGATTGATGCTGCGAGCGCTTTCGTGACTTTGTGTGATACCCTTCACCTTCATGACCGTCTGAGATGATCCTCGTGTTTTGTAAGCGTATGTTTTGGGACCGGCTGAGACGAATTCTAAAATGCTGTCGTTCGAAAGCTCATCTGTCAAATCACCCAGATAATCACCTAGAGGGAGAACACTTTCACCTGGTTTCACAGTGTACACAAGGCTGTCTGTATCGGTGTAAAGGACACGCCTCTGTAAAATTTCTAAATAGCTGTACATTTTTAAGCGTGCATAGGCTGTTGTGAAACACGCTGCAGCCACGTTTGATGTTTTTGAGGCGGGGATCTCATTGTTTGTGTTGATACAATACTGCACAATTGAGAGCTTCTCATTGATAAAATGGAAGAATTTCACATTGTACAGACCTGAAAACAGAAGCTCAAAAAAATCCTCTGATTTTGTCACAATTTTTGTGTTTACCATGTTGTCACGTTGCGCTAGTTTTCCCCACAGATTGTTAAGACAGAGTTTTGACACTTGTCTTTTGCCAGGGTTTACAGCAATTTTGGAAGGATCGAGTTGGATACCTTGATGAACGGCATACTCTTCTATGTATCTTTCTCTATCAGCCTGGTTGACCACGTGAGCTGGATAACCTGAAGATTCTTGTTTACCTTTTAGAAATGTTCGCATGTAATCACGGAAAATTGTGTCGCTCGTTCTTGTGTAATGCCACACTTCTGTAATTTCCGCAACCGTGTACCCGAGATCTAGTGCCTTAACAAATTCAGGGGTTGTCCAAACACCTGTCAACGATCTTTGCTCATCACTATGTGTACACGCCGTCTGCTGGTTGTTACACTCGGCGCATGTACGACACAGTGTGAAGACGAGTTTACCTTTAGCTGTTTTGAACGGTAGGACGGGAAAATATAAACCACGGGGTGGGTTGACTGTGGCGCTGATGAAACCAAAATACGACCTAGGGTCTTTAAAATCACCGTGGATAATCGTTGGATGATCGATTGGGTAGGTGGCTGTACTGTTGATGAAAGGATACAATGATGTCACATCAACATACAACACACGCTCGTCTGGCTCTGCCGTGTATTTTAAAACGAATGCGTTTGTTCGGCCCCCAAAAAGAGCCTGCCTCGGTTTGAGCGGTGTAGGAAATCTGGATTTTTTAAGGAATTCCTTCACCTCTATGTCCATCTTTTTCATTTGCAACCATTCATGCTCCCACATAATTACAAGGTACACATCCTGTCTAAGCTGTAGATCCTGAATTTTCTTTTGTGTTTTATCAAACCTCTCCTGAAAAGGGCGTTTGGTTGTCGGGCATATTTTAGAGAGGTCGAAGCATTCTGCGCAGCCGTGGTGATAACAACCGAAATACTCAAACACTATTTTTACGCCCCCGATTTCACAATAACCATCTACAAAGTAGTTGTCTATCCTAACTTCACCACCGTTCAATGCGTGTCTAATTTGGATATTTTGACTGTGCATGATCCATTGCATGTACTGAATAGAATCGTGTGAGAAAGCTTTGTACTGACGCATATAGTTGTCTGATGGTGTAATGGCTAGTGTTTGAGGGGTCAGAAAATTAGCTCTGAAAACATTCATGCACGCCGACGCAATTGTTACTGCATTGAATGGATCTGTTCCGGTGGCCTCAAAAAACTCACTCCTGAATTTTTCACACCCTTGCATTAACAGATCAACATCATTCTCGCAGTAGGCTATTGCCTGTTTAGCAAAATCAAACACATTGCTAGCTTCTTTGGCATACCACTCGTCAAACTTTGATCGTTGGGAGGGTGACATTCGCTCGGTGCCGTAGTACATGGGGTCAGGGTGACACCCGACGTAGTTTAGATGCTCTAAAGAGCTGAATTTGTGTGGGAAGTACCCCTTTGATTTGTCTTCAAACCCCAGGGCCTTAGGCATTGCGCTTAGAGGCATCGTCAAGAATGAGAGAGAGTCTATGAATCGTGATTTTGTGTCTAAATCGACAAATGATAGAACTTTACTCCCTTGCATCAGAATGTCGAGTTTGAGACCTAATTCGAGCATTCTCCTTATCAGTATGTATGAATCAAAACCTCTCGCATTATGTGCAACAAACGTAGTTTGTTTAAACCGTGGCATTCGGAAAAATCTGAGAAATTCATCAACACAATCTGTGCCATACCAATGCATCGTCAGTCTATTCGATCTGCAGCAGATGAGAAAAGGTTTGTGTAAACCGTTTGTGTCTACATAAGTTTCGAAATCGTAGTAGACTACATTTTTGCACGGTGGTTGAGGTTTGATGGGCTGAATGTAGCACATGTGGGGGTTCAATAAGGCGTCATCTTGATTTATGATCCCATCACACACTGCGCATTTTTTAACGGGGCAGCGATGTTTAGCACCGGTACCATCAGCTTTCACATAATACCGGAGACCACATTCCAAGCATTTTTTGTATGAAGCGCAGTTGCTCGCACGATTCATTGATCGGGACTCTTTATGTTTGATAAGGCATTCCTCATTACGACAAGATTTGTTACAGTCGGGGCAGATGATAGGTTTAAACCGTCGCTGTTTACAGCGTGGATCAAGACAAACGCCACAGTGTCCTGCACAATGGTGTTGTTCCCAATTGGCATGCCCTTTGTAACAATACCTGCAGAAGAATGCGTGGCCCACAAAGGCCTCAATAGCTTTCACGCCGTAGGAGTGGCCCTCGAGGTTTAAGACAAATAGAGTGTCGTTATCTGTTTTGGGGTAACGCGTGTCGAAAAAGGTCATGGGGCGGCAGTCCTCTTTTCGATACATTACAGTTATTTTCCGTTTGAGGACTTTCTCAAATTTATGGACATCGCCCAGACTCACAGGTGTTTGACAATCCAATCCTACGCTCTCCTGTAAGAGCCGTGCGTGTCTCGTGGCTTGTTTTGTTGTCAGTGTGTCATTTAGCAGATAGGTTAGCGAGAGAGCGAAACACAAATTATTGTCTTTATTACGAGGTATGTGTAGGTGTCGTTTTTTCAACCTCAAAATCTCTCTGTTGGTAGTGTTCAGCAGCCTTCGACGCATTCCACCACCACCACGCAATGGAGTGACTATTTGTACAATGAGCTCTAAGCTCTCATCAGCCAGAAGCTCTGTATTTGATTGGGCTAAACGTTCAAGCAGGTTTGATACATTATCTCTGATAGAGTTTATATCAGTAGTTTGCGGGCAGATGTGAGCTCTATCGTTACCAGCCGCGAGCTCTATCTAAATTACATCACCTGTTTGCGCCCTGCTAGCTACCTCTTGCAAGACATCATCTATTCTGTCTTCAATCTGGAGGTAGAAGGTTGCAAAATCATTAATGTTCTGTTGCGATGGTATATTTAGCCGTCGTCTCACCTCTACATTGTTGAAATGCGGCCTGTTGATTACAACCGAACCGCCGCGTTGGTCAGCTAATACAGAACCGTTGTTAGATTGTTGGGGCGTGTGTTGAAACGGTGATGTGTTGTCATCAATAACGTCTATTTCATGATCAGTTATAACAGCACAGTTGTTAGGCTGAAATATCGGCCGAACGGCGTCAATAGCAACCGGTGGTGATGAATCGCGAGAGTTAGTGGTCAACGGGTCAACCAGAGGCTGTGTATTTAGATTTTGGATGATGTTTAGCAACTGGATAGGAATGTCAGGACTGATACGCCCGTCGCTGTCATTAGCATGGTTGTTTAACTCTGCTATCATGTTTAGCAATTGTGACGGGATTTGTGTAGGACTCTGTCCACCTTCATTCGGGCTTCGGTTGTTCAATTCATCTATGACAGTCTGTAAATGAGTGAGAATAACAGGACTGTCTGGTCTCTCCCCCTCTGACAAAGCAACGGTCACATTGTTGAGCAAATCTGTTATTTGACTCGTACACACATTGTTAACGTTTGATAAATCTAGCTGTGGTGTGTCACTTCTTTGGCTTCCCCCGTTAAATGATGACAAATCTATTTCAGAAATGTTTGCTAAGAAATCCGACTCCGTCGACGTAAGGTTTGAATGATCCATTATATTTTCTTTTACAAAACACAGCAGAAACAACACAAACCTATTTTGATTCGGCTAAATCTGTAAGAGCACGTATAATCTTAAAGCACTCTTGTAACCGTCTTTTGTAGATACAGTTACCCCGACACCTTAGAGGCCCCCTGCTGTTTGAGTGGTGGATGTTGTAGAAGGGGTGCCCCCTCCTCTTCCTCCTCCTCTTCCTCTCTCTCTGTGGCTCGGTGTCACGATGTTCACCTGTAAGTTAACCCTTTATAATACCGAAAATAGCAAGTATGATAACACATAAAGATAGAAAAAATATAAGGAATACCTCCAACTTTGTTTGTCGACTCTTGATGATGATGGTTTAAAGCTTCGTAAGTAGATAGAGCCTCAAGTAGTTCAGAATCCGTCGCTGCCTCCTGTCGGTTGGTGTGGGGTGCAGTCGGATTGGTTTCAACAGTAACACGTGACTCTGATACAGCTGGTCGCTCTGACTCTGTCGTTTCCACTGCTCCAATATGGCGGTCGAAAGCAGCTTGTGTCGGCCGAACGCTTTTTCTAGTGGCCGCGGCCACGAGATCTGATACAGACATAAAAAATAAAATCAGTAACTAATACCCTCTATAAGAACTATCTTAGATGCGCTATTGACTCACCGTAGTCTGATTGTGTTAGGTAAACGTCGCTAAAATCGTCGTCAAAAGATGCGTGGACATCGGCAAAAACGATGTTGTCTGCAAATATTATATAAACAATACAGCTTGTTTTATAAAAATAACTTATTATTATTATTTATTATTATTATTTGTTATTATTATTGTCATTATTGTGAGAAATGTAGTAAAATGACTTACCTTTAACCATTCTCGAAAACAACTTTTTGACACGCTTCGATTCTGTTCGTCAGAGTGATGGCTTCCCTTGTCTTGTCTTCTCCAAAATGATGCTCGTCCGCACCAAACTTTTAAATTCGGCGGGGATAAGACCACGCCTATGAGCTCACGTGTCGCGGTAAATCGGATAACTTTGGTCGTATGTTGATGACGCATCAAAGAGGTCTTTCTCATATCCTTGGCCCCAGTAATACCGACTCCGCTATTGTTTGTCAAATTACATTAGAGATAACTTGTGACTTGTAACAGTGTGATTTTCTCAACAAAAGCCCTTTGATCCTCTAAACCAATGTTTACCAAATTACATGCGTCTCTCGCTTTTCAGATAACTTTGGCTGAGCCATTGATTCTCAAATTATATGCGACTCTCTTCCAGCCAACTTTGACACCTATAATGTTGCCTCCTGTCACAAACCCCCCACCCTATCACAAACACCCCCCTCCCCTTCGCCTTCTCAACAAAAAGGCTCCCCTTCAGTCTCACACGTACGGGCCGGATGCAAAGGTAGCTCAGAGGGCTGTTAGCAAAGCTAGCACAGGTGCTCCACCTGTCTTGATTCATAAAAATACATGCCCATACATATCCACATCTTAAAAATGGCGCCAGCAAACCAAAATGGCGACAGTCAAAGATGGCGCCGTCACGACTGGCGCCATCTTGATGCCACCAACCCGCTAATGAATTTATGACCCCCAATAAAACACGTCATAAATCAACATCAATAGATCATAAAATTTTATGACTTCCTAACTCATTTGCATATGAATAGACATCAAAGCTTGCTGCCTTCTATTACTCTCTCTCTCGTCGAGAAAATGCGATTTAAGCAATAAAATTAAAAATGCACCTAAAACCTAAACCAAACGTTGCAGGTGCTTATTTCTTCGTGCACAGTGGTCAACGCGGCACTCTCTAGCTGCCAAGAGCACTTTTTACTGTGCGCACCCAACCAGAGTGACGGGAGGAGCACATTTCAGAAAACGTGCTCAGCTCGTCGAGGAAATGCGATTTAAGCAATAAGATTAAAAATGCACCTAAAACCTAAACCAAACGTTGCAGGTGCTTATTTCTTCATGCGCAGTGGTCAACGCGGCACTCCCTAGCTGCCAAGAGCACTTTTTACTGTGCGCACCCAACCAGAGAGACGGGAGGAGCACATTTCAGAAAACGTGCTCAGCTCGTCGAGAAAATGCGATTCAAGCAATAAAATTAAAAATGCCCCTAAAACCTAAACCAAACGTTGCAGGTGCTTATTTCTTCATGCGCAGTGGTCAACGCGGCACTTTCTAGCTGCCAGGACGACTTTTTACTACGCACACCCAACTAGAGCGACGGGAGGAGCACATTTCAGAAAACGCGCTCAGCTCGTCGAGAGAATGCGATTTAAGCAATAAAATAAAAAATGCACCTAAAACCTAAACCAAACGTTGCAGGTGCTTATTTCTTCGTGCGCAGTGGTCAACGCGGAACTCCCTAGCTGCCAGGAGCTCTTTTTACTGTGCGCACCCAACCAGAGCGACGGGAGGACCACATTTCAGAAAACGTGCTCAGCTCGTCGAGAGAATGCGATTTAAGCAATAAAATTAAAAATGCACCTAAAACCTAAACCAAACGTTGCAGGTGCTTATTTCTTCATGCGCAGTGGTCAACGCGGCACTCTCTAGCTGCCAGGAGCACTTTTTACTACGCGCACCCAACCACAGCGACGGGAGGAGCACATTTCAGAAAACGTGCTCAGCTCGTCGAGAAAATGCGATTTAAGCAATAAGATTAAAAATGCACCTAAAATCTAAACCAAACGTTGCAGGTGCTTATTTCTTCATGCGCAGTGGTCGACGCGGCACTCTCTAGCTGCCAGGAGCACTTTTTACTACGCGCACCCAACCAGAGCGACGGGAGGAGCACATTTCAGAAAACGTGCTCAGCTCGTCGAGAGAATGCGATTTAAGCAATAAAATAAAAAATGCACCTAAAACCTAAACCAAACGTTGCAGGTGCTTATTTCTTCGTGCGCAGTGGTCAACGCGGCACTCCCTAGCTGCCAGGAGCTCTTTTTACTGTGCGCACCCAACCAGAACGACGGGAGGAGCACATTTCAGAAAACGTGCTCAGCTCGTCGAGAAAATGCGATTTAAGCAATAAAATTAAAAATGCACCTAAAACCTAAACCAAACGTTGCAGGTGCTTATTTCTTCATGCGCAGTGGTCAACGCGGCACTCTCTAGCTGCCAGGAGCACTTTTTACTACGCGCACCCAACCACAGCGACGGGAGGAGCACATTTCAGAAAACGTGCTCAGCTCGTCGAGAGAATGCGATTTAAGCAATAAAATAAAAAATGCACCTAAAACCTAAACCAAACGTTGCAGGTGCTTATTTCTTCGTGCGCAGTGGTCAACGCGGCACTCCCGAGCTGCCAAGAACACTTTTTACTGTGCGCACCCAACCAGAGCGACGGGAGGAGCACATTTCAGAAAACGTGCTCAGCTCGTCGAGAGAATGCGATTTAAGCAATAAAATTAAAAATGCACCTAAAACCTAAACCAAACGTTGCAGGTGCTTATTTCTTCGTGCGCAGTGGTCAACGCGGCACTTTCTAGCTGCCAGGACGACTTTTTACTACGCACACCCAACTAGAGCGACGGGAGGAGCACATTTCAGAAAACGCGCTCAGCTCGTCGAGAGAATGCGATTTAAGCAATAAAATAAAAAATGCACCTAAAACCTAAACCAAACGTTGCAGGTGCTTATTTCTTCGTGCGCAGTGGTCAACGCGGAACTCCCTAGCTGCCAGGAGCTCTTTTTACTGTGCGCACCCAACCAGAGCGACGGGAGGAGCACATTTCAGAAAACGTGCTCAGCTCGTCGAGAGAATGCGATTTAAGCAATAAAATTAAAAATGCACCTAAAACCTAAACCAAACGTTGCAGGTGCTTATTTCTTCATGCGCAGTGGTCAACGCGGCACTCTCTAGCTGCCAGGAGCACTTTTTACTACGCGCACCCAACCACAGCGACGGGAGGAGCACATTTCAGAAAACGTGCTCAGCTCGTCGAGAAAATGCGATTTAAGCAATAAGATTAAAAATGCACCTAAAATCTAAACCAAACGTTGCAGGTGCTTATTTCTTCATGCGCAGTGGTCGACGCGGCACTCTCTAGCTGCCAGGAGCACTTTTTACTACGCGCACCCAACCAGAGCGACGGGAGGAGCACATTTCCGAAAACGTGCTCAGCTCGTCGAGAGAATGCGATTTAAGCAATAAAATAAAAAATGCACCTAAAACCTAAACCAAACGTTGCAGGTGCTTATTTCTTCGTGCGCAGTGGTCAACGCGGCACTCCCTAGCTGCCAGGAGCTCTTTTTACTGTGCGCACCCAACCAGAACGACGGGAGGAGCACATTTCAGAAAACGTGCTCAGCTCGTCGAGAAAATGCGATTTAAGCAATAAAATTAAAAATGCACCTAAAACCTAAACCAAACGTTGCAGGTGCTTATTTCTTCATGCGCAGTGGTCAACGCGGCACTCTCTAGCTGCCAGGAGCACTTTTTACTACGCGCACCCAACCACAGCGACGGGAGGAGCACATTTCAGAAAACGTGCTCAGCTCGTCGAGAGAATGCGATTTAAGCAATAAAATAAAAAATGCACCTAAAACCTAAACCAAACGTTGCAGGTGCTTATTTCTTCGTGCGCAGTGGTCAACGCGGCACTCCCGAGCTGCCAAGAACACTTTTTACTGTGCGCACCCAACCAGAGCGACGGGAGGAGCACATTTCAGAAAACGTGCTCAGCTCGTCGAGAGAATGCGATTTAAGCAATAAAATTAAAAATGCACCTAAAACCTAAACCAAACGTTGCAGGTGCTTATTTCTTCGTGCGCAGTGGTCAACGCGGAACTTCCTAGCTGCCAGGAGCTCTTTTTACTGTGCGCACCCAACCAGAGCGACGGGAGGAGCACATTTCAGAAAACGTGCTCAGCTCGTCGAGAAAATGCGATTTAAGCAATAAAATTAAAAATGCACCTAAAACCTAAACCAAACGTTGCAGGTGCTTATTTTTTCGTGCGCAGTGGTCAACGCGGAACTCCCTAGCTGCCAGGAGCACTTTTTACTGTGCGCACCCAACCAGAGTGACGGGAGGAGCACATTTCAGAAAACGTGCTCAGCTCGTCGAGAAAATGCGATTTAAGCAATAAAATTAAAAATGCACCTAAAACCTAAACCAAACGTTGCAGGTGCTTATTTCTTCATGCGCAGTGGTCAACGCGGCACTCTCTAGCTGCCAAGAGCACTTTTTACTGTGCGCACCCAACCAGAGTGACGGGAGGAGCACATTTCAGAAAACGTGCTCATCTCGTCGATAAAATGCGATTTAAGCAATAAGATTAAAAATGCACCTAAAACCTAAACCAAACGTTGCAGGTGCTTATTTCTTCATGCGCAGTGGTCAACGCGGCACTCTCTAGCTGCCAGGAGCACTTTTTACTACGCGCACCCAACCAGAGCGACGGGAGGAGCACATTTCAGAAAACGTGCTCAGCTCGTCGAGAGAATGCGATTTAAGCAATAAAATTAAAAATGCACCTAAAACCTAAACCAAACGTTGCAGGTGCTTATTTCGTCGTGCGCAGTGGTCAACGCGGCACTCCCTGGCTGCCAGGAGCTCTTTTTACTGTGCGCACCCAACCAGAGCGACGGGAGGAGCACATTTCAGAAAACGTGCTCAGCTTGTCGAGAAAATGCGATTTAAGCAATAAAATTAAAAATGCACCTAAAACCTAAACCAAACGTTGCAGGTTCTTATTTCTTCTTGCGCAGTGGTCAACGCGGTACTCTCTAGCTGCCAGGAGCACTTTTTACTATGCGCGCACAACCAGAGCGACGGGAGGAGCACATTTCAGAAAACGTGCTCAGCTCGTCGAGAAAATGCGATTTAAGCAATAAAATTTAAAATGCACCTAAAACCTAAACCAAACGTTGCAGGTGCTTATTTCTTTGTGCGCAGTGGTCAACGCGGCACTCTTTAGCTGCCAAGAGCACTTTTTACTATGCGCACCCAACCAGAGTGACGGGAGGAGCACATTTCAGAAAACGTGCTCAGCTCGTCGAGAAAATGCGATTTAAGCAATAAAATTAAAAATGCACCTAAAACCTAAACCAAACGTTGCAGGTGGTTATTTCTACATGCGCAGTGGTCAACGCGGCACTCTCTAGCTGCCAAGAGCACTTTTTACTGTGCGCACCCAACCAGAGTCACGGGAGGAGCACATTTCAGAAAACGTGCTCAGCTCGTCGAGAAAATGCGATTTAAGCAATAAAATTAAAAATGCACCTAAAACCTTAACCAAACGTTGCAGGTGCTTATTTCGTCATGTGCAGTGGTCAACGCGGCACTCCCTAGCTGCCAAGAGCACTTTTTACTATGCGCACCCAACCAGAGTGACGGGAGGAGCACATTTCAGAAAACGTGCTCAGCTCGTCGAGAAAATGCGATTTAAGCAATAAAATTAAAAATGCACCCAAAACCTAAACCAAACGTTGCAGGTGCTTATTTCTTCAAGCGCAGTGGTCAACGCGGCACTCTCTAGCTGCCAAGAGCACTTTTTCCTATGCGCACCCAACCAGAGCGACGGGAGGAGCACATTTCAGAAAACGTGCTCAGCTCGTCGAGAAAATGCGATTTAAGCAATAAAATTAAAAATGCACCTAAAACCTAAACCAAACGTTGCAGGTGCTTATTTCTTCATGCGCAGTGGTCAACGCGGCACTCCCGAGCTGCCAAGAGCACTTTTTACTGTGCGCACCCAACCAGAGCGACGGGAGGAGCACATTTCAGAAAACGTGCTCAGCTCGTCGAGAGAATGCGATTTAAGCAATAAAATTAAAAATGCACCTAAAACCTAAACCAAACGTTGCAGGTGCTTATTTCTTCGTGCGCAGTGGTCAACGCGGAACTCCCTAGCTGCCAGGAGCTCTTTTTACTGTGCGCACCCAACCAGAGCGACGGGAGGAGCACATTTCAGAAAACGTGCTCAGCTCGTCGAGAAAATGCGATTTAAGCAATAAAATTAAAAATGCACCTAAAACCTAAACCAAACGTTGCAGGTGGTTATTTCTACATGCGCAGTGGTCAACGCGGCACTCTCTAGCTGCCAAGAGCACTTTTTACTGTGCGCACCCAACCAGAGTCACGGGAGGAGCACATTTCAGAAAACGTGCTCAGCTCGTCGAGAAAATGCGATTTAAGCAATAAAATTAAAAATGCACCTAAAACCTAAACCAAACGTTGCAGGTGCTTATTTCGTCATGTGCAGTGGTCAACGCGGCACTCCCTAGCTGCCAAGAGCACTTTTTACTATGCGCACCCAACCAGAGTGACGGGAGGAGCACATTTCAGAAAACGTGCTCAGCTCGTCGAGAAAATGCGATTTAAGCAATAAAATTAAAAATGCACCCAAAACCTAAACCAAACGTTGCAGGTGGTTATTTCTTCAAGCGCAGTGGTCAACGCGGAACTCCCTAGCTGCCAGGAGCTCTTTTTACTGTGCGCACCCAACCAGAGCGACGGGAGGAGCACATTTCAGAAAACGTGCTCAGCTTGTCGAGAAAATGCGATTTAAGCAATAAAAATAAAAATGCAGCTAAAACCTAAACCAAACGTTGCAGGTGCTTATTTCTTCGTGCGTAGTGGTCAACGCGGCACTCCCTAGCTGCCAGGAGCACTTTTTACTGTGCGCACCCAACCAGAGTGACGGGAGGAGCACATTTCAGAAAACGTGCTCAGCTCGTGGAGAGAATGCGATTTAAGCAATAAAATTAAAAATGCACCTAAAACCTAAACCAAACGTTGCAGGTGCTTATTTCTTCGTGCGCAGTGGTCAACGCGGCACTCCCTAGCTGCCAGGAGCTCTTTTTACTGTGCGCACCCAACCAGAGCGACGGGAGGAGCAAATTTCAGAAAACGTGCTCAGCTTGTCGAGAAAATGCGATTTAAGCAATACAATTAAAAATGCACCTAAAACCTAAACCAAACGTTGCAGGTGCTTATTTCTTCTTGCACAGTGGTCAACGCGGCACTCTCTAGCTGCCAGGAGCAATTTTTACTATGCGCACCCAACCAGAGCGACGGGAGGAGCACATTTCAGAAAACGTGCTCAGCTCGTCGAGAAAATGTGATTTAAGCAATAAAATTAAAAATGCACCTAAAACCTAAACCAAACGTTGCAGGTGCTTATTTCTTCATGCGCAGTGGTCAACGCGGCACTCCCGAGCTGCCAAGAGCACTTTTTACTGTGCGCACCCAACCAGAGCGACGGGAGGAGCACATTTCAGAAAACGTGCTCAGCTCGTCGAGAGAATGCGATTTAAGCAATAAAATTAAAAATGCACCTAAAACCTAAACCAAACGTTGCAGGTGCTTATTTCTTCGTGCGCAGTGGTCAACGCGGAACTCCCTAGCTGCCAGGAGCTCTTTTTACTGTGCGCACCCAACCAGAGCGACGGGAGGAGCACATTTCAGAAAACGTGCTCAGCTCGTCGAGAAAATGCGATTTAAGCAATAAAATTAAAAATGCAGCTAAAACCTAAACCAAACGTTGCAGGTGCTTATTTCTTCGTGCGCAGTGGTCAACGCGGAACTCCCTAGCTGCCAGGAGCTCTTTTTACTGTGCGCACCCAACCAGAGCGACGGGAGGAGCCCATTTCAGAAAACGTGCTCAGCTCGTCGAGAAAATGCGATTTAAGCAATAAAATTAAAAATGCACCTAAAACCTAAACCAAACGTTGCAGGTGCTTATTTCTTCATGCGCAGTGGTCAACGCGGCACTCTCTAGCTGCCAAGAGCACTTTTTACTGTGCGCACCCAACCAGAGTGACGGGAGGAGCACATTTCAGAAAACGTGCTCAGCTCGTCGAGAAAATGCGATTTAAGAAATAAAATTAAAAATGCTGCTAAAACCTAAACCAAACGTTGCAGGTGCTTATTTCTTCGTGCGTAGTGCTCAACGCGGCACTCCCTAGCTGCCAGGAGCACTTTTTACTGTGCGCACCCAACCAGAGTGACGGGCGGAGCACATTTCAGAAAACGTGCTCAGCTCGTCGAGAAAATGCGATTTAAGCAATAAAATAAAAAATGCACCTAAAACCTAAACCAAACGTTGCAGGTGCTTATTTCTTCATGCGCAGTGGTCAACGCGGCACTCTCTAGCTGCCAAGAGCACTTTTTACTGTGCGCACCCAACCAGAGTGACGGGAGGAGCACATTTCAGAAAACGTGCTCAGCTCGTCGAGAAAATGCGATTTAAGCAATAAGATTAAAAATGCACCTAAAACCTAAACCAAACGTTGCAGGTGCTTATTTCTTCATGCGCAGTGGTCAACGCGGCACTCTCTAGCTGCCAGGAGCACTTTTTACTACGCGCACCCAACCAGAGCGACGGGAGGAGCACATTTCAGAAAACGTGCTCAGCTCGTCGAGAGAATGCGATTTAAGCAATAAAATTAAAAATGCACCTAAAACCTAAACCAAACGTTGCAGGTGCTTATTTCTTCGTGCGCAGTGGTCAACGCGGCACTCCCTAGCTGCCAGGAGCTCTTTTTACTGTGCGCACCCAACCAGAGCGACGGGAGGAGCACATTTCAGAAAACGTGCTCAGCTTGTCGAGAAAATGCGATTTAAGCAATAAAATTAAAAATGCACCTAAAACCTAAACCAAACGTTGCAGGTTCTTATTTCTTCTTGCGCAGTGGTCAACGCGGCACTCTCTAGCTGCCAGGAGCACTTTTTACTATGCGCGCCCAACCAGAGCGACGGGAGGAGCACATTTCAGAAAACGTGCTCAGCTCGTCGAGAAAATGCGATTTAAGCAATAAAATTAAAAATGCACCTAAAACCTAAAACAAACGTTGCAGGTGCTTATTTCTTCATGCGCAGTGGTCAACGCGGCACTCCCGAGCTGCCAAGAGCACTTTTTACTGTGCGCACCCAACCAGAGCGACGGGAGGAGCACATTTCAGAAAACGTGCTCAGCTCGTCGAGAGAATGCGATTTAAGCAATAAAATTAAAAATGCACCTAAAACCTAAACCAAACGTTGCAGGTGCTTATTTCTTCGTGCGCAGTGGTCAACGCGGAACTCCCTAGCTGCCAGGAGCTCTTTTTACTGTGCGCACCCAACCAGAGCGACGGGAGGAGCACATTTCAGAAAACGTGCTCAGCTCGTCGAGAAAATGCGATTTAAGCAATAAAATTAAAAATGCAGCTAAAACCTAAACCAAACGTTGCAGGTGCTTATTTCTTCGTGCGCAGTGGTCAACGCAGAACTCCCTAGCTGCCAGGAGCACTTTTTACTGTGCGCACCCAACCAGAGCGACGGGAGGAGCACATTTCAGAAAACGTGCTCAGCTCGTCGAGAAAATGCGATTTAAGCAATAAAATTAAAAATGCACCTAAAACCTAAACCAAACGTTGCAGGTGCTTATTTCTTCGTGCGCAGTGCTCAACGCGGCACTCCCTTGCTGCCAGGAGCACTTTTTACTGTGCGCACCCAACCAGAGTGACGGGAGGAGCACATTTCAGAAAACGTGCTCAGCTCGTCGAGAAAATGCGATTTAAGCAATAAAATTAAAAATGCACCTAAAACCTAAACCAAACGTTGCAGGTGCTTATTTCTTCATGCGCAGTGGTCAACGCGGCACTCTCTAGCTGCCAAGAGCACTTTTTACTGTGCGCACCCAACCAGAGTGACGGGAGGAGCACATTTCAGAAAACGTGCTCAGCTCGTCGAGAAAATGCGATTTAAGCAATAAGATTAAAAATGCACCTAAAACCTAAACCAAACGTTGCAGGTGCTTATTTCTTCATGCGCAGTGGTCGACGCGGCACTCTCTAGCTGCCAGGAGCACTTTTTACTACGCGCACCCAGCCAGAGCGACGGGAGGAGCACATTTCAGAAAACGTGCTCAGCTCGTCGAGAGAATGCGATTTAAGCAATAAAATAAAAAATGCACCTAAAACCTAAACCAAACGTTGCAGGTGCTTATTTCTTCGTGCGCAGTGGTCAACGCGGCACTCCCTAGCTGCCAGGAGCTCTTTTTACTGTGCGCACCCAACCAGAACGACGGGAGGAGCACATTTCAGAAAACGTGCTCAGCTCGTCGAGAAAATGCGATTTAAGCAATAAAATTAAAAATGCACCTAAAACCTAAACCAAACGTTGCAGGTGCTTATTTCTTCATGCGCAGTGGTCAACGCGGCACTCCCTAGCTGCCAAGAGCACTTTTTACTGTGCGCACCCAACCAGAGAGACGGGAGGAGCACATTTCAGAAAACGTGCTCAGCTCGTCGAGAAAATGCGATTCAAGCAATAAAATTAAAAATGCCCCTAAAACCTAAACCAAACGTTGCAGGTGCTTATTTCTTCATGCGCAGTGGTCAACGCGGCACTTTCTAGCTGCCAGGACGACTTTTTACTACGCACACCCAACTAGAGCGACGGGAGGAGCACATTTCAGAAAACGCGCTCAGCTCGTCGAGAGAATGCGATTTAAGCAATAAAATAAAAAATGCACCTAAAACCTAAACCAAACGTTGCAGGTGCTTATTTCTTCGTGCGCAGTGGTCAACGCGGAACTCCCTAGCTGACAGGAGCTCTTTTTACTGTGCGCACCCAACCAGAGCGACGGGAGGAGCACATTTCAGAAAACGTGCTCAGCTCGTCGAGAGAATGCGATTTAAGCAATAAAATTAAAAATGCACCTAAAACCTAAACCAAACGTTGCAGGTGCTTATTTATTCATGCGCAGTGGTCAACGCGGCACTCTCTAGCTGCCAGGAGCACTTTTTACTACGCGCACCCAACCACAGCGACGGGAGGAGCACATTTCAGAAAACGTGCTCAGCTCGTCGAGAAAATGCGATTTAAGCAATAAGATTAAAAATGCACCTAAAATCTAAACCAAACGTTGCAGGTGCTTATTTCTTCATGCGCAGTGGTCGACGCGGCACTCTCTAGCTGCCAGGAGCACTTTTTACTACGCGCACCCAACCAGAGCGACGGGAGGAGCACATTTCAGAAAACGTGCTCAGCTCGTCGAGAGAATGCGATTTAAGCAATAAAATAAAAAATGCACCTAAAACCTAAACCAAACGTTGCAGGTGCTTATTTCTTCATGCGCAGTGGTCAACGCGGCACTCTCTAGCTGCCAGGAGCACTTTTTACTACGCGCACCCAACCACAGCGACGGGAGGAGCACATTTCAGAAAACGTGCTCAGCTCGTCGAGAGAATGCGATTTAAGCAATAAAATAAAAAATGCACCTAAAACCTAAACCAAACGTTGCAGGTGCTTATTTCTTCGTGCGCAGTGGTCAACGCGGCACTCCCGAGCTGCCAAGAACACTTTTTACTGTGCGCACCCAACCAGAGCGACGGGAGGAGCACATTTCAGAAAACGTGCTCAGCTCGTCGAGAGAATGCGATTTAAGCAATAAAATTAAAAATGCACCTAAAACCTAAACCAAACGTTGCAGGTGCTTATTTCTTCGTGCGCAGTGGTCAACGCGGAACTTCCTAGCTGCCAGGAGCTCTTTTTACTGTGCGCACCCAACCAGAGCGACGGGAGGAGCACATTTCAGAAAACGTGCTCAGCTCGTCGAGAAAATGCGATTTAAGCAATAAAATTAAAAATGCAGCTAAAACCTAAACCAAACGTTGCAGGTGCTTATTTTTTCGTGCGCAGTGGTCAACGCGGAACTCCCTAGCTGCCAGGAGCACTTTTTACTGTGCGCACCCAACCAGAGTGACGGGAGGAGCACATTTCAGAAAACGTGCTCAGCTCGTCGAGAAAATGCGATTTAAGCAATAAAATTAAAAATGCACCCAAAACCTAAACCAAACGTTGCAGGTGCTTATTTCTTTGTGCGCAGTGGTCAACGCGGCACTCTCTAGCTGCCAAGAGCACTTTTTACTATGCGCACCCAACCAGAGTGACGGGAGGAGCACATTTCAGAAAACGTGCTCAGCTCGTCGAGAAAATGCGATTTAAGCAATAAGATTAAAAATGCACCTAAAACCTAAACCAAACGTTGCAGGTGCTTATTTCTTCATGCGCAGTGGTCAACGCGGCACTCTCTAGCTGCCAAGAGCACTTTTTACTGTGCGCACCCAACCAGAGTGACGGGAGGAGCACATTTCAGAAAACGTGCTCAGCTCGTCGAGAAAATGCGATTTAAGCAATAAGATTAAAAATGCACCTAAAACCTAAACCAAACGTTGCAGGTGCTTATTTCTTCGTGCGCAGTGGTCAACGCGGAACTCCCTAGCTGCCAGGAGCTCTTTTTACTGTGCGCACCCAACCAGAGCGACGGGAGGAGCCCATTTCAGAAAACGTGCTCAGCTCGTCGAGAAAATGCGATTTAAGCAATAAAATTAAAAATGCACCTAAAACCTAAACCGAACGTTGCAGGTGCTTATTTCTTCGTGCGCAGTGCTCAACGCGGCACTCCCTAGCTGCCAGGAGCTCTTTTTACTGTGCGCACCCAACCAGAGCGACGGGAGGAGCACATTTCAGAAAACGTGCTCAGCTTGTCGAGAAAATGCGATTTAAGCAATAAAATTAAAAATGCACCTAAAACCTAAACCAAACGTTGCAGGTTCTTATTTCTTCTTGCGCAGTGGTCAACGCGGCACTCTCTAGCTGCCAGGAGCACTTTTTACTATGCGCGCCCAACCAGAGCGACGGGAGGAGCACATTTCAGAAAACGTGCTCAGCTCGTCGAGAAAATGCGATTTAAGCAATAAAATTAAAAATGCACCTAAAACCTAAACCAAACGTTGCAGGTGCTTATTTCTTCATGCGCAGTGGTCAACGCGGCACTCCCGAGCTGCCAAGAGCACTTTTTACTGTGCGCACCCAACCAGAGCGACGGGAGGAGCACATTTCAGAAAACGTGCTCAGCTCGTCGAGAGAATGCGATTTAAGCAATAAAATTAAAAATGCACCTAAAACCTAAACCAAACATTGCAGGTGCTTATTTCTTCGTGCGCAGTGGTCAACGCGGAACTCCCTAGCTGCCAGGAGCTCTTTTTACTGTGCGCACCCAACCAGAGCGACGGGAGGAGCACATTTCAGAAAACGTGCTCAGCTCGTCGAGAAAATGCGATTTAAGCAATAAAATTAAAAATGCACCTAAAACCTAAACCAAACGTTGCAGGTGCTTATTTCTTCGTGCGCAGTGCTCAACGCGGCACTCCCTAGCTGCCAGGAGCACTTTTTACTGTGCGCACCCAACCAGAGTGACGGGAGGAGCACATTTCAGAAAACGTGCTCAGCTCGTCGAGAAAATGCGATTTAAGCAATAAAATTAAAAATGCACCTAAAACCTAAACCAAACGTTGCAGGTGCTTATTTCTTCATGCGCAGTGGTCAACGCGGCACTCTCTAGCTGCCAAGAGCACTTTTTACTGTGCGCACCCAACCAGAGTGACGGGAGGAGCACATTTCAGAAAACGTGCTCAGCTCGTCGAGAAAATGCGATTTAAGCAGTAAGATTAAAAATGCACCTAAAACCTAAACCAAACGTTGCAGGTGCTTATTTCTTCATGCGCAGTGGTCGACGCGGCACTCTCTAGCTGCCAGGAGCACTTTTTACTACGCGCACCCAACCAGAGCGACGGGAGGAGCACATTTCAGAAAACGTGCTCAGCTCGTCGAGAGAATGCGATTTAAGCAATAAAATAAAAAATGCACCTAAAACCTAAACCAAACGTTGCAGGTGCTTATTTCTTCGTGCGCAGTGGTCAACGCGGCACTTCCTAGCTGCCAGGAGCTCTTTTTACTGTGCGCACCCAACCAGAACGACGGGAGGAGCACATTTCAGAAAACGTGCTCAGCTCGTCGAGAAAATGCGATTTAAGCAATAAAATTAAAAATGCACCTAAAACCTAAACCAAACGTTGCAGGTGCTTATTTCTTCATGCGCAGTGGTCAACGCGGCACTCTCTAGCTGTCAGGAGCACTTTTTACTACGCGCACCCAACCACAGCGACGGGAGGAGCACATTTCAGAAAACGTGCTCAGCTCGTCGAGAGAATGCGATTTAAGCAATAAAATAAAAAATGCACCTAAAACCTAAACCAAACGTTGCAGGTGCTTATTTCTTCGTGCGCAGTGGTCAACGCGGCACTCCCTAGCTGCCAGGAGCTCTTTTTACTGTGTGCACCCAACCAGAGCGACGGGAGGAGCACATTTCAGAAAACGTGCTCAGCTCGTCGAGAGAATGCGATTTAAGCAATAAAATAAAAAATGCACCTAAAACCTAAACCAAACGTTGCAGGTGCTTATTTCTTCGTGCGCAGTGGTCAACGGGGAACTCCCTAGCTGCCAGGAGCTCTTTTTACTGTGCGCACCCAATCAGAGCGACGGGAGGAGCACATTTCAGAAAACGTGCTCAGCTCGTCGAGAGAATGCAATTTAAGCAATAAAATTAAAAATGCACCTAAAACCTAAACCAAACGTTGCAGGTGCTTATTTCTTCATGCGCAGTGGTCAACGCGGCACTCTCTAGCTGCCAGGAGCACTTTTTACTACGCGCACCCAACCACAGCGACGGGAGGAGCACATTTCAGAAAACGTGCTCAGCTCGTCGAGAAAATGCGATTTAAGCAATAAGATTAAAAATGCACCTAAAATCTAAACCAAACGTTGCAGGTGCTTATTTCTTCATGCGCAGTGGTCGACGCGGCACTCTCTAGCTGCCAGGAGCACTTTTTACTACGCGCACCCAACCAGAGCGACGGGAGGAGCACATTTCAGAAAACGTGCTCAGCTCGTCGAGAGAATGCGATTTAAGCAATAAAATAAAAAATGCACCTAAAACCTAAACCAAACGTTGCAGGTGCTTATTTCTTCGTGCGCAGTGGTCAACGCGGCACTCCCTAGCTGCCAGGAGCTCTTTTTACTGTGCGCACCCAACCAGAACGACGGGAGGAGCACATTTCAGAAAACGTGCTCAGCTCGTCGAGAAAATGCGATTTAAGCAATAAAATTAAAAATGCACCTAAAACCTAAACCAAACGTTGCAGGTGCTTATTTCTTCATGCGCAGTGGTCAACGCGGCACTCTCTAGCTGCCAGGAGCACTTTTTACTACGCGCACCCAACCACAGCGACGGGAGGAGCACATTTCAGAAAACGTGCTCAGCTCGTCGAGAGAATGCGATTTAAGCAATAAAATAAAAAATGCACCTAAAACCTAAACCAAACGTTGCAGGTGCTTATTTCTTCGTGCGCAGTGGTCAACGCGGCACTCCCGAGCTGCCAAGAACACTTTTTACTGTGCGCACCCAACCAGAGCGACGGGAGGAGCACATTTCAGAAAACGTGCTCAGCTCGTCGAGAGAATGCGATTTAAGCAATAAAATTAAAAATGCACCTAAAACCTAAACCAAACGTTGCAGGTGCTTATTTCTTCGTGCGCAGTGGTCAACGCGGAACTTCCTAGCTGCCAGGAGCTCTTTTTACTGTGCGCACCCAACCAGAGCGACGGGAGGAGCACATTTCAGAAAACGTGCTCAGCTCGTCGAGAAAATGCGATTTAAGCAATAAAATTAAAAATGCAGCTAAAACCTAAACCAAACGTTGCAGGTGCTTATTTTTTCGTGCGCAGTGGTCAACGCGGAACTCCCTAGCTGCCAGGAGCACTTTTTACTGTGCGCACCCAACCAGAGTGACGGGAGGAGCACATTTCAGAAAACGTGCTCAGCTCGTCGAGAAAATGCGATTTAAGCAATAAAATTAAAAATGCACCTAAAACCTAAACCAAACGTTGCAGGTGCTTATTTCTTCATGCGCAGTGGTCAACGCGGCACTCTCTAGCTGCCAAGAGCACTTTTTACTGTGCGCACCCAACCAGAGTGACGGGAGGAGCACATTTCAGAAAACGTGCTCATCTCGTCGATAAAATGCGATTTAAGCAATAAGATTAAAAATGCACCTAAAACCTAAACCAAACGTTGCAGGTGCTTATTTCTTCATGCGCAGTGGTCAACGCGGCACTCTCTAGCTGCCAGGAGCACTTTTTACTACGCGCACCCAACCAGAGCGACGGGAGGAGCACATTTCAGAAAACGTGCTCAGCTCGTCGAGAGAATGCGATTTAAGCAATAAAATTAAAAATGCACCTAAAACCTAAACCAAACGTTGCAGGTGCTTATTTCTTCGTGCGCAGTGGTCAACGCGGCACTCCCTGGCTGCCAGGAGCTCTTTTTACTGTGCGCACCCAACCAGAGCGACGGGAGGAGCACATTTCAGAAAACGTGCTCAGCTTGTCGAGAAAATGCGATTTAAGCAATAAAATTAAAAATGCACCTAAAACCTAAACCAAACGTTGCAGGTTCTTATTTCTTCTTGCGCAGTGGTCAACGCGGCACTCTCTAGCTGCCAGGAGCACTTTTTACTATGCGCGCCCAACCAGAGCGACGGGAGGAGCACATTTCAGAAAACGTGCTCAGCTCGTCGAGAAAATGCGATTTAAGCAATAAAATTAAAAATGCACCTAAAACCTAAACCAAACGTTGCAGGTGCTTATTTCTTCATGCGCAGTGGTCAACGCGGCACTCCCGAGCTGCCAAGAGCACTTTTTACTGTGCGCACCCAACCAGAGCGACGGGAGGAGCACATTTCAGAAAACGTGCTCAGCTCGTCGAGAGAATGCGATTTAAGCAATAAAATTAAAAATGCACCTAAAACCTAAACCAAACGTTGCAGGTGCTTATTTCTTCGTGCGCAGTGGTCAACGCGGAACTCCCTAGCTGCCAGGAGCTCTTTTTACTGTGCGCACCCAACCAGAGCGACGGGAGGAGCACATTTCAGAAAACGTGCTCAGCTCGTCGAGAAAATGCGATTTAAGCAATAAAATTAAAAATGCAGCTAAAACCTAAACCAAACGTTGCAGGTGCTTATTTCTTCGTGCGCAGTGGTCAACGCGGAACTCCCTAGCTGCCAGGAGCACTTTTTACTGTGCGCACCCAACCAGAGTGACGGGAGGAGCACATTTCAGAAAACGTGCTCAGCTCGTCGAGAAAATGCGATTTAAGCAATAAAATTAAAAATGCACCTAAAACCTAAACCAAACGTTGCAGGTGCTTATTTCTTCATGCGCAGTGGTCAACGCGGCACTCTCTAGCTGCCAAGAGCACTTTTTACTGTGCGCACCCAACCAGAGTGACGGGAGGAGCACATTTCAGAAAACGTGCTCATCTCGTCGAGAAAATGCGATTTAAGCAATAAGATTAAAAATGCACCTAAAACCTAAACCAAACGTTGCAGGTGCTTATTTCTTCATGCGCAGTGGTCAACGCGGCACTCTCTAGCTGCCAGGAGCACTTTTTACTACGCGCACCCAACCAGAGCGACGGGAGGAGCACATTTCAGAAAACGTGCTCAGCTCGTCGAGAGAATGCGATTTAAGCAATAAAATTAAAAATGCACCTAAAACCTAAACCAAACGTTGCAGGTGCTTATTTCTTCGTGCGCAGTGGTCAACGCGGCACTCCCTAGCTGCCAGGAGCTCTTTTTACTGTGCGCACCCAACCAGAGCGACGGGAGGAGCACATTTCAGAAAACGTGCTCAGCTTGTCGAGAAAATGCGATTTAAGCAATAAAATTAAAAATGCACCTAAAACCTAAACCAAACGTTGCAGGTTCTTATTTCTTCTTGCGCAGTGGTCAACGCGGCACTCTCTAGCTGCCAGGAGCACTTTTTACTATGCGCGCCCAACCAGAGCGACGGGAGGAGCACATTTCAGAAAACGTGCTCAGCTCGTCGAGAAAATGCGATTTAAGCAATAAAATTAAAAATGCACCTAAAACCTAAACCAAACGTTGCAGGTGCTTATTTCTTTGTGCGCAGTGGTCAACGCGGCACTCTTTAGCTGCCAAGAGCACTTTTTACTATGCGCACCCAACCAGAGTGACGGGAGGAGCACATTTCAGAAAACGTGCTCAGCTCGTCGAGAAAATGCGATTTAAGCAATAAAATTAAAAATGCACCTAAAACCTAAACCAAACGTTGCAGGTGCTTATTTCTTCGTGCGCAGTGGTCAACGCGGAACTCCCTAGCTGCCAGGAGCTCTTTTTACTGTGCGCACCCAACCAGAGCGACGGGAGGAGCCCATTTCAGAAAACGTGCTCAGCTCGTCGAGAGAATGCGATTTAAGCAATAAAATTAAAAATGCACCTAAAACCTAAACCAAACGTTGCAGGTGCTTATTTCTTCGTGCGCAGTGGTCAACGCGGAACTCCCTAGCTGCCAGGAGCTCTTTTTACTGTGCGCACCCAACCAGAGCGACGGGAGGAGCACATTTCAGAAAACGTGCTCAGCTCGTCGAGAAAATGCGATTTAAGCAATAAAATTAAAAATGCACCTAAAACCTAAACCAAACGTTGCAGGTGCTTATTTCTTCATGCGCAGTGGTCAACGCGGCACTCCCGAGCTGCCAAGAGCACTTTTTACTGTGCGCACCCAACCAGAGCGACGGGAGGAGCACATTTCAGAAAACGTGCTCAGCTCGTCGAGAGAATGCGATTTAAGCAATAAAATTAAAAATGCACCTAAAACCTAAACCAAACGTTGCAGGTGCTTATTTCTTCGTGCGCAGTGGTCAACGCGGAACTCCCTAGCTGCCAGGAGCTCTTTTTACTGTGCGCACCCAACCAGAGCGACGGGAGGAGCACATTTCAGAAAACGTGCTCAGCTCGTCGAGAAAATGCGATTTAAGCAATAAGATTAAAAATGCACCTAAAACCTAAACCAAACGTTGCAGGTGCTTATTTCTTCATGCGCAGTGGTCAACGCGGCACTCTCTAGCTGCCAAGAGCACTTTTTACTGTGCGCACCCAACCAGAGTGACGGGAGGAGCACATTTCAGAAAACGTGCTCAGCTCGTCGAGAAAATGCGATTTAAGCAATAAGATTAAAAATGCACCTAAAACCTAAACCAAACGTTGCAGGTGCTTATTTCTTCGTGCGCAGTGGTCAACGCGGAACTCCCTAGCTGCCAGGAGCTCTTTTTACTGTGCGCACCCAACCAGAGCGACGGGAGGAGCCCATTTCAGAAAACGTGCTCAGCTCGTCGAGAAAATGCGATTTAAGCAATAAAATTAAAAATGCACCTAAAACCTAAACCAAACGTTGCAGGTGCTTATTTCTTCGTGCGCAGTGCTCAACGCGGCACTCCCTAGCTGCCAGGAGCTCTTTTTACTGTGCGCATCCAACCAGAGCGACGGGAGGAGCACATTTCAGAAAACGTGCTCAGCTTGTCGAGAAAATGCGATTTAAGCAATAAAATTAAAAATGCACCTAAAACCTAAACCAAACGTTGCAGGTTCTTATTTCTTCTTGCGCAGTGGTCAACGCGGCACTCTCTAGCTGCCAGGAGCACTTTTTACTATGCGCGCCCAACCAGAGCGACGGGAGGAGCACATTTCAGAAAACGTGCTCAGCTCGTCGAGAAAATGCGATTTAAGCAATAAAATTAAAAATGCACCTAAAACCTAAACCAAACGTTGCAGGTGCTTATTTCTTCATGCGCAGTGGTCAACGCGGCACTCCCGAGCTGCCAAGAGCACTTTTTACTGTGCGCACCCAACCAGAGCGACGGGAGGAGCACATTTCAGAAAACGTGCTCAGCTCGTCGAGAGAATGCGATTTAAGCAATAAAATTAAAAATGCACCTAAAACCTAAACCAAACATTGCAGGTGCTTATTTCTTCGTGCGCAGTGGTCAACGCGGAACTCCCTAGCTGCCAGGAGCTCTTTTTACTGTGCGCACCCAACCAGAGCGACGGGAGGAGCACATTTCAGAAAACGTGCTCAGCTCGTCGAGAAAATGCGATTTAAGCAATAAAATTAAAAATGCACCTAAAACCTAAACCAAACGTTGCAGGTGCTTATTTCTTCGTGCGCAGTGCTCAACGCGGCACTCCCTAGCTGCCAGGAGCACTTTTTACTGTGCGCACCCAACCAGAGTGACGGGAGGAGCACATTTCAGAAAACGTGCTCAGCTCGTCGAGAAAATGCGATTTAAGCAATAAAATTAAAAATGCACCCAAAACCTAAACCAAACGTTGCAGGTGCTTATTTCTTCATGCGCAGTGGTGAACGCGGCACTCTCTAGCTGCCAAGAGCACTTTTTACTGTGCGCACCCAACCAGAGTGACGGGAGGAGCACATTTCAGAAAACGTGCTCAGCTCGTCGAGAAAATGCGATTTAAGCAATAAGATTAAAAATGCACCTAAAACCTAAACCAAACGTTGCAGGTGCTTATTTCTTCATGCGCAGTGGTCGACGCGGCACTCTCTAGCTGCCAGGAGCACTTTTTACTACGCGCACCCAACCAGAGCGACGGGAGGAGCACATTTCAGAAAACGTGCTCAGCTCGTCGAGAGAATGCGATTTAAGCAATAAAATAAAAAATGCACCTAAAACCTAAACCAAACGTTGCAGGTGCTTATTTCTTCGTGCGCAGTGGTCAACGCGGCACTCCCTAGCTGCCAGGAGGTCTTTTTACTGTGCGCACCCAACCAGAACGACGGGAGGAGCACATTTCAGAAAACGTGCTCAGCTCGTCGAGAAAATGCGATTTAAGCAATAAAATTAAAAATGCACCTAAAACCTAAACCAAACGTTGCAGGTTCTTATTTCTTCTTGCGCAGTGGTCAACGCGGCACTCTCTAGCTGCCAGGAGCACTTTTTACTATGCGCGCCCAACCAGAGCGACGGGAGGAGCACATTTCAGAAAACGTGCTCAGCTCGTCGAGAAAATGCAATTTAAGCAATAAAATTAAAAATGCACCTAAAACCTAAACCAAACGTTGCAGGTGCTTATTTCTTCATGCGCAGTGGTCAACGCGGCACTCCCGAGCTGCCAAGAGCACTTTTTACTGTGCGCACCCAACCAGAGCGACGGGAGGAGCACATTTCAGAAAACGTGCTCAGCTCGTCGAGAGAATGCGATTTAAGCAATAAAATTAAAAATGCACCTAAAACCTAAACCAAACGTTGCAGGTGCTTATTTCTTCGTGCGCAGTGGTCAACGCGGAACTCCCTAGCTGCCAGGAGCTCTTTTTACTGTGCGCACCCAACCAGAGCGACGGGAGGAGCACATTTCAGAAAACGTGCTCAGCTTGTCGAGAAAATGCAATTTAAGCAATAAAATTAAAAATGCAGCTAAAACCTAAACCAAACGTTGCAGGTGCTTATTTCTTCGTGCGCAGTGCTCAACGCGGCACTCCCTAGCTGCCAGGAGCACTTTTTACTGTGCGCACCCAACCAGAGTGACGGGAGGAGCACATTTCAGAAAACGTGCTCAGCTCGTCGAGAAAATGCGATTTAAGCAATAAAATTAAAAATGCACCTAAAACCTAAACCAAACGTTGCAGGTGCTTATTTCTTCATGCGCAGTGGTCAACGCGGCACTCTCTAGCTGCCAAGAGCACTTTTTACTGTGCGCACCCAACCAGAGTGACGGGAGGAGCACATTTCAGAAAACGTGCTCAGCTCGTCGAGAAAATGCGATTTAAGCAATAAAATTAAAAATGCACCTAAAACCTAAACCAAACGTTGCAGGTGCTTATTTCTTCATGCGCAGTGGTCAACGCGGCACTCTCTAGCTGCCAGGAGCACTTTTTACTACGCGCACCCAACCAGAGCGACGGGAGGAGCACATTTCAGAAAACGTGCTCAGCTCGTCGAGAGAATGCGATTTAAGCAATAAAATAAAAAAATGCACCTAAAACCTAAACCAAACGTTGCAGGTGCTTATTTCTTCGAGCGCAGTGGTCAACGCGGCACTCCCTAGCTGCCAGGAGCACTTTTTACTGTGCGCACCCAACCAGAGTGACGGGAGGAGCACATTTCAGAAAACGTGCTCAGCTCGTCGAGAAAATGCGATTTAAGCAATAAAATTAAAAATGCACCTAAAACCTAAACCAAACGTTGCAGGTGCTTATTTCTTCATGCGCAGTGGTAAACGCGACACTCTTTAGCTGCCAGGAGCACTTTTTACTATGCGCGCCCAACCAGAGTGACGGGAGGAGCACATTTCAGAAAACGTGCTCAGCTCGTCGCGAAAATGCGATTTAAGCAATAAAATTAAAAATGCACCTAAAACCTAAACCAAACGTTGCAGGTGCTTATTTCTTTGTGCGCAGTGGTCAACGCGGCACTCTTTAGCTGCCAAGAGCACTTTTTACTATGCGCACCCAACCAGAGTGACGGGAGGAGCACATTTCAGAAAACGTGCTCAGCTCGTCGAGAAAATGCGATTTAAGCAATAAAATTAAAAATGCACCTAAAACCTAAACCAAACGTTGCAGGTGGTTATTTCTACATGCGCAGTGGTCAACGCGGCACTCTCTAGCTGCCAAGAGCACTTTTTACTGTGCGCACCCAACCAGAGTCACGGGAGGAGCACATTTCAGAAAACGTGCTCAGCTCGTCGAGAAAATGCGATTTAAGCAATAAGATTAAAAATGCACCTAAAACCTAAACCAAACGTTGCAGGTGCTTATTTCTTCGTGCGCAGTGGTCAACGCGGAACTCCCTAGCTGCCAGGAGCTCTTTTTACTGTGCGCACCCAACCAGAGTGACGGGAGGAGCACATTTCAGAAAACGTGCTCAGCTCGTCGAGAAAATGCGATTTAAGCAATAAGATTAAAAATGCACCTAAAACCTAAACCAAACGTTGCAGGTGCTTATTTCTTCATGCGCAGTGGTCAACGCGGCACTCTCTAGCTGCCAAGAGCACTTTTTACTGTGCGCACCCAACCAGAGTGACGGGAGGAGCACATTTCAGAAAACGTGCTCAGCTCGTCGAGAAAATGCGATTTAAGCAATAAGATTAAAAATGCACCTAAAACCTAAACCAAACGTTGCAGGTGCTTATTTCTTCGTGCGCAGTGGTCAACGCGGAACTCCCTAGCTGCCAGGAGCTCTTTTTACTGTGCGCACCCAACCAGAGCGACGGGAGGAGCCCATTTCAGAAAACGTGCTCAGCTCGTCGAGAAAATGCGATTTAAGCAATAAAATTAAAAATGCACCTAAAACCTAAACCAAACGTTGCAGGTGCTTATTTCTTCGTGCGCAGTGCTCAACGCGGCACTCCCTAGCTGCCAGGAGCTCTTTTTACTGTGCGCATCCAACCAGAGCGACGGGAGGAGCACATTTCAGAAAACGTGCTCAGCTTGTCGAGAAAATGCGATTTAAGCAATAAAATTAAAAATGCACCTAAAACCTAAACCAAACGTTGCAGGTTCTTATTTCTTCTTGCGCAGTGGTCAACGCGGCACTCTCTAGCTGCCAGGAGCACTTTTTACTATGCGCGCCCAACCAGAGCGACGGGAGGAGCACATTTCAGAAAACGTGCTCAGCTCGTCGAGAAAATGCGATTTAAGCAATAAAATTAAAAATGCACCTAAAACCTAAACCAAACGTTGCAGGTGCTTATTTCTTCATGCGCAGTGGTCGACGCGGCACTCTCTAGCTGCCAGGAGCACTTTTTACTACGCGCACCCAACCAGAGCGACGGGAGGAGCACATTTCAGAAAACGTGCTCAGCTCGTCGAGAGAATGCGATTTAAGCAATAAAATAAAAAATGCACCTAAAACCTAAACCAAACGTTGCAGGTGCTTATTTCTTCGTGCGCAGTGGTCAACGCGGCACTCCCTAGCTGCCAGGAGGTCTTTTTACTGTGCGCACCCAACCAGAACGACGGGAGGAGCACATTTCAGAAAACGTGCTCAGCTCGTCGAGAAAATGCGATTTAAGCAATAAAATTAAAAATGCACCTAAAACCTAAACCAAACGTTGCAGGTTCTTATTTCTTCTTGCGCAGTGGTCAACGCGGCACTCTCTAGCTGCCAGGAGCACTTTTTACTATGCGCGCCCAACCAGAGCGACGGGAGGAGCACATTTCAGAAAACGTGCTCAGCTCGTCGAGAAAATGCGATTTAAGCAATAAAATTAAAAATGCACCTAAAACCTAAACCAAACGTTGCAGGTGCTTATTTCTTCATGCGCAGTGGTCAACGCGGCACTCCCGAGCTGCCAAGAGCACTTTTTAGTGTGCGCACCCAACCAGAGCGACGGGAGGAGCACATTTCAGAAAACGTGCTCAGCTCGTCGAGAGAATGCGATTTAAGCAATAAAATTAAAAATGCACCTAAAACCTAAACCAAACGTTGCAGGTGCTTATTTCTTCGTGCGCAGTGGTCAACGCGGAACTCCCTAGCTGCCAGGAGCTCTTTTTACTGTGCGCACCCAACCAGAGCGACGGGAGGAGCACATTTCAGAAAACGTGCTCAGCTTGTCGAGAAAATGCAATTTAAGCAATAAAATTAAAAATGCAGCTAAAACCTAAACCAAACGTTGCAGGTGCTTATTTCTTCGTGCGCAGTGCTCAACGCGGCACTCCCTAGCTGCCAGGAGCACTTTTTACTGTGCGCACCCAACCAGAGTGACGGGAGGAGCACATTTCAGAAAACGTGCTCAGCTCGTCGAGAAAATGCGATTTAAGCAATAAAATTAAAAATGCACCTAAAACCTAAACCAAACGTTGCAGGTGCTTATTTCTTCATGCGCAGTGGTCAACGCGGCACTCTCTAGCTGCCAAGAGCACTTTTTACTGTGCGCACCCAACCAGAGTGACGGGAGGAGCACATTTCAGAAAACGTGCTCAGCTCGTCGAGAAAATGCGATTTAAGCAATAAAATTAAAAATGCACCTAAAACCTAAACCAAACGTTGCAGGTGCTTATTTCTTCATGCGCAGTGGTCAACGCGGCACTCTCTAGCTGCCAGGAGCACTTTTTACTACGCGCACCCAACCAGAGCGACGGGAGGAGCACATTTCAGAAAACGTGCTCAGCTCGTCGAGAGAATGCGATTTAAGCAATAAAATAAAAAAATGCACCTAAAACCTAAACCAAACGTTGCAGGTGCTTATTTCTTCGAGCGCAGTGGTCAACGCGGCACTCCCTAGCTGCCAGGAGCACTTTTTACTGTGCGCACCCAACCAGAGTGACGGGAGGAGCACATTTCAGAAAACGTGCTCAGCTCGTCGAGAAAATGCGATTTAAGCAATAAAATTAAAAATGCACCTAAAACCTAAACCAAACGTTGCAGGTGCTTATTTCTTCATGCGCAGTGGTAAACGCGACACTCTTTAGCTGCCAGGAGCACTTTTTACTATGCGCGCCCAACCAGAGTGACGGGAGGAGCACATTTCAGAAAACGTGCTCAGCTCGTCGAGAAAATGCGATTTAAGCAATAAAATTAAAAATGCACCTAAAACCTAAACCAAACGTTGCAGGTGCTTATTTCTTTGTGCGCAGTGGTCAACGCGGCACTCTTTAGCTGCCAAGAGCACTTTTTACTATGCGCACCCAACCAGAGTGACGGGAGGAGCACATTTCAGAAAACGTGCTCAGCTCGTCGAGAAAATGCGATTTAAGCAATAAAATTAAAAATGCACCTAAAACCTAAACCAAACGTTGCAGGTGGTTATTTCTACATGCGCAGTGGTCAACGCGGCACTCTCTAGCTGCCAAGAGCACTTTTTACTGTGCGCACCCAACCAGAGTCACGGGAGGAGCACATTTCAGAAAACGTGCTCAGCTCGTCGAGAAAATGCGATTTAAGCAATAAAATTAAAAATGCACCTAAAACCTTAACCAAACGTTGCAGGTGCTTATTTCGTCATGTGCAGTGGTCAACGCGGCACTCCCTAGCTGCCAAGAGCACTTTTTACTATGCGCACCCAACCAGAGTGACGGGAGGAGCACATTTCAGAAAACGTGCTCAGCTCGTCGAGAGAATGCGATTTAAGCAATAAAATAAAAAATGCACCTAAAACCTAAACCAAACGTTGCAGGTGCTTATTTCTTCGTGCGCAGTGGTCAACGCGGCACTCCCTAGCTGCCAGGAGCTCTTTTTACTGTGTGCACCCAACCAGAGCGACGGGAGGAGCACATTTCAGAAAACGTGCTCAGCTCGTCGAGAGAATGCGATTTAAGCAATAAAATAAAAAATGCACCTAAAACCTAAACCAAACGTTGCAGGTGCTTATTTCTTCGTGCGCAGTGGTCAACGCAGAACTCCCTAGCTGCCAGGAGCTCTTTTTACTGTGCGCACCCAACCAGAGCGACGGGAGGAGCCCATTTTAGAAAACGTGCTCAGCTCGTCGTGAAAATGCGATTTAAGCAATAAAATTAAAAATGCACCTAAAACCTAAACCAAACGTTGCAGGTGCTTATTTCTTCGTGCGCAGTGCTCAACGCGGCACTCCCTAGCTGCCAGGAGCTCTTTTTACTGTGCGCACCCAACCAGAACGACGGGAGGAGCACATTTCAGAAAACGTGCTCAGCTCGTCGAGAGAATGCGATTTAAGCAATAAAATTAAAAATGCACCTAAAACCTAAACCAAACGTTGCAGGTGCTTATTTCTTCGTGCGCAGTGGTCAACGCGGAACTCCCTAGCTGCCAGGAGCTCTTTTTACTGTGCGCACCCAACCAGAGCGACGGGAGGAGCACATTTCAGAAAACGTGCTCAGCTCGTCGAGAAAATGCGATTTAAGCAATAAAATTAAAAATGCAGCTAAAACCTAAACCAAACGTTGCAGGTGCTTATTTCTTCGTGCGCAGTGGTCAACGCGGAACTCCCTAGCTGCCAGGAGCACTTTTTACTGTGCGCACCCAACCAGAGTGACGGGAGGAGCACATTTCAGAAAACGTGCTCAGCTCGTCGAGAAAATGCGATTTAAGCAATAAAATTAAAAATGCACCCAGAACCTAAACCAAACGTTGCAGGTGCTTATTTCTTTGTGCGCAGTGGTCAACGCGGCACTCTCTAGCTGCCAAGAGCACTTTTTACTATGCGCACCCAACCAGAGTGACGGGAGGAGCACATTTCAGAAAACGTGCTCAGCTCGTCGAGAAAATGCGATTTAAGCAATAAGATTAAAAATGCACCTAAAACCTAAACCAAACGTTGCAGGTGCTTATTTCTTCATGCGCAGTGGTCAACGCGGCACTCTCTAGCTGCCAAGAGCACTTTTTACTGTGCGCACCCAACCAGAGTGACGGGAGGAGCACATTTCAGAAAACGTGCTCAGCTCGTCGAGAAAATGCGATTTAAGCAATAAGATTAAAAATGCACCTAAAACCTAAACCAAACGTTGCAGGTGCTTATTTCTTCGTGCGCAGTGCTCAACGCGGCACTCCCTAGCTGCCAGGAGCTCTTTTTACTGTGCGCATCCAACCAGAGCGACGGGAGGAGCACATTTCAGAAAACGTGCTCAGCTTGTCGAGAAAATGCGATTTAAGCAATAAAATTAAAAATGCACCCAAAACCTAAACCAAACGTTGCAGGTGCTTATTTCTTCATGCGCAGTGGTCAACGCGGCACTCTCTAGCTGCCAAGAGCACTTTTTACTGTGCGCACCCAACCAGAGTGACGGGAGGAGCACATTTCAGAAAACGTGCTCAGCTCGTCGAGAAAATGCGATTTAAGCAATAAGATTAAAAATGCACCTAAAACCTAAACCAAACGTTGCAGGTGCTTATTTCTTCATGCGCAGTGGTCGACGCGGCACTCTCTAGCTGCCAGGAGCACTTTTTACTACGCGCACCCAACCAGAGCGACGGGAGGAGCACATTTCAGAAAACGTGCTCAGCTCGTCGAGAGAATGCGATTTAAGCAATAAAATAAAAAATGCACCTAAAACCTAAACCAAACGTTGCAGGTGCTTATTTCTTCGTGCGCAGTGGTCAACGCGGCACTCCCTAGCTGCCAGGAGGTCTTTTTACTGTGCGCACCCAACCAGAACGACGGGAGGAGCACATTTCAGAAAACGTGCTCAGCTCGTCGAGAAAATGCGATTTAAGCAATAAAATTAAAAATGCACCTAAAACCTAAACCAAACGTTGCAGGTTCTTATTTCTTCTTGCGCAGTGGTCAACGCGGCACTCTCTAGCTGCCAGGAGCACTTTTTACTATGCGCGCCCAACCAGAGCGACGGGAGGAGCACATTTCAGAAAACGTGCTCAGCTCGTCGAGAAAATGCGATTTAAGCAATAAAATTAAAAATGCACCTAAAACCTAAACCAAACGTTGCAGGTGCTTATTTCTTCATGCGCAGTGGTCAACGCGGCACTCCCGAGCTGCCAAGAGCACTTTTTACTGTGCGCACCCAACCAGAGCGACGGGAGGAGCACATTTCAGAAAACGTGCTCAGCTCGTCGAGAGAATGCGATTTAAGCAATAAAATTAAAAATGCACCTAAAACCTAAACCAAACGTTGCAGGTGCTTATTTCTTCGTGCGCAGTGGTCAACGCGGAACTCCTTAGCTGCCAGGAGCTCTTTTTACTGTGCGCACCCAACCAGAGCGACGGGAGGAGCACATTTCAGAAAACGTGCTCAGCTTGTCGAGAAAATGCAATTTAAGCAATAAAATTAAAAATGCAGCTAAAACCTAAACCAAACGTTGCAGGTGCTTATTTCTTCGTGCGCAGTGCTCAACGCGGCACTCCCTAGCTGCCAGGAGCACTTTTTACTGTGCGCACCCAACCAGAGTGACGGGAGGAGCACATTTCAGAAAACGTGCTCAGCTCGTCGAGAAAATGCCATTTAAGCAATAAAATTAAAAATGCACCTAAAACCTAAACCAAACGTTGCAGGTGCTTATTTCTTCATGCGCAGTGGTCAACGCGGCACTCTCTAGCTGCCAAGAGCACTTTTTACTGTGCGCACCCAACCAGAGTGACAGGAGGAGCACATTTCAGAAAACGTGCTCAGCTCGTCGAGAAAATGCGATTTAAGCAATAAAATTAAAAATGCACCTAAAACCTAAACCAAACGTTGCAGGTGCTTATTTCTTCATGCGCAGTGGTCAACGCGGCACTCTCTAGCTGCCAGGAGCACTTTTTACTACGCGCACCCAACCAGAGCGACGGGAGGAGCACATTTCAGAAAACGTGCTCAGCTCGTCGAGAGAATGCGATTTAAGCAATAAAATAAAAAAATGCACCTAAAACCTAAACCAAACGTTGCAGGTGCTTATTTCTTCGAGCGCAGTGGTCAACGCGGCACTCCCTAGCTGCCAGGAGCACTTTTTACTGTGCGCACCCAACCAGAGTGACGGGAGGAGCACATTTCAGAAAACGTGCTCAGCTCGTCGAGAAAATGCGATTTAAGCAATAAAATTAAAAATGCACCTAAAACCTAAACCAAACGTTGCAGGTGCTTATTTCTTCATGCGCAGTGGTAAACGCGACACTCTTTAGCTGCCAGGAGCACTTTTTACTATGCGCGCCCAACCAGAGTGACGGGAGGAGCACATTTCAGAAAACGTGCTCAGCTCGTCGAGAAAATGCGATTTAAGCAATAAAATTAAAAATGCACCTAAAACCTAAACCAAACGTTGCAGGTGCTTATTTCTTTGTGCGCAGTGGTCAACGCGGCACTCTTTAGCTGCCAAGAGCACTTTTTACTATGCGCACCCAACCAGAGTGACGGGAGGAGCACATTTCAGAAAACGTGCTCAGCTCGTCGAGAAAATGCGATTTAAGCAATAAAATTAAAAATGCACCTAAAACCTAAACCAAACGTTGCAGGTGGTTATTTCTACATGCGCAGTGGTCAACGCGGCACTCTCTAGCTGCCAAGAGCACTTTTTACTGTGCGCACCCAACCAGAGTCACGGGAGGAGCACATTTCAGAAAACGTGCTCAGCTCGTCGAGAAAATGCGATTTAAGCAATAAAATTAAAAATGCACCTAAAACCTTAACCAAACGTTGCAGGTGCTTATTTCGTCATGTGCAGTGGTCAACGCGGCACTCCCTAGCTGCCAAGAGCACTTTTTACTATGCGCACCCAACCAGAGTGACGGGAGGAGCACATTTCAGAAAACGTGCTCAGCTCGTCGAGAGAATGCGATTTAAGCAATAAAATAAAAAATGCACCTAAAACCTAAACCAAACGTTGCAGGTGCTTATTTCTTCGTGCGCAGTGGTCAACGCGGCACTCCCTAGCTGCCAGGAGCTCTTTTTACTGTGTGCACCCAACCAGAGCGACGGGAGGAGCACATTTCAGAAAACGTGCTCAGCTCGTCGAGAGAATGCGATTTAAGCAATAAAATAAAAAATGCACCTAAAACCTAAACCAAACGTTGCAGGTGCTTATTTCTTCGTGCGCAGTGGTCAACGCGGAACTCCCTAGCTGCCAGGAGCTCTTTTTACTGTGCGCACCCAACCAGAGCGACGGGAGGAGCACATTTCAGAAAACGTGCTCAGCTTGTCGAGAAAATGCGATTTAAGCAATTAAAGTAAAAATGCACCTAAAACCTAAACCAAACGTTGCAGGTTCTTATTTCTTCTTGCGCAGTGGTCAACGCGGCACTCTCTAGCTGCCAGGAGCACTTTTTACTATGCGCGCCCAACCAGAGCGACGGGAGGAGCACATTTCAGAAAACGTGCTCAGCTCGTCGAGAAAATGCGATTTAAGCAATAAAATTAAAAATGCACCTAAAACCTAAACCAAACGTTGCAGGTGCTTATTTCTTCATGCGCAGTGGTCAACGCGGCACTCCCGAGCTGCCAAGAGCACTTTTTACTGTGCGCACCCAACCAGAGCGACGGGAGGAGCACATTTCAGAAAACGTGCTCAGCTCGTCGAGAGAATGCGATTTAAGCAATAAAATTAAAAATGCACCTAAAACCTAAACCAAACGTTGCAGGTGCTTATTTCTTCGTGCGCAGTGGTCAACGCGGAACTCCCTAGCTGCCAGGAGCTCTTTTTACTGTGCGCACCCAACCAGAGCGACGGGAGGAGCACATTTCAGAAAACGTGCTCAGCTCGTCGAGAAAATGCGATTTAAGCAATAAAATTAAAAATGCAGCTAAAACCTAAACCAAACGTTGCAGGTGCTTATTTCTTCGTGCGCAGTGGTCAACGCGGAACTCCCTAGCTGCCAGGAGCACTTTTTACTGTGCGCACCCAACCAGAGTGACGGGAGGAGCACATTTCAGAAAACGTGCTCAGCTCGTCGAGAAAATGCGATTTAAGCAATAAAATTAAAAATGCACCCAAAACCTAAACCAAACGTTGCAGGTGCTTATTTCTTTGTGCGCAGTGGTCAACGCGGCACTCTCTAGCTGCCAAGAGCACTTTTTACTATGCGCACCCAACCAGAGTGACGGGAGGAGCACATTTCAGAAAACGTGCTCAGCTCGTCGAGAAAATGCGATTTAAGCAATAAGATTAAAAATGCACCTAAAACCTAAACCAAACGTTGCAGGTGCTTATTTCTTCATGCGCAGTGGTCAACGCGGCACTCTCTAGCTGCCAAGAGCACTTTTTACTGTGCGCACCCAACCAGAGTGACGGGAGGAGCACATTTCAGAAAACGTGCTCAGCTCGTCGAGAAAATGCGATTTAAGCAATAAGATTAAAAATGCACCTAAAACCTAAACCAAACGTTGCAGGTGCTTATTTCTTCGTGCGCAGTGGTCAACGCGGAACTCCCTAGCTGCCAGGAGCTCTTTTTACTGTGCGCACCCAACCAGAGCGACGGGAGGAGCCCATTTCAGAAAACGTGCTCAGCTCGTCGAGAAAATGCGATTTAAGCAATAAAATTAAAAATGCACCTAAAACCTAAACCAAACGTTGCAGGTGCTTATTTCTTCGTGCGCAGTGCTCAACGCGGCACTCCCTAGCTGCCAGGAGCTCTTTTTACTTTGCGCACCCAACCAGAGCGACGGGAGGAGCACATTTCAGAAAACGTGCTCAGCTCGTCGAGAGAATGCGATTTAAGCAATAAAATTAAAAATGCACCTAAAACCTAAACCAAACGTTGCAGGTGCTTATTTCTTCGTGCGCAGTGGTCAACGCGGAACTCCCTAGCTGCCAGGAGCTCTTTTTACTGTGCGCACCCAACCAGAGCGACGGGAGGAGCACATTTCAGAAAACGTGCTCAGCTTGTCGAGAAAATGCGATTTAAGCAATAAAAGTAAAAATGCACCTAAAACCTAAACCAAACGTTGCAGGTTCTTATTTCTTCTTGCGCAGTGGTCAACGCGGCACTCTCTAGCTGCCAGGAGCACTTTTTACTATGCGCGCCCAACCAGAGCGACGGGAGGAGCACATTTCAGAAAACGTGCTCAGCTCGTCGAGAAAATGCGATTTAAGCAATAAAATTTAAAATGCACCTAAAACCTAAACCAAACGTTGCAGGTGCTTATTTCTTTGTGCGCAGTGGTCAACGCGGCACTCCCTAGCTGCCAGGAGCACTTTTTACTGTGCGCACCCAACCAGAGTGACGGGAGGAGCACATTTCAGAAAACGTGCTCAGCTCGTCGAGAAAATGCGATTTAAGCAATAAAATTAAAAATGCAGCTAAAACCTAAACCAAACGTTGCAGGTGCTTATTTCTTCGTGCGCAGTGGTCAACGCGGAACTCCCTAGCTGCCAGGAGCACTTTTTACTGTGCGCACCCAACCAGAGTGACGGGAGGAGCACATTTCAGAAAACGTGCTCAGCTCGTCGAGAAAATGCGATTTAAGCAATAAAATTAAAAATGCACCCAAAACCTAAACCAAACGTTGCAGGTGCTTATTTCTTTGTGCGCAGTGGTCAACGCGGCACTCTCTAGCTGCCAAGAGCACTTTTTACTATGCGCACCCAACCAGAGTGACGGGAGGAGCACATTTCAGAAAACGTGCTCAGCTCGTCGAGAAAATGCGATTTAAGCAATAAGATTAAAAATGCACCTAAAACCTAAACCAAACGTTGCAGGTGCTTATTTCTTCATGCGCAGTGGTCAACGCGGCACTCTCTAGCTGCCAAGAGCACTTTTTACTGTGCGCACCCAACCAGAGTGACGGGAGGAGCACATTTCAGAAAACGTGCTCAGCTCGTCGAGAAAATGCGATTTAAGCAATAAGATTAAAAATGCACCTAAAACCTAAACCAAACGTTGCAGGTGCTTATTTCTTCGTGCGCAGTGGTCAACGCGGAACTCCCTAGCTGCCAGGAGCTCTTTTTACTGTGCGCACCCAACCAGAGCGACGGGAGGAGCCCATTTCAGAAAACGTGCTCAGCTCGTCGAGAAAATGCGATTTAAGCAATAAAATTAAAAATGCACCTAAAACCTAAACCAAACGTTGCAGGTGCTTATTTCTTCGTGCGCAGTGCTCAACGCGGCACTCCCTAGCTGCCAGGAGCTCTTTTTACTGTGCGCACCCAACCAGAGCGACGGGAGGAGCACATTTCAGAAAACGTGCTCAGCTCGTCGAGAGAATGCGATTTAAGCAATAAAATTAAAAATGCACCTAAAACCTAAACCAAACGTTGCAGGTGCTTATTTCTTCGTGCGCAGTGGTCAACGCGGAACTCCCTAGCTGCCAGGAGCTCTTTTTACTGTGCGCACCCAACCAGAGCGACGGGAGGAGCACATTTCAGAAAACGTGCTCAGCTCGTCGAGAAAATGCGATTTAAGCAATAAAATTAAAAATGCAGCTAAAACCTAAACCAAACGTTGCAGGTGCTTATTTCTTCGTGCGCAGTGGTCAACGCGGAACTCCCTAGCTGCCAGGAGCACTTTTTACTGTGCGCACCCAACCAGAGTGACGGGAGGAGCACATTTCAGAAAACGTGCTCAGCTCGTCGAGAAAATGCGATTTAAGCAATAAAATTAAAAATGCACCCAAAACCTAAACCAAACGTTGCAGGTGCTTATTTCTTTGTGCGCAGTGGTCAACGCGGCACTCTCTAGCTGCCAAGAGCACTTTTTACTATGCGTACCCAACCAGAGTGACGGGAGGAGCACATTTCAGAAAACGTGCTCAGCTCGTCGAGAAAATGCGATTTAAGCAATAAGATTAAAAATGCACCTAAAACCTAAACCAAACGTTGCAGGTGCTTATTTCTTCATGCGCAGTGGTCAACGCGGCACTCTCTAGCTGCCAGGAGCTCTTTTTACTGTGCGCACCCAACCAGAGCGACGGGAGGAGCACATTTCAGAAAACGTGCTCAGCTCGTCGAGAAAATGCGATTTAAGCAATAAAATTAAAAATGCAGCTAAAACCTAAACCAAACGTTGCAGGTGCTTATTTCTTCGTGCGCAGTGGTCAACGCGGAACTCCCTAGCTGCCAGGAGCACTTTTTACTGTGCGCACCCAACCAGAGTGACGGGAGGAGCACATTTCAGAAAACGTGCTCAGCTCGTCGAGAAAATGCGATTTAAGCAATAAAATTAAAAATGCACCCAGAACCTAAACCAAACGTTGCAGGTGCTTATTTCTTCTTGCGCAGTGGTCAACGCGGCACTCTCTAGCTGCCAGGAGCACTTTTTACTATGCGCGCCCAACCAGAGCGACGGGAGGAGCACATTTCAGAAAACGTGCTCAGCTCGTCGAGAAAATGCAATTTAAGCAATAAAATTAAAAATGCACCTAAAACCTAAACCAAACGTTGCAGGTGCTTATTTCTTCATGCGCAGTGGTCAACGCGGCACTCCCGAGCTGCCAAGAGCACTTTTTACTGTGCGCACCCAACCAGAGCGACGGGAGGAGCACATTTCAGAAAACGTGCTCAGCTCGTCGAGAGAATGCGATTTAAGCAATAAAATTAAAAATGCACCTAAAACCTAAACCAAACGTTGCAGGTGCTTATTTCTTCGTGCGCAGTGGTCAACGCGGAACTCCCTAGCTGCCAGGAGCTCTTTTTACTGTGCGCACCCAACCAGAGCGACGGGAGGAGCACATTTCAGAAAACGTGCTCAGCTTGTCGAGAAAATGCAATTTAAGCAATAAAATTAAAAATGCAGCTAAAACCTAAACCAAACGTTGCAGGTGCTTATTTCTTCGTGCGCAGTGCTCAACGCGGCACTCCCTAGCTGCCAGGAGCACTTTTTACTGTGCGCACCCAACCAGAGTGACGGGAGGAGCACATTTCAGAAAACGTGCTCAGCTCGTCGAGAAAATGCGATTTAAGCAATAAAATTAAAAATGCACCTAAAACCTAAACCAAACGTTGCAGGTGCTTATTTCTTCATGCGCAGTGGTCAACGCGGCACTCTCTAGCTGCCAAGAGCACTTTTTACTGTGCGCACCCAACCAGAGTGACGGGAGGAGCACATTTCAGAAAACGTGCTCAGCTCGTCGAGAAAATGCGATTTAAGCAATAAAATTAAAAATGCACCTAAAACCTAAACCAAACGTTGCAGGTGCTTATTTCTTCATGCGCAGTGGTCAACGCGGCACTCTCTAGCTGCCAGGAGCACTTTTTACTACGCGCACCCAACCAGAGCGACGGGAGGAGCACATTTCAGAAAACGTGCTCAGCTCGTCGAGAGAATGCGATTTAAGCAATAAAATAAAAAAATGCACCTAAAACCTAAACCAAACGTTGCAGGTGCTTATTTCTTCGAGCGCAGTGGTCAACGCGGCACTCCCTAGCTGCCAGGAGCACTTTTTACTGTGCGCACCCAACCAGAGTGACGGGAGGAGCACATTTCAGAAAACGTGCTCAGCTCGTCGAGAAAATGCGATTTAAGCAATAAAATTAAAAATGCACCTAAAACCTAAACCAAACGTTGCAGGTGCTTATTTCTTCATGCGCAGTGGTAAACGCGACACTCTTTAGCTGCCAGGAGCACTTTTTACTATGCGCGCCCAACCAGAGTGACGGGAGGAGCACATTTCAGAAAACGTGCTCAGCTCGTCGCGAAAATGCGATTTAAGCAATAAAATTAAAAATGCACCTAAAACCTAAACCAAACGTTGCAGGTGCTTATTTCTTTGTGCGCAGTGGTCAACGCGGCACTCTTTAGCTGCCAAGAGCACTTTTTACTATGCGCACCCAACCAGAGTGACGGGAGGAGCACATTTCAGAAAACGTGCTCAGCTCGTCGAGAAAATGCGATTTAAGCAATAAAATTAAAAATGCACCTAAAACCTAAACCAAACGTTGCAGGTGGTTATTTCTACATGCGCAGTGGTCAACGCGGCACTCTCTAGCTGCCAAGAGCACTTTTTACTGTGCGCACCCAACCAGAGTCACGGGAGGAGCACATTTCAGAAAACGTGCTCAGCTCGTCGAGAAAATGCGATTTAAGCAATAAGATTAAAAATGCACCTAAAACCTAAACCAAACGTTGCAGGTGCTTATTTCTTCGTGCGCAGTGGTCAACGCGGAACTCCCTAGCTGCCAGGAGCTCTTTTTACTGTGCGCACCCAACCAGAGTGACGGGAGGAGCACATTTCAGAAAACGTGCTCAGCTCGTCGAGAAAATGCGATTTAAGCAATAAGATTAAAAATGCACCTAAAACCTAAACCAAACGTTGCAGGTGCTTATTTCTTCATGCGCAGTGGTCAACGCGGCACTCTCTAGCTGCCAAGAGCACTTTTTACTGTGCGCACCCAACCAGAGTGACGGGAGGAGCACATTTCAGAAAACGTGCTCAGCTCGTCGAGAAAATGCGATTTAAGCAATAAGATTAAAAATGCACCTAAAACCTAAACCAAACGTTGCAGGTGCTTATTTCTTCGTGCGCAGTGGTCAACGCGGAACTCCCTAGCTGCCAGGAGCACTTTTTACTGTGCGCACCCAACCAGAGTGACGGGAGGAGCACATTTCAGAAAACGTGCTCAGCTCGTCGAGAAAATGCGATTTAAGCAATAAAATTAAAAATGCACCCAGAACCTAAACCAAACGTTGCAGGTGCTTATTTCTTTGTGCGCAGTGGTCAACGCGGCACTCTCTAGCTGCCAAGAGCACTTTTTACTATGCGCACCCAACCAGAGTGACGGGAGGAGCACATTTCAGAAAACGTGCTCAGCTCGTCGAGAAAATGCGATTTAAGCAATAAGATTAAAAATGCACCTAAAACCTAAACCAAACGTTGCAGGTGCTTATTTCTTCATGCGCAGTGGTCAACGCGGCACTCTCTAGCTGCCAAGAGCACTTTTTACTGTGCGCACCCAACCAGAGTGACGGGAGGAGCACATTTCAGAAAACGTGCTCAGCTCGTCGAGAAAATGCGATTTAAGCAATAAGATTAAAAATGCACCTAAAACCTAAACCAAACGTTGCAGGTGCTTATTTCTTCGTGCGCAGTGGTCAACGCGGAACTCCCTAGCTGCCAGGAGCTCTTTTTACTGTGCGCACCCAACCAGAGCGACGGGAGGAGCCCATTTCAGAAAACGTGCTCAGCTCGTCGAGAAAATGCGATTTAAGCAATAAAATTAAAAATGCACCTAAAACCTAAACCAAACGTTGCAGGTGCTTATTTCTTCGTGCGCAGTGCTCAACGCGGCACTCCCTAGCTGCCAGGAGCTCTTTTTACTGTGCGCATCCAACCAGAGCGACGGGAGGAGCACATTTCAGAAAACGTGCTCAGCTTGTCGAGAAAATGCGATTTAAGCAATAAAATTAAAAATGCACCTAAAACCTAAACCAAACGTTGCAGGTTCTTATTTCTTCTTGCGCAGTGGTCAACGCGGCACTCTCTAGCTGCCAGGAGCACTTTTTACTACGCGCGCCCAACCAGAGCGACGGGAGGAGCACATTTCAGAAAACGTGCTCAGCTCGTCGAGAAAATGCGATTTAAGCAATAAAATTAAAAATGCACCTAAAACCTAAACCAAACGTTGCAGGTGCTTATTTCTTCATGCGCAGTGGTCAACGCGGCACTCCCGAGCTGCCAAGAGCACTTTTTACTGTGCGCACCCAACCAGAGCGACGGGAGGAGCACATTTCAGAAAACGTGCTCAGCTCGTCGAGAGAATGCGATTTAAGCAATAAAATTAAAAATGCACCTAAAACCTAAACCAAACATTGCAGGTGCTTATTTCTTCGTGCGCAGTGGTCAACGCGGAACTCCCTAGCTGCCAGGAGCTCTTTTTACTGTGCGCACCCAACCAGAGCGACGGGAGGAGCACATTTCAGAAAACGTGCTCAGCTCGTCGAGAAAATGCGATTTAAGCAATAAAATTAAAAATGCACCTAAAACCTAAACCAAACGTTGCAGGTGCTTATTTCTTCGTGCGCAGTGCTCAACGCGGCACTCCCTAGCTGCCAGGAGCACTTTTTACTGTGCGCACCCAACCAGAGTGACGGGAGGAGCACATTTCAGAAAACGTGCTCAGCTCGTCGAGAAAATGCGATTTAAGCAATAAAATTAAAAATGCACCCAAAACCTAAACCAAACGTTGCAGGTGCTTATTTCTTCATGCGCAGTGGTGAACGCGGCACTCTCTAGCTGCCAAGAGCACTTTTTACTGTGCGCACCCAACCAGAGTGACGGGAGGAGCACATTTCAGAAAACGTGCTCAGCTCGTCGAGAAAATGCGATTTAAGCAATAAGATTAAAAATGCACCTAAAACCTAAACCAAACGTTGCAGGTGCTTATTTCTTCATGCGCAGTGGTCGACGCGGCACTCTCTAGCTGCCAGGAGCACTTTTTACTACGCGCACCCAACCAGAGCGACGGGAGGAGCACATTTCAGAAAACGTGCTCAGCTCGTCGAGAGAATGCGATTTAAGCAATAAAATAAAAAATGCACCTAAAACCTAAACCAAACGTTGCAGGTGCTTATTTCTTCGTGCGCAGTGGTCAACGCGGCACTCCCTAGCTGCCAGGAGGTCTTTTTACTGTGCGCACCCAACCAGAACGACGGGAGGAGCACATTTCAGAAAACGTGCTCAGCTCGTCGAGAAAATGCGATTTAAGCAATAAAATTAAAAATGCACCTAAAACCTAAACCAAACGTTGCAGGTTCTTATTTCTTCTTGCGCAGTGGTCAACGCGGCACTCTCTAGCTGCCAGGAGCACTTTTTACTATGCGCGCCCAACCAGAGCGACGGGAGGAGCACATTTCAGAAAACGTGCTCAGCTCGTCGAGAAAATGCAATTTAAGCAATAAAATTAAAAATGCACCTAAAACCTAAACCAAACGTTGCAGGTGCTTATTTCTTCATGCGCAGTGGTCAACGCGGCACTCCCGAGCTGCCAAGAGCACTTTTTACTGTGCGCACCCAACCAGAGCGACGGGAGGAGCACATTTCAGAAAACGTGCTCAGCTCGTCGAGAGAATGCGATTTAAGCAATAAAATTAAAAATGCACCTAAAACCTAAACCAAACGTTGCAGGTGCTTATTTCTTCGTGCGCAGTGGTCAACGCGGAACTCCCTAGCTGCCAGGAGCTCTTTTTACTGTGCGCACCCAACCAGAGCGACGGGAGGAGCACATTTCAGAAAACGTGCTCAGCTTGTCGAGAAAATGCAATTTAAGCAATAAAATTAAAAATGCAGCTAAAACCTAAACCAAACGTTGCAGGTGCTTATTTCTTCGTGCGCAGTGCTCAACGCGGCACTCCCTAGCTGCCAGGAGCACTTTTTACTGTGCGCACCCAACCAGAGTGACGGGAGGAGCACATTTCAGAAAACGTGCTCAGCTCGTCGAGAAAATGCGATTTAAGCAATAAAATTAAAAATGCACCTAAAACCTAAACCAAACGTTGCAGGTGCTTATTTCTTCATGCGCAGTGGTCAACGCGGCACTCTCTAGCTGCCAAGAGCACTTTTTACTGTGCGCACCCAACCAGAGTGACGGGAGGAGCACATTTCAGAAAACGTGCTCAGCTCGTCGAGAAAATGCGATTTAAGCAATAAAATTAAAAATGCACCTAAAACCTAAACCAAACGTTGCAGGTGCTTATTTCTTCATGCGCAGTGGTCAACGCGGCACTCTCTAGCTGCCAGGAGCACTTTTTACTACGCGCACCCAACCAGAGCGACGGGAGGAGCACATTTCAGAAAACGTGCTCAGCTCGTCGAGAGAATGCGATTTAAGCAATAAAATAAAAAAATGCACCTAAAACCTAAACCAAACGTTGCAGGTGCTTATTTCTTCGAGCGCAGTGGTCAACGCGGCACTCCCTAGCTGCCAGGAGCACTTTTTACTGTGCGCACCCAACCAGAGTGACGGGAGGAGCACATTTCAGAAAACGTGCTCAGCTCGTCGAGAAAATGCGATTTAAGCAATAAAATTAAAAATGCACCTAAAACCTAAACCAAACGTTGCAGGTGCTTATTTCTTCATGCGCAGTGGTAAACGCGACACTCTTTAGCTGCCAGGAGCACTTTTTACTATGCGCGCCCAACCAGAGTGACGGGAGGAGCACATTTCAGAAAACGTGCTCAGCTCGTCGCGAAAATGCGATTTAAGCAATAAAATTAAAAATGCACCTAAAACCTAAACCAAACGTTGCAGGTGCTTATTTCTTTGTGCGCAGTGGTCAACGCGGCACTCTTTAGCTGCCAAGAGCACTTTTTACTATGCGCACCCAACCAGAGTGACGGGAGGAGCACATTTCAGAAAACGTGCTCAGCTCGTCGAGAAAATGCGATTTAAGCAATAAAATTAAAAATGCACCTAAAACCTAAACCAAACGTTGCAGGTGGTTATTTCTACATGCGCAGTGGTCAACGCGGCACTCTCTAGCTGCCAAGAGCACTTTTTACTGTGCGCACCCAACCAGAGTCACGGGAGGAGCACATTTCAGAAAACGTGCTCAGCTCGTCGAGAAAATGCGATTTAAGCAATAAGATTAAAAATGCACCTAAAACCTAAACCAAACGTTGCAGGTGCTTATTTCTTCGTGCGCAGTGGTCAACGCGGAACTCCCTAGCTGCCAGGAGCTCTTTTTACTGTGCGCACCCAACCAGAGTGACGGGAGGAGCACATTTCAGAAAACGTGCTCAGCTCGTCGAGAAAATGCGATTTAAGCAATAAGATTAAAAATGCACCTAAAACCTAAACCAAACGTTGCAGGTGCTTATTTCTTCATGCGCAGTGGTCAACGCGGCACTCTCTAGCTGCCAAGAGCACTTTTTACTGTGCGCACCCAACCAGAGTGACGGGAGGAGCACATTTCAGAAAACGTGCTCAGCTCGTCGAGAAAATGCGATTTAAGCAATAAGATTAAAAATGCACCTAAAACCTAAACCAAACGTTGCAGGTGCTTATTTCTTCGTGCGCAGTGGTCAACGCGGAACTCCCTAGCTGCCAGGAGCACTTTTTACTGTGCGCACCCAACCAGAGTGACGGGAGGAGCACATTTCAGAAAACGTGCTCAGCTCGTCGAGAAAATGCGATTTAAGCAATAAAATTAAAAATGCACCCAGAACCTAAACCAAACGTTGCAGGTGCTTATTTCTTTGTGCGCAGTGGTCAACGCGGCACTCTCTAGCTGCCAAGAGCACTTTTTACTATGCGCACCCAACCAGAGTGACGGGAGGAGCACATTTCAGAAAACGTGCTCAGCTCGTCGAGAAAATGCGATTTAAGCAATAAGATTAAAAATGCACCTAAAACCTAAACCAAACGTTGCAGGTGCTTATTTCTTCATGCGCAGTGGTCAACGCGGCACTCTCTAGCTGCCAAGAGCACTTTTTACTGTGCGCACCCAACCAGAGTGACGGGAGGAGCACATTTCAGAAAACGTGCTCAGCTCGTCGAGAAAATGCGATTTAAGCAATAAGATTAAAAATGCACCTAAAACCTAAACCAAACGTTGCAGGTGCTTATTTCTTCGTGCGCAGTGGTCAACGCGGAACTCCCTAGCTGCCAGGAGCTCTTTTTACTGTGCGCACCCAACCAGAGCGACGGGAGGAGCCCATTTCAGAAAACGTGCTCAGCTCGTCGAGAAAATGCGATTTAAGCAATAAAATTAAAAATGCACCTAAAACCTAAACCAAACGTTGCAGGTGCTTATTTCTTCGTGCGCAGTGCTCAACGCGGCACTCCCTAGCTGCCAGGAGCTCTTTTTACTGTGCGCATCCAACCAGAGCGACGGGAGGAGCACATTTCAGAAAACGTGCTCAGCTTGTCGAGAAAATGCGATTTAAGCAATAAAATTAAAAATGCACCTAAAACCTAAACCAAACGTTGCAGGTTCTTATTTCTTCTTGCGCAGTGGTCAACGCGGCACTCTCTAGCTGCCAGGAGCACTTTTTACTATGCGCGCCCAACCAGAGCGACGGGAGGAGCACATTTCAGAAAACGTGCTCAGCTCGTCGAGAAAATGCGATTTAAGCAATAAAATTAAAAATGCACCTAAAACCTAAACCAAACGTTGCAGGTGCTTATTTCTTCATGCGCAGTGGTCAACGCGGCACTCCCGAGCTGCCAAGAGCACTTTTTACTGTGCGCACCCAACCAGAGCGACGGGAGGAGCACATTTCAGAAAACGTGCTCAGCTCGTCGAGAGAATGCGATTTAAGCAATAAAATTAAAAATGCACCTAAAACCTAAACCAAACATTGCAGGTGCTTATTTCTTCGTGCGCAGTGGTCAACGCGGAACTCCCTAGCTGCCAGGAGCTCTTTTTACTGTGCGCACCCAACCAGAGCGACGGGAGGAGCACATTTCAGAAAACGTGCTCAGCTCGTCGAGAAAATGCGATTTAAGCAATAAAATTAAAAATGCACCTAAAACCTAAACCAAACGTTGCAGGTGCTTATTTCTTCGTGCGCAGTGCTCAACGCGGCACTCCCTAGCTGCCAGGAGCACTTTTTACTGTGCGCACCCAACCAGAGTGACGGGAGGAGCACATTTCAGAAAACGTGCTCAGCTCGTCGAGAAAATGCGATTTAAGCAATAAAATTAAAAATGCACCCAAAACCTAAACCAAACGTTGCAGGTGCTTATTTCTTCATGCGCAGTGGTGAACGCGGCACTCTCTAGCTGCCAAGAGCACTTTTTACTGTGCGCACCCAACCAGAGTGACGGGAGGAGCACATTTCAGAAAACGTGCTCAGCTCGTCGAGAAAATGCGATTTAAGCAATAAGATTAAAAATGCACCTAAAACCTAAACCAAACGTTGCAGGTGCTTATTTCTTCATGCGCAGTGGTCGACGCGGCACTCTCTAGCTGCCAGGAGCACTTTTTACTACGCGCACCCAACCAGAGCGACGGGAGGAGCACATTTCAGAAAACGTGCTCAGCTCGTCGAGAGAATGCGATTTAAGCAATAAAATAAAAAATGCACCTAAAACCTAAACCAAACGTTGCAGGTGCTTATTTCTTCGTGCGCAGTGGTCAACGCGGCACTCCCTAGCTGCCAGGAGGTCTTTTTACTGTGCGCACCCAACCAGAACGACGGGAGGAGCACATTTCAGAAAACGTGCTCAGCTCGTCGAGAAAATGCGATTTAAGCAATAAAATTAAAAATGCACCTAAAACCTAAACCAAACGTTGCAGGTTCTTATTTCTTCTTGCGCAGTGGTCAACGCGGCACTCTCTAGCTGCCAGGAGCACTTTTTACTATGCGCGCCCAACCAGAGCGACGGGAGGAGCACATTTCAGAAAACGTGCTCAGCTCGTCGAGAAAATGCAATTTAAGCAATAAAATTAAAAATGCACCTAAAACCTAAACCAAACGTTGCAGGTGCTTATTTCTTCATGCGCAGTGGTCAACGCGGCACTCCCGAGCTGCCAAGAGCACTTTTTACTGTGCGCACCCAACCAGAGCGACGGGAGGAGCACATTTCAGAAAACGTGCTCAGCTCGTCGAGAGAATGCGATTTAAGCAATAAAATTAAAAATGCACCTAAAACCTAAACCAAACGTTGCAGGTGCTTATTTCTTCGTGCGCAGTGGTCAACGCGGAACTCCCTAGCTGCCAGGAGCTCTTTTTACTGTGCGCACCCAACCAGAGCGACGGGAGGAGCACATTTCAGAAAACGTGCTCAGCTTGTCGAGAAAATGCAATTTAAGCAATAAAATTAAAAATGCAGCTAAAACCTAAACCAAACGTTGCAGGTGCTTATTTCTTCGTGCGCAGTGCTCAACGCGGCACTCCCTAGCTGCCAGGAGCACTTTTTACTGTGCGCACCCAACCAGAGTGACGGGAGGAGCACATTTCAGAAAACGTGCTCAGCTCGTCGAGAAAATGCGATTTAAGCAATAAAATTAAAAATGCACCTAAAACCTAAACCAAACGTTGCAGGTGCTTATTTCTTCATGCGCAGTGGTCAACGCGGCACTCTCTAGCTGCCAAGAGCACTTTTTACTGTGCGCACCCAACCAGAGTGACGGGAGGAGCACATTTCAGAAAACGTGCTCAGCTCGTCGAGAAAATGCGATTTAAGCAATAAAATTAAAAATGCACCTAAAACCTAAACCAAACGTTGCAGGTGCTTATTTCTTCATGCGCAGTGGTCAACGCGGCACTCTCTAGCTGCCAGGAGCACTTTTTACTACGCGCACCCAACCAGAGCGACGGGAGGAGCACATTTCAGAAAACGTGCTCAGCTCGTCGAGAGAATGCGATTTAAGCAATAAAATAAAAAAATGCACCTAAAACCTAAACCAAACGTTGCAGGTGCTTATTTCTTCGAGCGCAGTGGTCAACGCGGCACTCCCTAGCTGCCAGGAGCACTTTTTACTGTGCGCACCCAACCAGAGTGACGGGAGGAGCACATTTCAGAAAACGTGCTCAGCTCGTCGAGAAAATGCGATTTAAGCAATAAAATTAAAAATGCACCTAAAACCTAAACCAAACGTTGCAGGTGCTTATTTCTTCATGCGCAGTGGTAAACGCGACACTCTTTAGCTGCCAGGAGCACTTTTTACTATGCGCGCCCAACCAGAGTGACGGGAGGAGCACATTTCAGAAAACGTGCTCAGCTCGTCGCGAAAATGCGATTTAAGCAATAAAATTAAAAATGCACCTAAAACCTAAACCAAACGTTGCAGGTGCTTATTTCTTTGTGCGCAGTGGTCAACGCGGCACTCTTTAGCTGCCAAGAGCACTTTTTACTATGCGCACCCAACCAGAGTGACGGGAGGAGCACATTTCAGAAAACGTGCTCAGCTCGTCGAGAAAATGCGATTTAAGCAATAAAATTAAAAATGCACCTAAAACCTAAACCAAACGTTGCAGGTGGTTATTTCTACATGCGCAGTGGTCAACGCGGCACTCTCTAGCTGCCAAGAGCACTTTTTACTGTGCGCACCCAACCAGAGTCACGGGAGGAGCACATTTCAGAAAACGTGCTCAGCTCGTCGAGAAAATGCGATTTAAGCAATAAGATTAAAAATGCACCTAAAACCTAAACCAAACGTTGCAGGTGCTTATTTCTTCGTGCGCAGTGGTCAACGCGGAACTCCCTAGCTGCCAGGAGCTCTTTTTACTGTGCGCACCCAACCAGAGTGACGGGAGGAGCACATTTCAGAAAACGTGCTCAGCTCGTCGAGAAAATGCGATTTAAGCAATAAGATTAAAAATGCACCTAAAACCTAAACCAAACGTTGCAGGTGCTTATTTCTTCATGCGCAGTGGTCAACGCGGCACTCTCTAGCTGCCAAGAGCACTTTTTACTGTGCGCACCCAACCAGAGTGACGGGAGGAGCACATTTCAGAAAACGTGCTCAGCTCGTCGAGAAAATGCGATTTAAGCAATAAGATTAAAAATGCACCTAAAACCTAAACCAAACGTTGCAGGTGCTTATTTCTTCGTGCGCAGTGGTCAACGCGGAACTCCCTAGCTGCCAGGAGCTCTTTTTACTGTGCGCACCCAACCAGAGCGACGGGAGGAGCCCATTTCAGAAAACGTGCTCAGCTCGTCGAGAAAATGCGATTTAAGCAATAAAATTAAAAATGCACCTAAAACCTAAACCAAACGTTGCAGGTGCTTATTTCTTCGTGCGCAGTGCTCAACGCGGCACTCCCTAGCTGCCAGGAGCTCTTTTTACTGTGCGCATCCAACCAGAGCGACGGGAGGAGCACATTTCAGAAAACGTGCTCAGCTTGTCGAGAAAATGCGATTTAAGCAATAAAATTAAAAATGCACCTAAAACCTAAACCAAACGTTGCAGGTTCTTATTTCTTCTTGCGCAGTGGTCAACGCGGCACTCTCTAGCTGCCAGGAGCACTTTTTACTATGCGCGCCCAACCAGAGCGACGGGAGGAGCACATTTCAGAAAACGTGCTCAGCTCGTCGAGAAAATGCGATTTAAGCAATAAAATTAAAAATGCACCTAAAACCTAAACCAAACGTTGCAGGTGCTTATTTCTTCATGCGCAGTGGTCGACGCGGCACTCTCTAGCTGCCAGGAGCACTTTTTACTACGCGCACCCAACCAGAGCGACGGGAGGAGCACATTTCAGAAAACGTGCTCAGCTCGTCGAGAGAATGCGATTTAAGCAATAAAATAAAAAATGCACCTAAAACCTAAACCAAACGTTGCAGGTGCTTATTTCTTCGTGCGCAGTGGTCAACGCGGCACTCCCTAGCTGCCAGGAGGTCTTTTTACTGTGCGCACCCAACCAGAACGACGGGAGGAGCACATTTCAGAAAACGTGCTCAGCTCGTCGAGAAAATGCGATTTAAGCAATAAAATTAAAAATGCACCTAAAACCTAAACCAAACGTTGCAGGTTCTTATTTCTTCTTGCGCAGTGGTCAACGCGGCACTCTCTAGCTGCCAGGAGCACTTTTTACTATGCGCGCCCAACCAGAGCGACGGGAGGAGCACATTTCAGAAAACGTGCTCAGCTCGTCGAGAAAATGCGATTTAAGCAATAAAATTAAAAATGCACCTAAAACCTAAACCAAACGTTGCAGGTGCTTATTTCTTCGTGCGCAGTGGTCAACGCAAAACTCCCTAGCTGCCAGGAGCTCTTTTTACTGTGCGCACCCAACCAGAGTGACGGGAGGAGCACATTTCAGAAAACGTGCTCAGCTCGTCGAGAGAATGCGATTCAAGCAATAAAATTAAAAATGCACCTAAAACCTAAACCAAACATTGCAGGTGCTTATTTCTTCGTGCGCAGTGGTCAACGCGGAACTCCCTAGCTGCCAGGAGCTCTTTTTACTGTGCGCACCCAACCAGAGCGACGGGAGGAGCACATTTCAGAAAACGTGCTCAGCTCGTCGAGAAAATGCGATTTAAGCAATAAAATTAAAAATGCACCTAAAACCTAAACCAAACGTTGCAGGTGCTTATTTCTTCGTGCGCAGTGCTCAACGCGGCACTCCCTAGCTGCCAGGAGCACTTTTTACTGTGCGCACCCAACCAGAGTGACGGGAGGAGCACATTTCAGAAAACGTGCTCAGCTCGTCGAGAAAATGCGATTTAAGCAATAAAATTAAAAATGCACCCAAAACCTAAACCAAACGTTGCAGGTGCTTATTTCTTCATGCGCAGTGGTCAACGCGGCACTCTCTAGCTGCCAAGAGCACTTTTTACTGTGCGCACCCAACCAGAGTGACGGGAGGAGCACATTTCAGAAAACGTGCTCAGCTCGTCGAGAAAATGCGATTTAAGCAATAAGATTAAAAATGCACCTAAAACCTAAACCAAACGTTGCAGGTGCTTATTTCTTCATGCGCAGTGGTCGACGCGGCACTCTCTAGCTGCCAGGAGCACTTTTTACTACGCGCACCCAACCAGAGCGACGGGAGGAGCACATTTCAGAAAACGTGCTCAGCTCGTCGAGAGAATGCGATTTAAGCAATAAAATAAAAAATGCACCTAAAACCTAAACCAAACGTTGCAGGTGCTTATTTCTTCGTGCGCAGTGGTCAACGCGGCACTCCCTAGCTGCCAGGAGGTCTTTTTACTGTGCGCACCCAACCAGAACGACGGGAGGAGCACATTTCAGAAAACGTGCTCAGCTCGTCGAGAAAATGCGATTTAAGCAATAAAATTAAAAATGCACCTAAAACCTAAACCAAACGTTGCAGGTTCTTATTTCTTCTTGCGCAGTGGTCAACGCGGCACTCTCTAGCTGCCAGGAGCACTTTTTACTATGCGCGCCCAACCAGAGCGACGGGAGGAGCACATTTCAGAAAACGTGCTCAGCTCGTCGAGAAAATGCGATTTAAGCAATAAAATTAAAAATGCACCTAAAACCTAAACCAAACGTTGCAGGTGCTTATTTCTTCATGCGCAGTGGTCAACGCGGCACTCCCGAGCTGCCAAGAGCACTTTTTACTGTGCGCACCCAACCAGAGCGACGGGAGGAGCACATTTCAGAAAACGTGCTCAGCTCGTCGAGAGAATGCGATTTAAGCAATAAAATAAAAAATGCACCTAAAACCTAAACCAAACGTTGCAGGTGCTTATTTCTTCGTGCGCAGTGGTCAACGCGGAACTCCCTAGCTGCCAGGAGCTCTTTTTACTGTGCGCACCCAACCAGAGCGACGGGAGGAGCACATTTCAGAAAACGTGCTCAGCTTGTCGAGAAAATGCGATTTAAGCAATTAAAGTAAAAATGCACCTAAAACCTAAACCAAACGTTGCAGGTTCTTATTTCTTCTTGCGCAGTGGTCAACGCGGCACTCTCTAGCTGCCAGGAGCACTTTTTACTATGCGCGCCCAACCAGAGCGACGGGAGGAGCACATTTCAGAAAACGTGCTCAGCTCGTCGAGAAAATGCGATTTAAGCAATAAAATTAAAAATGCACCTAAAACCTAAACCAAACGTTGCAGGTGCTTATTTCTTCATGCGCAGTGGTCAACGCGGCACTCCCGAGCTGCCAAGAGCACTTTTTACTGTGCGCACCCAACCAGAGCGACGGGAGGAGCACATTTCAGAAAACGTGCTCAGCTCGTCGAGAGAATGCGATTTAAGCAATAAAATTAAAAATGCACCTAAAACCTAAACCAAACGTTGCAGGTGCTTATTTCTTCGTGCGCAGTGGTCAACGCGGAACTCCCTAGCTGCCAGGAGCTCTTTTTACTGTGCGCACCCAACCAGAGCGACGGGAGGAGCACATTTCAGAAAACGTGCTCAGCTCGTCGAGAAAATGCGATTTAAGCAATAAAATTAAAAATGCAGCTAAAACCTAAACCAAACGTTGCAGGTGCTTATTTCTTCGTGCGCAGTGGTCAACGCGGAACTCCCTAGCTGCCAGGAGCACTTTTTACTGTGCGCACCCAACCAGAGTGACGGGAGGAGCACATTTCAGAAAACGTGCTCAGCTCGTCGAGAAAATGCGATTTAAGCAATAAAATTAAAAATGCACCCAAAACCTAAACCAAACGTTGCAGGTGCTTATTTCTTTGTGCGCAGTGGTCAACGCGGCACTCTCTAGCTGCCAAGAGCACTTTTTACTATGCGCACCCAACCAGAGTGACGGGAGGAGCACATTTCAGAAAACGTGCTCAGCTCGTCGAGAAAATGCGATTTAAGCAATAAGATTGAAAATGCACCTAAAACCTAAACCAAACGTTGCAGGTGCTTATTTCTTCATGCGCAGTGGTCAACGCGGCACTCTCTAGCTGCCAAGAGCACTTTTTACTGTGCGCACCCAACCAGAGTGACGGGAGGAGCACATTTCAGAAAACGTGCTCAGCTCGTCGAGAAAATGCGATTTAAGCAATAAGATTAAAAATGCACCTAAAACCTAAACCAAACGTTGCAGGTGCTTATTTCTTCGTGCGCAGTGGTCAACGCGGAACTCCCTAGCTGCCAGGAGCTCTTTTTACTGTGCGCACCCAACCAGAGCGACGGGAGGAGCCCATTTCAGAAAACGTGCTCAGCTCGTCGAGAAAATGCGATTTAAGCAATAAAATTAAAAATGCACCTAAAACCTAAACCAAACGTTGCAGGTGCTTATTTCTTCGTGCGCAGTGCTCAACGCGGCACTCCCTAGCTGCCAGGAGCTCTTTTTACTGTGCGCACCCAACCAGAGCGACGGGAGGAGCACATTTCAGAAAACGTGCTCAGCTCGTCGAGAGAATGCGATTTAAGCAATAAAATTAAAAATGCACCTAAAACCTAAACCAAACGTTGCAGGTGCTTATTTCTTCGTGCGCAGTGGTCAACGCGGAACTCCCTAGCTGCCAGGAGCTCTTTTTACTGTGCGCACCCAACCAGAGCGACGGGAGGAGCACATTTCAGAAAACGTGCTCAGCTTGTCGAGAAAATGCGATTTAAGCAATAAAAGTAAAAATGCACCTAAAACCTAAACCAAACGTTGCAGGTTCTTATTTCTTCTTGCGCAGTGGTCAACGCGGCACTCTCTAGCTGCCAGGAGCACTTTTTACTATGCGCGCCCAACCAGAGCGACGGGAGGAGCACATTTCAGAAAACGTGCTCAGCTCGTCGAGAAAATGCGATTTAAGCAATAAAATTTAAAATGCACCTAAAACCTAAACCAAACGTTGCAGGTGCTTATTTCTTTGTGCGCAGTGGTCAACGCGGCACTCCCTAGCTGCCAGGAGCACTTTTTACTGTGCGCACCCAACCAGAGTGACGGGAGGAGCACATTTCAGAAAACGTGCTCAGCTCGTCGAGAAAATGCGATTTAAGCAATAAAATTAAAAATGCAGCTAAAACCTAAACCAAACGTTGCAGGTGCTTATTTCTTCGTGCGCAGTGGTCAACGCGGAACTCCCTAGCTGCCAGGAGCACTTTTTACTGTGCGCACCCAACCAGAGTGACGGGAGGAGCACATTTCAGAAAACGTGCTCAGCTCGTCGAGAAAATGCGATTTAAGCAATAAAATTAAAAATGCACCCAAAACCTAAACCAAACGTTGCAGGTGCTTATTTCTTTGTGCGCAGTGGTCAACGCGGCACTCTCTAGCTGCCAAGAGCACTTTTTACTATGCGCACCCAACCAGAGTGACGGGAGGAGCACATTTCAGAAAACGTGCTCAGCTCGTCGAGAAAATGCGATTTAAGCAATAAGATTAAAAATGCACCTAAAACCTAAACCAAACGTTGCAGGTGCTTATTTCTTCATGCGCAGTGGTCAACGCGGCACTCTCTAGCTGCCAAGAGCACTTTTTACTGTGCGCACCCAACCAGAGTGACGGGAGGAGCACATTTCAGAAAACGTGCTCAGCTCGTCGAGAAAATGCGATTTAAGCAATAAGATTAAAAATGCACCTAAAACCTAAACCAAACGTTGCAGGTGCTTATTTCTTCGTGCGCAGTGGTCAACGCGGAACTCCCTAGCTGCCAGGAGCTCTTTTTACTGTGCGCACCCAACCAGAGCGACGGGAGGAGCCCATTTCAGAAAACGTGCTCAGCTCGTCGAGAAAATGCGATTTAAGCAATAAAATTAAAAATGCACCTAAAACCTAAACCAAACGTTGCAGGTGCTTATTTCTTCGTGCGCAGTGCTCAACGCGGCACTCCCTAGCTGCCAGGAGCTCTTTTTACTGTGCGCACCCAACCAGAGCGACGGGAGGAGCACATTTCAGAAAACGTGCTCAGCTCGTCGAGAGAATGCGATTTAAGCAATAAAATTAAAAATGCACCTAAAACCTAAACCAAACGTTGCAGGTGCTTATTTCTTCGTGCGCAGTGGTCAACGCGGAACTCCCTAGCTGCCAGGAGCTCTTTTTACTGTGCGCACCCAACCAGAGCGACGGGAGGAGCACATTTCAGAAAACGTGCTCAGCTCGTCGAGAAAATGCGATTTAAGCAATAAAATTAAAAATGCAGCTAAAACCTAAACCAAACGTTGCAGGTGCTTATTTCTTCGTGCGCAGTGGTCAACGCGGAACTCCCTAGCTGCCAGGAGCACTTTTTACTGTGCGCACCCAACCAGAGTGACGGGAGGAGCACATTTCAGAAAACGTGCTCAGCTCGTCGAGAAAATGCGATTTAAGCAATAAAATTAAAAATGCACCCAAAACCTAAACCAAACGTTGCAGGTGCTTATTTCTTTGTGCGCAGTGGTCAACGCGGCACTCTCTAGCTGCCAAGAGCACTTTTTACTATGCGTACCCAACCAGAGTGACGGGAGGAGCACATTTCAGAAAACGTGCTCAGCTCGTCGAGAAAATGCGATTTAAGCAATAAGATTAAAAATGCACCTAAAACCTAAACCAAACGTTGCAGGTGCTTATTTCTTCATGCGCAGTGGTCAACGCGGCACTCTCTAGCTGCCAGGAGCTCTTTTTACTGTGCGCACCCAACCAGAGCGACGGGAGGAGCACATTTCAGAAAACGTGCTCAGCTCGTCGAGAAAATGCGATTTAAGCAATAAAATTAAAAATGCACCTAAAACCTAAACCAAACGTTGCAGGTGCTTATTTCTTCGTGCGCAGTGCTCAACGCGGCACTCCCTAGCTGCCAGGAGCACTTTTTACTGTGCGCACCCAACCAGAGTGACGGGAGGAGCACATTTCAGAAAACGTGTTCAGCTCGTCGAGAAAATGCGATTTAAGCAATACAATTAAAAATGCACCTAAAACCTAAACCAAACGTTGCAGGTGCTTATTTCTTCATGCGCAGTGGTCAACGCGGCACTCTCTAGCTGCCAAGAGCACTTTTTACTGTGCGCACCCAACCAGAGTGACGGGAGGAGCACATTTCAGAAAACGTGCTCAGCTCGTCGAGAGAATGCGATTTAAGCAATAAAATTAAAAATGCACCTAAAACCTAAACCAAACGTTGCAGGTGCTTATTTCTTCGTGCGCAGTGGTCAACGCGGCACTCCCTAGCTGCCAGGAGCTCTTTTTACTGTGCGCACCCAACCAGAGCGACGGGAGGAGCACATTTCAGAAAACGTGCTCAGCTTGTCGAGAAAATGCGATTTAAGCAATAAAATTAAAAATGCACCTAAAACCTAAACCAAACGTTGCAGGTGCTTATTTCTTCGTGCGCAGTGGTCAACGCGGAACTCCCTAGCTGCCAGGAGCTCTTTTTACTGTGCGCACCCAACCAGAGCGACGGGAGGAGCACATTTCAGAAAACGTGCTCAGCTCGTCGAGAGAATGCGATTTAAGCAATAAAATTAAAAATGCACCTAAAACCTAAACCAAACGTTGCAGGTGCTTATTTCTTCATGCGCAGTGGTCAACGCGGCACTCTCTAGCTGCCAGGAGCACTTTTTACTACGCGCACCCAACCACAGCGACGGGAGGAGCACATTTCAGAAAACGTGCTCAGCTCGTTGAGAAAATGCGATTTAAGCAATAAGATTAAAAATGCACCTAAAACCTAAACCAAACGTTGCAGGTGCTTATTTCTTCATGCGCAGTGGTCGACGAGGCACTCTCTAGCTGCCAGGAGCACTTTTTACTACGCGCACCCAACCAGAGCGACGGGAGGAGCACATTTCAGAAAACGTGCTCAGCTCGTCGAGAGAATGCGATTTAAGCAATAAAATAAAAAAATGCACCTAAAACCTAAACCAAACGTTGCAGGTGCTTATTTCTTCGTGCGCAGTGGTCAACGCGGGACTCCCTAGCTGCCAGGAGCTCTTTTTACTGTGCGCACCCAACCAGAACGACGGGAGGAGCACATTTCAGAAAACGTGCTCAGCTCGTCGAGAAAATGCGATTTAAGCAATAAAATTAAAAATGCACCTAAAACCTTAACCAAACGTTGCAGGTGCTTATTTCTTCATGCGCAGTGGTCAACGCGGCACTCTCTAGCTGCCAGGAGCACTTTTTACTACGCGCACCCAACCACAGCGACGGGAGGAGCACATTTCAGAAAACGTGCTCAGCTCGTCGAGAGAATGCGATTTAAGCAATAAAATAAAAAATGCACCTAAAACCTAAACCAAACGTTGCAGGTGCTTATTTCTTCGTGCGCAGTGGTCAACGCGGCACTCCCGAGCTGCCAAGAACACTTTTTACTGTGCGCACCCAACCAGAGCGACGGGAGGAGCACATTTCAGAAAACGTGCTCAGCTCGTCGAGAGAATGCGATTTAAGCAATAAAATTAAAAATGCACCTAAAACCTAAACCAAACGTTGCAGGTGCTTATTTCTTCGTGCGCAGTGGTCAACGCGGAACTTCCTAGCTGCCAGGAGCTCTTTTTACTGTGCGCACCCAACCAGAGCGACGGGAGGAGCACATTTCAGAAAACGTGCTCAGCTCGTCGAGAAAATGCGATTTAAGCAATAAAATTAAAAATGCAGCTAAAACCTAAACCAAACGTTGCAGGTGCTTATTTTTTCGTGCGCAGTGGTAAACGCGGAACTCCCTAGCTGCCAGGAGCACTTTTTACTGTGCGCACCCAACCAGAGTGACGGGAGGAGCACATTTCAGAAAACGTGCTCAGCTCGTCGAGAAAATGCGATTTAAGCAATAAAATTAAAAATGCACCTAAAACCTAAACCAAACGTTGCAGGTGCTTATTTCTTCATGCGCAGTGGTCAACGCGGCACTCTCTAGCTGCCAAGAGCACTTTTTACTGTGCGCACCCAACCAGAGTGACGGGAGGAGCACATTTCAGAAAACGTGCTCATCTCGTCGAGAAAATGCGATTTAAGCAATAAGATTAAAAATGCACCTAAAACCTAAACCAAACGTTGCAGGTGCTTATTTCTTCATGCGCAGTGGTCAACGCGGCACTCTCTAGCTGCCAGGAGCACTTTTTACTACGCGCACCCAACCAGAGCGACGGGAGGATCACATTTCAGAAAACGTGCTCAGCTCGTCGAGAGAATGCGATTTAAGCAATAAAATTAAAAATGCACCTAAAACCTAAACCAAACGTTGCAGGTGCTTATTTCTTCGTGCGCAGTGGTCAACGCGGCACTCCCTAGCTGCCAGGAGCTCTTTTTACTGTGCGCACCCAACCAGAGCGACGGGAGGAGCACATTTCAGAAAACGTGCTCAGCTTGTCGAGAAAATGCGATTTAAGCAATAAAATTAAAAATGCACCTAAAACCTAAACCAAACGTTGCAGGTTCTTATTTCTTCTTGCGCAGTGGTCAACGCGGCACTCTCTAGCTGCCAGGAGCACTTTTTACTATGCGCGCCCAACCAGAGCGACGGGAGGAGCACATTTCAGAAAACGTGCTCAGCTCGTCGAGAAAATGCGATTTAAGCAATAAAATTAAAAATGCACCTAAAACCTAAACCAAACGTTGCAGGTGCTTATTTCTTCGTGCGCAGTGGTCAACGCGGCACTCTTTAGCTGCCAAGAGCACTTTTTACTATGCGCACCCAACCAGAGTGACGGGAGGAGCACATTTCAGAAAACGTGCTCAGCTCGTCGAGAAAATGCGATTTAAGCAATAAAATTAAAAATGCACCTAAAACCTAAACCAAACGTTGCAGGTGGTTATTTCTACATGCGCAGTGGTCAACGCGGCACTCTCTAGCTGCCAAGAGCACTTTTTACTGTGCGCACCCAACCAGAGTCACGGGAGGAGCACATTTCAGAAAACGTGCTCAGCTCGTCGAGAAAATGCGATTTAAGCAATAAAATTAAAAATGCACCTAAAACCTAAACCAAACGTTGCAGGTGCTTATTTCGTCATGTGCAGTGGTCAACGCGGCACTCCCTAGCTGCCAAGAGCACTTTTTACTATGCGCACCCAACCAGAGTGACGGGAGGAGCACATTTCAGAAAACGTGCTCAGCTCGTCGAGAAAATGCGATTTAAGCAATAAAATTAAAAATGCACCCAAAACCTAAACCAAACGTTGCAGGTGGTTATTTCTTCAAGCGCAGTGGTCAACGCGGCACTCTCTAGCTGCCAAGAGCACTTTTTCCTATGCGCACCCAACCAGAGCGACGGGAGGAGCACATTTCAGAAAACGTGCTCAGCTTGTCGAGAAAATGCGATTTAAGCAATAAAATTAAAAATGCACCTAAAACCTAAACCAAACGTTGCAGGTGCTTATTTCTTCGTGCGCAGTGGTCAACGCGGAACTCCCTAGCTGCCAGGAGCTCTTTTTACTGTGCGCACCCAACCAGAGCGACGGGAGGAGCACATTTCAGAAAACGTGCTCAGCTTGTCGAGAAAATGCGATTTAAGCAATAAAAATAAAAATGCAGCTAAAACCTAAACCAAACGTTGCAGGTGCTTATTTCTTCGTGCGTAGTGGTCAACGCGGCACTCCCTAGCTGCCAGGAGCACTTTTTACTGTGCGCACCCAACCAGAGTGACGGGAGGAGCACATTTCAGAAAACGTGCTCAGCTCGTCGAGAGAATGCGATTTAAGCAATAAAATTAAAAATGCACCTAAAACCTAAACCAAACGTTGCAGGTGCTTATTTCTTCGTGCGCAGTGGTCAACGCGGCACTCCCTAGCTGCCAGGAGCTCTTTTTGCTGTGCGCACCCAACCAGAGCGACGGGAGGAGCAAATTTAAGAAAACGTGCTCAGCTTGTCGAGAAAATGCGATTTAAGCAATACAATTAAAAATGCACCTAAAACCTAAACCAAACGTTGCAGGTGCTTATTTCTTCTTGCACAGTGGTCAACGCGGCACTCTCTAGCTGCCAGGAGCAATTTTTACTATGCGCACCCAACCAGAGCGACGGGAGGAGCACATTTCAGAAAACGTGCTCAGCTCGTCGAGAAAATGCGATTTAAGCAATAAAATTAAAAATGCACCTAAAACCTAAACCAAACGTTGCAGGTGCTTATTTCTTCATGCGCAGTGGTCAACGCGGCACTCCCGAGCTGCCAAGAGCACTTTTTACTGTGCGCACCCAACCAGAGCGACGGGAGGAGCACATTTCAGAAAACGTGCTCAGCTCGTCGAGAGAATGCGATTCATGCAATAAAATTAAAAATGCACCTAAAACCTAAACCAAACGTTGCAGGTGCTTATTTCTTCGTGCGCAGTGGTCAACGCGGAACTCCCTAGCTGCCAGGAGCTCTTTTTACTGTGCGCACCCAACCAGAGCGACGGGAGGAGCACATTTCAGAAAACGTGCTCAGCTAGTCGAGAAAATGCGATTTAAGCAATAAAATTAAAAATGCAGCTAAAACCTAAACCAAACGTTGCAGGTGCTTATTTCTTCGTGCGCAGTGGTCAACGCGGAACTCCCTAGCTGCCAGGAGCACTTTTTACTGTGCGCACCCAACCAGAGTGACGGGAGGAGCACATTTCAGAAAACGTGCTCAGCTCGTCGAGAAAATGCGATTTAAGCAATAAAATTAAAAATGCACCCAAAACCTAAACCAAACGTTGCAGGTGCTTATTTCTTTGTGCGCAGTGGTCAACGCGGCACTCTCTAGCTGCCAAGAGCACTTTTTACTATGCGCACCCAACCAGAGTGACGGGAGGAGCACATTTCAGAAAACGTGCTCAGCTCGTCGAGAAAATGCGATTTAAGCAATAAGATTAAAAATGCACCTAAAACCTAAACCAAACGTTGCAGGTGCTTATTTCTTCATGCGCAGTGGTCGACGCGGCACTCTCTAGCTGCCAGGAGCACTTTTTACTACGCGCACCCAACCAGAGCGACGGGAGGAGCACATTTCAGAAAACGTGCTCAGCTCGTCGAGAGAATGCGATTTAAGCAATAAAATAAAAAATGCACCTAAAACCTAAACCAAACGTTGCAGGTGCTTATTTCTTCGTGCGCAGTGGTCAACGCGGCACTCCCTAGCTGCCAGGAGCTCTTTTTACTGTGCGCACCCAACCAGAACGACGGGAGGAGCACATTTCAGAAAACGTGCTCAGCTCGTCGAGAAAATGCGATTTAAGCAATAAAATTAAAAATGCACCTAAAACCTAAACCAAACGTTGCAGGTGCTTATTTCTTCATGCGCAGTGGTCAACGCGGCACTCTCTAGCTGCCAGGAGCACTTTTTACTACGCGCACCCAACCACAGCGACGGGAGGAGCACATTTCAGAAAACGTGCTCAGCTCGTCGAGAGAATGCGATTTAAGCAATAAAATAAAAAATGCACCTAAAACCTAAACCAAACGTTGCAGGTGCTTATTTCTTCGTGCGCAGTGGTCAACGCGGCACTCCCGAGCTGCCAAGAACACTTTTTACTGTGCGCACCCAACCAGAGCGACGGGAGGAGCACATTTCAGAAAACGTGCTCAGCTCGTCGAGAGAATGCGATTTAAGCAATAAAATTAAAAATGCACCTAAAACCTAAACCAAACGTTGCAGGTGCTTATTTCTTCGTGCGCAGTGGTCAACGCGGAACTTCCTAGCTGCCAGGAGCTCTTTTTACTGTGCGCACCCAACCAGAGCGACGGGAGGAGCACATTTCAGAAAACGTGCTCAGCTCGTCGAGAAAATGCGATTTAAGCAATAAAATTAAAAATGCAGCTAAAACCTAAACCAAACGTTGCAGGTGCTTATTTTTTCGTGCGCAGTGGTCAACGCGGAACTCCCTAGCTGCCAGGAGCACTTTTTACTGTGCGCACCCAACCAGAGTGACGGGAGGAGCACATTTCAGAAAACGTGCTCAGCTCGTCGAGAAAATGCGATTTAAGCAATAAAATTAAAAATGCACCTAAAACCTAAACCAAACGTTGCAGGTGCTTATTTCTTCATGCGCAGTGGTCAACGCGGCACTCTCTAGCTGCCAAGAGCACTTTTTACTGTGCGCACCCAACCAGAGTGACGGGAGGAGCACATTTCAGAAAACGTGCTCATCTCGTCGAGAAAATGCGATTTAAGCAATAAGATTAAAAATGCACCTAAAACCTAAACCAAACGTTGCAGGTGCTTATTTCTTCATGCGCAGTGGTCAACGCGGCACTCTCTAGCTGCCAGGAGCACTTTTTACTACGCGCACCCAACCAGAGCGACGGGAGGAGCACATTTCAGAAAACGTGCTCAGCTCGTCGAGAGAATGCGATTTAAGCAATAAAATTAAAAATGCACCTAAAACCTAAACCAAACGTTGCAGGTGCTTATTTCTTCGTGCGCAGTGGTCAACGCGGCACTCCCTAGCTGCCAGGAGCTCTTTTTACTGTGCGCACCCAACCAGAGCGACGGGAGGAGCACATTTCAGAAAACGTGCTCAGCTTGTCGAGAAAATGCGATTTAAGCAATAAAATTAAAAATGCACCTAAAACCTAAACCAAACGTTGCAGGTTCTTATTTCTTCTTGCGCAGTGGTCAACGCGGCACTCTCTAGCTGCCAGGAGCACTTTTTACTATGCGCGCCCAACCAGAGCGACGGGAGGAGCACATTTCAGAAAACGTGCTCAGCTCGTCGAGAAAATGCGATTTAAGCAATAAAATTAAAAATGCACCTAAAACCTAAACCAAACGTTGCAGGTGCTTATTTCTTCATGCGCAGTGGTCAACGCGGCACTCCCGAGCTGCCAAGAGCACTTTTTACTGTGCGCACCCAACCAGAGCGACGGGAGGAGCACATTTCAGAAAACGTGCTCAGCTCGTCGAGAAAATGCGATTTAAGCAATAAAATTAAAAATGCACCTAAAACCTAAACCAAACGTTGCAGGTGCTTATTTCTTCATGCGCAGTGGTCAACGCGGCACTCTCTAGCTGCCAGGAGCACTTTTTACTACGCGCACCCAACCAGAGCGACGGGAGGAGCACATTTCAGAAAACGTGCTCAGCTCGTCGAGAGAATGCGATTTAAGCAATAAAATTAAAAATGCACCTAAAACCTAAACCAAACGTTGCAGGTGCTTATTTCTTCGTGCGCAGTGGTCAACGCGGAACTCCCTAGCTGCCAGGAGCTCTTTTTACTGTGCGCACCCAACCAGAGCGACGGGAGGAGCACATTTCAGAAAACGTGCTCAGCTCGTCGAGAAAATGCGATTTAAGCAATAAAATTAAAAATGCAGCTAAAACCTAAACCAAACGTTGCAGGTGCTTATTTCTTCGTGCGCAGTGCTCAACGCGGCACTCCCTAGCTGCCAGGAGCACTTTTTACTGTGCGCACCCAACCAGAGTGACGGGAGGAGCACATTTCAGAAAACGTGCTCAGCTCGTCGAGAAAATGCGATTTAAGCAATAAAATTAAAAATGCACCTAAAACCTAAACCAAACGTTGCAGGTGCTTATTTCTTCATGCGCAGTGGTCAACGCGGCACTCTCTAGCTGCCAAGAGCACTTTTTACTGTGCGCACCCAACCAGAGTGACGGGAGGAGCACATTTCAGAAAACGTGCTCAGCTCGTCGAGAAAATGCGATTTAAGCAATAAAATTAAAAATGCACCTAAAACCTAAACCAAACGTTGCAGGTGCTTATTTCTTCATGTGCAGTGGTCAACGCGGCACTCCCTAGCTGCCAAGAGCACTTTTTACTATGCGCACCCAACCAGAGTGACGGGAGGAGCACATTTCAGAAAACGTGCTCAGCTCGTCGAGAAAACGCGATTTAAGCAATAAGATTAAAAATGCACCTAAAACATAAATCAAACGTTGCAGGTGCTTATTTCTTCATGCGCAGTGGTTAACGCGGCACTCTCTAGCTGCCAAGAGCACTTTTTACTGTGCGCACCCAACCAGAGTGACGGGAGGAGCACATTTCAGAAAACGTGCTCAGCTCGTCGAGAAAATGCGATTTAAGCAATAAGATTAAAAATGCACCTAAAACCTAAACCAAACGTTGCAGGTGCTTATTTCTTCATGCGCAGTGGTCAACGCGGCACTCTCTAGCTGCCAGGAGCACTTTTTACTACGCGCACCCAACCAGAGCGACGGGAGGAGCACATTTCAGAAAACGTGCTCAGCTCGTCGAGAGAATGCGATTAAAGCAATAAAATAAAAAAATGCACCTAAAACCTAAACCAAACGTTGCAGGTGCTTATTTCTTCGAGCGCAGTGGTCAACGCGGCACTCCCTAGCTGCCAGGAGCTCTTTTTACTGTGCGCACCCAACCAGAGCGACGGGAGGAGCACATTTCAGAAAACGTGCTCAGCTTGTCGAGAAAATGCGGTTTAAGCAATAAAATTAAAAATGCACCTAAAACCTAAACCAAACGTTGCAGGTGCATATTTCTTCGTACGCAGTGCTCAACGCGGCACTCCCTAGCTGCCAGGAGCACTTTTTACTATGCGCGCCCAACCAGAGCGACGGGAGGAGCACATTTCAGAAAACGTGCTCAGCTCGTCGAGAAAATGCGATTTAAGCAATAAAATTAAAAATGCACCTAAAACCTAAACCAGACGTTGCAGGTGCTTATTTCTTCTTGCGCAGTGGTCAACGCGGCACTCTCTAGCTGCCAGGAGCACTTTTTACTATGCGCGCCCAACCAGAGCGACGGGAGGAGCACATATCAGAAAACGTGCTCAGCTCGTCGAGAAAATGCGATTTAAGCAATAAAATTAAAAATGCACCTAAAACCTAAACCAAACGTTGCAGGTGCTTATTTCTTCATGCGCAGTGGTCAACGCGGCACTCCCGAGCTGCCAAGAGCACTTTTTACTGTGCGCACCCAACCAGAGCGACGGGAGGAGCACATTTCAGAAAACGTGCTCAGCTCGTCGAGAGAATGCGATTTAAGCAATAAAATTAAAAATGCACCTAAAACCTAAACCAAACGTTGCAGGTGCTTTAGCTTCATGCGCAGTGGTCAACGCGGCACTCCCTAGCTGCCAGGAGCTCTTTTTACTGTGCGCACCCAACCAGAGCGACGGGAGGAGCACATTTCAGAAAACGTGCTCAGCTTGTCGAGAAAATGCGATTTAAGCAATAAAATTAAAAATGCACCTAAAACCTAAACCAAACGTTGCAGGTTCTTATTTCTTCTTGCGCAGTGGTCAACGCGGCACTCTCTAGCTGCCAGGAGCACTTTTTACTATGCACGCCCAACCAGAGCGACGGGAGGAGCACATTTCAGAAAACGTGCTCAGCTCGTCGAGAAAATGCGATTTAAGCAATAAAATTAAAAATGCACCTAAAACCTAAACCAAACGTTGCAGGTGCTTATTTCTTCATGCGCAGTGGTCAACGCGGCACTCCCGAGCTGCCAAGAGCACTTTTTACTGTGCGCACCCAACCAGAGCGACGGGAGGAGCACATTTCAGAAAACGTGCTCAGCTCGTCGAGAGAATGCGATTTAAGCAATAAAATTAAAAATGCACCTAAAACCTAAACCAAACGTTGCAGGTGCTTATTTCTTCGTGCGCAGTGGTCAACGCGGAACTCCCTAGCTGCCAGGAGCTCTTTTTACTGTGCGCACCCAACCAGAGCGACGGGAGGAGCACATTTCAGAAAACGTGCTCAGCTCGTCGAGAAAATGCGATTTAAGCAATAAAATTAAAAATGCAGCTAAAACCTAAACCAAACGTTGCAGGTGCTTATTTCTTCGTGCGCAGTGGTCAACGCGGAACTCCCTAGCTGCCAGGAGCACTTTTTACTGTGCGCACCCAACCAGAGTGACGGGAGGAGCACATTTCAGAAAACGTGCTCAGCTCGTCGAGAAAATGCGATTTAAGCAATAAAATTAAAAATGCACCCAAAACCTAAACCAAACGTTGCAGGTGCTTATTTCTTTGTGCGCAGTGGTCAACGCGGCACTCTCCAGCTGCCAAGAGCACTTTTTACTATGCGCACCCAACCAGAGTGACGGGAGGAGCACATTTCAGAAAACGTGCTCAGCTCGTCGAGAAAATGCGATTTAAGCAATAAGATTAAAAATGCACCTAAAACCTAAACCAAACGTTGCAGGTGCTTATTTCTTCGTGCGCAGTGGTCAACGCGGCACTCTCTAGCTGCCAAGAGCACTTTTTACTGTGCGCACCCAACCAGAGTGACGGGAGGAGCACATTTCAGAAAACGTGCTCAGCTCGTCGAGAAAATGCGATTTAAGCAATAAGATTAAAAATGCACCTAAAACCTAAACCAAACGTTGCAGGTGCTTATTTCTTCGTGCGCAGTGGTCAACGCGGAACTCCCTAGCTGCCAGGAGCTCTGTTTACTGTGCGCACCCAACCAGAGCGACGGGAGGAGCCCATTTCAGAAAACGTGCTCAGCTCGTCGAGAAAATGCGATTTAAGCAATAAAATTAAAAATGCACCTAAAACCTAAACCAAACGTTGCAGGTGCTTATTTCTTCGTGCGCAGTGCTCAACGCGGCACTCCCTAGCTGCCAGGAGCTCTTTTTACTGTGCGCACCCAACCAGAGCGACGGGAGGAGCACATTTCAGAAAACGTGCTCAGCTTGTCGAGAAAATGCGATTTAAGCAATAAAATTAAAAATGCACCTAAAACCTAAACCAAACGTTGCAGGTTCTTATTTCTTCTTGCGCAGTGGTCAACGCGGCACTCTCTAGCTGCCAGGAGCACTTTTTACTATGCGCGCCCAACCAGAGCGACGGGAGGAGCACATTTCAGAAAACGTGCTCAGCTCGTCGAGAAAATGCGATTTAAGCAATAAAATTAAAAATGCACCTAAAACCTAAACCAAACGTTGCAGGTGCTTATTTCTTCATGCGCAGTGGTCAACGCGGCACTCCCGAGCTGCCAAGAGCACTTTTTACTGTGCGCACCCAACCAGAGCGACGGGAGGAGCACATTTCAGAAAACGTGCTCAGCTCGTCGAGAGAATGCGATTTAAGCAATAAAATTAAAAATGCACCTAAAACCTAAACCAAACATTGCAGGTGCTTATTTCTTCGTGCGCAGTGGTCAACGCGGAACTCCCTAGCTGCCAGGAGCTCTTTTTACTGTGCGCACCCAACCAGAGCGACGGGAGGAGCACATTTCAGAAAACGTGCTCAGCTTGTCGAGAAAATGCGATTTAAGCAATAAAATTAAAAATGCACCTAAAACCTAAACCAAACGTTGCAGGTGCTTATTTCTTCGTGCGCAGTGCTCAACGCGGCACTCCCTAGCTGCCAGGAGCACTTTTTACTATGCGCGCCCAACCAGAGCGACGGGAGGAGCACATTTCAGAAAACGTGCTCAGCTCGTCGAGAAAATGCGATTTAAGCAATAAAATTAAAAATGCACCTAAAACCTAAACCAAACGTTGCAGGTGCTTATTTCTTCATGCGCAGTGGTCAACGCGGCACTCCCGAGCTGCCAAGAGCACTTTTTACTGTGCGCACCCAACCAGAGCGACGGGAGGAGCACATTTCAGAAAACGTGCTCAGCTCGTCGAGAGAATGCGATTCAAGCAATAAAATTAAAAATGCACCTAAAACCTAAACCAAACGTTGCAGGTGCTTATTTCTTCGTGCGCAGTGGTCAACGCGGAACTCCCTAGCTGCCAGGAGCTCTTTTTACTGTGCTCACCCAACCAGAGCGACGGGAGGAGCACATTTCAGAAAACGTGCTCAGCTCGTCGAGAGAATGCGATTTAAGCAATAAAATTAAAAATGCACTTAAAACCTAAACCAAACGTTGCAGGTGCTTATTTCTTCGTGCGCAGTGGTCAACGCGGCACTCCCTAGCTGCCAGGAGCTCTTTTTACTGTGCGCACCCAACCAGAGCGACGGGAGGAGCACATTTCAGAAAACGTGCTAAGCTTGTCGAGAAAACGCGATTTAAGCAATAAAATTAAAAATGCACCTAAAACCTAAACCAAACGTTGCAGGTTCTTATTTCTTCTTGCGCAGTGGTCAACGCGGCACTCTCTAGCTGCCAGGAGCACTTTTTACTATGCGCGCCCAACCAGAGCGACGGGAGGAGCACATTTCAGAAAACGTGCTCAGCTCGTCGAGAAAATGCGATTTAAGCAATAAAATTAAAAATGCAGCTAAAACCTAAATCAAACGTTGCAAGTGCTTATTTCTTCGTGTGCAGTGCTCAACGCGGCACTCCCTAGCTGCCAGGAGCACTTTTTACTGTGCGCACCCAACCAGAGTGACGGGAGGAGCACATTTCAGAAAACGTGCTCAGCTCGTCGAGAAAATGCGATTTAAGCAATAAAATTAAAAATGCACCCAAAACCTAAACCAAACGTTGCAGGTGCTTATTTCTTTGTGCGCAGTGGTCAACGCGGCACTCTCTAGCTGCCAAGAGCACTTTTTACTATGCGCACCCAACCAGAGTGACGGGAGGAGCACATTTCAGAAAACGTGCTCAGCTCGTCGAGAAAATGCGATTTAAGCAATAAAATTAAAAATGCTCCTAAAACCTAAACCAAACGTTGCAGGTGCTTATTTCTTCATGAGCAGTGGTCAACGCGGCACTCTCTAGCTGCCAGGAGCACTTTTTACTACGCGCACCCAACCAGAGCGACGGGAGGAGCACATTTCAGAAAACGTGCTCAGCTCGTCGAGAGAATGCGATTTAAGCAATAAAATTAAAAATGCACCTAAAACCTAAACCAAACGTTGCAGGTGCTTATTTCTTCGTGCGCAGTGGTCAACGCGGCACTCCCTAGCTGCCAGGAGCTCTTTTTACTGTGCGCACCCAACCAGAGCGACGGGAGGAGCACATTTCAGAAAACGTGCTCAGCTTGTCGAGAAAATGCGGTTTAAGCAATAAAACTAAAAATGCACCTAAAACCTAAACCAAACGTTGCAGGTGCATATTTCTTCGTACGCAGTGCTCAACGCGGCACTCCCTAGCTGCCAGGAGCACTTTTTACTATGCGCGCCCAACCAGAGCGACGGGAGGAGCACATTTCAGAAAACGTGCTCAGCTCGTCGAGAAAATGCGATTTAAGCAATAAAATTAAAAATGCACCTAAAACCTAAACCAGACGTTGCAGGTGCTTATTTCTTCTTGCGCACTGGTCAACGCGGCACTCTCTAGCTGCCAGGAGCACTTTTTACTATGCGCGCCCAACCAGAGCGACGGGAGGAGCACATTTCAGAAAACGTGCTCAGCTCGTCGAGAAAATGCGATTTAAGCAATAAAATTAAAAATGCACCTAAAACCTAAACCAAACGTTGCAGGTGCTTATTTCTTCTTGCGCAGTGGTCAACGCGGCACTCTCTAGCTGCCAGGAGCACTTTTTACTATGCGCGCCCAACCAGAGCGACGGGAGGAGCACATTTCAGAAAACGTGCTCAGCTCGTCGAGAGAATGCGATTCAAGCAATAAAATTAAAAATGCACCTAAAACCTAAACCAAACGTTGCAGGTGCTTATTTCTTCGTGCGCAGTGGTCAACGCGGAACTCCCTAGCTGCCAGGAGCTCTTTTTACTGTGCGCACCCAACCAGAGCGACGGGAGGAGCACATTTCAGAAAACGTGCTCAGCTCGTCGAGAGAATGCGATTTAAGCAATAAAATTAAAAATGCACCTAAAACCTAAACCAAACATTGCAGGTGCTTATTTCTTCGTGCGCAGTGGTCAACGCGGAACTCCCTAGCTGCCAGGAGCTCTTTATACTGTGCGCACCCAACCAGAGCGACGGGAGGAGCACATTTCAGAAAACGTGCTCAGCTTGTCGAGAAAATGCGATTTAAGCAATAAAATTAAAAATGCACCTAAAACCTAAACCAAACGTTGCAGGTGCTTATTTCTTCGTGCGCAGTGCTCAACGCGGCACTCCCTAGCTGCCAGGAGCACTTTTTACTATGCGCGCCCAACCAGAGCGACGGGAGGAGCACATTTCAGAAAACGTGCTCAGCTCGTCGAGAAAATGCGATTTAAGCAATAAAATTAAAAATGCACCTAAAACCTAAACCAAACGTTGCAGGTGCTTATTTCTTCATGCGCAGTGGTCAACGCGGCACTCCCGAGCTGCCAAGAGCACTTTTTACTGTGCGCACCCAACCAGAGCGACGGGAGGAGCACATTTCAGAAAACGTGCTCAGCTCGTCGAGAGAATGCGATTCAAGCAATAAAATTAAAAATGCACCTAAAACCTAAACCAAACGTTGCAGGTGCTTATTTCTTCGTGGGCAGTGGTCAACGCGGAACTCCCTAGCTGCCAGGAGCTCTTTTTACTGTGCTCACCCAACCAGAGCGACGGGAGGAGCACATTTCAGAAAACGTGCTCAGCTCGTCGAGAGAATGCGATTTAAGCAATAAAATTAAAAATGCACTTAAAACCTAAACCAAACGTTGCAGGTGCTTATTTCTTCGTGCGCAGTGGTCAACGCGGCACTCCCTAGCTGCCAGGAGCTCTTTTTACTGTGCGCACCCAACCAGAGCGACGGGAGGAGCACATTTCAGAAAACGTGCTAAGCTTGTCGAGAAAACGCGATTTAAGCAATAAAATTAAAAATGCACCTAAAACCTAAACCAAACGTTGCAGGTTCTTATTTCTTCTTGCGCAGTGGTCAACGCGGCACTCTCTAGCTGCCAGGAGCACTTTTTACTATGCGCGCCCAACCAGAGCGACGGGAGGAGCACATTTCAGAAAACGTGCTCAGCTCGTCGAGAAAATGCGATTTAAGCAATAAAATTAAAAATGCACCTAAAACCTAAACCAAACGTTGCAGGTGCTTATTTCTTCATGCGCAGTGGTCAACGCGGCACTCCCGAGCTGCCAAGAGCACTTTTTACTGTGCGCACCCAACCAGAGCGACGGGAGGAGCACATTTCAGAAAACGTGCTCAGCTAGTCGAGAGAATGCGATTTAAGCAATAAAATTAAAAATGCACCTAAAACCTAAACCAAACGTTGCAGGTGCTTATTTCTTCGTGCGCAGTGGTCAACGCGGAACTCCCTAGCTGCCAGGAGCTCTTTTTACTGTGCGCACCCAACCAGAGCGACGGGAGGAGCACATTTCAGAAAACGTGCTCAGCTCGTCGAGAAAATGCGATTTAAGCAATAAAATTAAAAATGCAGCTAAAACCTAAATCAAACGTTGCAGGTGCTTATTTCTTCGTGTGCAGTGCTCAACGCGGCACTCCCTAGCTGCCAGGAGCACTTTCTACTGTGCGCACCCAACCAGAGTGACGGGAGGAGCACATTTCAGAAAACGTGCTCAGCTCGTCGAGAAAATGCGATTTAAGCAATAAAATTAAAAATGCACCCAAAACCTAAACCAAACGTTGCAGGTGCTTATTTCTTTGTGCGCATTGGTCAACGCGGCACTCTCTAGCTGCCAAGAGCACTTTTTACTATGCGCACCCAACCAGAGTGACGGGAGGAGCACATTTCAGAAAACGTGCTCAGCTCGTCGAGAAAATGCGATTTAAGCAATAAAATTAAAAATGCTCCTAAAACCTAAACCAAACGTTGCAGGTGCTTATTTCTTCATGCGCAGTGGTCAACGCGGCACTCTCTAGCTGCCAGGAGCACTTTTTACTACGCGCACCCAACCAGAGCGACGGGAGGAGCACATTTCAGAAAACGTGCTCAGCTCGTCGAGAGAATGCGATTTAAGCAATAAAATTAAAAATGCACCTAAAACCTAAACCAAACGTTGCAGGTGCTTATTTCTTCGTGCGCAGTGGTCAACGCGGCACTCCCTAGCTGCCAGGAGCTCTTTTTACTGTGCGCACCCAACCAGAGCGACGGGAGGAGCACATTTCAGAAAACGTGCTCAGCTTGTCGAGAAAATGCGGTTTAAGCAATAAAATTAAAAATGCACCTAAAACCTAAACCAAACGTTGCAGGTGCATATTTCTTCGTACGCAGTGCTCAACGCGGCACTCCCTAGCTGCCAGGAGCACTTTTTACTATGCGCGCCCAACCAGAGCGACGGGAGGAGCACATTTCAGAAAACGTGCTCAGCTCGTCGAGAAAATGCGATTTAAGCAATAAAATTAAAAATGCACCTAAAACCTAAACCAGACGTTGCAGGTGCTTATTTCTTCTTGCGCAGTGGTCAACGCGGCACTCTCTAGCTGCCAGGAGCACTTTTTACTATGCGCGCCCAACCAGAGCGACGGGAGGAGCACATTTCAGAAAACGTGCTCAGCTCGTCGAGAAAATGCGATTTAAGCAATAAAATTAAAAATGCACCTAAAACCTAAACCAAACGTTGCAGGTGCTTATTTCTTCATGCGCAGTGGTCAACGCGGCACTCCCGAGCTGCCAAGAGCACTTTTTACTGTGCGCACCCAACCAGAGCGACGGGAGGAGCACATTTCAGAAAACGTGCTCAGCTCGTCGAGAGAATGCGATTCAAGCAATAAAATTAAAAATGCACCTAAAACCTAAACCAAACGTTGCAGGTGCTTATTTCTTCGTGCGCAGTGGTCAACGCGGAACTCCCTAGCTGCCAGGAGCTCTTTTTACTGTGCGCACCCAACCAGAGCGACGGGAGGAGCACATTTCAGAAAACGTGCTCAGCTCGTCGAGAAAATGCGATTTAAGCAATAAAATTAAAAATGCACCTAAAACCTAAACCAAACGTTGCAGGTGCTTATTTCTTCGTGCGCAGTGCTCAACGCGGCACTCCCTAGCTGCCAGGAGCACTTTTTACTGTGCGCACCCAACCAGAGTGACGGGAGGAGCACATTTCAGAAAACGTGCTCAGCTCGTCGAGAAAATGCGATTTAAGCAATAAAATTAAAAATGCACCTAAAACCTAAACCAAACGTTGCAGGTGCTTATTTCTTCATGCGCAGTGGTCAACGCGGCACTCTCTAGCTGCCAAGAGCACTTTTTACTGTGCGCACCCAACCAGAGTGACGGGAGGAGCACATTTCAGAAAACGTGCTCAGCTCGTCGAGAAAATGCGATTTAAGCAATAAGATTAAAAATGCACCTAAAACCTAAACCAAACGTTGCAGGTGCTTATTTCTTCATGCGCAGTGGTCGACGCGGCACTCTCTAGCTGCCAGGAGCACTTTTTACTACGCGCACCCAACCAGAGCGACGGGAGGAGCACATTTCAGAAAACGTGCTCAGCTCGTCGAGAGAATGCGATTTAAGCAATAAAATAAAAAATGCACCTAAAACCTAAACCAAACGTTGCAGGTGCTTATTTCTTCGTGCGCAGTGGTCAACGCGGCACTCCCTAGCTGCCAGGAGCTCTTTTTACTGTGCGCACCCAACCAGAACGACGGGAGGAGCACATTTCAGAAAACGTGCTCAGCTCGTCGAGAAAATGCGATTTAAGCAATAAAATTAAAAATGCACCTAAAACCTAAACCAAACGTTGCAGGTGCTTATTTCTTCATGCGCAGTGGTCAACGCGGCACTCCCTAGCTGCCAAGAGCACTTTTTACTGTGCGCACCCAACCAGAGAGACGGGAGGAGCACATTTCAGAAAACGTGCTCAGCTCGTCGAGAAAATGCGATTCAAGCAATAAAATTAAAAATGCCCCTAAAACCTAAACCAAACGTTGCAGGTGCTTATTTCTTCATGCGCAGTGGTCAACGCGGCACTCTCTAGCTGCCAGGAGCACTTTTTACTATGCGCGCCCAACCAGAGCGACGGGAGGAGCACATTTCAGAAAACGTGCTCAGCTCGTCGAGAAAATGCGATTTAAGCAATAAAATTAAAAATGCACCTAAAACCTAAACCAAACGTTGCAGGTGCTTATTTCTTCATGCGCAGTGGTCAACGCGGCACTCCCGAGCTGCCAAGAGCACTTTTTACTGTGCGCACCCAACCAGAGCGACGGGAGGAGCACATTTCAGAAAACGTGCTCAGCTAGTCGAGAGAATGCGATTTAAGCAATAAAATTAAAAATGCACCTAAAACCTAAACCAAACGTTGCAGGTGCTTATTTCTTCGTGCGCAGTGGTCAACGCGGCACTCCCTAGCTGCCAGGAGCTCTTTTTACTGTGCGCACCCAACCAGAGCGACGGGAGGAGCACATTTCAGAAAACGTGCTCAGCTCGTCGAGAGAATGCGATTTAAGCAATAAAATTAAAAATGCACCTAAAACCTAAACCAAACGTTGCAGGTGCTTATTTCTTCGTGCGCAGTGGTCAACGCGGAACTCCCTAGCTGCCAGGAGCTCTTTTTACTGTGCGCACCCAACCAGAGCGACGGGAGGAGCACATTTCAGAAAAGGTGCTCAGCTCGTCGAGAAAATGCGATTTAAGCAATAAAATTAAAAATGCAGCTAAAACCTAAACCAAACGTTGCAGGTGCTTATTTCTTCGTGCGCAGTGGTCAACGCGGAACTCCCTAGCTGCCAGGAGCACTTTTTACTGTGCGCACCCAACCAGAGTGACGGGAGGAGCACATTTCAGAAAACGTGCTCAGCTCGTCGAGAAAATGCGATTTAAGCAATAAAATTAAAAATGCACCCAAAACCTAAACCAAACGTTGCAGGTGCTTATTTCTTTGTGCGCAGTGGTCAACGCGGCACTCTCTAGCTGCCAAGAGCACTTTTTACTATGCGCACCCAACCAGAGTGACGGGAGGAGCACATTTCAGAAAACGTGCTCAGCTCGTCGAGAGAATGCGATTTAAGCAATAAAATTAAAAATGCACCTAAAACCTAAACCAAACGTTGCAGGTGCTTATTTCTTCGTGCGCAGTGGTCAACGCGGCACTCCCTAGCTGCCAGGAGCTCTTTTTACTGTGCGCACCCAACCAGAGCGACGGGAGGAGCACATTTCAGAAAACGTGCTCAGCTTGTCGAGAAAATGCGATTTAAGCAATAAAATTAAAAATGCACCTAAAACCTAAACCAAACGTTGCAGGTTCTTATTTCTTCTTGCGCAGTGGTCAACGCGGCACTCTCTAGCTGCCAGGAGCACTTTTTACTGTGCGCGCCCAACCAGAGCGACGGGAGGAGCACATTTCAGAAAACGTGCTCAGCTCGTCGAGAAAATGCGATTTAAGCAATAAAATTAAAAATGCACCTAAAACCTAAACCAAACGTTGCAGGTGCTTATTTCTTCATGCGCAATGGTCAACGCGGCACTCCCGAGCTGCCAAGAACACTTTTTACTGTGCGCACCCAACCAGAGCGACGGGAGGAGCACATTTCAGAAAACGTGCTCAGCTCGTCGAGAGAATGCGATTTAAGCAATAAAATTAAAAATGCACCTAAAACCTAAACCAAACGTTGCAGGTGCTTATTTCTTCGTGCGCAGTGGTCAACGCGGAACTCCCTAGCTGCCAGGAGCTCTTTTTACTGTGCGCACCCAACCAGAGTGACGGGAGGAGCACATTTCAGAAAACGTGCTCAGCTCGTCGAGAAAATGCGATTTAAGCAATAAGATTAAAAATGCACCTAAAACCTAAACCAAACGTTGCAGGTGCTTATTTCTTCATGCGCAGTGGTCGACGCGGCACTCTCTAGCTGCCAGGAGCACTTTTTACTACGCGCACCCAACCAGAGCGACGGGAGGAGCACATTTCAGAAAACGTGCTCAGCTCGTCGAGAGAATGCGATTTAAGCAATAAAATAAAAAATGCACCTAAAACCTAAACCAAACGTTGCAGGTGCTTATTTCTTCGTGCGCAGTGGTCAACGCGGCACTCCCTAGCTGCCAGGAGCTCTTTTTACTATGCGCACCCAACCAGAGTGACGGGAGGAGCACATTTCAGAAAACGTGCTCAGCTCGTCGAGAAAATGCGATTTAAGCAATAAGATTAAAAATGCACCTAAAACCTAAACCAAACGTTGCAGGTGCTTATTTCTTCATGCGCAGTGGTCAACGCGGCACTCTCTAGCTGCCAAGAGCACTTTTTACTGTGCGCACCCAACCAGAGTGACGGGAGGAGCACATTTCAGAAAACGTGCTCAGCTCGTCGAGAAAATGCGATTTAAGCAATAAGATTAAAAATGCACCTAAAACCTAAACCAAACGTTGCAGGTGCTTATTTCTTCGTGCGCAGTGGTCAACGCGGAACTCCCTAGCTGCCAGGAGCTCTTTTTACTGTGCGCACCCAACCAGAGCGACGGGAGGAGCCCATTTCAGAAAACGTGCTCAGCTCGTCGAGAAAATGCGATTTAAGCAATAAAATTAAAAATGCACCTAAAACCTAAACCAAACGTTGCAGGTGCTTATTTCTTCGTGCGCAGTGCTCAACGCGGCACTCCCTAGCTGCCAGGAGCTCTTTTTACTGTGCGCACCCAACCAGAGCGACGGGAGGAGCACATTTCAGAAAACGTGCTCAGCTTGTCGAGAAAATGCGATTTAAGCAATAAAATTAAAAATGCACCTAAAACCTAAACCAAACGTTGCAGGTTCTTATTTCTTCTTGCGCAGTGGTCAACGCGGCACTCTCTAGCTGCCAGGAGCACTTTTTACTATGCGCGCCCAACCAGAGCGACGGGAGGAGCACATTTCAGAAAACGTGCTCAGCTCGTCGAGAAAATGCGATTTAAGCAATAAAATTAAAAATGCACCTAAAACCTAAACCAAACGTTGCAGGTGCTTATTTCTTCATGCGCAGTGGTCAACGCGGCACTCCCGAGCTGCCAAGAGCACTTTTTACTGTGCGCACCCAACCAGAGCGACGGGAGGAGCACATTTCAGAAAACGTGCTCAGCTCGTCGAGAGAATGCGATTTAAGCAATAAAATTAAAAATGCACCTAAAACCTAAACCAAACATTGCAGGTGCTTATTTCTTCGTGCGCAGTGGTCAACGCGGCACTTTCTAGCTGCCAGGACGACTTTTTACTACGCACACCCAACTATAGCGACGGGAGGAGCACATTTCAGAAAACGCGCTCAGCTCGTCGAGAGAATGCGATTTAAGCAATAAAATAAAAAATGCACCTAAAACCTAAACCAAACGTTGCAGGTGCTTATTTCTTCGTGCGCAGTGGTCAACGCGGCACTCCCTAGCTGCCAGGAGCTCTTTTTACAGTGCGCACCCAACCAGAACGACGGGAGGAGCACATTTCAGAAAACGTGCTCAGCTCGTCGAGAAAATGCGATTTAAGCAATAAAATTAAAAATGCACCTAAAACCTAAACCAAACGTTGCAGGTGCTTATTTCTTCATGCGCAGTGGTCAACGCGGCACTCTCTAGCTGCCAGGAGCACTTTTTACTACGCGCACCCAACCACAGCGACGGGAGGAGCACATTTCAGAAAACGTGCTCAGCTCGTCGAGAGAATGCGATTTAAGCAATAAAATAAAAAATGCACCTAAAACCTAAACCAAACGTTGCAGGTGCTTATTTCTTCGTGCGCAGTGGTCAACGCGGCACTCCCGAGCTGCCAAGAACACTTTTTACTGTGCGCACCCAACCAGAGCGACGGGAGGAGCACATTTCAGAAAACGTGCTCAGCTCGTCGAGAGAATGCGATTTAAGCAATAAAATTAAAAATGCACCTAAAACCTAAACCAAACGTTGCAGGTGCTTATTTCTTCGTGCGCAGTGGTCAACGCGGAACTTCCTAGCTGCCAGGAGCTCTTTTTACTGTGCGCACCCAACCAGAGCGACGGGAGGAGCACATTTCAGAAAACGTGCTCAGCTCGTCGAGAGAATGCGATTTAAGCAATAAAATTAAAAATGCACCTAAAACCTAAACCAAACGTTGCAGGTGCTTATTTCTTCATGCGCAGTGGTCAACGCGGCACTCTCTAGCTGCCAGGAGCACTTTTTACTACGCGCACCCAACCACAGCGACGGGAGGAGCACATTTCAGAAAACGTGCTCAGCTCGTCGAGAAAATGCGATTTAAGCAATAAGATTAAAAATGCACCTAAAATCTAAACCAAACGTTGCAGGTGCTTATTTCTTCATGCGCAGTGGTCGACGCGGCACTCTCTAGCTGCCAGGAGCACTTTTTACTACGCGCACCCAACCAGAGCGACGGGAGGAGCACATTACAGAAAACGTGCTCAGCTCGTCGAGAGAATGCGATTTAAGCAATAAAATAAAAAATGCACCTAAAACCTAAACCAAACGTTGCAGGTGCTTATTTCTTCGTGCGCAGTGGTCAACGCGGCACTCCCTAGCTGCCAGGAGCTCTTTTTACTGTGCGCACCCAACCAGAACGACGGGAGGAGCACATTTCAGAAAACGTGCTCAGCTCGTCGAGAAAATGCGATTTAAGCAATAAAATTAAAAATGCACCTAAAACCTAAACCAAACGTTGCAGGTGCTTATTTCTTCATGCGCAGTGGTCAACGCGGCACTCTCTAGCTGCCAGGAGCACTTTTTACTACGCGCACCCAACCACAGCGACGGGAGGAGCACATTTCAGAAAACGTGCTCAGCTCGTCGAGAGAATGCGATTTAAGCAATAAAATAAAAAATGCACCTAAAACCTAAACCAAACGTTGCAGGTGCTTATTTCTTCGTGCGCAGTGGTCAACGCGGCACTCCCGAGCTGCCAGGAGCTCTTTTTACTGTGCGCACCCAACCAGAGCGACGGGAGGAGCACATTTCAGAAAACGTGCTCAGCTCGTCGAGAAAATGCGATTTAAGCAATAAAATTAAAAATGCAGCTAAAACCTAAACCAAACGTTGCAGGTGCTTATTTTTTCGTGCGCAGTGGTCAACGCGGAACTCCCTAGCTGCCAGGAGCACTTTTTACTGTGCGCACCCAACCAGAGTGACGGGAGGAGCACATTTCAGAAAACGTGCTCAGCTCGTCGAGAAAATGCGATTTAAGCAATAAAATTAAAAATGCACCTAAAACCTAAACCAAACGTTGCAGGTGCTTATTTCTTCATGCGCAGTGGTCAACGCGGCACTCTCTAGCTGCCAAGAGCACTTTTTACTGTGCGCACCCAACCAGAGTGACGGGAGGAGCACATTTCAGAAAACGTGCTCATCTCGTCGATAAAATGCGATTTAAGCAATAAGATTAAAAATGCACCTAAAACCTAAACCAAACGTTGCAGGTGCTTATTTCTTCGTGCGCAGTGGTCAACGCGGCACTCCCTAGCTGCCAGGAGCTCTTTTTACTGTGCGCACCCAACCACAGCGACGGGAGGAGCACATTTCAGAAAACGTGCTCAGCTTGTCGAGAAAATGCGATTTAAGCAATAAAATTAAAAATGCACCTAAAACCTAAACCAAACGTTGCAGGTTCTTATTTCTTCTTGCGCAGTGGTCAACGCGGCACTCTCTAGCTGCCAGGAGCACTTTTTACTATGCGCGCCCAACCAGAGCGACGGGAGGAGCACATTTCAGAAAACGTGCTCAGCTCGTCGAGAAAATGCGATTTAAGCAATAAAATTAAAAATGCACCTAAAACCTAAACCAAACGTTGCAGGTGCTTATTTCTTCGTGCGCAGTGGTCAACGCGGAACTCCCTAGCTGCCAGGAGCTCTTTTTACTGTGCGCACCCAACCAGAGCGACGGGAGGAGCACATTTCAGAAAACGTGCTCAGCTCGTCGAGAAAATGCGATTTAAGCAATAAAATTAAAAATGCAGCTAAAACCTAAACCAAACGTTGCAGGTGCTTATTTCTTCGTGCGCAGTGGTCAACGCGGAACTCCCTAGCTGCCAGGAGCACTTTTTACTGTGCGCACCCAACCAGAGTGACGGGAGGAGCACATTTCAGAAAACGTGCTCAGCTCGTCGAGAAAATGCGATTTAAGCAATAAAATTAAAAATGCACCTAAAACCTAAACCAAACGTTGCAGGTGCTTATTTCTTCATGCGCAGTGGTCAACGCGGCACTCTCTAGCTGCCAAGAGCACTTTTTACTGTGCGCACCCAACCAGAGTGACGGGAGGAGCACATTTCAGAAAACGTGCTCATCTCGTCGAGAAAATGCGATTTAAGCAATAAGATTAAAAATGCACCTAAAACCTAAACCAAACGTTGCAGGTGCTTATTTCTTCATGCGCAGTGGTCAACGCGGCACTCTCTAGCTGCCAGGAGCACTTTTTACTACGCGCACCCAACCAGAGCGACGGGAGGAGCACATTTCAGAAAACGTGCTCAGCTCGTCGAGAAAATGCGATTTAAGCAATAAAATTAAAAATGCTCCTAAAACCTAAACCAAACGTTGCAGGTGCTTATTTCTTCATGCGCAGTGGTCAACGCGGCACTCTCTAGCTGCCAGGAGCACTTTTTACTACGCGCACCCAACCAGAGTGACGGGAGGAGCACATTTCAGAAAACGTGCTCAGCTCGTCGAGAGAATGCGATTTAAGCAATAAAATTAAAAATGCACCTAAAACCTAAACCAAACTTTGCAGGTGCTTATTTCTTCATGCGCAGTGGTCAACGCGGCACTCTCTAGCTGCCAGGAGCTCTTTTTACTACGCGCACCCAACCAGAGCGACGGGAGGAGCACATTTCAGAAAACGTGCTCAGCTCGTCGAGAAAATGCGATTTAAGCAATAAGATTAAAAATGCACCTAAAACCTAAACCAAACGTTGCAGGTGCTTATTTCTTCATGCGCAGTGGTCGACGCGGCACTCTCTAGCTGCCAGGAGCACTTTTTACTACGCGCACCTAACCAGAGCGACGGGAGGAGCACATTTCAGAAAACGTGCTCAGCTCGTCGAGAGAATGCGATTTAAGCAATAAAATAAAAAATGCACCTAAAACCTAAACCAAACGTTGCAGGTGCTTATTTCTTCGTGCGCAGTGGTCAACGCGGCACTCCCTAGCTGCCAGGAGCTCTTTTTACTGTGCGCACCCAACGAGAACGACGGGAGGAGCACATTTCAGAAAACGTGCTCAGCTCGTCGAGAAAATGCGATTTAAGCAATAAAATTAAAAATGCACCTAAAACCTAAACCAAACGTTGCAGGTGCTTATTTCTTCATGCGCAGTGGTCAACGCGGCACTCTCTAGCTGCCAGGAGCACTTTTTACTGTGCGCACCCAACCAGAGTGACGGGAGGAGCACATTTCAGAAAACGTGCTCAGCTCGTCGAGAAAATGCGATTTAAGCAATAAAATTAAAAATGCACCTAAAACCTAAACCAAACGTTGCAGGTGCTTATTTCTTCATGCGCAGTGGTCAACGCGGCACTCTCTAGCTGCCAAGAGCACTTTTTACTGTGCGCACCCAACCAGAGTGACGGGAGGAGCACATTTCAGAAAACGTGCTCATCTCGTCGAGAAAATGCGATTTAAGCAATAAGATTAAAAATGCACCTAAAACCTAAACCAAACGTTGCAGGTGCTTATTTCTTCATGCGCAGTGGTCAACGCGGCACTCTCTAGCTGCCAGGAGCACTTTTTACTACGCGCACCCAACCAGAGCGACGGGAGGAGCACATTTCAGAAAACGTGCTCAGCTCGTCGAGAAAATGCGATTTAAGCAATAAAATTAAAAATGCTCCTAAAACCTAAACCAAACGTTGCAGGTGCTTATTTCTTCATGCGCAGTGGTCAACGCGGCACTCTCTAGCTGCCAGGAGCACTTTTTACTACGCGCACCCAACCAGAGTGACGGGAGGAGCACATTTCAGAAAACGTGCTCAGCTCGTCGAGAGAATGCGATTTAAGCAATAAAATTAAAAATGCACCTAAAACCTAAACCAAACTTTGCAGGTGCTTATTTCTTCATGCGCAGTGGTCAACGCGGCACTCTCTAGCTGCCAGGAGCTCTTTTTACTACGCGCACCCAACCAGAGCGACGGGAGGAGCACATTTCAGAAAACGTGCTCAGCTCGTCGAGAAAATGCGATTTAAGCAATAAGATTAAAAATGCACCTAAAACCTAAACCAAACGTTGCAGGTGCTTATTTCTTCATGCGCAGTGGTCGACGCGGCACTCTCTAGCTGCCAGGAGCACTTTTTACTACGCGCACCTAACCAGAGCGACGGGAGGAGCACATTTCAGAAAACGTGCTCAGCTCGTCGAGAGAATGCGATTTAAGCAATAAAATAAAAAATGCACCTAAAACCTAAACCAAACGTTGCAGGTGCTTATTTCTTCGTGCGCAGTGGTCAACGCGGCACTCCCTAGCTGCCAGGAGCTCTTTTTACTGTGCGCACCCAACGAGAACGACGGGAGGAGCACATTTCAGAAAACGTGCTCAGCTCGTCGAGAAAATGCGATTTAAGCAATAAAATTAAAAATGCACCTAAAACCTAAACCAAACGTTGCAGGTGCTTATTTCTTCATGCGCAGTGGTCAACGCGGCACTCTCTAGCTGTCAGGAGCACTTTTTACTACGCGCACCCAACCACAGCGACGGGAGGAGCACATTTCAGAAAACGTGCTCAGCTCGTCGAGAGAATGCGATTTAAGCAATAAAATAAAAAAATGCACCTAAAACCTAAACCAAACGTTGCAGGTGCTTATTTCTTCGTGCGCAGTGGTCAACGCGGCACTCCCTAGCTGCCAGGAGCTCTTTTTACTGTGTGCACCCAACCAGAGCGACGGGAGGAGCACATTTCAGAAAACGTGCTCAGCTCGTCGAGAGAATGCGATTTAAGCAATAAAATAAAAAATGCACCTAAAACCTAAACCAAACGTTGCAGGTGCTTATTTCTTCGTGCGCAGTGGTCAACGCGGAACTTCCTAGCTGCCAGGAGCTCTTTTTACTGTGCGCACCCAACCAGAGCGACGGGAGGAGCACATTTCAGAAAACGTGCTCAGCTCGTCGAGAAAATGCGATTTAAGCAATAAAATTAAAAATGCAGCTAAAACCTAAACCAAACGTTGCAGGTGCTTATTTTTTCGTGCGCAGTGGTCAACGCGGAACTCCCTAGCTGCCAGGAGCACTTTTTACTGTACGCGCCCAACCAGAGCGACGGGAGGAGCACATTTCAGAAAACGTGCTCAGCTCGTCGAGAAAATGCGATTTAAGCAATAAAATTAAAAATGCACCTAAAACCTAAACCAAACGTTGCAGGTGCTTATTTCTTCATGCGCAGTGGTCAACGCGGCACTCCCGAGCTGCCAAGAACACTTTTTACTGTGCGCACCCAACCAGAGCGACGGGAGGAGCACATTTCAGAAAACGTGCTCAGCTCGTCGAGAGAATGCGATTTAAGCAATAAAATTAAAAATGCACCTAAAACCTAAACCAAACGTTGCAGGTGCTTATTTCTTCGTGCGCAGTGGTCAACGCGGAACTCCCTAGCTGCCAGGAGCTCTTTTTACTGTGCGCACCCAACCAGAGTGACGGGAGGAGCACATTTCAGAAAACGTGCTCAGCTCGTCGAGAAAATGCGATTTAAGCAATAAGATTAAAAATGCACCTAAAACCTAAACCAAACGTTGCAGGTGCTTATTTCTTCATGCGCAGTGGTCGACGCGGCACTCTCTAGCTGCCAGGAGCACTTTTTACTACGCGCACCCAACCAGAGCGACGGGAGGAGCACATTTCAGAAAACGTGCTCAGCTCGTCGAGAGAATGCGATTTAAGCAATAAAATAAAAAATGCACCTAAAACCTAAACCAAACGTTGCAGGTGCTTATTTCTTCGTGCGCAGTGGTCAACGCGGCACTCCCGAGCTGCCAAGAACACTTTTTACTGTGCGCACCCAACCAGAGCGACGGGAGGAGCACATTTCAGAAAACGTGCTCAGCTCGTCGAGAGAATGCGATTTAAGCAATAAAATTAAAAATGCACCTAAAACCTAAACCAAACGTTGCAGGTGCTTATTTCTTCGTGCGCAGTGGTCAACGCGGAACTTCCTAGCTGCCAGGAGCTCTTTTTACTGTGCGCACCCAACCAGAGCGACGGGAGGAGCACATTTCAGAAAACGTGCTCAGCTCGTCGAGAAAATGCGATTTAAGCAATAAAATTAAAAATGCACCTAAAACCTAAACCAAACGTTGCAGGTGCTTATTTCTTCTTGCGCAGTGGTCAACGCGGCACTCTCTAGCTGCCAGGAGCACTTTTTACTATGCGCGCCCAACCAGAGCGACGGGAGGAGCACATTTCAGAAAACGTGCTCAGCTCGTCGAGAAAATGCGATTTAAGCAATAAAATTAAAAATGCACCTAAAACCTAAACCAAACGTTGCAGGTGCTTATTTCTTTGTGCGCAGTGGTCAACGCGGCACTCTTTAGCTGCCAAGAGCACTTTTTACTATGCGCACCCAACCAGAGTGACGGGAGGAGCACATTTCAGAAAACGTGCTCAGCTCGTCGAGAAAATGCGATTTAAGCAATAAAATTAAAAATGCACCTAAAACCTAAACCAAACGTTGCAGGTGCTTATTTCTTCGTGCGCAGTGGTCAACGCGGAACTCCCTAGCTGCCAGGAGCTCTTTTTACTGTGCGCACCCAACCAGAGCGACGGGAGGAGCCCATTTCAGAAAACGTGCTCAGCTCGTCGAGAAAATGCGATTTAAGCAATAAAATTAAAAATACACCTAAAACCTAAACCAAACGTTGCAGGTGCTTATTTCTTCGTGTGCAGTGCTCAACGCGGCACTCCCTAGCTGCCAGGAGCACTTTTTACTGTGCGCACCCAACCAGAGTGACGGGAGGAGCACATTTCAGAAAACGTGCTCAGCTCGTCGAGAAAATGCGATTTAAGCAATAAAATTAAAAATGCACCCAAAACCTAAACCAAACGTTGCAGGTGCTTATTTCTTTGTGCGCAGTGGTCAACGCGGCACTCTCTAGCTGCCAAGAGCACTTTTTACTATGCGCGCCCAACCAGAGCGACGGGAGGAGCACATTTCAGAAAACGTGCTCAGCTCGTCGAGAAAATGCGATTTAAGCAATAAAATTAAAAATGCACCTAAAACCTAAACCAAACGTTGCAGCTGCTTATTTCTTCATGCGCAGTGGTCAACGCGGCACTCCCGAGCTGCCAAGAGCACTTTTTACTGTGCGCACCCAACCAGAGCGACGGGAGGAGCACATTTCAGAAAACGTGCTCAGCTCGTCGAGAGAATGCGATTCAAGCAATAAAATTAAAAATGCACCTAAAACCTAAACCAAACGTTGCAGGTGCTTATTTCTTCGTGCGCAGTGGTCAACACGGAACTCCCTAGCTGCCAGGAGCTCTTTTTACTGTGCGCACCCAACCAGAGCGACGGGAGGAGCACATTTCAGAAAACGTGCTCAGTTCGTCGAGAAAATGCGATTTAAGCAATAAAATTAAAAATGCAGCTAAAACCTAAACCAAACGTTGCAGGTGCTTATTTCTTCGTGCGTAGTGCTCAACGCGGCACTCCCTAGCTGCCAGGAGCACTTTTTACTGTGCGCACCCAACCAGAGTGACGGGAGGAGCACATTTCAGAAAACGTGCTCAGCTCGTCGAGAAAATGCGATTTAAGCAATAAAATTAAAAATGCACTTAAAACCTAAACCAAACGTTGCAGGTGCTTATTTCTTCATGCGCAGTGGTCAACGCGGCACTCTCTAGCTGCCAAGAGCACTTTTTACTGTGCGCACCCAACCAGAGCGACGGGAGGAGCACATTTCAGAAAACGTGCTCAGCTCGTCGAGAGAATGCGATTTAAGCAATAAAATTAAAAATGCACCTAAAACCTAAACCAAACATTGCAGGTGCTTATTTCTTCGTGCGCAGTGGTCAACGCGGCACTTTCTAGCTGCCAGGACGACTTTTTACTACGCACACCCAACTAGAGCGACGGGAGGAGCACATTTCAGAAAACGCGCTCAGCTCGTCGAGAGAATGCGATTTAAGCAATAAAATAAAAAATGCACCTAAAACCTAAACCAAACGTTGCAGGTGCTTATTTCTTCGTGCGCAGTGGTCAACGCGGAACTCCCTAGCTGCCAGGAGCTCTTTTTACTGTGCGCACCCAACCAGAGCGACGGGAGGAGCACATTTCAGAAAACGTGCTCAGCTCGTCGAGAGAATGCGATTTAAGCAATAAAATTAAAAATGCACCTAAAACCTAAACCAAACGTTGCAGGTGCTTATTTCTTCATGCGCAGTGGTCAACGCGGCACTCTCTAGCTGCCAGGAGCACTTTTTACTACGCGCACCCAACCACAGCGACGGGAGGAGCACATTTCAGAAAACGTGCTCAGCTCGTCGAGAAAATGCGATTTAAGCAATAAGATTAAAAATGCACCTAAAATCTAAACCAAACGTTGCAGGTGCTTATTTCTTCATGCGCAGTGGTCGACGCGGCACTCTCTAGCTGCCAGGAGCACTTTTTACTACGCGCACCCAACCAGAGCGACGGGAGGAGCACATTTCAGAAAACGTGCTAAGCTCGTCGAGAGAATGCGATTTAAGCAATAAAATAAAAAATGCACCTAAAACCTAAACCAAACGTTGCAGGTGCTTATTTCTTCGTGCGCAGTGGTCAACGCGGCACTCCCTAGCTGCCAGGAGCTCTTTTTACTGTGCGCACCCAACCAGAACGACGGGAGGAGCACATTTCAGAAAACGTGCTCAGCTCGTCGAGAAAATGCGATTTAAGCAATAAAATTAAAAATGCACCTAAAACCTAAACCAAACGTTGCAGGTGCTTATTTCTTCATGCGCAGTGGTCAACGCGGCACTCTCTAGCTGCCAGGAGCACTTTTTACTACGCGCACCCAACCACAGCGACCGGAGGAGCACATTTCAGAAAACGTGCTCAGCTCGTCGAGAGAATGCGATTTAAGCAATAAAATAAAAAATGCACCTAAAACCTAAACCAAACGTTGCAGGTGCTTATTTCTTCGTGCGCAGTGGTCAACGCGGCACTCCCGAGCTGCCAAGAACACTTTTTACTGTGCGCACCCAACCAGAGCGACGGGAGGAGCACATTTCAGAAAACGTGCTCAGCTCGTCGAGAGAATGCGATTTAAGCAATAAAATTAAAAATGCACCTAAAACCTAAACCAAACGTTGCAGGTGCTTATTTCTTCGTGCGCAGTGGTCAACGCGGAACTTCCTAGCTGCCAGGAGCTCTTTTTACTGTGCGCACCCAACCAGAGCGACGGGAGGAGCACATTTCAGAAAACGTGCTCAGCTCGTCGAGAAAATGCGATTTAAGCAATAAAATTAAAAATGCACCTAAAACCTAAACCAAACGTTGCAGGTGCTTATTTCTTCATGCGCAGTGGTCAACGCGGCACTCTCTAGCTGCCAAGAGCACTTTTTACTGTGCGCACCCAACCAGAGTGACGGGAGGAGCACATTTCAGAAAACGTGCTCATCTCGTCGAGAAAATGCGATTTAAGCAATAAGATTAAAAATGCACCTAAAATCTAAACCAAACGTTGCAGGTGCTTATTTCTTCATGCGCAGTGGTCAACGCGGCACTCTCTAGCTGCCAGGAGCACTTTTTACTACGCGCACCCAACCAGAGCGACGGGAGGAGCACATTTCAGAAAACGTGCTCAGCTCGTCGAGAGAATGCGATTTAAGCAATAAAATTAAAAATGCACCTAAAACCTAAACCAAACGTTGCAGGTGCTTATTTCTTCGTGCGCAGTGGTCAACGCGGCACTCCCTAGCTTCCAGGAGCTCTTTTTACTGTGCGCACCCAACCAGAGCGACGGGAGGAGCACATTTCAGAAAACGTGCTCAGCTTGTCGAGAAAATGCGATTTAAGCAATAAAATTAAAAATGCACCTAAAACCTAAACCAAACGTTGCAGGTTCTTATTTCTTCTTGCGCAGTGGTCAACGCGGCACTCTCTAGCTGCCAGGAGCACTTTTTACTATGCGCGCCCAACCAGAGCGACGGGAGGAGCACATTTCAGAAAACGTGCTCAGCTAGTCGAGAAAATGCGATTTAAGCAATAAAATTAAAAATGCACCTAAAACCTAAACCAAACGTTGCAGGTGCTTATTTCTTCATGCGCAGTGGTCAACGCGGCACTCCCGAGCTGCCAAGAGCACTTTTTACTGTGCGCACCCAACCAGAGCGACGGGAGGAGCACATTTCAGAAAACGTGCTCAGCTCGTCGAGAAAATGCGATTTAAGCAATAAAATTAAAAATGCACCTAAAACCTAAACCAAACGTTGCAGGTGCTTATTTCTTCATGCGCAGTGGTCGACGCGGCACTCTCTAGCTGCCAGGAGCACTTTTTACTACGCGCACCCAACCAGAGCGACGGGAGGAGCACATTTCAGAAAACGTGCTCAGCTCGTCGAGAGAATGCGATTTAAGCAATAAAATAAAAAATGCACTTAAAACCTAAACCAAACGTTGCAGGTGCTTATTTCTTCGTGCGCAGTGGTCAACGCGGCACTCCCTAGCTGCCAGGAGCTCTTTTTACTGTGCGCACCCAACCAGAACGACGGGAGGAGCACATATCAGAAAACGTGCTCAGCTCGTCGAGAAAATGCGATTTAAGCAATAAAATTAAAAATGCACCTAAAACCTAAACCAAACGTTGCAGGTGCTTATTTCTTCATGCGCAGTGGTCAACGCGGCACTCTCTAGCTGTCAGGAGCACTTTTTACTACGCGCACCCAACCACAGCGACGGGAGGAGCACATTTCAGAAAACGTGCTCAGCTCGTCGAGAGAATGCGATTTAAGCAATAAAATAAAAAATGCACCTAAAACCTAAACCAAACGTTGCAGGTGCTTATTTCTTCGTGCGCAGTGGTCAACGCGGCACTCCCTAGCTGCCAGGAGCTCTTTTTACTGTGTGCACCCAACCAGAGCGACGGGAGGAGCACATTTCAGAAAACGTGCTCAGCTCGTCGAGAGAATGCGATTTAAGCAATAAAATAAAAAATGCACCTAAAACCTAAACCAAACGTTGCAGGTGCTTATTTCTTCGTGCGCAGTGGTCAACTGGGAACTCCCTAGCTGCCAGGAGCTCTTTTTACTGTGCGCACCCAACCAGAGCGACGGGAGGAGCACATTTCAGAAAACGTGCTCAGCTCGTCGAGAGAATGCGATTTAAGCAATAAAATTAAAAATGCACCTAAAACCTAAACCAAACGTTGCAGGTGCTTATTTCTTCATGCGCAGTGGTCAACGCGGCACTCTCTAGCTGCCAGGAGCACTTTTTACTACGCGCACCCAACCACAGCGACGGGAGGAGCACATTTCAGAAAACGTGCTCAGCTCGTCGAGAAAATGCGATTTAAGCAATAAGATTAAAAATGCACCTAAAATCTAAACCAAACGTTGCAGGTGCTTATTTCTTCATGCGCAGTGGTCGACGCGGCACTCTCTAGCTGCCAGGAGCACTTTTTACTACGCGCACCCAACCAGAGCGACGGGAGGAGCACATTTCAGAAAACGTGCTCAGCTCGTCGAGAGAATGCGATTTAAGCAATAAAATAAAAAATGCACCTAAAACCTAAACCAAACGTTGCAGGTGCTTATTTCTTCGTGCGCAGTGGTCAACGCGGCACTCCCTAGCTGCCAGGAGCTCTTTTTACTGTGCGCACCCAACCAGAGTGACGGGAGGAGCACATTTCAGAAAACGTGCTCATCTCGTCGATAAAATGCGATTTAAGCAATAAGCTTAAAAATGCACCTAAAACCTAAACCAAACGTTGCAGGTGCTTATTTCTTCATGCGCAGTGGTCAACGCGGCACTCTCTAGCTGCCAGGAGCAATTTTTACTACGCGCACCCAACCAGAGCGACGGGAGGAGCACATTTCAGAAAACGTGCTCAGCTCGTCGAGAGAATGCGATTTAAGCAATAAAATTAAAAATGCACCTAAAACCTAAACCAAACGTTGCAGGTGCTTATTTCTTCGTGCGCAGTGGTTAACGCGGCACTCCCTAGCTGCCAGGAGCTCTTTTTACTGTGCGCACCCAACCAGAGCGACGGGAGGAGCACATTTCAGAAAACGTGCTCAGCTCGTCGAGAAAATGCGATTTAAGCAATAAGATTAAAAATGCACCTAAAACCTAAACCAAACGTTGCAGGTGCTTATTTCTTCGTGCGCAGTGGTCAACGCGGAACTCCCTAGCTGCCAGGAGCTCTTTTTACTGTGCGCACCCAACCAGAGCGACGGGAGGAGCCCATTTCAGAAAACGTGCTCAGCTCGTCGAGAAAATGCGATTTAAGCAATAAAATTAAAAATGCACCTAAAACCTAAACCAAACGTTGCAGGTGCTTATTTCTTCGTGCGCAGTGCTCAACGCGGCACTCCCTAGCTGCCAGGAGCACTTTTTACTGTGCGCACCCAACCAGAGTGACGGGAGGAGCACATTTCAGAAAACGTGCTCAGCTCGTCGAGAAAATGCGATTTAAGCAATAAAATTAAAAATGCACCTAAAACCTAAACCAAACGTTGCAGGTGCTTATTTCTTCATGCGCAGTGGTCAACGCGGCACTCTCTAGCTGCCAAGAGCACTTTTTACTGTGCGCACCCAACCAGAGTGACGGGAGGAGCACATTTCAGAAAACGTGCTCAGCTCGTCGAGAAAATGCGATTTAAGCAATAAGATTAAAAATGCACCTAAAACCTAAACCAAACGTTGCAGGTGCTTATTTCTTCATGCGCAGTGGTCGACGCGGCACTCTCTAGCTGCCAGGAGCACTTTTTACTACGCGCACCCAACCAGAGCGACGGGAGGAGCACATTTCAGAAAACGTGCTCAGCTCGTCGAGAGAATGCGATTTAAGCAATAAAATAAAAAATGCACTTAAAACCTAAACCAAACGTTGCAGGTGCTTATTTCTTCGTGCGCAGTGGTCAACGCGGCACTCCCTAGCTGCCAGGAGCTCTTTTTACTGTGCGCACCCAACCAGAACGACGGGAGGAGCACATATCAGAAAACGTGCTCAGCTCGTCGAGAAAATGCGATTTAAGCAATAAAATTAAAAATGCACCTAAAACCTAAACCAAACGTTGCAGGTGCTTATTTCTTCATGCGCAGTGGTCAACGCGGCACTCTCTAGCTGTCAGGAGCACTTTTTACTACGCGCACCCAACCACAGCGACGGGAGGAGCACATTTCAGAAAACGTGCTCAGCTCGTCGAGAGAATGCGATTTAAGCAATAAAATAAAAAATGCACCTAAAACCTAAACCAAACGTTGCAGGTGCTTATTTCTTCGTGCGCAGTGGTCAACGCGGCACTCCCTAGCTGCCAGGAGCTCTTTTTACTGTGTGCACCCAACCAGAGCGACGGGAGGAGCACATTTCAGAAAACGTGCTCAGCTCGTCGAGAGAATGCGATTTAAGCAATAAAATAAAAAATGCACCTAAAACCTAAACCAAACGTTGCAGGTGCTTATTTCTTCGTGCGCAGTGGTCAACTGGGAACTCCCTAGCTGCCAGGAGCTCTTTTTACTGTGCGCACCCAACCAGAGCGACGGGAGGAGCACATTTCAGAAAACGTGCTCAGCTCGTCGAGAGAATGCGATTTAAGCAATAAAATTAAAAATGCACCTAAAACCTAAACCAAACGTTGCAGGTGCTTATTTCTTCATGCGCAGTGGTCAACGCGGCACTCTCTAGCTGCCAGGAGCACTTTTTACTACGCGCACCCAACCACAGCGACGGGAGGAGCACATTTCAGAAAACGTGCTCAGCTCGTCGAGAAAATGCGATTTAAGCAATAAGATTAAAAATGCACCTAAAATCTAAACCAAACGTTGCAGGTGCTTATTTCTTCATGCGCAGTGGTCGACGCGGCACTCTCTAGCTGCCAGGAGCACTTTTTACTACGCGCACCCAACCAGAGCGACGGGAGGAGCACATTTCAGAAAACGTGCTCAGCTCGTCGAGAGAATGCGATTTAAGCAATAAAATAAAAAATGCACCTAAAACCTAAACCAAACGTTGCAGGTGCTTATTTCTTCGTGCGCAGTGGTCAACGCGGCACTCCCTAGCTGCCAGGAGCTCTTTTTACTGTGCGCACCCAACCAGAGTGACGGGAGGAGCACATTTCAGAAAACGTGCTCATCTCGTCGATAAAATGCGATTTAAGCAATAAGCTTAAAAATGCACCTAAAACCTAAACCAAACGTTGCAGGTGCTTATTTCTTCATGCGCAGTGGTCAACGCGGCACTCTCTAGCTGCCAGGAGCAATTTTTACTACGCGCACCCAACCAGAGCGACGGGAGGAGCACATTTCAGAAAACGTGCTCAGCTCGTCGAGAGAATGCGATTTAAGCAATAAAATTAAAAATGCACCTAAAACCTAAACCAAACGTTGCAGGTGCTTATTTCTTCGTGCGCAGTGGTTAACGCGGCACTCCCTAGCTGCCAGGAGCTCTTTTTACTGTGCGCACCCAACCAGAGCGACGGGAGGAGCACATTTCAGAAAACGTGCTCAGCTTGTCGAGAAAATGCGATTTAAGCAATAAAATTAAAAATGCACCTAAAACCTAAACCAAACGTTGCAGGTTCTTATTTCTTCTTGCGCAGTGGTCAACGCGGCACTCTCTAGCTGCCAGGAGCACTTTTTACTATGCGCGCCCAACCAGAGCGACGGGAGGAGCACATTTCAGAAAACGTGCTCAGCTCGTCGAGAAAATGCGATTTAAGCAATAAAATTAAAAATGCACCTAAAACCTAAACCAAACGTTGCAGGTGCTTATTTCTTCATGCGCAGTGGTCAACGCGGCACTTCCGAGCTGCCAAGAGCACTTTTTACTGTGCGCACCCAACCAGAGCGACGGGAGGAACACATTTCAGAAAACGTGCTCAGCTCGTCGAGAGAATGCGATTTAAGCAATAAAATTAAAAATGCACCTAAAACCTAAACCAAACGTTGCAGGTGCTTATTTCTTCGTGCGCAGTGGTCAACGCGGAACTCCCTAGCTGCCAGGAGCTCTTTTTACTGTGCGCACCCAACCAGAGCGACGGGAGGAGCCCATTTCAGAAAACGTGCTCAGCTCGTCGAGAAAATGCGATTTAAGCAATAAAATTAAAAATGCAGCTAAAACCTAAACCAAACGTTGCAGGTGCTTATTTCTTCGTGCGCAGTGGTCAACGCGGCACTCCCTAGCTGCCAGGAGCTCTTTTTACTGTGCGCACCCAACCAGAGCGACGGGAGGAGCACATTTCAGAAAACGTGCTCAGCTTGTCGAGAAAATGCGATTTAAGCAATAAAATTAAAAATGCACCTAAAACCTAAACCAAACGTTGCAGGTTCTTATTTCTTCTTGCGCAGTGGTCAACGCGGCACTCTCTAGCTGCCAGGAGCACTTTTTACTATGCGCGCCCAACCAGAGCGACGGGAGGAGCACATTTCAGAAAACGTGCTCAGCTCGTCGAGAAAATGCGATTTAAGCAATAAAATTAAAAATGCACCTAAAACCTAAACCAAACGTTGCAGGTGCTTATTTCTTCATGCGCAGTGGTCAACGCGGCACTCCCGAGCTGCCAAGAACACTTTTTACTGTGCGCACCCAACCAGAGCGACGGGAGGAGCACATTTCAGAAAACGTGCTCAGCTCGTCGAGAGAATGCGATTTAAGCAATAAAATTAAAAATGCACCTAAAACCTAAACCAAACGTTGCAGGTGCTTATTTCTTCGTGCGCAGTGGTCAACGCGGAACTCCCTAGCTGCCAGGAGCTCTTTTTACTGTGCGCACCCAACCAGAGCGACGGGAGGAGCACATTTCAGAAAACGTGCTCAGCTCGTCGAGAAAATGCGATTTAAGCAATAAAATTAAAAATGCAGCTAAAACCTAAACCAAACGTTGCAGGTGCTTATTTCTTCGTGCGCAGTGGTCAACGCGGAACTCCCTAGCTGCCAGGAGCACTTTTTACTGTGCGCACCCAACCAGAGTGACGGGAGGAGCACATTTCAGAAAACGTGCTCAGCTCGTCGAGAAAATGCGATTTAAGCAATAAAATTAAAAATGCACCTAAAACCTAAACCAAACGTTGCAGGTGCTTATTTCTTCATGCGCAGTGGTCAACGCGGCACGCTCTAGCTGCCAAGAGCACTTTTTACTGTGTGCACCCAACCAGAGTGACGGGAGGAGCACATTTCAGAAAACGTGCTCATCTCGTCGAGAAAATGCGATTTAAGCAATAAGATTAAAAATGCACCTAAAACCTAAACCAAACGTTGCAGGTGCTTATTTCTTCATGCGCAGTGGTCAACGCGGCACTCTCTAGCTGCCAGGAGCACTTTTTACTACGCGCACCCAACCAGAACGACGGGAGGAGCACATTTCAGAAAACGTGCTCAGCTCGTCGAGAGAATGTGATTTAAGCAATAAAATTAAAAATGCACCTAAAACCTAAACCAAACGTTGCAGGTGCTTATTTCTTCGTGCGCAGTGGTCAACGCGGCACTCCCTAGCTGCCAGGAGCTCTTTTTACTGTGCGCACCCAACCAGAGTGACGGGAGGAGCACATTTCAGAAAACGTGCTCAGCTTGTCGAGAAAATGCGATTTAAGCAATAAAATTAAAAATGCACCTAAAACCTAGACCAAACGTTGCAGGTTCTTATTTCTTCTTGCGCAGTGGTCAACGCGGCACTCTCTAGCTGCCAGGAGCACTTTTTACTATGCGCGCCCAACCAGAGCGACGGGAGGAGCACATTTCAGAAAACGTGCTCAGCTCGTCGAGAAAATGCGATTTAAGCAATAAAATTAAAAATGCACCTAAAACCTAAACCAAACGTTGCAGGTGCTTATTTCTTTGTGCGCAGTGGTCAACGCGGCACTTTTTAGCTGCCAAGAGCACTTTTTACTATGCGCACCCAACCAGAGTGACGGGAGGAGCACATTTCAGAAAACGTGCTCAGCTCGTCGAGAAAATGCGATTTAAGCAATAAAATTAAAAATGCACCTAAAACCTAAACCAAACGTTGTAGGTGCTTATTTCTTCGTGCGCAGTGGTCAACGCGGAACTCCCTAGCTGCCAGGAGCACTTTTTACTGTGCGCACCCAACCAGAGTGACGGGAGGAGCACATTTCAGAAAACGTGCTCAGCTCGTCGAGAAAATGCGATTTAAGCAATAAAATTAAAAATGCACCTAAAACCTAAACCAAACGTTGCAGGTGCTTATTTCTTCATGCGCAGTGGTCAACGCGGCACTCTCTAGCTGCCAAGAGCACTTTTTACTGTGCGCACCCAACCAGAGTGACGGGAGGAGCACATTTCAGAAAACGTGCTCAGCTCGTCGAGAAAATGCGATTTAAGCAATAAAATTAAAAATGCACCTAAAACCTAAACCAAACGTTGCAGGTGCTTATTTCTTCGTGCGCAGTGCTCAACGCGGCACTCCCTAGCTGCCAGGAGCACTTTTTACTGTGCGCACCCAACCAGAGTGACGGGAGGAGCATATTTCAGAAAACGTGCTCAGCTCGTCGAGAAAATGCGATTTAAGCAATAAAATTAAAAATGCACCTAAAACCTAAACCAAACGTTGCAGGTGCTTATTTCTTCATGTGCCGTGGTCAACGCGGCACTCTCTAGCTGCCAGGAGCACTTTTTACTATGCGCGCACAACCAGAGCGACGGGAGGAGCACATTTCAGAAAACGTGCTCAGCTCGTCGAGAAAATGCGATTTAAGCAATAAAATTTAAAATGCACCTAAAACCTAAACCAAACGTTGCAGGTGCTTATTTCTTTGTGCGCAGTGGTCAACGCGGCACTTTTTAGCTGCCAAGAGCACTTTTTACTATGCGCACCCAACCAGAGTGACGGGAGGAGCACATTTCAGAAAACGTGCTCAGCTCGTCGAGAAAATGCGATTTAAGCAATAAGATTAAAAATGCACCTAAAACCTAAACCAAACGTTGCAGGTGCTTATTTCTTCATGCGCAGTGGTCAACGCGGCACTCTCTAGCTGCCAGGAGCACTTTTTACTACGCGCACCCAACCAGAGCGACGGGAGGAGCCCATTTCAGAAAACGTGCTCAGCTCGTCGAGAGAATGCGATTTAAGCAATAAAATAAAAAAATGCACCTAAAACATAAACCAAACGTTGCAGGTGCTTATTTCTTCGTGCGCAGTGGTCAACGCGGCACTCCCTAGCTGCCAGGAGCTCTTTTTACTGTGCGCACCCAACCAGAGCGACGGGAGGAGCACATTTCAGAAAACGTGCTCAGCTTGTCGAGAAAATGCGATTTAAGCAATAAAATTAAAAATGCACCTAAAACCTAAACCAAACGTTGCAGGTTCTTATTTCTTCTTGCGCAGTGGTCAACGCGGCACTCTCTAGCTGCCAGGAGCACTTTTTACTATGCGCGCCCAACCAGAGCGACGGGAGGAGCACATTTCAGAAAACGTGCTCAGCTCGTCGAGAAAATGCGATTTAAGCAATAAAATTAAAAATGCACCTAAAACCTAAACCAAACGTTGCAGGTGCTTATTTCTTCATGCGCAGTGGTCAACGCGGCACTCCCGAGCTGCCAAGAACACTTTTTACTGTGCGCACCCAACCAGAGCGACGGGAGGAGCACATTTCAGAAAACGTGCTCAGCTCGTCGAGAGAATGCGATTTAAGCAATAAAATTAAAAATGCACCTAAAACCTAAACCAAACGTTGCAGGTGCTTATTTCTTCGTGCGCAGTGGTCAACGCGGAACTCCCTAGCTGCCAGGAGCTCTTTTTACTGTGCGCACCCAACCAGAGCGACGGGAGGAGCACATTTCAGAAAACGTGCTCAGCTCGTCGAGAAAATGCGATTTAAGCAATAAAATTAAAAATGCAGCTAAAACCTAAACCAAACGTTGCAGGTGCTTATTTCTTCGTGCGCAGTGGTCAACGCGGAACTCCCTAGCTGCCAGGAGCACTTTTTACTGTGCGCACCCAACCAGAGTGACGGGAGGAGCACATTTCAGAAAACGTGCTCAGCTCGTCGAGAAAATGCGATTTAAGCAATAAAATTAAAAATGCACCTAAAACCTAAACCAAACGTTGCAGGTGCTTATTTCTTCATGCGCAGTGGTCAACGCGGCACGCTCTAGCTGCCAAGAGCACTTTTTACTGTGTGCACCCAACCAGAGTGACGGGAGGAGCACATTTCAGAAAACGTGCTCATCTCGTCGAGAAAATGCGATTTAAGCAATAAGATTAAAAATGCACCTAAAACCTAAACCAAACGTTGCAGGTGCTTATTTCTTCATGCGCAGTGGTCAACGCGGCACTCTCTAGCTGCCAGGAGCACTTTTTACTACGCGCACCCAACCAGAACGACGGGAGGAGCACATTTCAGAAAACGTGCTCAGCTCGTCGAGAGAATGTGATTTAAGCAATAAAATTAAAAATGCACCTAAAACCTAAACCAAACGTTGCAGGTGCTTATTTCTTCGTGCGCAGTGGTCAACGCGGCACTCCCTAGCTGCCAGGAGCTCTTTTTACTGTGCGCACCCAACCAGAGTGACGGGAGGAGCACATTTCAGAAAACGTGCTCAGCTTGTCGAGAAAATGCGATTTAAGCAATAAAATTAAAAATGCACCTAAAACCTAGACCAAACGTTGCAGGTTCTTATTTCTTCTTGCGCAGTGGTCAACGCGGCACTCTCTAGCTGCCAGGAGCACTTTTTACTATGCGCGCCCAACCAGAGCGACGGGAGGAGCACATTTCAGAAAACGTGCTCAGCTCGTCGAGAAAATGCGATTTAAGCAATAAAATTAAAAATGCACCTAAAACCTAAACCAAACGTTGCAGGTGCTTATTTCTTTGTGCGCAGTGGTCAACGCGGCACTCTTTAGCTGCCAAGAGCACTTTTTACTATGCGCACCCAACCAGAGTGACGGGAGGAGCACATTTCAGAAAACGTGCTCAGCTCGTCGAGAAAATGCGATTTAAGCAATAAAATTAAAAATGCACCTAAAACCTAAACCAAACGTTGTAGGTGCTTATTTCTTCGTGCGCAGTGGTCAACGCGGAACTCCCTAGCTGCCAGGAGCACTTTTTACTGTGCGCACCCAACCAGAGTGACGGGAGGAGCACATTTCAGAAAACGTGCTCAGCTCGTCGAGAAAATGCGATTTAAGCAATAAAATTAAAAATGCACCTAAAACCTAAACCAAACGTTGCAGGTGCTTATTTCTTCATGCGCAGTGGTCAACGCGGCACTCTCTAGCTGCCAAGAGCACTTTTTACTGTGCGCACCCAACCAGAGTGACGGGAGGAGCACATTTCAGAAAACGTGCTCAGCTCGTCGAGAAAATGCGATTTAAGCAAATAAAATTAAAAATGCACCTAAAACCTAAACCAAACGTTGCAGGTGCTTATTTCTTCGTGCGCAGTGCTCAACGCGGCACTCCCTAGCTGCCAGGAGCACTTTTTACTGTGCGCACCCAACCAGAGTGACGGGAGGAGCACATTTCAGAAAACGTGCTCAGCTCTTCGAGACAATGCAATTTAAGCAATAAAATTAAAAATGCACCTAAAACCTAAACCAAACGTTGCAGGTGCTTATTTCTTCGTGCGCAGTGCTCAACGCGGCACTCCCTAGCTGCCAGGAGCACTTTTTACTGTGCGCACCCAACCAGAGTGACGGGAGGAGCATATTTCAGAAAACGTGCTCAGCTCGTCGAGAAAATGCGATTTAAGCAATAAAATTAAAAATGCACCTAAAACCTAAACCAAACGTTGCAGGTGCTTATTTCTTCATGTGCCGTGGTCAACGCGGCACTCTCTAGCTGCCAGGAGCACTTTTTACTATGCGCGCACAACCAGAGCGACGGGAGGAGCACATTTCAGAAAACGTGCTCAGCTCGTCGAGAAAATGCGATTTAAGCAATAAAATTTAAAATGCACCTAAAACCTAAACCAAACGTTGCAGGTGCTTATTTCTTTGTGCGCAGTGGTCAACGCGGCACTTTTTAGCTGCCAAGAGCACTTTTTACTATGCGCACCCAACCAGAGTGACGGGAGGAGCACATTTCAGAAAACGTGCTCAGCTCGTCGAGAAAATGCGATTTAAGCAATAAGATTAAAAATGCACCTAAAACCTAAACCAAACGTTGCAGGTGCTTATTTCTTCATGCGCAGTGGTCAACGCGGCACTCTCTAGCTGCCAGGAGCACTTTTTACTACGCGCACCCAACCAGAGCGACGGGAGGAGCACATTTCAGAAAACGTGCTCAGCTCGTCGAGAGAATGCGATTTAAGCAATAAAATAAAAAAATGCACCTAAAACATAAACCAAACGTTGCAGGTGCTTATTTCTTCGAGCGCAGTGGTCAACGCGGCACTCCCTAGCTGCCAGGAGCTCTTTTTACTGTGCGCACCCAACCAGAGCGACGGGAGGAGCACATTTCAGAAAACGTGCTCAGCTTGTCGAGAAAATGCGATTTAAGCAATAAAATTAAAAATGCACCCAAAACCTAAACCAAACGTTGCAGGTGCTTATTTCTTTGTGCGCAGTGGTCAACGCGGCACTCTCTAGCTGCCAAGAGCACTTTTTACTATGCGCACCCAACCAGAGTGACGGGAGGAGCACATTTCAGAAAACGTGCTCAGCTCGTCGAGAAAATGCGATTTAAGCAATCAAATTAAAAATGCTCCTAAAACCTAAACCAAACGTTGCAGGTGCTTATTTCTTCATGCGCAGTGGTCAACGCGGCACTCTCTAGCTGCCAGGAGCACTTTTTACTACGCGCACCCAACCAGAGCGACGGGAGGAGCACATTTCAGAAAACGTGCTCAGCTTGTCGAGAGAATGCGATTTAAGCAATAAAATTAAAAATGCACCTAAAACCTAAACCAAACGTTGCAGGTGCTTATTTCTTCGTGCGCAGTGGTCAACGCGGCACTCCCTAGCTGCCAGGAGCTCTTTTTACTGTGCGCACCCAACCAGAGCGACGGGAGGAGCACATTTCAGGAAACGTGCTCAGCTTGTCGAGAAAATGCGGTTTAAGCAATAAAATTAAAAATGCACCTAAAACCTAAACCAAACGTTGCAGGTGCATATTTCTTCGTACGCAGTGCTCAACGCGGCACTCCCTAGCTGCCAGGAGCACTTTTTACTATGCGCGCCCAACCAGAGCGACGGGAGGAGCACATTTCAGAAAACGTGCTCAGCTCCTCGAGAAAATGCGATTTAAGCAATAAAATTAAAAATGCACCTAAAACCTAAACCAGACGTTGCAGGTGCTTATTTCTTCTTGCGCAGTGGTCAACGCGGCACTCTCTAGCTGCCAGGAGCACTTTTTACTATGCGCGCCCAACCAGAGCGACGGGAGGAGCACATTTCAGAAAACGTGCTCAGCTCGTCGAGAAATCGCGATTTAAGCAATAAAATTAAAAATGCACCTAAAACCTAAACCAAACGTTGCAGGTGCTTATTTCTTCATGCGCAGTGGTCAACGCGGCACTCCCGAGCTGCCAAGAGCACTTTTTACTGTGCGCACCCAACCAGAGCGACGGGAGGAGCACATTTCAGAAAACGTGCTCAGCTCGTCGAGAGAATGCGATTCAAGCAATAAAATTAAAAATGCACCTAAAACCTAAACCAAACGTTGCAGGTGCTTATTTCTTCGTGCGCAGTGGTCAACACGGAACTCCCTAGCTGCCAGGAGCTCTTTTTACTGTGCGCACCCAACCAGAGCGACGGGAGGAGCACATTTCAGAAAACGTGCTCAGTTCGTCGAGAAAATGCGATTTAAGCAATAAAATTAAAAATGCAGCTAAAACCTAAACCAAACGTTGCAGGTGCTTATTTCTTCGTGCGTAGTGCTCAACGCGGCACTCCCTAGCTGCCAGGAGCACTTTTTACTGTGCGCACCCAACCAGAGTGACGGGAGGAGCACATTTCAGAAAACGTGCTCAGCTCGTCGAGAAAATGCGATTTAAGCAATAAAATTAAAAATGCACTTAAAACCTAAACCAAACGTTGCAGGTGCTTATTTCTTCATGCGCAGTGGTCAACGCGGCACTCTCTAGCTGCCAAGAGCACTTTTTACTGTGCGCACCCAACCAGAGTGACGGGAGGAGCACATTTCAGAAAACGTGCTCAGCTCGTCGAGAAAATGCGATTTAAGCAATAAGATTAAAAATGCACCTAAAACCTAAACCAAACGTTGCAGGTTCTTATTTCTTCTTGCGCAGTGGTCAACGCGGCACTCTCTAGCTGCCAGGAGCACTTTTTACTATGCGCGCCCAACCAGAGCGACGGGAGGAGCACATTTCAGAAAACGTGCTCAGCTCGTCGAGAAAATGCGATTTAAGCAATAAAATTAAAAATGCACCTAAAACCTAAACCAAACGTTGCAGGTGCTTATTTCTTCATGCGCAGTGGTCAACGCGGCACTCCCGAGCTGCCAAGAGCACTTTTTACTGTGCGCACCCAACCAGAGCGACGGGAGGAGCACATTTCAGAAAACGTGCTCAGCTCGTCGAGAGAATGCGATTTAAGCAATAAAATTAAAAATGCACCTAAAACCTAAACCAAACGTTGCAGGTGCTTATTTCTTCGTGCGCAGTGGTCAACGCGGAACTCCCTAGCTGCCAGGAGCTCTTTTTACTGTGCGCACCCAACCAGAGCGACGGGAGGAGCCCATTTCAGAAAACGTGCTCAGCTCGTCGAGAAAATGCGATTTAAGCAATAAAATTAAAAATGCACCTAAAACCTAAACCAAACGTTGCAGGTGCTTATTTCTTCGTGCGCAGTGCTCAACGCGGCACTCCCTAGCTGCCAGGAGCTCTTTTTACTGTGCGCACCCAACCAGAGCGACGGGAGGAGCACATTTCAGAAAACGTGCTCAGCTTGTCGAGAAAATGCGATTTAAGCAATAAAATTAAAAATGCACCTAAAACCTAAACCAAACGTTGCAGGTTCTTATTTCTTCTTGCGCAGTGGTCAACGCGGCACTCTCTAGCTGCCAGGAGCACTTTTTACTATGCGCGCCCAACCAGAGCGACGGGAGGAGCACATTTCAGAAAACGTGCTCAGCTCGTCGAGAAAATGCGATTTAAGCAATAAAATTAAAAATGCACCTAAAACCTAAACCAAACGTTGCAGGTGCTTATTTCTTCATGCGCAGTGGTCAACGCGGCACTCCCGAGCTGCCAAGAGCACTTTTTACTGTGCGCACCCAACCAGAGCGACGGGAGGAGCACATTTCAGAAAACGTGCTCAGCTCGTCGAGAGAATGCGATTTAAGCAATAAAATTAAAAATGCACCTAAAACCTAAACCAAACATTGCAGGTGCTTATTTCTTCGTGCGCAGTGGTCAACGCGGCACTTTCTAGCTGCCAGGACGACTTTTTACTACGCACACCCAACTAGAGCGACGGGAGGAGCACATTTCAGAAAACGCGCTCAGCTCGTCGAGAGAATGCGATTTAAGCAATAAAATAAAAAATGCACCTAAAACCTAAACCAAACGTTGCAGGTGCTTATTTCTTCGTGCGCAGTGGTCAACGCGGAACTCCCTAGCTGCCAGGAGCTCTTTTTACTGTGCGCACCCAACCAGAGCGACGGGAGGAGCACATTTCAGAAAACGTGCTCAGCTCGTCGAGAGAATGCGATTTAAGCAATAAAATTAAAAATGCACCTAAAACCTAAACCAAACGTTGCAGGTGCTTATTTCTTCATGCGCAGTGGTCAACGCGGCACTCTCTAGCTGCCAGGAGCAGTTTTTACTACGCGCACCCAACCACAGCGACGGGAGGAGCACATTTCAGAAAACGTGCTCAGCTCGTCGAGAAAATGCGATTTAAGCAATAAGATTAAAAATGCACCTAAAATCTAAACCAAACGTTGCAGGTGCTTATTTCTTCATGCGCAGTGGTCGACGCGGCACTCTCTAGCTGCCAGGAGCACTTTTTACTACGCGCACCCAACCAGAGCGACGGGAGGAGCACATTTCAGAAAACGTGCTAAGCTCGTCGAGAGAATGCGATTTAAGCAATAAAATAAAAAATGCACCTAAAACCTAAACCAAACGTTGCAGGTGCTTATTTCTTCGTGCGCAGTGGTCAACGCGGCACTCCCTAGCTGCCAGGAGCTCTTTTTACTCTGCGCACCCAACCAGAACGACGGGAGGAGCACATTTCAGAAAACGTGCTCAGCTCGTCGAGAAAATGCGATTTAAGCAATAAGATTAAAAATGCACCTAAAACCTAAACCAAACGTTGCAGGTGCTTATTTCTTCATGCGCAGTGGTCAACGCGGCACTCTCTAGCTGCCAGGAGCACTTTTTACTACGCGCACCCAACCACAGCGACCGGAGGAGCACATTTCAGAAAACGTGCTCAGCTCGTCGAGAAAATGCGATTTAAGCAATAAAATAAAAAATGCACCTAAAACCTAAACCAAACGTTGCAGGTGCTTATTTCTTCGTGCGCAGTGGTCAACGCGGCACTCCCGAGCTGCCAAGAACACTTTTTACTGTGCGCACCCAACCAGAGCGACGGGAGGAGCACATTTCAGAAAACGTGCTCAGCTCGTCGAGAGAATGCGATTTAAGCAATAAAATTAAAAATGCACCTAAAACCTAAACCAAACGTTGCAGGTGCTTATTTCTTCGTGCGCAGTGGTCAACGCGGAACTTCCTAGCTGCCAGGAGCTCTTTTTACTGTGCGCACCCAACCAGAGCGACGGGAGGAGCACATTTCAGAAAACGTGCTCAGCTCGTCGAGAAAATGCGATTTAAGCAATAAAATTAAAAATGCACCTAAAACCTAAACCAAACGTTGCAGGTGCTTATTTCTTCATGCGCAGTGGTCAACGCGGCACTCTCTAGCTGCCAAGAGCACTTTTTACTGTGCGCACCCAACCAGAGTGACGGGAGGAGCACATTTCAGAAAACGTGCTCATCTCGTCGAGAAAATGCGATTTAAGCAATAAGATTAAAAATGCACCTAAAACCTAAACCAAACGTTGCAGGTGCTTATTTCTTCATGCGCAGTGGTCAACGCGGCACTCTCTAGCTGCCAGGAGCACTTTTTACTACGCGCACCCAACCAGAGCGACGGGAGGAGCACATTTCAGAAAACGTGCTCAGCTCGTCGAGAGAATGCGATTTAAGCAATAAAATTAAAAATGCACCTAAAACCTAAACCAAACGTTGCAGGTGCTTATTTCTTCGTGCGCAGTGGTCAACGCGGCACTCCCTAGCTGCCAGGAGCTCTTTTTACTGTGCGCACCCAACCAGAGCGACGGGAGGAGCACATTTCAGAAAACGTGCTCAGCTTGTCGAGAAAATGCGATTTAAGCAATAAAATTAAAAATGCACCTAAAACCTAAACCAAACGTTGCAGGTTCTTATTTCTTCTTGCGCAGTGGTCAACGCGGCACTCTCTAGCTGCCAGGAGCACTTTTTACTATGCGCGCCCAACCAGAGCGACGGGAGGAGCACATTTCAGAAAACGTGCTCAGCTAGTCGAGAAAATGCGATTTAAGCAATAAAATTAAAAATGCACCTAAAACCTAAACCAAACGTTGCAGGTGCTTATTTCTTCATGCGCAGTGGTCAACGCGGCACTCCCGAGCTGCCAAGAGCACTTTTTACTGTGCGCACCCAACCAGAGCGACGGGAGGAGCACATTTCAGAAAACGTGCTCAGCTCGTCGAGAGAATGCGATTTAAGCAATAAAATTAAAAATGCACCTAAAACCTAAACCAAACGTTGCAGGTGCTTATTTCTTCGTGCGCAGTGGTCAACGCGGAACTCCCTAGCTGCCAGGAGCTCTTTTTACTGTGCGCACCCAACCAGAGCGACGGGAGGAGCACATTTCAGAAAACGTGCTCAGCTCGTCGAGGAAATGCGATTTAAGCAAAAAAATTAAAAATGCAGCTAAAACCTAAACCAAACGTTGCAGGTGCTTATTTCTTCGTGCGCAGTGGTCAACGCGGAACTCCCTAGCTGCCAGGAGCACTTTTTACTGTGCGCACCCAACCAGAGTGACGGGAGGAGCACATTTCAGAAAACGTGCTCAGCTCGTCGAGAAAATGCGATTTAAGCAATAAAATTAAAAATGCACCCAAAACCTAAACCAAACGTTGCAGGTGCTTATTTCTTTGTGCGCAGTGGTCAACGCGGCACTCTCTAGCTGCCAAGAGCACTTTTTACTATGCGCACCCAACCAGAGTGACGGGAGAAGCACATTTCAGAAAACGTGCTCAGCTCGTCGAGAAAATGCGATTTAAGCAATAAGATTAAAAATGCACCTAAAACCTAAACCAAACGTTGCAGGTGCTTATTTCTTCATGCGCAGTGGTCAACGCGGCACTCTCTAGCTGCCAAGAGCACTTTTTACTGTGGGCACCCAACCAGAGTGACGGGAGGAGCACATTTCAGAAAACGTGCTCAGCTCGTCGAGAAAATGCGATTTAAGCAATAAGATTAAAAATGCACCTAAAACCTAAACCAAACGTTGCAGGTGCTTATTTCTTCGTGCGCAGTGGTCAACGCGGAACTCCCTAGCTGCCAGGAGCTCTTTTTACTGTGCGCACCCAACCAGAGCGACGGGAGGAGCCCATTTCAGAAAACGTGCTCAGCTCGTCGAGAAAATGCGATTTAAGCAATAAAATTAAAAATGCACCTAAAACCTAAACCAAACGTTGCAGGTGCTTATTTCTTCGTGCGCAGTGCTCAACGCGGCACTCCCTAGCTGCCAGGATCACTTTTTACTGTGCGCACCCAACCAGAGTGACGGGAGGAGCACATTTCAGAAAACGTGCTCAGCTCGTCGAGAAAATGCGATTTAAGCAATAAAATTAAAAATGCACCTAAAACCTAAACCAAACGTTGCAGGTGCTTATTTCTTCATGCGCAGTGGTCAACGCGGCACTCTCTAGCTGCCAAGAGCACTTTTTACTGTGCGCACCCAACCAGAGTGACGGGAGGAGCACATTTCAGAAAACGTGCTCAGCTCGTCGAGAAAATGCGATTTAAGCAATAAGATTAAAAATGCACCTAAAACCTAAACCAAACGTTGCAGGTGCTTATTTCTTCATGCGCAGTGGTCGACGCGGCACTCTCTAGCTGCCAGGAGCACTTTTTACTACGCGCACCCAACCAGAGCGACGGGAGGAGCACATTTCACAAAACGTGCTCAGCTCGTCGAGAGAATGCGATTTAAGCAATAAAATAAAAAATGCACTTAAAACCTAAACCAAACGTTGCAGGTGCTTATTTCTTCGTGCGCAGTGGTCAACGCGGCACTCCCTAGCTGCCAGGAGCTCTTTTTACTGTGCGCACCCAACCAGAACGACGGGAGGAGCACATTTCAGAAAACGTGCTCAGCTCGTCGAGAAAATGCGATTTAAGCAATAAAATTAAAAATGCACCTAAAACCTAAACCAAACGTTGCAGGTGCTTATTTATTCATGCGCAGTGGTCAACGCGGCACTCTCTAGCTGTCAGGAGCACTTTTTACTACGCGCACCCAACCACAGCGACGGGAGGAGCACATTTCAGAAAACGTGCTCAGCTCGTCGAGAGAATGCGATTTAAGCAATAAAATAAAAAATGCACCTAAAACCTAAACCAAACGTTGCAGGTGCTTATTTCTTCGTGCGCAGTGGTCAACGCGGCACTCCCTAGCTGCCAGGAGCTCTTTTTACTGTGTGCACCCAACCAGAGCGACGGGAGGAGCACATTTCAGAAAACGTGCTCAGCTCGTCGAGAGAATGCGATTTAAGCAATAAAATAAAAAATGCACCTAAAACCTAAACCAAACGTTGCAGGTGCTTATTTCTTCGTGCGCAGTGGTCAACGGGGAACTCCCTAGCTGCCAGGAGCTCTTTTTACTGTGCGCACCCAACCAGAGCGACGGGAGGAGCACATTTCAGAAAACGTGCTCAGCTCGTCGAGAGAATGCGATTTAAGCAATAAAATTAAAAATGCACCTAAAACCTAAACCAAACGTTGCAGGTGCTTATTTCTTCATGCGCAGTGGTCAACGCGGCACTCTCTAGCTGCCAGGAGCACTTTTTACTACGCGCACCCAACCACAGCGACGGGAGGAGCACATTTCAGAAAACGTGCTCAGCTCGTCGAGAAAATGCGATTTAAGCAATAAGATTAAAAATGCACCTAAAATCTAAACCAAACGTTGCAGGTGCTTATTTCTTCATGCGCAGTGGTCGACGCGGCACTCTCTAGCTGCCAGGAGCACTTTTTACTACGCGCACCCAACCAGAGCGACGGGAGGAGCACATTTCAGAAAACGTGCTCAGCTCGTCGAGAGAATGCGATTTAAGCAATAAAATAAAAAATGCACCTAAAACCTAAACCAAACGTTGCAGGTGCTTATTTCTTCGTGCGCAGTGGTCAACGCGGCACTCCCTAGCTGCCAGGAGCTCTTTTTACTGTGCGCACCCAACCAGAACGACGGGAGGAGCACATTTCAGAAAACGTGCTCAGCTCGTCGAGAAAATGCGATTTAAGCAATAAAATTAAAAATGCACCTAAAACCTAAACCAAACGTTGCAGGTGCTTATTTCTTCATGCGCAGTGGTCAACGCGGCACTCTCTAGCTGCCAGGAGCACTTTTTACTACGCGCACCCAACCACAGCGACGGGAGGAGCACATTTCAGAAAACGTGCTCAGCTCGTCGAGAGAATGCGATTTAAGCAATAAAATAAAAAATGCACCTAAAACCTAAACCAAACGTTGCAGGTGCTTATTTCTTCGTGCGCAGTGGTCAACGCGGCACTCCCAAGCTGCCAAGAACACTTTTTACTGTGCGCACCCAACCAGAGCGACGGGAGGAGCACATTTCAGAAAACGTGCTCAGCTCGTCGAGAGAATGCGATTTAAGCAATAAAATTAAAAATGCACCTAAAACCTAAACCAAACGTTGCAGGTGCTTATTTCTTCGTGCGCAGTGGTCAACGCGGAACTTCCTAGCTGCCAGGAGCTCTTTTTACTGTGCGCACCTAACCAGAGCGACGGGAGGAGCACATTTCAGAAAACGTGCTCAGCTCGTCGAGAAAATGCGATTTAAGCAATAAAATTAAAAATGCAGCTAAAACCTAAACCAAACGTTGCAGGTGCTTATTTTTTCGTGCGCAGTGGTCAACGCGGAACTCCCTAGCTGCCAGGAGCACTTTTTACTGTGCGCACCCAACCAGAGTGACGGGAGGAGCACATTTCAGAAAACGTGCTCAGCTCGTCGAGAAAATGCGATTTAAGCAATAAAATTAAAAATGCACCTAAAACCTAAACCAAACGTTGCAGGTGCTTATTTCTTCATGCGCAGTGGTCAACGCGGCACTCTCTAGCTGCCAAGAGCACTTTTTACTGTGCGCACCCAACCAGAGTGACGGGAGGAGCACATTTCAGAAAACGTGCTCATCTCGTCGATAAAATGCGATTTAAGCAATAAGCTTAAAAATGCACCTAAAACCTAAACCAAACGTTGCAGGTGCTTATTTCTTCATGCGCAGTGGTCAACGCGGCACTCTCTAGCTGCCAGGAGCACTTTTTACTACGCGCACCCAACCAGAGCGACGGGAGGAGCACATTTCAGAAAACGTGCTCAGCTCGTCGAGAGAATGCGATTTAAGCAATAAAATTAAAAATGCACCTAAAACCTAAACCAAACGTTGCAGGTGCTTATTTCTTCGTGCGCAGTGGTTAACGCGGCACTCCCTAGCTGCCAGGAGCTCTTTTTACTGTGCGCACCCAACCAGAGCGACGGGAGGAGCACATTTCAGAAAACGTGCTCAGCTTGTCGAGAAAATGCGATTTAAGCAATAAAATTAAAAATGCACCTAAAACCTAAACCAAACGTTGCAGGTTCTTATTTCTTCTTGCGCAGTGGTCAACGCGGCACTCTCTAGCTGCCAGGAGCACTTTTTACTATGCGCGCCCAACCAGAGCGACGGGAGGAGCACATTTCAGAAAACGTGCTAAGCTCGTCGAGAAAATGCGATTTAAGCAATAAAATTAAAAATGCACCTAAAACCTAAACCAAACGTTGCAGGTGCTTATTTCTTCATGCGCAGTGGTCAACGCGGCACTCCCGAGCTGCCAAGAGCACTTTTTACTGTGCGCACCCAACCAGAGCGACGGGAGGAACACATTTCAGAAAACGTGCTCAGCTCGTCGAGAGAATGCGATTTAAGCAATAAAATTAAAAATGCACCTAAAACCTAAACCAAACGTTGCAGGTGCTTATTTCTTCGTGCGCAGTGGTCAACGCGGAACTCCCTAGCTGCCAGGAGCTCTTTTTACTGTGCGCACCCAACCAGAGCGACGGGAGGAGCCCATTTCAGAAAACGTGCTCAGCTCGTCGAGAAAATGCGATTTAAGCAATAAAATTAAAAATGCAGCTAAAACCTAAACCAAACGTTGCAGGTGCTTATTTCTTCGTGCGCAGTGGTCAACGCGGCACTCCCTAGCTGCCAGGAGCTCTTTTTACTGTGCGCACCCAACCAGAGCGACGGGAGGAGCACATTTCAGAAAACGTGCTCAGCTTGTCGAGAAAATGCGATTTAAGCAATAAAATTAAAAATGCACCTAAAACCTAAACCAAACGTTGCAGGTTCTTATTTCTTCTTGCGCAGTGGTCAACGCGGCACTCTCTAGCTGCCAGGAGCACTTTTTACTATGCGCGCCCAACCAGAGCGACGGGAGGAGCACATTTCAGAAAACGTGCTCATCTCGTCGAGAAAATGCGATTTAAGCAATAAAATTAAAAATGCACCTAAAACCTAAACCAAACGTTGCAGGTGCTTATTTCTTCATGCGCAGTGGTCAACGCGGCACTCCCGAGCTGCCAAGAACACTTTTTACTGTGCGCACCCAACCAGAGCGACGGGAGGAGCACATTTCAGAAAACGTGCTCAGCTCGTCGAGAGAATGCGATTTAAGCAATAAAATTAAAAATGCACCTAAAACCTAAACCAAACGTTGCAGGTGCTTATTTCTTCGTGCGCAGTGGTCAACGCGGCACTCCCTAGCTGCCAGGAGCTCTTTTTACTGTGCGCACCCAACCAGAGTGACGGGAGGAGCACATTTCAGAAAACGTGCTCAGCTTGTCGAGAAAATGCGATTTAAGCAATAAAATTAAAAATGCACCTAAAACCTAGACCAAACGTTGCAGGTTCTTATTTCTTCTTGCGCAGTGGTCAACGCGGCACTCTCTAGCTGCCAGGAGCACTTTTTACTATGCGCGCCCAACCAGAGCGACGGGAGGAGCACATTTCAGAAAACGTGCTCAGCTCGTCGAGAAAATGCGATTTAAGCAATAAAATTAAAAATGCACCTAAAACCTAAACCAAACGTTGCAGGTGCTTATTTCTTTGTGCGCAGTGGTCAACGCGGCACTCTTTAGCTGCCAAGAGCACTTTTTACTATGCGCACCCAACCAGAGTGACGGGAGGAGCACATTTCAGAAAACGTGCTCAGCTCGTCGAGAAAATGCGATTTAAGCAATAAAATTAAAAATGCACCTAAAACCTAAACCAAACGTTGTAGGTGCTTATTTCTTCGTGCGCAGTGGTCAACGCGGAACTCCCTAGCTGCCAGGAGCACTTTTTACTGTGCGCACCCAACCAGAGTGACGGGAGGAGCACATTTCAGAAAACGTGCTCAGCTCGTCGAGAAAATGCGATTTAAGCAATAAAATTAAAAATGCACCTAAAACCTAAACCAAACGTTGCAGGTGCTTATTTCTTCATGCGCAGTGGTCAACGCGGCACTCTCTAGCTGCCAAGAGCACTTTTTACTGTGCGCACCCAACCAGAGTGACGGGAGGAGCACATTTCAGAAAACGTGCTCAGCTCGTCGAGAAAATGCGATTTAAGCAATAAAATTAAAAATGCACCTAAAACCTAAACCAAACGTTGCAGGTGCTTATTTCTTCGTGCGCAGTGCTCAACGCGGCACTCCCTAGCTGCCAGGAGCACTTTTTACTGTGCGCACCCAACCAGAGTGACGGGAGGAGCACATTTCAGAAAACGTGCTCAGCTCTTCGAGACAATGCAATTTAAGCAATAAAATTAAAAATGCACCTAAAACCTAAACCAAACGTTGCAGGTGCTTATTTCTTCGTGCGCAGTGCTCAACGCGGCACTCCCTAGCTGCCAGGAGCACTTTTTACTGTGCGCACCCAACCAGAGCGACGGGAGGAGCATATTTCAGAAAACGTGCTCAGCTCGTCGAGAAAATGCGATTTAAGCAATAAAATTAAAAATGCACCTAAAACCTAAACCAAACGTTGCAGGTGCTTATTTCTTCATGTGCCGTGGTCAACGCGGCACTCTGTAGCTGCCAGGAGCACTTTTTACTATGCGCGCACAACCAGAGCGACGGGAGGAGCACATTTCAGAAAACGTGCTCAGCTCGTCGAGAAAATGCGATTTAAGCAATAAAATTTAAAATGCACCTAAAACCTAAACCAAACGTTGCAGGTGCTTATTTCTTTGTGCGCAGTGGTCAACGCGGCACTTTTTAGCTGCCAAGAGCACTTTTTACTATGCGCACCCAACCAGAGTGACGGGAGGAGCACATTTCAGAAAACGTGCTCAGCTCGTCGAGAAAATGCGATTTAAGCAATAAGATTAAAAATGCACCTAAAACCTAAACCAAACGTTGCAGGTGCTTATTTCTTCATGCGCAGTGGTCAACGCGGCACTCTCTAGCTGCCAGGAGCACTTTTTACTACGCACACCCAACCAGAGCGACGGGAGGAGCACATTTCAGAAAACGTGCTCAGCTCGTCGAGAGAATGCGATTTAAGCAATAAAATAAAAAAATGCACCTAAAACATAAACCAAACGTTGCAGGTGCTTATTTCTTCGAGCGCAGTGGTCAACGCGGCACTCCCTAGCTGCCAGGAGCTCTTTTTACTGTGCGCACCCAACCAGAGCGACGGGAGGAGCACATTTCAGAAAACGTGCTCAGCTTGTCGAGAAAATGCGATTTAAGCAATAAAATTAAAAATGCACCTAAAACCTAAACCAAACGTTGCAGGTTCTTATTTCTTCTTGCGCAGTGGTCAACGCGGCACTCTCTAGCTGCCAGGAGCACTTTTTACTATGCGCACCCAACCAGAGCGACGGGAGGAGCACATTTCAGAAAACGTGCTCAGCTCGTCGAGAAAATGCGATTTAAGCAATAAAATTAAAAATGCACCTAAAACCTAAACCAAACGTTGCAGGTGCTTATTTCTTCATGCGCAGTGGTCAACGCGGCACTCCCGAGCTGCCAAGAGCACTTTTTACTGTGCGCACCCAACCAGAGCGACGGGAGGAGCACATTTCAGAAAACGTGCTCAGCTCGTCGAGAGAATGCGATTTAAGCAATAAAATTAAAAATGCACCTAAAACCTAAACCAAACGTTGCAGGTGCTTATTTCTTCGTGCGCAGTGGTCAACGCGGAACTCCCTAGCTGCCAGGAGCTCTTTTTACTGTGCGCACCCAACCAGAGCGACGGGAGGAGCACATTTCAGAAAACGTGCTCAGCTCGTCGAGAAAATGCGATTTAAGCAATAAAATTAAAAATGCAGCTAAAACCTAAACCAAACGTTGCAGGTGCTTATTTCTTCGTGCGCAGTGGTCAACGCGGAACTCCCTAGCTGCCAGGAGCACTTTTTACTGTGCGCACCCAACCAGAGTGACGGGAGGATCACATTTCAGAAAACGTGCTCAGCTCGTCGAGAAAATGCGATTTAAGCAATAAAATTAAAAATGCACCCAAAACCTAAACCAAACGTTGCAGGTGCTTATTTCTTCATGCGCAGTGGTCAACGCGGCACTCCCGAGCTGCCAAGAGCACTTTTTACTGTGCGCACCCAACCAGAGCGACGGGAGGAGCACATTTCAGAAAACGTGCTCAGCTCGTCGAGAGAATGCGATTTAAGCAATAAAATTAAAAATGCACCTAAAACCTAAACCAAACATTGCAGGTGCTTATTTCTTCGTGCGCAGTGGTCAACGCGGAACTCCCTAGCTGCCAGGAGCTCTTTTTACTGTGCGCACCCAACCAGAGCGACGGGAGGAGCACATTTCAGAAAACGTGCTCAGCTCGTCGAGAAAATGCGATTTAAGCAATAAAATTAAAAATGCAGCTAAAACCTAAACCAAACGTTGCAGGTGCTTATTTCTTCGTGCGCAGTGGTCAACGCGGAACTCCCTAGCTGCCAGGAGCACTTTTTACTGTGCGCACCCAACCAGAGTGACGGGAGGAGCACATTTCAGAAAACGTGCTCAGCTCGTCGAGAAAATGCGATTTAAGCAATAAAATTAAAAATGCACCTAAAACCTAAACCAAACGTTGCAGGTGCTTATTTCTTCATGCGCAGTGGTCAACGCGGCACGCTCTAGCTGCCAAGAGCACTTTTTACTGTGTGCACCCAACCAGAGTGACGGGAGGAGCACATTTCAGAAAACGTGCTCATCTCGTCGAGAAAATGCGATTTAAGCAATAAGATTAAAAATGCACCTAAAACCTAAACCAAACGTTGCAGGTGCTTATTTCTTCATGCGCAGTGGTCAACGCGGCACTCTCTAGCTGCCAGGAGCTCTTTTTACTACGCGCACCCAACCAGAACGACGGGAGGAGCACATTTCAGAAAACGTGCTCAGCTCGTCGAGAGAATGTGATTTAAGCAATAAAATTAAAAATGCACCTAAAACCTAAACCAAACGTTGCAGGTGCTTATTTCTTCGTGCGCAGTGGTCAACGCGGCACTCCCTAGCTGCCAGGAGCTCTTTTTACTGTGCGCACCCAACCAGAGTGACGGGAGGAGCACATTTCAGAAAACGTGCTCAGCTTGTCGAGAAAATGCGATTTAAGCAATAAAATTAAAAATGCACCTAAAACCTAGACCAAACGTTGCAGGTTCTTATTTCTTCTTGCGCAGTGGTCAACGCGGCACTCTCTAGCTGCCAGGAGCACTTTTTACTATGCGCGCCCAACCAGAGCGACGGGAGGAGCACATTTCAGAAAACGTGCTCAGCTCGTCGAGAAAATGCGATTTAAGCAATAAAATTAAAAATGCACCTAAAACCTAAACCAAACGTTGCAGGTGCTTATTTCTTTGTGCGCAGTGGTCAACGCGGCACTCTTTAGCTGCCAAGAGCACTTTTTACTATGCGCACCCAACCAGAGTGACGGGAGGAGCACATTTCAGAAAACGTGCTCAGCTCGTCGAGAAAATGCGATTTAAGCAATAAAATTAAAAATGCACCTAAAACCTAAACCAAACGTTGTAGGTGCTTATTTCTTCGTGCGCAGTGGTCAACGCGGAACTCCCTAGCTGCCAGGAGCACTTTTTACTGTGCGCACCCAACCAGAGTGACGGGAGGAGCACATTTCAGAAAACGTGCTCAGCTCGTCGAGAAAATGCGATTTAAGCAATAAAATTAAAAATGCACCTAAAACCTAAACCAAACGTTGCAGGTGCTTATTTCTTCATGCGCAGTGGTCAACGCGGCACTCTCTAGCTGCCAAGAGCACTTTTTACTGTGCGCACCCAACCAGAGTGACGGGAGGAGCACATTTCAGAAAACGTGCTCAGCTCGTCGAGAAAATGCGATTTAAGCAATAAAATTAAAAATGCACCTAAAACCTAAACCAAACGTTGCAGGTGCTTATTTCTTCGTGCGCAGTGCTCAACGCGGCACTCCCTAGCTGCCAGGAGCACTTTTTACTGTGCGCACCCAACCAGAGTGACGGGAGGAGCACATTTCAGAAAACGTGCTCAGCTCTTCGAGACAATGCAATTTAAGCAATAAAATTAAAAATGCACCTAAAACCTAAACCAAACGTTGCAGGTGCTTATTTCTTCGTGCGCAGTGCTCAACGCGGCACTCCCTAGCTGCCAGGAGCACTTTTTACTGTGCGCACACAACCAGAGTGACGGGAGGAGCATATTTCAGAAAACGTGCTCAGCTCGTCGAGAAAATGCGATTTAAGCAATAAAATTAAAAATGCACCTAAAACCTAAACCAAACGTTGCAGGTGCTTATTTCTTCATGTGCCGTGGTCAACGCGGCACTCTCTAGCTGCCAGGAGCACTTTTTACTATGCGCGCACAACCAGAGCGACGGGAGGAGCACATTTCAGAAAACGTGCTCAGCTCGTCGAGAAAATGCGATTTAAGCAATAAAATTTAAAATGCACCTAAAACCTAAACCAAACGTTGCAGGTGCTTATTTCTTTGTGCGCAGTGGTCAACGCGGCACTTTTTAGCTGCCAAGAGCACTTTTTACTATGCGCACCCAACCAGAGTGACGGGAGGAGCACATTTCAGAAAACGTGCTCAGCTCGTCGAGAAAATGCGATTTAAGCAATAAGATTAAAAATGCACCTAAAACCTAAACCAAACGTTGCAGGTGCTTATTTCTTCATGCGCAGTGGTCAACGCGGCACTCTCTAGCTGCCAGGAGCACTTTTTACTACGCGCACCCAACCAGAGCGACGGGAGGAGCACATTTCAGAAAACGTGCTCAGCTCGTCGAGAGAATGCGATTTAAGCAATAAAATAAAAAAATGCACCTAAAACATAAACCAAACGTTGCAGGTGCTTATTTCTTCGAGCGCAGTGGTCAACGCGGCACTCCCTAGCTGCCAGGAGCTCTTTTTACTGTGCGCACCCAACCAGAGCGACGGGAGGAGCACATTTCAGAAAACGTGCTCAGCTTGTCGAGAAAATGCGATTTAAGCAATAAAATTAAAAATGCACCTAAAACCTAAACCAAACGTTGCAGGTTCTTATTTCTTCTTGCGCAGTGGTCAACGCGGCACTCTCTAGCTGCCAGGAGCACTTTTTACTATGCGCACCCAACCAGAGCGACGGGAGGAGCACATTTCAGAAAACGTGCTCAGCTCGTCGAGAAAATGCGATTTAAGCAATAAAATTAAAAATGCACCTAAAACCTAAACCAAACGTTGCAGGTGCTTATTTCTTCATGCGCAGTGGTCAACGCGGCACTCCCGAGCTGCCAAGAGCACTTTTTACTGTGCGCACCCAACCAGAGCGACGGGAGGAGCACATTTCAGAAAACGTGCTCAGCTCGTCGAGAGAATGCGATTTAAGCAATAAAATTAAAAATGCACCTAAAACCTAAACCAAACGTTGCAGGTGCTTATTTCTTCGTGCGCAGTGGTCAACGCGGAACTCCCTAGCTGCCAGGAGCTCTTTTTACTGTGCGCACCCAACCAGAGCGACGGGAGGAGCACATTTCAGAAAACGTGCTCAGCTCGTCGAGAAAATGCGATTTAAGCAATAAAATTAAAAATGCAGCTAAAACCTAAACCAAACGTTGCAGGTGCTTATTTCTTCGTGCGCAGTGGTCAACGCGGAACTCCCTAGCTGCCAGGAGCACTTTTTACTGTGCGCACCCAACCAGAGTGACGGGAGGATCACATTTCAGAAAACGTGCTCAGCTCGTCGAGAAAATGCGATTTAAGCAATAAAATTAAAAATGCACCCAAAACCTAAACCAAACGTTGCAGGTGCTTATTTCTTCATGCGCAGTGGTCAACGCGGCACTCCCGAGCTGCCAAGAGCACTTTTTACTGTGCGCACCCAACCAGAGCGACGGGAGGAGCACATTTCAGAAAACGTGCTCAGCTCGTCGAGAGAATGCGATTTAAGCAATAAAATTAAAAATGCACCTAAAACCTAAACCAAACATTGCAGGTGCTTATTTCTTCGTGCGCAGTGGTCAACGCGGAACTCCCTAGCTGCCAGGAGCTCTTTTTACTGTGCGCACCCAACCAGAGCGACGGGAGGAGCACATTTCAGAAAACGTGCTCAGCTCGTCGAGAAAATGCGATTTAAGCAATAAAATTAAAAATGCAGCTAAAACCTAAACCAAACGTTGCAGGTGCTTATTTCTTCGTGCGCAGTGGTCAACGCGGAACTCCCTAGCTGCCAGGAGCACTTTTTACTGTGCGCACCCAACCAGAGTGACGGGAGGAGCACATTTCAGAAAACGTGCTCAGCTCGTCGAGAAAATGCGATTTAAGCAATAAAATTAAAAATGCACCTAAAACCTAAACCAAACGTTGCAGGTGCTTATTTCTTCATGCGCAGTGGTCAACGTGGCACGCTCTAGCTGCCAAGAGCACTTTTTACTGTGTGCACCCAACCAGAGTGACGGGAGGAGCACATTTCAGAAAACGTGCTCATCTCGTCGAGAAAATGCGATTTAAGCAATAAGATTAAAAATGCACCTAAAACCTAAACCAAACGTTGCAGGTGCTTATTTCTTCATGCGCAGTGGTCAACGCGGCACTCTCTAGCTGCCAGGAGCACTTTTTACTACGCGCACCCAACCAGAACGACGGGAGGAGCACATTTCAGAAAACGTGCTCAGCTCGTCGAGAGAATGTGATTTAAGCAATAAAATTAAAAATGCACCTAAAACCTAAACCAAATGTTGCAGGTGCTTATTTCTTCGTGCGCAGTGGTCAACGCGGCACTCCCTAGCTGCCAGGAGCTCTTTTTACTGTGCGCACCCAACCAGAGTGACGGGAGGAGCACATTTCAGAAAACGTGCTCAGCTTGTCGAGAAAATGCGATTTAAGCAATAAAATTAAAAATGCACCTAAAACCTAGACCAAACGTTGCAGGTTCTTATTTCTTCTTGCGCAGTGGTCAACGCGGCACTCTCTAGCTGCCAGGAGCACTTTTTACTATGCGCGCCCAACCAGAGCGACGGGAGGAGCACATTTCAGAAAACGTGCTCAGCTCGTCGAGAAAATGCGATTTAAGCAATAAAATTAAAAATGCACCTAAAACCTAAACCAAACGTTGCAGGTGCTTATTTCTTTGTGCGCAGTGGTCAACGCGGCACTCTTTAGCTGCCAAGAGCACTTTTTACTATGCGCACCCAACCAGAGTGACGGGAGGAGCACATTTCAGAAAACGTGCTCAGCTCGTCGAGAAAATGCGATTTAAGCAATAAAATTAAAAATGCACCTAAAACCTAAACCAAACGTTGTAGGTGCTTATTTCTTCGTGCGCAGTGGTCAACGCGGAACTCCCTAGCTGCCAGGAGCACTTTTTACTGTGCGCACCCAACCAGAGTGACGGGAGGAGCACATTTCAGAAAACGTGCTCAGCTCGTCGAGAAAATGCGATTTAAGCAATAAAATTAAAAATGCACCTAAAACCTAAACCAAACGTTGCAGGTGCTTATTTCTTCATGCGCAGTGGTCAACGCGGCACTCTCTAGCTGCCAAGAGCACTTTTTACTGTGCGCACCCAACCAGAGTGACGGGAGGAGCACATTTCAGAAAACGTGCTCAGCTCGTCGAGAAAATGCGATTTAAGCAATAAAATTAAAAATGCACCTAAAACCTAAACCAAACGTTGCAGGTGCTTATTTCTTCGTGCGCAGTGCTCAACGCGGCACTCCCTAGCTGCCAGGAGCACTTTTTACTGTGCGCACCCAACCAGAGTGACGGGAGGAGCACATTTCAGAAAACGTGCTCAGCTCTTCGAGACAATGCAATTTAAGCAATAAAATTAAAAATGCACCTAAAACCTAAACCAAACGTTGCAGGTGCTTATTTCTTCGTGCGCAGTGCTCAACGCGGCACTCCCTAGCTGCCAGGAGCACTTTTTACTGTGCGCACCCAACCAGAGTGACGGGAGGAGCATATTTCAGAAAACGTGCTCAGCTCGTCGAGAAAATGCGATTTAAGCAATAAAATTAAAAATGCACCTAAAACCTAAACCAAACGTTGCAGGTGCTTATTTCTTCATGTGCCGTGGTCAACGCGGCACTCTCTAGCTGCCAGGAGCACTTTTTACTATGCGCGCACAACCAGAGCGACGGGAGGAGCACATTTCAGAAAACGTGCTCAGCTCGTCGAGAAAATGCGATTTAAGCAATAAAATTTAAAATGCACCTACAACCTAAACCAAACGTTGCAGGTGCTTATTTCTTTGTGCGCAGTGGTCAACGCGGCACTTTTTAGCTGCCAAGAGCACTTTTTACTATGCGCACCCAACCAGAGTGACGGGAGGAGCACATTTCAGAAAACGTGCTCAGCTCGTCGAGAAAATGCGATTTAAGCAATAAGATTAAAAATGCACCTAAAACCTAAACCAAACGTTGCAGGTGCTTATTTCTTCATGCGCAGTGGTCAACGCGGCACTCTCTAGCTGCCAGGAGCACTTTTTACTACGCGCACCCAACCAGAGCGACGGGAGGAGCACATTTCAGAAAACGTGCTCAGCTCGTCGAGAGAATGCGATTTAAGCAATAAAATAAAAAAATGCACCTAAAACATAAACCAAACGTTGCAGGTGCTTATTTCTTCGAGCGCAGTGGTCAACGCGGCACTCCCTAGCTGCCAGGAGCTCTTTTTACTGTGCGCACCCAACCAGAGCGACGGGAGGAGCACATTTCAGAAAACGTGCTCAGCTTGTCGAGAAAATGCGATTTAAGCAATAAAATTAAAAATGCACCTAAAACCTAAACCAAACGTTGCAGGTTCTTATTTCTTCTTGCGCAGTGGTCAACGCGGCACTCTCTAGCTGCCAGGAGCACTTTTTACTATGCGCACCCAACCAGAGCGACGGGAGGAGCACATTTCAGAAAACGTGCTCAGCTCGTCGAGAAAATGCGATTTAAGCAATAAAATTAAACATGCACCTAAAACCTAAACCAAACGTTGCAGGTGCTTATTTCTTCATGCGCAGTGGTCAACGCGGCACTCCCGAGCTGCCAAGAGCACTTTTTACTGTGCGCACCCAACCAGAGCGACGGGAGGAGCACATTTCAGAAAACGTGCTCAGCTCGTCGAGAGAATGCGATTTAAGCAATAAAATTAAAAATGCACCTAAAACCTAAACCAAACGTTGCAGGTGCTTATTTCTTCGTGCGCAGTGGTCAACGCGGAACTCCCTAGCTGCCAGGAGCTCTTTTTACTGTGCGCACCCAACCAGAGCGACGGGAGGAGCACATTTCAGAAAACGTGCTCAGCTCGTCGAGAAAATGCGATTTAAGCAATAAAATTAAAAATGCAGCTAAAACCTAAACCAAACGTTGCAGGTGCTTATTTCTTCGTGCGCAGTGGTCAACGCGGAACTCCCTAGCTGCCAGGAGCACTTTTTACTGTGCGCACCCAACCAGAGTGACGGGAGGATCACATTTCAGAAAACGTGCTCAGCTCGTCGAGAAAATGCGATTTAAGCAATAAAATTAAAAATGCACCCAAAACCTAAACCAAACGTTGCAGGTGCTTATTTCTTCATGCGCAGTGGTCAACGCGGCACTCCCGAGCTGCCAAGAGCACTTTTTACTGTGCGCACCCAACCAGAGCGACGGGAGGAGCACATTTCAGAAAACGTGCTCAGCTCGTCGAGAGAATGCGATTTAAGCAATAAAATTAAAAATGCACCTAAAACCTAAACCAAACATTGCAGGTGCTTATTTCTTCGTGCGCAGTGGTCAACGCGGAACTCCCTAGCTGCCAGGAGCTCTTTTTACTGTGCGCACCCAACCAGAGCGACGGGAGGAGCACATTTCAGAAAACGTGCTCAGCTCGTCGAGAAAATGCGATTTAAGCAATAAAATTAAAAATGCACCTAAAACCTAAACCAAACGTTGCAGGTGCTTATTTCTTCGTGCGCAGTGCTCAACGCGGCACTCCCTAGCTGCCAGGAGCACTTTTTACTGTGCGCACCCAACCAGAGTGACGGGAGGAGCACATTTCAGAAAACGTGCTCAGCTCGTCGAGAAAATGCGATTTAAGCAATAAAATTAAAAATGCACCTAAAACCTAAACCAAACGTTGCAGGTGCTTATTTCTTCATGCGCAGTGGTCAACGCGGCACTCTCTAGCTGCCAAGAGCACTTTTTACTGTGCGCACCCAACCAGAGTGACGGGAGGAGCACATTTCAGAAAACGTGCTCAGCTCGTCGAGAAAATGCGATTTAAGCAATAAGATTAAAAATGCACCTAAAACCTAAACCAAACGTTGCAGGTGCTTATTTCTTCATGCGCAGTGGTCGACGCGGCACTCTCTAGCTGCCAGGAGCATTTTTTACTACGCGCACCCAACCAGAGCGACGGGAGGAGCACATTTCAGAAAACGTGCTCAGCTCGTCGAGAGAATGCGATTTAAGCAATAAAATAAAAAATGCACCTAAAACCTAAACCAAACGTTGCAGGTGCTTATTTCTTCGTGCGCAGTGGTCAACGCGGCACTCCCTAGCTGCCAGGAGCTCTTTTTACTGTGCGCACCCAACCAGAACGACGGGAGGAGCACATTTCAGAAAACGTGCTCAGCTCGTCGAGAAAATGCGATTTAAGCAATAAAATTAAAAATGCACCTAAAACCTAAACCAAACGTTGCAGGTGCTTATTTCTTCATGCGCAGTGGTCAACGCGGCACTCTCTAGCTGTCAGGAGCACTTTTTACTACGCGCACCCAACCACAGCGACGGGAGGAGCACATTTCAGAAAACGTGCTCAGCTCGTCGAGAGAATGCGATTTAAGCAATAAAATAAAAAATGCACCTAAAACCTAAACCAAACGTTGCAGGTGCTTATTTCTTCGTGCGCAGTGGTCAACGCGGCACTCCCTAGCTGCCAGGAGCTCTTTTTACTGTGTGCACCCAACCAGAGCGACGGGAGGAGCACATTTCAGAAAACGTGCTCAGCTCGTCGAGAGAATGCGATTTAAGCAATAAAATAAAAAATGCACCTAAAACCTAAACCAAACGTTGCAGGTGCTTATTTCTTCGTGCGCAGTGGTCAACGGGGAACTCCCTAGCTGCCAGGAGCTCTTTTTACTGTGCGCACCCAACCAGAGCGACGGGAGGAGCACATTTCAGAAAACGTGCTCAGCTCGTCGAGAGAATGCGATTTAAGCAATAAAATTAAAAATGCACCTAAAACCTAAACCAAACGTTGCAGGTGCTTATTTCTTCATGCGCAGTGGTCAACGCGGCACTCTCTAGCTGCCAGGAGCACTTTTTACTACGCGCACCTAACCACAGCGACGGGAGGAGCACATTTCAGAAAACGTGCTCAGCTCGTCGAGAAAATGCGATTTAAGCAATAAGATTAAAAATGCACCTAAAATCTAAACCAAACGTTGCAGGTGCTTATTTCTTCATGCGCAGTGGTCGACGCGGCACTCTCTAGCTGCCAGGAGCATTTTTTACTACGCGCACCCAACCAGAGCGACGGGAGGAGCACATTTCAGAAAACGTGCTCAGCTCGTCGAGAGAATGCGATTGAAGCAATAAAATAAAAAATGCACCTAAAACCTAAACCAAACGTTGCAGGTGCTTATTTCTTCGTGCGCAGTGGTCAACGCGGCACTCCCTAGCTGCCAGGAGCTCTTTTTACTGTGCGCACCCAACCAGAACGACGGGAGGAGCACATTTCAGAAAACGTGCTCAGCTCGTCGAGAAAATGCGATTTAAGCAATAAAATTAAAAATGCACCTAAAACCTAAACCAAACGTTGCAGGTGCTTATTTCTTCATGCGCAGTGGTCAACGCGGCACTCTCTAGCTGCCAGGAGCACTTTTTACTACGCGCACCCAACCACAGCGACGGGAGGAGCACATTTCAGAAAACGTGCTCAGCTCGTCGAGAGAATGCGATTTAAGCAATAAAATAAAAAATGCACCTAAAACCTAAACCAAACGTTGCAGGTGCTTATTTCTTCGTGCGCAGTGGTCAACGCGGCACTCCCGAGCTGCCAAGAACACTTTTTACTGTGCGCACCCAACCAGAGCGACGGGAGGAGCACATTTCAGAAAACGTGCTCAGCTCGTCGAGAGAATGCGATTTAAGCAATAAAATTAAAAATGCACCTAAAACCTAAACCAAACGTTGCAGGTGCTTATTTCTTCGTGCGCAGTGGTCAACGCGGAACTTCCTAGCTGCCAGGAGCTCTTTTTACTGTGCGCACCTAACCAGAGCGACGGGAGGAGCACATTTCAGAAAACGTGCTCAGCTCGTCGAGAAAATGCGATTTAAGCAATAAAATTAAAAATGCAGCTAAAACCTAAACCAAACGTTGCAGGTGCTTATTTTTTCGTGCGCAGTGGTCAACGCGGAACTCCCTAGCTGCCAGGAGCACTTTTTACTGTGCGCACCCAACCAGAGTGACGGGAGGAGCACATTTCAGAAAACGTGCTCAGCTCGTCGAGAAAATGCGATTTAAGCAATAAAATTAAAAATGCACCTAAAACCTAAACCAAACGTTGCAGGTGCTTATTTCTTCATGCGCAGTGGTCAACGCGGCACTCTCTAGCTGCCAAGAGCACTTTTTACTGTGCGCACCCAACCAGAGTGACGGGAGGAGCACATTTCAGAAAACGTGCTCATCTCGTCGATAAAATGCGATTTAAGCAATAAGATTAAAAATGCACCTAAAACCTAAACCAAACGTTGCAGGTGCTTATTTCTTCATGCGCAGTGGTCAACGCGGCACTCTCTAGCTGCCAGGAGCACTTTTTACTACGCGCACCCAACCAGAGCGACGGGAGGAGCACATTTCAGAAAACGTGCTCAGCTCGTCGAGAGAATGCGATTTAAGCAATAAAATTAAAAATGCACCTAAAACCTAAACCAAACGTTGCAGGTGCTTATTTCTTCGTGCGCAGTGGTCAACGCGGCACTCCCTAGCTGCCAGGAGCTCTTTTTACTGTGCGCACCCAACCAGAGCGACGGGAGGAGCACATTTCAGAAAACGTGCTCAGCTTGTCGAGAAAATGCGATTTAAGCAATAAAATTAAAAATGCACCTAAAACCTAAACCAAACGTTGCAGGTTCTTATTTCTTCTTGCGCAGTGGTCAACGCGGCACTCTCTAGCTGCCAGGAGCACTTTTTACTATGCGCGCCCAACCAGAGCGACGGGAGGAGCACATTTCAGAAAACGTGCTCAGCTCGTCGAGAAAATGCGATTTAAGCAATAAAATTAAAAATGCACCTAAAACCTAAACCAAACGTTGCAGGTGCTTATTTCTTCATGCGCAGTGGTCAACGCGGCACTCCCGAGCTGCCAAGAGCACTTTTTACTGTGCGCACCCAACCAGAGCGACGGGAGGAACACATTTCAGAAAACGTGCTCAGCTCGTCGAGAGAATGCGATTTAAGCAATAAAATTAAAAATGCACCTAAAACCTAAACCAAACGTTGCAGGTGCTTATTTCTTCGTGCGCAGTGGTCAACGCGGAACTCCCTAGCTGCCAGGAGCTCTTTTTACTGTGCGCACCCAACCAGAGCGACGGGCGGAGCCCATTTCAGAAAACGTGCTCAGCTCGTCGAGAAAATGCGATTTAAGCAATAAAATTAAAAATGCAGCTAAAACTTAACCAAACGTTGCAGGTGCTTATTTCTTCGTGCGCAGTGGTCAACGCGGCACTCCCTAGCTGCCAGGAGCTCTTTTTACTGTGCGCACCCAACCAGAGCGACGGGAGGAGCACATTTCAGAAAACGTGCTCAGCTCGTCGAGAAAATGCGATTTAAGCAATAAAATTAAAAATGCACCTAAAACCTAAACCAAACGTTGCAGGTGCTTATTTCTTCATGCGCAGTGGTCAACGCGGCACTCTCTAGCTGCCAAGAGCACTTTTTACTGTGCGCACCCAACCAGAGTGACGGGAGGAGCACATTTCAGAAAACGTGCTCAGCTCGTCGAGAAAATGCGATTTAAGCAATAAGATTAAAAATGCACCTAAAACCTAAACCAAACGTTGCAGGTGCGTATTTCTTCATCCGCAGTGGTCAACGCGGAACACCCTAGCTGCCAGGAGCTCTTTTTACTGTGCGCACCCAACCAGAGCGACGGGAGGAGCACATTTCAGAAAACGTGCTCAGCTCGTCGAGAAAATGCGATTTAAGCAATAAAATTAAAAATGCAGCTAAAACCTAAATCAAACGTTGCAGGTGCTTATTTCTTCGTGTGCAGTGCTCAACGCGGCACTCCCTAGCTGCCAGGAGCACTTTTTACTGTGCGCACCCAACCAGAGTGACGGGAGGAGCACATTTCAGAAAACGTGCTCAGCTCGTCGAGAAAATGCGATTTAAGCAATAAAATTAAAAATGCACCCAAAACCTAAACCAAACGTTGCAGGTGCTTATTTCTTTGTGCGCAGTGGTCAACGCGGCACTCTCTAGCTGCCAAGAGCACTTTTTACTATGCGCACCCAACCAGAGTGACGGGAGGAGCACATTTCAGAAAACGTGCTCAGCTCGTCGAGAAAATGCGATTTAAGCAATAAAATTAAAAATGCTCCTAAAACCTAAACCAAACGTTGCAGGTGCTTATTTCTTCATGCGCAGTGGTCAACGCGGCACTCTCTAGCTGCCAGGAGCACTTTTTACTACGCGCACCCAACCAGAGCGACGGGAGGAGCACATTTCAGAAAACGTGCTCAGCTCGTCGAGAGAATGCGATTTAAGCAATAAAATTAAAAATGCACCTAAAACCTAAACCAAACGTTGCAGGTGCTTATTTCTTCGTGCGCAGTGGTCAACGCGGCACTCCCTAGCTGCCAGGAGCTCTTTTTACTGTGCGCACCCAACCAGAGCGACGGGAGGAGCACATTTCAGAAAACGTGCTCAGCTCGTCGAGAAAATGCGATTTAAGCAATAAAATTAAAAATGCACCTAAAACCTAAACCAAACGTTGCAGGTGCTTATTTCTTCATGCGCAGTGGTCAACGCGGCACTCTCTAGCTGCCAGGAGCACTTTTTACTACGCGCACCCAACCACAGCGACCGGAGGAGCACATTTCAGAAAACGTGCTCAGCTCGTCGAGAGAATGCGATTTAAGCAATAAAATAAAAAATGCACCTAAAACCTAAACCAAACGTTGCAGGTGCTTATTTCTTCGTGCGCAGTGGTCAACGCGGCACTCCCGAGCTGCCAAGAACACTTTTTACTGTGCGCACCCAACCAGAGCGACGGGAGGAGCACATTTCAGAAAACGTGCTCAGCTCGTCGAGAGAATGCGATTTAAGCAATAAAATTAAAAATGCACCTAAAACCTAAACCAAACGTTGCAGGTGCTTATTTCTTCGTGCGCAGTGGTCAACGCGGCACTCCCTAGCTGCCAGGAGCTCTTTTTACTGTGCGCACCCAACCAGAGTGACGGGAGGAGCACATTTCAGAAAACGTGCTCAGCTTGTCGAGAAAATGCGATTTAAGCAATAAAATTAAAAATGCACCTAAAACCTAGACCAAACGTTGCAGGTTCTTATTTCTTCTTGCGCAGTGGTCAACGCGGCACTCTCTAGCTGCCAGGAGCACTTTTTACTATGCGCGCCCAACCAGAGCGACGGGAGGAGCACATTTCAGAAAACGTGCTCAGCTCGTCGAGAAAATGCGATTTAAGCAATAAAATTAAAAATGCACCTAAAACCTAAACCAAACGTTGCAGGTGCTTATTTCTTTGTGCGCAGTGGTCAACGCGGCACTCTTTAGCTGCCAAGAGCACTTTTTACTATGCGCACCCAACCAGAGTGACGGGAGGAGCACATTTCAGAAAACGTGCTCAGCTCGTCGAGAAAATGCGATTTAAGCAATAAAATTAAAAATGCACCTAAAACCTAAACCAAACGTTGTAGGTGCTTATTTCTTCGTGCGCAGTGGTCAACGCGGAACTCGCTAGCTGCCAGGAGCACTTTTTACTGTGCGCACCCAACCAGAGTGACGGGAGGAGCACATTTCAGAAAACGTGCTCAGCTCGTCGAGAAAATGCGATTTAAGCAATAAAATTAAAAATGCACCTAAAACCTAAACCAAACGTTGCAGGTGCTTATTTCTTCATGCGCAGTGGTCAACGCGGCACTCTCTAGCTGCCAAGAGCACTTTTTACTGTGCGCACCCAACCAGAGTGACGGGAGGAGCACATTTCAGAAAACGTGCTCAGCTCGTCGAGAAAATGCGATTTAAGCAATAAAATTAAAAATGCACCTAAAACCTAAACCAAACGTTGCAGGTGCTTATTTCTTCGTGCGCAGTGCTCAACGCGGCACTCCCTAGCTGCCAGGAGCACTTTTTACTGTGCGCACCCAACCAGAGTGACGGGAGGAGCACATTTCAGAAAACGTGCTCAGCTCTTCGAGACAATGCAATTTAAGCAATAAAATTAAAAATGCACCTAAAACCTAAACCAAACGTTGCAGGTGCTTATTTCTTCGTGCGCAGTGCTCAACGCGGCACTCCCTAGCTGCCAGGAGCACTTTTTACTGTGCGCACCCAACCAGAGTGACGGGAGGAGCATATTTCAGAAAACGTGCTCAGCTCGTCGAGAAAATGCGATTTAAGCAATAAAATTAAAAATGCACCTAAAACCTAAACCAAACGTTGCAGGTGCTTATTTCTTCATGTGCCGTGGTCAACGCGGCACTCTCTAGCTGCCAGGAGCACTTTTTACTATGCGCGCACAACCAGAGCGACGGGAGGAGCACATTTCAGAAAACGTGCTCAGCTCGTCGAGAAAATGCGATTTAAGCAATAAAATTTAAAATGCACCTAAAACCTAAACCAAACGTTGCAGGTGCTTATTTCTTTGTGCGCAGTGGTCAACGCGGCACTTTTTAGCTGCCAAGAGCACTTTTTACTATGCGCACCCAACCAGAGTGACGGGAGGAGCACATTTCAGAAAACGTGCTCAGCTCGTCGAGAAAATGCGATTTAAGCAATAAGATTAAAAATGCACCTAAAACCTAAACCAAACGTTGCAGGTGCTTATTTCTTCATGCGCAGTGGTCAACGCGGCACTCTCTAGCTGCCAGGAGCACTTTTTACTACGCGCACCCAACCAGAGCGACGGGAGGAGCACATTTCAGAAAACGTGCTCAGCTCGTCGAGAGAATGCGATTTAAGCAATAAAATAAAAAAATGCACCTAAAACATAAACCAAACGTTGCAGGTGCTTATTTCTTCGAGCGCAGTGGTCAACGCGGCACTCCCTAGCTGCCAGGAGCTCTTTTTACTGTGCGCACCCAACCAGAGCGACGGGAGGAGCACATTTCAGAAAACGTGCTCAGCTTGTCGAGAAAATGCGATTTAAGCAATAAAATTAAAAATGCACCCAAAACCTAAACCAAACGTTGCAGGTGCTTATTTCTTTGTGCGCAGTGGTCAACGCGGCACTCTCTAGCTGCCAAGAGCACTTTTTACTATGCGCACCCAACCAGAGTGACGGGAGGAGCACATTTCAGAAAACGTGCTCAGCTCGTCGAGAAAATGCGATTTAAGCAATCAAATTAAAAATGCTCCTAAAACCTAAACCAAACGTTGCAGGTGCTTATTTCTTCATGCGCAGTGGTCAACGCGGCACTCTCTAGCTGCCAGGAGCACTTTTTACTACGCGCACCCAACCAGAGCGACGGGAGGAGCACATTTCAGAAAACGTGCTCAGCTCGTCGAGAGAATGCGATTTAAGCAATAAAATTAAAAATGCACCTAAAACCTAAACCAAACGTTGCAGGTGCTTATTTCTTCGTGCGCAGTGGTCAACGCGGCACTCCCTAGCTGCCAGGAGCTCTTTTTACTGTGCGCACCCAACCAGAGCGACGGGAGGAGCACATTTCAGGAAACGTGCTCAGCTTGTCGAGAAAATGCGGTTTAAGCAATAAAATTAAAAATGCACCTAAAACCTAAACCAAACGTTGCAGGTGCATATTTCTTCGTACGCAGTGCTCAACGCGGCACTCCCTAGCTGCCAGGAGCACTTTTTACTATGCGCGCCCAACCAGAGCGACGGGAGGAGCACATTTCAGAAAACGTGCTCAGCTCGTCGAGAAAATGCGATTTAAGCAATAAAATTAAAAATGCACCTAAAACCTAAACCAGACGTTGCAGGTGCTTATTTCTTCTTGCGCAGTGGTCAACGCGGCACTCTCTAGCTGCCAGGAGCACTTTTTACTATGCGCGCCCAACCAGAGCGACGGGAGGAGCACATTTCAGAAAACGTGCTCAGCTCGTCGAGAAAATGCGATTTAAGCAATAAAATTAAAAATGCACCTAAAACCTAAACCAAACGTTGCAGGTGCTTATTTCTTCATGCGCAGTGGTCAACGCGGCACTCCCGAGCTGCCAAGAGCACTTTTTACTGTGCGCACCCAACCAGAGCGACGGGAGGAGCACATTTCAGAAAACGTGCTCAGCTCGTCGAGAGAATGCGATTCAAGCAATAAAATTAAAAATGCACCTAAAACCTAAACCAAACGTTGCAGGTGCTTATTTCTTCGTGCGCAGTGGTCAACACGGAACTCCCTAGCTGCCAGGAGCTCTTTTTACTGTGCGCACCCAACCAGAGCGACGGGAGGAGCACATTTCAGAAAACGTGCTCAGTTCGTCGAGAAAATGCGATTTAAGCAATAAAATTAAAAATGCAGCTAAAACCTAAACCAAACGTTGCAGGTGCTTATTTCTTCGTGCGTAGTGCTCAACGCGGCACTCCCTAGCTGCCAGGAGCACTTTTTACTGTGCGCACCCAACCAGAGTGACGGGAGGAGCACATTTCAGAAAACGTGCTCAGCTCGTCGAGAAAATGCGATTTAAGCAATAAAATTAAAAATGCACTTAAAACCTAAACCAAACGTTGCAGGTGCTTATTTCTTCATGCGCAGTGGTCAACGCGGCACTCTCTAGCTGCCAAGAGCACTTTTTACTGTGCGCACCCAACCAGAGTGACGGGAGGAGCACATTTCAGAAAACGTGCTCAGCTCGTCGAGAAAATGCGATTTAAGCAATAAGATTAAAAATGCACCTAAAACCTAAACCAAACGTTGCAGGTTCTTATTTCTTCTTGCGCAGTGGTCAACGCGGCACTCTCTAGCTGCCAGGAGCACTTTTTACTATGCGCGCCCAACCAGAGCGACGGGAGGAGCACATTTCAGAAAACGTGCTCAGCTCGTCGAGAAAATGCGATTTAAGCAATAAAATTAAAAATGCACCTAAAACCTAAACCAAACGTTGCAGGTGCTTATTTCTTCATGCGCAGTGGTCAACGCGGCACTCCCGAGCTGCCAAGAGCACTTTTTACTGTGCGCACCCAACCAGAGCGACGGGAGGAGCACATTTCAGAAAACGTGCTCAGCTCGTCGAGAGAATGCGATTTAAGCAATAAAATTAAAAATGCACCTAAAACCTAAACCAAACGTTGCAGGTGCTTATTTCTTCGTGCGCAGTGGTCAACGCGGAACTCCCTAGCTGCCAGGAGCTCTTTTTACTGTGCGCACCCAACCAGAGCGACGGGAGGAGCCCATTTCAGAAAACGTGCTCAGCTCGTCGAGAAAATGCGATTTAAGCAATAAAATTAAAAATGCACCTAAAACCTAAACCAAACGTTGCAGGTGCTTATTTCTTCGTGCGCAGTGGTCAACGCGGCACTCTCTAGCTGCCAAGAGCACTTTTTACTATGCGCACCCAACCAGAGTGACGGGAGGAGCACATTTCAGAAAACGTGCTCAGCTCGTCGAGGAAATGCGATTTAAGCAAAAAAATTAAAAATGCAGCTAAAACCTAAACCAAACGTTGCAGGTGCTTATTTCTTCGTGCGCAGTGGTCAACGCGGAACTCCCTAGCTGCCAGGAGCACTTTTTACTGTGCGCACCCAACCAGAGTGACGGGAGGAGCACATTTCAGAAAACGTGCTCAGCTCGTCGAGAAAATGCGATTTAAGCAATAAAATTAAAAATGCACCCAAAACCTAAACCAAACGTTGCAGGTGCTTATTTCTTTGTGCGCAGTGGTCAACGCGGCACTCTCTAGCTGCCAAGAGCACCTTTTACTATGCGCACCCAACCAGAGTGACGGGAGAAGCACATTTCAGAAAACGTGCTCAGCTCGTCGAGAAAATGCGATTTAAGCAATAAGATTAAAAATGCACCTAAAACCTAAACCAAACGTTGCAGGTGCTTATTTCTTCATGCGCAGTGGTCAACGCGGCACTCTCTAGCTGCCAAGAGCACTTTTTACTGTGGGCACCCAACCAGAGTGACGGGAGGAGCACATTTCAGAAAACGTGCTCAGCTCGTCGAGAAAATGCGATTTAAGCAATAAGATTAAAAATGCACCTAAAACCTAAACCAAACGTTGCAGGTGCTTATTTCTTCGTGCGCAGTGGTCAACGCGGAACTCCCTAGCTGCCAGGAGCTCTTTTTACTGTGCGCACCCAACCAGAGCGACGGGAGGAGCCCATTTCAGAAAACGTGCTCAGCTCGTCGAGAAAATGCGATTTAAGCAATAAAATTAAAAATGCACCTAAAACCTAAACCAAACGTTGCAGGTGCTTATTTCTTCGTGCGCAGTGCTCAACGCGGCACTCCCTAGCTGCCAGGAGCACTTTTTACTGTGCGCACCCAACCAGAGTGACGGGAGGAGCACATTTCAGAAAACGTGCTCAGCTCGTCGAGAAAATGCGATTTAAGCAATAAAATTAAAAATGCACCTAAAACCTAAACCAAACGTTGCAGGTGCTTATTTCTTCATGCGCAGTGGTCAACGCGGCACTCTCTAGCTGCCAAGAGCACTTTTTACTGTGCGCACCCAACCAGAGTGACGGGAGGAGCACATTTCAGAAAACGTGCTCAGCTCGTCGAGAAAATGCGATTTAAGCAATAAGATTAAAAATGCACCTAAAACCTAAACCAAACGTTGCAGGTGCTTATTTCTTCATGCGCAGTGGTCGACGCGGCACTCTCTAGCTGCCAGGAGCACTTTTTACTACGCGCACCCAACCAGAGCGACGGGAGGAGCACATTTCAGAAAACGTGCTCAGCTCGTCGAGAGAATGCGATTTAAGCAATAAAATAAAAAATGCACTTAAAACCTAAACCAAACGTTGCAGGTGCTTATTTCTTCGTGCGCAGTGGTCAACGCGGCACTCCCTAGCTGCCAGGAGCTCTTTTTACTGTGCGCACCCAACCAGAACGACGGGAGGAGCACATTTCAGAAAACGTGCTCAGCTCGTCGAGAAAATGCGATTTAAGCAATAAAATTAAAAATGCACCTAAAACCTAAACCAAACGTTGCAGGTGCTTATTTCTTCATGCGCAGTGGTCAACGCGGCACTCTCTAGCTGTCAGGAGCACTTTTTACTACGCGCACCCAACCACAGCGACGGGAGGAGCACATTTCAGAAAACGTGCTCAGCTCGTCGAGAGAATGCGATTTAAGCAATAAAATAAAAAATGCACCTAAAACCTAAACCAAACGTTGCAGGTGCTTATTTCTTCGTGCGCAGTGGTCAACGCGGCACTCCCTAGCTGCCAGGAGCTCTTTTTACTGTGTGCACCCAACCAGAGCGACGGGAGGAGCACATTTCAGAAAACGTGCTCAGCTCGTCGAGAGAATGCGATTTAAGCAATAAAATAAAAAATGCACCTAAAACCTAAACCAAACGTTGCAGGTGCTTATTTCTTCGTGCGCAGTGGTCAACGGGGAACTCCCTAGCTGCCAGGAGCTCTTTTTACTGTGCGCACCCAACCAGAGCGACGGGAGGAGCACATTTCAGAAAACGTGCTCAGCTCGTCGAGAGAATGCGATTTAAGCAATAAAATTAAAAATGCACCTAAAACCTAAACCAAACGTTGCAGGTGCTTATTTCTTCATGCGCAGTGGTCAACGCGGCACTCTCTAGCTGCCAGGAGCACTTTTTACTACGCGCACCCAACCACAGCGACGGGAGGAGCACATTTCAGAAAACGTGCTCAGCTCGTCGAGAAAATGCGATTTAAGCAATAAGATTAAAAATGCACCTAAAATCTAAACCAAACGTTGCAGGTGCTTATTTCTTCATGCGCAGTGGTCGACGCGGCACTCTCTAGCTGCCAGGAGCACTTTTTACTACGCGCACCCAACCAGAGCGACGGGAGGAGCACATTTCAGAAAACGTGCTCAGCTCGTCGAGAGAATGCGATTTAAGCAATAAAATAAAAAATGCACCTAAAACCTAAACCAAACGTTGCAGGTGCTTATTTCTTCGTGCGCAGTGGTCAACGCGGCACTCCCTAGCTGCCAGGAGCTCTTTTTACTGTGCGCACCCAACCAGAACGACGGGAGGAGCACATTTCAGAAAACGTGCTCAGCTCGTCGAGAAAATGCGATTTAAGCAATAAAATTAAAAATGCACCTAAAACCTAAACCAAACGTTGCAGGTGCTTATTTCTTCATGCGCAGTGGTCAACGCGGCACTCTCTAGCTGCCAGGAGCACTTTTTACTACGCGCACCCAACCACAGCGACGGGAGGAGCACATTTCAGAAAACGTGCTCAGCTCGTCGAGAGAATGCGATTTAAGCAATAAAATAAAAAATGCACCTAAAACCTAAACCAAACGTTGCAGGTGCTTATTTCTTCGTGCGCAGTGGTCAACGCGGCACTCCCGAGCTGCCAAGAACACTTTTTACTGTGCGCACCCAACCAGAGCGACGGGAGGAGCACATTTCAGAAAACGTGCTCAGCTCGTCGAGAGAATGCGATTTAAGCAATAAAATTAAAAATGCACCTAAAACCTAAACCAAACGTTGCAGGTGCTTATTTCTTCGTGCGCAGTGGTCAACGCGGAACTTCCTAGCTGCCAGGAGCTCTTTTTACTGTGCGCACCTAACCAGAGCGACGGGAGGAGCACATTTCAGAAAACGTGCTCAGCTCGTCGAGAAAATGCGATTTAAGCAATAAAATTAAAAATGCAGCTAAAACCTAAACCAAACGTTGCAGGTGCTTATTTTTTCGTGCGCAGTGGTCAACGCGGAACTCCCTAGCTGCCAGGAGCACTTTTTACTGTGCGCACCCAACCAGAGTGACGGGAGGAGCACATTTCAGAAAACGTGCTCAGCTCGTCGAGAAAATGCGATTTAAGCAATAAAATTAAAAATGCACCTAAAACCTAAACCAAACGTTGCAGGTGCTTATTTCTTCATGCGCAGTGGTCAACGCGGCACTCTCTAGCTGCCAAGAGCACTTTTTACTGTGCGCACCCAACCAGAGTGACGGGAGGAGCACATTTCAGAAAACGTGCTCATCTCGTCGATAAAATGCGATTTAAGCAATAAGCTTAAAAATGCACCTAAAACCTAAACCAAACGTTGCAGGTGCTTATTTCTTCATGCGCAGTGGTCAACGCGGCACTCTCTAGCTGCCAGGAGCACTTTTTACTACGCGCACCCAACCAGAGCGACGGGAGGAGCACATTTCAGAAAACGTGCTCAGCTCGTCGAGAGAATGCGATTTAAGCAATAAAATTAAAAATGCACCTAAAACCTAAACCAAACGTTGCAGGTGCTTATTTCTTCGTGCGCAGTGGTTAACGCGGCACTCCCTAGCTGCCAGGAGCTCTTTTTACTGTGCGCACCCAACCAGAGCGACGGGAGGAGCACATTTCAGAAAACGTGCTCAGCTTGTCGAGAAAATGCGATTTAAGCAATAAAATTAAAAATGCACCTAAAACCTAAACCAAACGTTGCAGGTTCTTATTTCTTCTTGCGCAGTGGTCAACGCGGCACTCTCTAGCTGCCAGGAGCACTTTTTACTATGCGCGCCCAACCAGAGCGACGGGAGGAGCACATTTCAGAAAACGTGCTCAGCTCGTCGAGAAAATGCGATTTAAGCAATAAAATTAAAAATGCACCTAAAACCTAAACCAAACGTTGCAGGTGCTTATTTCTTCATGCGCAGTGGTCAACGCGGCACTCCCGAGCTGCCAAGAGCACTTTTTACTGTGCGCACCCAACCAGAGCGACGGGAGGAACACATTTCAGAAAACGTGCTCAGCTCGTCGAGAGAATGCGATTTAAGCAATAAAATTAAAAATGCACCTAAAACCTAAACCAAACGTTGCAGGTGCTTATTTCTTCGTGCGCAGTGGTCAACGCGGAACTCCCTAGCTGCCAGGAGCTCTTTTTACTGTGCGCACCCAACCAGAGCGACGGGAGGAGCCCATTTCAGAAAACGTGCTCAGCTCGTCGAGAAAATGCGATTTAAGCAATAAAATTAAAAATGCAGCTAAAACCTAAACCAAACGTTGCAGGTGCTTATTTCTTCGTGCGCAGTGGTCAACGCGGCACTCCCTAGCTGCCAGGAGCTCTTTTTACTGTGCGCACCCAACCAGAGCGACGGGAGGAGCACATTTCAGAAAACGTGCTCAGCTTGTCGAGAAAATGCGATTTAAGCAATAAAATTAAAAATGCACCTAAAACCTAAACCAAACGTTGCAGGTTCTTATTTCTTCTTGCGCAGTGGTCAACGCGGCACTCTCTAGCTGCCAGGAGCACTTTTTACTATGCGCGCCCAACCAGAGCGACGGGAGGAGCACATTTCAGAAAACGTGCTCAGCTCGTCGAGAAAATGCGATTTAAGCAATAAAATTAAAAATGCACCTAAAACCTAAACCAAACGTTGCAGGTGCTTATTTCTTCATGCGCAGTGGTCAACGCGGCACTCCCGAGCTGCCAAGAACACTTTTTACTGTGCGCACCCAACCAGAGCGACGGGAGGAGCACATTTCAGAAAACGTGCTCAGCTCGTCGAGAGAATGCGATTTAAGCAATAAAATTAAAAATGCACCTAAAACCTAAACCAAACGTTGCAGGTGCTTATTTCTTCGTGCGCAGTGGTCAACGCGGAACTCCCTAGCTGCCAGGAGCTCTTTTTACTGTGCGCACCCAACCAGAGCGACGGGAGGAGCACATTTCAGAAAACGTGCTCAGCTCGTCGAGAAAATGCGATTTAAGCAATAAAATTAAAAATGCAGCTAAAACCTAAACCAAACGTTGCAGGTGCTTATTTCTTCGTGCGCAGTGGTCAACGCGGAACTCCCTAGCTGCCAGGAGCACTTTTTACTGTGCGCACCCAACCAGAGTGACGGGAGGAGCACATTTCAGAAAACGTGCTCAGCTCGTCGAGAAAATGCGATTTAAGCAATAAAATTAAAAATGCACCTAAAACCTAAACCAAACGTTGCAGGTGCTTATTTCTTCATGCGCAGTGGTCAACGCGGCACGCTCTAGCTGCCAAGAGCACTTTTTACTGTGTGCACCCAACCAGAGTGACGGGAGGAGCACATTTCAGAAAACGTGCTCATCTCGTCGAGAAAATGCGATTTAAGCAATAAGATTAAAAATGCACCTAAAACCTAAACCAAACGTTGCAGGTGCTTATTTCTTCATGCGCAGTGGTCAACGCGGCACTCTCTAGCTGCCAGGAGCACTTTTTACTACGCGCACCCAACCAGAACGACGGGAGGAGCACATTTCAGAAAACGTGCTCAGCTCGTCGAGAGAATGTGATTTAAGCAATAAAATTAAAAATGCACCTAAAACCTAAACCAAACGTTGCAGGTGCTTATTTCTTCGTGCGCAGTGGTCAACGCGGCACTCCCTAGCTGCCAGGAGCTCTTTTTACTGTGCGCACCCAACCAGAGTGACGGGAGGAGCACATTTCAGAAAACGTGCTCAGCTTGTCGAGAAAATGCGATTTAAGCAATAAAATTAAAAATGCACCTAAAACCTAGACCAAACGTTGCAGGTTCTTATTTCTTCTTGCGCAGTGGTCAACGCGGCACTCTCTAGCTGCCAGGAGCACTTTTTACTATGCGCGCCCAACCAGAGCGACGGGAGGAGCACATTTCAGAAAACGTGCTCAGCTCGTCGAGAAAATGCGATTTAAGCAATAAAATTAAAAATGCACCTAAAACCTAAACCAAACGTTGCAGGTGCTTATTTCTTTGTGCGCAGTGGTCAACGCGGCACTCTTTAGCTGCCAAGAGCACTTTTTACTATGCGCACCCAACCAGAGTGACGGGAGGAGCACATTTCAGAAAACGTGCTCAGCTCGTCGAGAAAATGCGATTTAAGCAATAAAATTAAAAATGCACCTAAAACCTAAACCAAACGTTGTAGGTGCTTATTTCTTCGTGCGCAGTGGTCAACGCGGAACTCCCTAGCTGCCAGGAGCACTTTTTACTGTGCGCACCCAACCAGAGTGACGGGAGGAGCACATTTCAGAAAACGTGCTCAGCTCGTCGAGAAAATGCGATTTAAGCAATAAAATTAAAAATGCACCTAAAACCTAAACCAAACGTTGCAGGTGCTTATTTCTTCATGCGCAGTGGTCAACGCGGCACTCTCTAGCTGCCAAGAGCACTTTTTACTGTGCGCACCCAACCAGAGTGACGGGAGGAGCACATTTCAGAAAACGTGCTCAGCTCGTCGAGAAAATGCGATTTAAGCAATAAAATTAAAAATGCACCTAAAACCTAAACCAAACGTTGCAGGTGCTTATTTCTTCGTGCGCAGTGCTCAACGCGGCACTCCCTAGCTGCCAGGAGCACTTTTTACTGTGCGCACCCAACCAGAGTGACGGGAGGAGCACATTTCAGAAAGCGTGCTCAGCTCTTCGAGACAATGCAATTTAAGCAATAAAATTAAAAATGCACCTAAAACCTAAACCAAACGTTGCAGGTGCTTATTTCTTCGTGCGCAGTGCTCAACGCGGCACTCCCTAGCTGCCAGGAGCACTTTTTACTGTGCGCACCCAACCAGAGTGACGGGAGGAGCATATTTCAGAAAACGTGCTCAGCTCGTCGAGAAAATGCGATTTAAGCAATAAAATTAAAAATGCACCTAAAACCTAAACCAAACGTTGCAGGTGCTTATTTCTTCATGTGCCGTGGTCAACGCGGCACTCTCTAGCTGCCAGGAGCACTTTTTACTATGCGCGCACAACCAGAGCGACGGGAGGAGCACATTTCAGAAAACGTGCTCAGCTCGTCGAGAAAATGCGATTTAAGCAATAAAATTTAAAATGCACCTAAAACCTAAACCAAACGTTGCAGGTGCTTATTTCTTTGTGCGCAGTGGTCAACGCGGCACTTTTTAGCTGCCAAGAGCACTTTTTACTATGCGCACCCAACCAGAGTGACGGGAGGAGCACATTTCAGAAAACGTGCTCAGCTCGTCGAGAAAATGCGATTTAAGCAATAAGATTAAAAATGCACCTAAAACCTAAACCAAACGTTGCAGGTGCTTATTTCTTCATGCGCAGTGGTCAACGCGGCACTCTCTAGCTGCCAGGAGCACTTTTTACTACGCGCACCCAACCAGAGCGACGGGAGGAGCACATTTCAGAAAACGTGCTCAGCTCGTCGAGAGAATGCGATTTAAGCAATAAAATAAAAAAATGCACCTAAAACATAAACCAAACGTTGCAGGTGCTTATTTCTTCGAGCGCAGTGGTCAACGCGGCACTCCCTAGCTGCCAGGAGCTCTTTTTACTGTGCGCACCCAACCAGAGCGACGGGAGGAGCACATTTCAGAAAACGTGCTCAGCTTGTCGAGAAAATGCGATTTAAGCAATAAAATTAAAAATGCACCTAAAACCTAAACCAAACGTTGCAGGTTCTTATTTCTTCTTGCGCAGTGGTCAACGCGGCACTCTCTAGCTGCCAGGAGCACTTTTTACTATGCGCACCCAACCAGAGCGACGGGAGGAGCACATTTCAGAAAACGTGCTCAGCTCGTCGAGAAAATGCGATTTAAGCAATAAAATTAAAAATGCACCTAAAACCTAAACCAAACGTTGCAGGTGCTTATTTCTTCATGCGCAGTGGTCAACGCGGCACTCCCGAGCTGCCAAGAGCACTTTTTACTGTGCGCACCCAACCAGAGCGACGGGAGGAGCACATTTCAGAAAACGTGCTCAGCTCGTCGAGAGAATGCGATTTAAGCAATAAAATTAAAAATGCACCTAAAACCTAAACCAAACGTTGCAGGTGCTTATTTCTTCGTGCGCAGTGGTCAACGCGGAACTCCCTAGCTGCCAGGAGCTCTTTTTACTGTGCGCACCCAACCAGAGCGACGGGAGGAGCACATTTCAGAAAACGTGCTCAGCTCGTCGAGAAAATGCGATTTAAGCAATAAAATTAAAAATGCAGCTAAAACCTAAACCAAACGTTGCAGGTGCTTATTTCTTCGTGCGCAGTGGTCAACGCGGAACTCCCTAGCTGCCAGGAGCACTTTTTACTGTGCGCACCCAACCAGAGTGACGGGAGGATCACATTTCAGAAAACGTGCTCAGCTCGTCGAGAAAATGCGATTTAAGCAATAAAATTAAAAATGCACCCAAAACCTAAACCAAACGTTGCAGGTGCTTATTTCTTCATGCGCAGTGGTCAACGCGGCACTCCCGAGCTGCCAAGAGCACTTTTTACTGTGCGCACCCAACCAGAGCGACGGGAGGAGCACATTTCAGAAAACGTGCTCAGCTCGTCGAGAGAATGCGATTTAAGCAATAAAATTAAAAATGCACCTAAAACCTAAACCAAACATTGCAGGTGCTTATTTCTTCGTGCGCAGTGGTCAACGCGGAACTCCCTAGCTGCCAGGAGCTCTTTTTACTGTGCGCACCCAACCAGAGCGACGGGAGGAGCACATTTCAGAAAACGTGCTCAGCTCGTCGAGAAAATGCGATTTAAGCAATAAAATTAAAAATGCAGCTAAAACCTAAACCAAACGTTGCAGGTGCTTATTTCTTCGTGCGCAGTGGTCAACGCGGAACTCCCTAGCTGCCAGGAGCACTTTTTACTGTGCGCACCCAACCAGAGTGACGGGAGGAGCACATTTCAGAAAACGTGCTCAGCTCGTCGAGAAAATGCGATTTAAGCAATAAAATTAAAAATGCACCTAAAACCTAAACCAAACGTTGCAGGTGCTTATTTCTTCATGCGCAGTGGTCAACGCGGCACGCTCTAGCTGCCAAGAGCACTTTTTACTGTGTGCACCCAACCAGAGTGACGGGAGGAGCACATTTCAGAAAACGTGCTCATCTCGTCGAGAAAATGCGATTTAAGCAATAAGATTAAAAATGCACCTAAAACCTAAACCAAACGTTGCAGGTGCTTATTTCTTCATGCGCAGTGGTCAACGCGGCACTCTCTAGCTGCCAGGAGCACTTTTTACTACGCGCACCCAACCAGAACGACGGGAGGAGCACATTTCAGAAAACGTGCTCAGCTCGTCGAGAGAATGTGATTTAAGCAATAAAATTAAAAATGCACCTAAAACCTAAACCAAACGTTGCAGGTGCTTATTTCTTCGTGCGCAGTGGTCAACGCGGCACTCCCTAGCTGCCAGGAGCTCTTTTTACTGTGCGCACCCAACCAGAGTGACGGGAGGAGCACATTTCAGAAAACGTGCTCAGCTTGTCGAGAAAATGCGATTTAAGCAATAAAATTAAAAATGCACCTAAAACCTAGACCAAACGTTGCAGGTTCTTATTTCTTCTTGCGCAGTGGTCAACGCGGCACTCTCTAGCTGCCAGGAGCACTTTTTACTATGCGCGCCCAACCAGAGCGACGGGAGGAGCACATTTCAGAAAACGTGCTCAGCTCGTCGAGAAAATGCGATTTAAGCAATAAAATTAAAAATGCACCTAAAACCTAAACCAAACGTTGCAGGTGCTTATTTCTTTGTGCGCAGTGGTCAACGCGGCACTCTTTAGCTGCCAAGAGCACTTTTTACTATGCGCACCCAACCAGAGTGACGGGAGGAGCACATTTCAGAAAACGTGCTCAGCTCGTCGAGAAAATGCGATTTAAGCAATAAAATTAAAAATGCACCTAAAACCTAAACCAAACGTTGTAGGTGCTTATTTCTTCGTGCGCAGTGGTCAACGCGGAACTCCCTAGCTGCCAGGAGCACTTTTTACTGTGCGCACCCAACCAGAGTGACGGGAGGAGCACATTTCAGAAAACGTGCTCAGCTCGTCGAGAAAATGCGATTTAAGCAATAAAATTAAAAATGCACCTAAAACCTAAACCAAACGTTGCAGGTGCTTATTTCTTCATGCGCAGTGGTCAACGCGGCACTCTCTAGCTGCCAAGAGCACTTTTTACTGTGCGCACCCAACCAGAGTGACGGGAGGAGCACATTTCAGAAAACGTGCTCAGCTCGTCGAGAAAATGCGATTTAAGCAATAAAATTAAAAATGCACCTAAAACCTAAACCAAACGTTGCAGGTGCTTATTTCTTCGTGCGCAGTGCTCAACGCGGCACTCCCTAGCTGCCAGGAGCACTTTTTACTGTGCGCACCCAACCAGAGTGACGGGAGGAGCACATTTCAGAAAACGTGCTCAGCTCTTCGAGACAATGCAATTTAAGCAATAAAATTAAAAATGCACCTAAAACCTAAACCAAACGTTGCAGGTGCTTATTTCTTCGTGCGCAGTGCTCAACGCGGCACTCCCTAGCTGCCAGGAGCACTTTTTACTGTGCGCACCCAACCAGAGTGACGGGAGGAGCATATTTCAGAAAACGTGCTCAGCTCGTCGAGAAAATGCGATTTAAGCAATAAAATTAAAAATGCACCTAAAACCTAAACCAAACGTTGCAGGTGCTTATTTCTTCATGTGCCGTGGTCAACGCGGCACTCTCTAGCTGCCAGGAGCACTTTTTACTATGCGCGCACAACCAGAGCGACGGGAGGAGCACATTTCAGAAAACGTGCTCAGCTCGTCGAGAAAATGCGATTTAAGCAATAAAATTTAAAATGCACCTAAAACCTAAACCAAACGTTGCAGGTGCTTATTTCTTTGTGCGCAGTGGTCAACGCGGCACTTTTTAGCTGCCAAGAGCACTTTTTACTATGCGCACCCAACCAGAGTGACGGGAGGAGCACATTTCAGAAAACGTGCTCAGCTCGTCGAGAAAATGCGATTTAAGCAATAAGATTAAAAATGCACCTAAAACCTAAACCAAACGTTGCAGGTGCTTATTTCTTCATGCGCAGTGGTCAACGCGGCACTCTCTAGCTGCCAGGAGCACTTTTTACTACGCGCACCCAACCAGAGCGACGGGAGGAGCACATTTCAGAAAACGTGCTCAGCTCGTCGAGAGAATGCGATTTAAGCAATAAAATAAAAAAATGCACCTAAAACATAAACCAAACGTTGCAGGTGCTTATTTCTTCGAGCGCAGTGGTCAACGCGGCACTCCCTAGCTGCCAGGAGCTCTTTTTACTGTGCGCACCCAACCAGAGCGACGGGAGGAGCACATTTCAGAAAACGTGCTCAGCTTGTCGAGAAAATACGATTTAAGCAATAAAATTAAAAATGCACCTAAAACCTAAACCAAACGTTGCAGGTTCTTATTTCTTCTTGCGCAGTGGTCAACGCGGCACTCTCTAGCTGCCAGGAGCACTTTTTACTATGCGCACCCAACCAGAGCGACGGGAGGAGCACATTTCAGAAAACGTGCTCAGCTCGTCGAGAAAATGCGATTTAAGCAATAAAATTAAAAATGCACCTAAAACCTAAACCAAACGTTGCAGGTGCTTATTTCTTCATGCGCAGTGGTCAACGCGGCACTCCCGAGCTGCCAAGAGCACTTTTTACTGTGCGCACCCAACCAGAGCGACGGGAGGAGCACATTTCAGAAAACGTGCTCAGCTCGTCGAGAGAATGCGATTTAAGCAATAAAATTAAAAATGCACCTAAAACCTAAACCAAACGTTGCAGGTGCTTATTTCTTCGTGCGCAGTGGTCAACGCGGAACTCCCTAGCTGCCAGGAGCTCTTTTTACTGTGCGCACCCAACCAGAGCGACGGGAGGAGCACATTTCAGAAAACGTGCTCAGCTCGTCGAGAAAATGCGATTTAAGCAATAAAATTAAAAATGCAGCTAAAACCTAAACCAAACGTTGCAGGTGCTTATTTCTTCGTGCGCAGTGGTCAACGCGGAACTCCCTAGCTGCCAGGAGCACTTTTTACTGTGCGCACCCAACCAGAGTGACGGGAGGATCACATTTCAGAAAACGTGCTCAGCTCGTCGAGAAAATGCGATTTAAGCAATAAAATTAAAAATGCACCCAAAACCTAAACCAAACGTTGCAGGTGCTTATTTCTTCATGCGCAGTGGTCAACGCGGCACTCCCGAGCTGCCAAGAGCACTTTTTACTGTGCGCACCCAACCAGAGCGACGGGAGGAGCACATTTCAGAAAACGTGCTCAGCTCGTCGAGAGAATGCGATTTAAGCAATAAAATTAAAAATGCACCTAAAACCTAAACCAAACATTGCAGGTGCTTATTTCTTCGTGCGCAGTGGTCAACGCGGAACTCCCTAGCTGCCAGGAGCTCTTTTTACTGTGCGCACCCAACCAGAGCGACGGGAGGAGCACATTTCAGAAAACGTGCTCAGCTCGTCGAGAAAATGCGATTTAAGCAATAAAATTAAAAATGCACCTAAAACCTAAATCAAACGTTGCAGGTGCTTATTTCTTCGTGCGCAGTGCTCAACGCGGCACTCCCTAGCTGCCAGGAGCACTTTTTACTGTGCGCACCCAACCAGAGTGACGGGAGGAGCACATTTCAGAAAACGTGCTCAGCTCGTCGAGAAAATGCGATTTAAGCAATAAAATTAAAAATGCACCTAAAACCTAAACCAAACGTTGCAGGTGCTTATTTCTTCATGCGCAGTGGTCAACGCGGCACTCTCTAGCTGCCAAGAGCACTTTTTACTGTGCGCACCCAACCAGAGTGACGGGAGGAGCACATTTCAGAAAACGTGCTCAGCTCGTCGAGAAAATGCGATTTAAGCAATAAGATTAAAAATGCACCTAAAACCTAAACCAAACGTTGCAGGTGCTTATTTCTTCATGCGCAGTGGTCGACGCGGCACTCTCTAGCTGCCAGGAGCACTTTTTACTACGCGCACCCAACCAGAGCGACGGGAGGAGCACATTTCAGAAAACGTGCTCAGCTCGTCGAGAGAATGCGATTTAAGCAATAAAATAAAAAATGCACCTAAAACCTAAACCAAACGTTGCAGGTGCTTATTTCTTCGTGCGCAGTGGTCAACGCGGCACTCCCTAGCTGCCAGGAGCTCTTTTTACTGTGCGCACCCAACCAGAACGACGGGAGGAGCACATTTCAGAAAACGTGCTCAGCTCGTCGAGAAAATGCGATTTAAGCAATAAAATTAAAAATGCACCTAAAACCTAAACCAAACGTTGCAGGTGCTTATTTCTTCATGCGCAGTGGTCAACGCGGCACTCTCTAGCTGTCAGGAGCACTTTTTACTACGCGCACCCAACCACAGCGACGGGAGGAGCACATTTCAGAAAACGTGCTCAGCTCGTCGAGAGAATGCGATTTAAGCAATAAAATAAAAAATGCACCTAAAACCTAAACCAAACGTTGCAGGTGCTTATTTCTTCGTGCGCAGTGGTCAACGCGGCACTCCCTAGCTGCCAGGAGCTCTTTTTACTGTGTGCACCCAACCAGAGCGACGGGAGGAGCACATTTCAGAAAACGTGCTCAGCTCGTCGAGAGAATGCGATTTAAGCAATAAAATAAAAAATGCACCTAAAACCTAAACCAAACGTTGCAGGTGCTTATTTCTTCGTGCGCAGTGGTCAACGGGGAACTCCCTAGCTGCCAGGAGCTCTTTTTACTGTGCGCACCCAACCAGAGCGACGGGAGGAGCACATTTCAGAAAACGTGCTCAGCTCGTCGAGAGAATGCGATTTAAGCAATAAAATTAAAAATGCACCTAAAACCTAAACCAAACGTTGCAGGTGCTTATTTCTTCATGCGCAGTGGTCAACGCGGCACTCTCTAGCTGCCAGGAGCACTTTTTACTACGCGCACCTAACCACAGCGACGGGAGGAGCACATTTCAGAAAACGTGCTCAGCTCGTCGAGAAAATGCGATTTAAGCAATAAGATTAAAAATGCACCTAAAATCTAAACCAAACGTTGCAGGTGCTTATTTCTTCATGCGCAGTGGTCGACGCGGCACTCTCTAGCTGCCAGGAGCACTTTTTACTACGCGCACCCAACCAGAGCGACGGGAGGAGCACATTTCAGAAAACGTGCTCAGCTCGTCGAGAGAATGCGATTTAAGCAATAAAATAAAAAATGCACCTAAAACCTAAACCAAACGTTGCAGGTGCTTATTTCTTCGTGCGCAGTGGTCAACGCGGCACTCCCTAGCTGCCAGGAGCTCTTTTTACTGTGCGCACCCAACCAGAACGACGGGAGGAGCACATTTCAGAAAACGTGCTCAGCTCGTCGAGAAAATGCGATTTAAGCAATAAAATTAAAAATGCACCTAAAACCTAAACCAAACGTTGCAGGTGCTTATTTCTTCATGCGCAGTGGTCAACGCGGCACTCTCTAGCTGCCAGGAGCACTTTTTACTACGCGCACCCAACCACAGCGACGGGAGGAGCACATTTCAGAAAACGTGCTCAGCTCGTCGAGAGAATGCGATTTAAGCAATAAAATAAAAAATGCACCTAAAACCTAAACCAAACGTTGCAGGTGCTTATTTCTTCGTGCGCAGTGGTCAACGCGGCACTCCCGAGCTGCCAAGAACACTTTTTACTGTGCGCACCCAACCAGAGCGACGGGAGGAGCACATTTCAGAAAACGTGCTCAGCTCGTCGAGAGAATGCGATTTAAGCAATAAAATTAAAAATGCACCTAAAACCTAAACCAAACGTTGCAGGTGCTTATTTCTTCGTGCGCAGTGGTCAACGCGGAACTTCCTAGCTGCCAGGAGCACTTTTTACTGTGCGCACCCAACCAGAGTGACGGGAGGAGCACATTTCAGAAAACGTGCTCAGCTCGTCGAGAAAATGCGATTTAAGCAATAAAATTAAAAATGCACCTAAAACCTAAACCAAACGTTGCAGGTGCTTATTTCTTCATGCGCAGTGGTCAACGCGGCACTCTCTAGCTGCCAAGAGCACTTTTTACTGTGCGCACCCAACCAGAGTGACGGGAGGAGCACATTTCAGAAAACGTGCTCATCTCGTCGATAAAATGCGATTTAAGCAATAAGATTAAAAATGCACCTAAAACCTAAACCAAACGTTGCAGGTGCTTATTTCTTCATGCGCAGTGGTCAACGCGGCACTCTCTAGCTGCCAGGAGCACTTTTTACTACGCGCACCCAACCAGAGCGACGGGAGGAGCACATTTCAGAAAACGTGCTCAGCTCGTCGAGAGAATGCGATTTAAGCAATAAAATTAAAAATGCACCTAAAACCTAAACCAAACGTTGCAGGTGCTTATTTCTTCGTGCGCAGTGGTCAACGCGGCACTCCCTAGCTGCCAGGAGCTCTTTTTACTGTGCGCACCCAACCAGAGCGACGGGAGGAGCACATTTCAGAAAACGTGCTCAGCTTGTCGAGAAAATGCGATTTAAGTAATAAAATTAAAAATGCACCTAAAACCTAAACCAAACGTTGCAGGTTCTTATTTCTTCTTGCGCAGTGGTCAACGCGGCACTCTCTAGCTGCCAGGAGCACTTTTTACTATGCGCGCCCAACCAGAGCGACGGGAGGAGCACATTTCAGAAAACGTGCTCAGCTCGTCGAGAAAATGCGATTTAAGCAATAAAATTAAAAATGCACCTAAAACCTAAACCAAACGTTGCAGGTGCTTATTTCTTCATGCGCAGTGGTCAACGCGGCACTCCCGAGCTGCCAAGAGCACTTTTTACTGTGCGCACCCAACCAGAGCGACGGGAGGAACACATTTCAGAAAACGTGCTCAGCTCGTCGAGAGAATGCGATTTAAGCAATAAAATTAAAAATGCACCTAAAACCTAAACCAAACGTTGCAGGTGCTTATTTCTTCGTGCGCAGTGGTCAACGCGGAACTCCCTAGCTGCCAGGAGCTCTTTTTACTGTGCGCACCCAACCAGAGCGACGGGAGGAGCCCATTTCAGAAAACGTGCTCAGCTCGTCGAGAAAATGCGATTTAAGCAATAAAATTAAAAATGCAGCTAAAACTTAACCAAACGTTGCAGGTGCTTATTTCTTCGTGCGCAGTGGTCAACGCGGCACTCCCTAGCTGCCAGGAGCACTTTTTACTGTGCGCACCCAACCAGAGCGACGGGAGGAGCACATTTCAGAAAACGTGCTCAGCTCGTCGAGAAAATGCGATTTAAGCAATAAAATTAAAAATGCACCTAAAACCTAAACCAAACGTTGCAGGTGCTTATTTCTTCATGCGCAGTGGTCAACGCGGCACTCTCTAGCTGCCAAGAGCACTTTTTACTGTGCGCACCCAACCAGAGTGACGGGAGGAGCACATTTCAGAAAACGTGCTCAGCTCGTCGAGAAAATGCGATTTAAGCAATAAGATTAAAAATGCACCTAAAACCTAAACCAAACGTTGCAGGTGCTTATTTCTTCATGCGCAGTGGTCAACGCGGCACTCTCTAGCTGCCAGGAGCACTTTTTACTACGCGCACCCAACCAGAGCGACGGGAGGAGCACATTTCAGAAAACGTGCTCAGCTCGTCGAGAGAATGCGATTTAAGCAATAAAATAAAAAAATGCACCTAAAACCTAAACCAAACGTTGCAGGTGCTTATTTCTTCGAGCGCAGTGGTCAACGCGGCACTCCCTAGCTGCCAGGAGCACTTTTTACTGTGCGCACCCAACCAGAGTGACGGGAGGAGCACATTTCAGAAAACGTGCTCAGCTCGTCGAGAAAATGCGATTTAAGCAATAAAATTAAAAATGCACCTAAAACCTAAACCAAACGTTGCAGGTGCTTATTTCTTCATGCGCAGTGGTCAACGCGGCACTCTTTAGCTGCCAGGAGCACTTTTTACTATGCGCGCCCAACCAGAGCGACGGGAGGAGCACATTTCAGAAAACGTGCTCAGCTCGTCGAGAAAATGCGATTTAAGCAATAAAATTAAAAATGCACCTAAAACCTAAACCAAACGTTGCAGGTGCTTATTTCTTTGTGCGCAGTGGTCAACGCGGCACTCTATAGCTGCCAAGAGCACTTTTTACTATGCGCACCCAACCAGAGTGACGGGAGGAGCACATTTCAGAAAACGTGCTCAGCTCGTCGAGAAAATGCGATTTAAGCAATAAAATTAAAAATGCACCTAAAACCTAAACCAAACGTTGCAGGTGGTTATTTCTACATGCGCAGTGGTCAACGCGGCACTCTCTAGCTGCCAAGAGCACTTTTTACTGTGCGCACCCAACCAGAGTCACGGGAGGAGCACATTTCAGAAAACGTGCTCAGCTCGTCGAGAGAATGCGATTTAAGCAATAAAATTAAAAATGCACCTAA